>NC_136433.1:364948190-366148190 GCF_052849685.1 Lactuca virosa | reverse complement strand
ACATGATTAGCAAAGAAGGAATACACGTGGACCCTTCCAAGATCAAGTCGATTGAGAACTGGTCTGCACCAAAGACACCCACAGAAATCCGGCAATTCTTAGTTCTCGCGGGCTTTTATCGCAGGTTCATCCAGAACTTCTCCAGAATCGCTAAGCCCTTAACTACCCTGATGCAAAAAGGGATAACCTTTAGTTGGGGAGTCAAGCAAGACACTGCGTTTCAAACATTGAAGCAGGCCCTATGCAGCGCACCTATCTTGTCCCTGCTCGAAGGGACATAAGACTTCGTTGTCTACTGTGATGCATCCAATCAGGGCATAGGGTGTGTGCTCATGCAGAGAGGAAAGGTCATCGCCTATGCCTCGAGGCAGTTAAAAACACACGAAGTCAATTACACAACTCACAATTTAGAGTTGGGAGCAGTGGTCTTTGCGTTAAAGATCTGGAGACACTATCTCTGTGGAACCAAGTGCACTATCTTCACCGACCATAAGAGGTTGCAACATATTTTCGATCAAAAGGAGTTAAACATGACACAACGGCGATGGGTAGAATTACTCAGTGATTACGAATGCGAAATTCGCTATCATCCCGGAAAGGCCAATGTGGTAGCAGATGTCCTCAGTCGAAAGGAGTATTCAGGACGTAAGGTGAAGGCACTAACAATGAGCCTCCATTCCCATTTAACCGCGTAAATCAGAGAGGCTCAGTTGGAAGCCTTAAAACAGAGTTAAAATCTTCGAAATCTCCAAAGAAGAAGCCTGAAACAGTTGAAGTGTCTGTTGCTGAGACTCAAGTGATTGAGCATATTATTGAAGAAACACGAGAGCATGTAGTCATTCCTTCGAAGACTGGTATGTTTCGAAGAATCAAAATGAAGTCAACCCATAAAAGCAAGTCTCCTACAAATAAAGTGGTTCGAAAACCTCAAATAACTCATCAAGGTGCTTTAATTAGAGAAGTGTCAGCACCTGTTTCTCCGGTGTCTAAGAAACGAAGGGCTGAGGATATGGCAAAACATTTGTCAAAGAAGAAGAAGAAGAAGATCCGAAAACTCGTGATTTCTACTGAGTTAACAAAAGATGATGGTGAAAGAATTCCAGAAACACCAGAGTTAACTCCTCACGCACGATGTTCAACTCCTTAGCAGACAGTCGTCATACCACCCGAATATTCGGTTGCCAAATCAGTTTCTGAGGTGGTACGAACTTCAGGCATCCCTGCAAACGTATCTGATACGGATGCAAATGTCAATATGGGTGATGGAGATGCGAAGAATGAAGATCAAGGTCAATCTACTTCTGCTCCCTTCGAAAGTATTGTTTCTTCACCACCATCCATTATTCTCACTACTTTAACCACTGATTCTCCTATATTCGAAAACATTATCAATCAACCATTTACTTCTATTTTTTCTTCTCAATTCACTGACACACCCAAACCGAATTCGAATGTTCAAGAAAACATTTTTATGGAGACAGAAACTGATACTGAGGGGTTTGGAGGTACGTTTGAAGAATTAGAATTTCATGAAGAGGAAGAGGCGTTTCCAGATCATATGCTGTTGACCATGAAACAATTTAAAATTCTGAATCAGAATTTGAATTCTATAATTCAATCTCAACCTGATCTGGGGGGTGGTTCGTTTGTTTCAAGTTTGGAGGTTGATTCATTGTTGAAAATGTTCGAAGCTAGAATTGTCAGTAAAGTATCGGGGATGATTCAAGACTCTGAATCTCGAATTTTGGGGAAGGTTGATCATAATGATCAAAATAATGAACTTCGGATCAATTCTCAAAATTTAAAGTTTAACAGTGATGTGAAAGAATTGAAGAATGTCACAAAAGAACGGCATGTTCTTTTTGGTCAAGAAGTGAAGAAAGTAAGGGAGGATGTCAATTTGCAAATTCGTGAACTCCGCGAAGACATGCAAAAAGAAATTGGAAATTTTCAACAAGATTATGCTTCTCTAAATCAAAAGGTTGATATTATTTGTGATGCAGTCACAAGATTTGTTAAATTGTATGAAAATTTGAGTCCACAACTAACTAAACTTTCAACATCCGAAAGTGACAACTTTTTGGAAGTGATCACTTTGTTAAAAGAGTTAAAAGATCTATCAGACAAGTTGGTTTCTTCTTCCCTAATTACTCCTGAATTTTTATCACAAAAATTCATACAATTCGAAGCAATTCTCAACAAGCAACTCGCTCCTATATTTCGCATTACAAGCCTTCTTCCAACAACATATGCCCCACCTGTTTTCACAGGGGTGCAAGGGGGAGAAAGAAAAATTGGTGAATCGAAGGCGAGTGATGAAGATGCGAAAGTTGTAGGAAAGGTATTTTCTTCAAAGATCCCAACAACAAAGCCAGCTATAGTTTCTGTTGGGATGGTTTCTTCAACAGTCGTTATAACATTATCTATTACAAGACCTATTTCGAAAGGAATTGTAATTGGTAAATCTACAGAGACTGGTGAGAGTGGTTCGAAACCAAAAGAAGTAATTGATACTTCAACCTTGAAAGATAAAGGGAAATCGATTCTTGTGGAAAAGTCGAAAGAAGAAAAGAGGCTGAAGCAGAAGCTGAAATTGAGAAACTAAGGTTGGTTCAAAGCATTATGGCTCAGCATGCTGGTGATCCGAAGGGAATGGACGAAGGTGATCCATCCAAACACTACAATTACGAAACAATTGAGGCCAAGGTAGCATATAATCACATGTATTCGTTTGAGAAGAAACCAAAACAAAGTTATTTGGTCACGAATACTAATGCAAGCCAGCTGGATTTTCCAATAAACGAAATGATGTTCATCATGCCTCAGTTCAAAGCAGAAGGAAATTTTAAAGAAATGGATGAAGGTACACACATGAAAATTCGTTTTCATGCTGTTCTTGCAAAAGCCCCTGAGGAAGTGTAGTCATTGATTAAAATCAAGAAAGTGATCAGTATGAAAAAGGATGTGGTATTCGAAAACACAGTCCAAAATTTCATGTATGTGGTTGCCAGGGCAAATGGAAATATTTGTGAGTTTACTGTTGCAGATTTTCCATTAATGAACTTGTATCATCTTATACAAGTTGCATTAATTTTAAAAGACAAATCATTCTCATACCTTCAAAACACAGAACCTGATGAATTCAAGCTTGGGGTTGCTCACATCAAGATTTTCATCGAATATTACTATGAGTGCTTGGCTCTTACATATGTGGAGTTAGCTACGGCTAAAGGTATGGAAATTAAAGCTCCAATGGCTCCTACGAAGACTCAAACAGAATTGAAGAAGTATGCTAATGGTGAAATTTGCCTGAAGCCTTTTGGAATGGTCTTCGCAGGGAAAGACAAGGCTGGTAAAGCAAAACGTTTCTTGTTCCAGGCATGCGAAGTGGAAAGGTATTCAACGTCTCAATATACAAATTTAATTGTTTGTATGAATCACTGTAAGAAGAACAATGAAGGAGATAAGAAAGAGCTGAAAAAGATAATCTCCTGGTACACGGAGATTCGAAGAGTAATGATGTATTCCATCCAGCTTCTTACAAATTAAGTAGTTCGACTTAGATTACAAAGGGGGAAATTGTAAGGGTCGAATTATTGTAATAAGTCGAATTATATTCTGAACTCTTCGAATGTCTTGTAATGTATTTTACTAAGGCACTTTTATTCGAAGCGTTAGTGTCTATGCCTTAGTATATTTTTTGTACGCTTTCGGTTCCCTATAAATAGGGATATTTGCGAGAGTTAGATAAGAGTTTTTACAGAACTGTCTTTATTCTCTGTAAACATTCGAAAGCGTAATAGAGCTGAAACAAGATCATATTTACATCTGGTGTTCAATCTCGCATTCTTAATTGATTTCATACTCTGATTTGTTTTATACTTGATTCTTTGATTCATCAAACACACACTAGTTCTTTGGGCCGTGAACACCCCTTCAAGCTTCCAAATCATAAGTATCCTTTCCCTATACTTATTATCCATTAGAAGCACATGATGAGCATCCAAGAATCAACCATTTTAGCATGAACATCAAGAGTTTACGGCCGTAAACCCTTCATGTCATGGCCGTGAACCTTCTTAATACCAAGATTAGGACATCAAACACTTCATAGATGCAAGTTAGGGCTGCAAACCTTTCTTAAGATTAAGTACTTTGCCCGTAAACACAACTTTGGCCGTAAACACTTAAGGTGTGGCCGTGAACTCCCTTAAACCAATCATATGTGATTGATACAATCCATTGTGAGTGGTTCCTAGTTCCTAGGGATGTTTCCAATACATGATTAGTTGTTATATACACTAATTATATACATATATGTGTTATTATATGCTTATTAGGATCTGTTTGTTCTCGGGATTTCACTTGGCATACTTAGCATCCTATATCGATCTTTCATTCGAACCACTCACTACAGGTGAGTTCATACCCTAAACTTATCTTTTAAATGATTTGAAAAGCTTTTATGGGGGGAATACAAGTATAAAACATTACAGTTATAGTATCAATCACATGTGATTTATAACTATCAAACAAGAGGATTTATTATACTTCAAAACTGTCATGTCAAACAAACTATTTCAAATCATTTTATAAACTGACATCAAGTCATCAATAACCATTCAAATGGTTACAACTCCTTTATATGATAAACTCTTTATCGTTTTACAAAACTCTTTTAAACTTATATATTGTCAAAATCATGTCTATATAGATATAGTTATATAAATAAGGTTGAAAGGGCTTAGGACTGATAACTCGCTTTATTTCCTATTCCTTGTTTGGTTGTGGACTTAGGGTATCGGTTGTTTGTCCGAATGTCGTTTAAATCTTAGTTATATATTATGTATATGTATGTAGATATAAAAGTTCTTCCAACCAGTTCAATACCTTTAGGTAGAAAAGGTGTACAAACATGATCAGTCATTCAAACAACAATGCTAGTAAACTATAATAGGTATAGTTAAGAGGATTACTACTTACTATTTCTAGAACAATGAAACATACAAGAGTCAGTTCATACACGAGTCAGTTCAAACATACTATAACGAGAAACAGAGAGAACATACTATACGCTAGAACAGAGAGAACATACTATACACTAGAACATAGAGAGCATACTATACAAATACAAGAACAATATAACATTAATGTGAGCTACTACTTCATTGCATGGAAATATACTGTTGTGTCACGTTTTGTAACCAGAGTCTCCTGGAGGGAGAGCGTGAATTTGTGTATAGATCTATACGGGATTGACCATCCTACGCCTTAATGCTAGCTACAGTGGGGCCTGCAGGTCTACGGGTGACGAATGTCATACCATTTCGACGTCTTTGATCGTCGTGTTTTACTAGTCAATCAAGTATGGTTATAATCTTATCACTTTTGACCTTAATTAAACAAACTGCTTTTAAGGTAGTTAGTACATCTGTAGTTACTTTATACAATACTACTGTACATCTTCATTTTCCCATTACATTCATATAGTGATTGTCACACCCCCAAACAAGAACGGCGGAATCGTTTGAGGGTGGATGACTTCATGTAGTATCGTATCAGTTGAATATATAGTAAAGAAAGTAAAACAACCATCATATATATAATTTAAAAGTTACATTATTGAATGATACTTGTTTCAAAACAAATTACAATATGATGACAAAATGAGTTTTAAACTGACGCCTTAGCGTCACTTCTCCAAAAGTTGAAGTTTACCTGTATTACTGAATCTCTGAGAAATACAAGTAGATTTGAAAGAGTAGATCAACATTTAAGCTGGTGAGTTCATAAGTATTTAATGTTAATGTTTGTATAAATCTGAATGAAATTGTTTGTAGATGTTTGAAAACTCCTAGAAAATCCCATATTTCCTACTAGTATAAAAGTAGGCTTCTACCAAGACCCGACTGATTTGAATGTTTGCTTTTAGAAATCCAATGTTTTTCCATAAATGTGTGGTAGTTTACTTGTATTCCCCTCCCCCTTTAAAGTGTATAAAAGCATTTACAAAGCATTTGAAAACGTAGTTATAGGGGTATGAACTCACTTGATAGAGTGAAGACGGTGAGATGAAAACCGAGCAGAACTTCGACAGGAGAAAGCGGGTTTTCTCGGGATTCTTGGGAATTCTCGAGAGTGTAAGACCTTCCTTCGAAACTTGGATGCGAAGACTTGGGCTTCGGGATGGCTTCGGGGGTTAAAACGCAGAGCTTCGGCACAAGAAAGAAGAGAATTGAGCAATGAAAACCGGAACCCCTTGAGCTCTATTTATAGCCCAATTTTTGGGTCCCACGTCGTGGCAAAAGGGTTGCCCACGTCGTGGAGTCAATCCTATCCTCTTCCATGGATGAGACGTCTGCTGCCAAGCCTGAAAACCCATCAATCAGGGCCCCATGTCGTGGCCATCTGTGCCACGTCGTGGCCAGCCTGACAGCCTCGGATTTTGTGTCTCGAACTTGTAAAATCCGTAACTTCCGCGTACTAGCTTCGTTTTCAACGTTCTATATATGAACGCGTAGGTGAGAATAGGATCTACAACTCTCGTTTAGATTTCGTTGGCTAATTTTGAATTTATTTTTAATTAATTATTTTTAACAGGCCGGGACACGAAAACTCCGTCATAAATCCATAACTTCTTCATCCGACGCCCGTTTTCGTCAGAATTTTTACCGTTGCGCTACTATTGTTGAGATCTTAGATTATCATTTAGATTGTTTCGGCCAAAAATCCCTCGATCTCTATTTTGAGTTTTTAGCTGTCTACTGCTATATCCGAAACTTCGAAAAATCATAACTTCCTCATATGAAGTCAGATTTTAGTGTAGTTGACCTCGTGCGTCTGGAGTTGTCTTGAGGCGTAGGCGATGACCTTTCCTCGTTGCATTAGAACACATCCAAGACCTTGATTAGATGCATCACAATAGACCACGAAGTCTTCTGTTCCTTCTGGCAAGGACAATATAGGTGCGCTGCATAGTGCTTGCTTCAGTGTTTGGAATGCAGCGTCTTGTCTTTCTTCCCAATTGAAAGTTACCCCCTTCTGGGTCAAGGTGGTAAATGGTTTAGCAATCTTCGAGAAGTTTTGAATAAATCTTCGGTAATAGCCAGCAAGGCCCAAGAATTGTCGGATTTCCGTTGGGGTTCTTGGTGCTGACCAGTTCTCTATTGCCTTGATTTTGGAAGGGTCCACGTGTATATCGTCTTTGCTAACCACGAGACCTAGGAAATCTATTTTCCGAATCCAAAATTCGCACTTAGAAAGCCTCGTGTAGAGTTTCTCCGGTCGTAATGTTTCCACGACTCTTCGTAGGCGTTGACTATGCTCCTCCTTACTTGGAGAGTAGATAAGGATGTCATCGATGAAACGATCCTTCTTTCTTCTTCATGAACAAGACCGATGCTCCCCATGGTGAGAAGTTTGGCCTAATGAATCCCTTCCTGAGAAGTTCGTTAAGCTGACTGGAAAGTTTATGCATCTCAGCTGGACCTAGACGATAAGGCGATTTGGCTACAGGGGTAGTTCCTGGAACTAAGTCGATTCTGAAAGTCGACTTGGTGTTGCGGTGGTAATCCTAGTAGTTCTTCTGGAAGGATGTCGGAAAATTCATGTACTTCTGGAATGTTCTGAATGTCTTTCACTTCTTGGCTCGTATCGATGATGTGTGCAAGGAATGTATGACATTCCTTTCGTAAGCACTTCTGAGCTTGCATACACGAAATGATGCGAAGGTTCGCACTTGATTCGTCGCCGTAAATAACTAGAGTTTCGTTGTTAGGGAGGTTAAGACGAACTGCTTTCTCAAAGCACATGATGTCGTCTCGATGTAGACTCAACCAATTCATACCGATTATGACGTCAAAACTTTGGGGTGGGTTAGATGTCGTGAAGATCTAAAAGAAAGTATGATTACTCATGAATTAAGGAAAAGGATAGGTACTTCTAAGTTTATTCTCACGGAATCACGATCACTCGCAGTCTTGGATGGTCTCCATCCTGAAGTTCATAATAGAACTCATACCTGGTTCATCAATCACAGTCTCGGGTATACGAGTCGTATATAATTAAGATTGAAAAGGTAGTCGAATAAATGATTCTTCTCTAAGCTCACATCCAAACAAGGAAAAGAAGTTAAAGCATAGTCATGAATTCTACACCTGTAGAATCTTGATTATGTACCACCCTTGCGTATACATTCCACTGTGATAGATTAAGCGATGGGCCTTCGGATTGAACTTGACGTACTATACGAGTGGTATTTCGGGGAGGTTTGCTGATTTTACTTCGGGAAAGCTACGAAACATAAGGCAATCTACGCATGAGTGCCTCGGAGTTCTGGAACTTCGGATTTGCTAGAAATTCGATTACAAGGAGAAGTATTTTCTCACGAAACTGGCACTGTGAGGATCGAATCGACTCATGTCAAATGACAATGTTGGACTACTCGGAATAACTGGAGTTAGACTAATTCAGAACGGTGTTACAAGAACACTACTGTGCAACTTATGAAGGAGTTTCAGTACTTTAGTTTTACCTATGATGTTGCTGCTGCAAATAAGTTATACTGCGTAAAAGCAAGTACAAGCGGCACGAGAGTCCCTTCAACTGATGGAACCTCGCAGAGAGATATGACTCGAGTTGCACTAGTTTTATACAAGTGTTAAGATTTGATTCGACCTAGGGTATAATTATAAGTGTAATTAATTACTGTGATTCAGAAGTGTACCCATATTACAGCAGGATACTTTGATGCCTTTTTGTTATTTTGAGGTCAAACACCTCATGTTCCCCCGTCACTCTTCTCTGTTGGGCAGTCCCTCTTGAAATGTCCAGCCTCACCGCACCCATAACACGCCTGGCCCACACCGACTCCAGGGACTGGGGTGATTGGTCGTGCCGGTGCCTTACAGAAATGAGCAGTGTGCCCCATTTTGTTGCAATCGCTGCATTGGAATTCACGTCAAACTCCGTTATGATGAAAGTTACACTTGTTACACTTCGGGAGTGTTCCCTCATATCGTTTGATCGGTGCTAAAGTGGCA
The DNA here is from genome assembly GCF_052849685.1 of Lactuca virosa. Lineage (NCBI taxonomy): Eukaryota > Viridiplantae > Streptophyta > Magnoliopsida > Asterales > Asteraceae > Lactuca > Lactuca virosa. Next base: position 366,139,149 of record NC_136433.1, on the reverse strand, counting down.
GGGGTCGCCACTTGTTGTCGTCGCATGGCAAGTCTTTGAAATCGCTTGCGCTCCTTTTGAGCTTGACTCTTTCGTTTCTTAAACCTAGAGTTGTGGCTTTGGGTGTTTGTGACTGTTATCATTTGTTGATTTCCCGGATTGTTACTATGATTTGAATTGCCAACTCCGTTTCCATCTTTGTTCGTGCTAGTAGCGTGCAATTGTGCTAGGACAGCTGTCACGGCGGCTGTTACGGCGGCTTGGAAGGTGGCGGCGTCTATATGAAGGATCGGGGTTTCGTCGTTCGACTGACTATTTCTGGATGACGACATGATTTTGTTATATGATAAGAAAAGGAGTTCGTGAGTGCTTATGGTCAGTCCTAGATGTATTCTACTCAATCATGTAAATGTATATTTTTCGTTTTGTTAAACTGTTCTCGGCGGTTTGACCTACATCCCTATGATGCAGTACTTGGTAAAGAGTTAAAGTAAGCTCGTGGAATGGTCACTAGACGATTGCTATTTCGAACTAGGCTATCATTGGTTGGTGGATAACATGATCCAACATTCGAAAAGAATTGAAAGTGATCCATGAGCTAAGTTACTATAGTTCAATAAATTGACTAGGGTGCGATTTAGATAGAGTTCTAACGTTAAAAGGATGAAAGTATTTGGACAAAGGTTTTTCGGGAACTAGCCGACTGTCACATCATTGATATTTAAGATGTAATAAGTTTGGGAAAATTGACCTTGGATTAGGTCTTACATCAAACCAAGATGGGAAAATTCTGACAGAACTAAGACCAAATCATGACTTAACAGCTCTAAGGTCTTCACAAAGGTAGGAAATTAAACTAGACTTTTTACATAACTAAGTTATATCCAAAAGAGAAAGTTGAGTAGGCTCTATCTACGAAGAGAGCCACTAGAGTGAGTCCTTGATTCTGACAGACGGCGCTCCATGTCTCTCATGCGCCTTTCTGACATTGCCTGTCGAGCTCGAAGCTCCCTGACTTCAGCTTGGGTTTCAGTAAGTTCTCTCTGTAGGGCTGCATTCTGGTTCTGTGTTCTTTCATGAGCAGACTCTAACTGACGAATGCGGACTGTGTTAACGCCAGAGTCGGCGTCAATTTCCACGACTCGGTCGATGGTTGCTCGACCTTGCTCGGTGTTCAGAGCAATCCTACGGACCATGATGGACAGGACTTGGTCAGCTGAACCTCCCTCGCTTAGATTGTAAAAGCTTTTGTTCCCCTTGTAGGGCATGGGCTGACCCTGTTCCTGACTCCATCTGTTCAAGTTTGTTGCCCACAGAGGTGTGAGTCCTTGAAATGTTGGACGAGGGTTCGGGTTTGGAGCTACTGGCGGTAGGTTGTTGACTTCATGTTCTGAATCAGAACCATCAGAAAAGCCTTCAGCATGGTGATCATCCAAAGGGATTGGATGATCATCTTCTGGCTCTTTTCCAAGCCATCCAGCATTGCCTTCGTTTGGGAAGTATGGATCTCCAGGGAGATGGAACCCAGCCATGATATCTACGCGAGAAAAGGGGTATAAGAAATAACTAAAATAGATGTACTAATTAGATAATAATTATAAGATGATCTTTATCAGTTACTTCAATAGTTGTTTAGTGCATACCAGTTATATGTAATCAAAATAGGATATACCTTCGAATAAGTGACCCTAACTCGAAACCCACAAGCAAACAAGGAACAGGGAGTAAAGCAAAGATTTAAGATTCTAAGTGTATGACATCCTAGTTACATATAACCTTAGCGTATCCACTGATAAATACCTTTTTAGTTCGCACATAAGTAATTTATAGTAACACAAAATACTCCTATAGTATTTTAAGTTTATGTTTTGTTCTAATGTTTTCTTTGTAGTATTGTTGGTAAGTTTTTAGACTTGTTTTAACCTCACAACCACTCTTAGGCACATGCTAGTCACTCCTCGGAAAATATAGTTGATCAGGCTATATCATTCCCAGGGTTGACTATATGTCTCTAAGTCTAATTGTGTTGCCCAACAATCGTAATACTTTTGTTCTGTCCTGGTGACATTGATTTTAGTATGAATGTAGGTATGTATACTTAGGTTAAATATTTTATTATTTAAAAGTATAAACTCTTGGTCAGAGTATTTTAATCCCATTGTGTTTATAGTTTGTATATCTTTTATGGGTTGATATACTCGATTCACTATAAACAATGCTCTGATACCAATATGTCACACCCGCAAACCAGAACGGCGGAATCGTTCGAGGGTGGATGACTTCATGTAGTATCGTATCAGTTGAATACATAGTAAAGAAAGTAAATCAACCATCATATATATAATTTAAAAGTTACATTGTTGAATGATACTTGTTTCAAAACAAATTACAATATGATGACAAAATGAGTTTTAAACTGACGCCTTAGCGTCACTTCTCCAAAAGCTGAAGTTTACCTGTATTACTGAATCCCTGAGAAATACAAGTAGATTTGAAAGAGTAGATCAACATTTAAGCTGGTGAGTTCATAAGTATTTAATGTTAATGTTTGTATAAATATGAATGAAATTGTTTGTAGATATTTGAAAACTCCTAGAAAATCCCATATTTCCTACTAGTATAAAAGTAGTCTTCTACCAAGACCCGACTGATTTGAATGTTTGCTTTTAGAAATCCAATGTTTTTCCATGAATGTGTGGTAGTTTAAAAGTTCCAAAACTGAAATGCAAAAGTGTTTTTCATGCCTAGAATAGTAGATTTATGTATGTATAAAATCACTAAGGCATCTGGTAACCCCGTAAATCAACGTGTTTTTAATACTCCATGTGAGTTTTATAACCATGCTATTGACCCTGACTGCCCGTAACAACGTTCTTCAGGCATTGGAATGTTATGACGATTGTCACCCCAAACTTGCCAGTCTAACTGTAGCTAACAGTTTAGGTGCGGGATTGTCAATCCCGTATAGATCTATACACAAGTATCACACTCTCCCTATAAGAGATTATGGTATATAATACAGGACTTTAACTACATACTTGAAAGTACGTGAAGTTGAATGTCTCACAAACCTTAGTATTAAATAGACTTACGTATGAAAAGTCCATTCATTCTTGTATATGAAAGTATTTACTTGATATAGTACTTGTAGTATGTAAAATTTCATGAATATCTAGTAAACTATACCTATTATAGTTTTTCCAAATGTGTGATTCATTTGTATGATAAACCCAAGTGTATTGTCGACTTTGTATGTAAGGTATAACATTTGTAATAACATTATTGAACATTTATACCCAAAATATAAATAAAGTGTTTGATATTTATATAACAACATGTTTCACTCCAAAAAGACAAAGTGTTATCATGATATGTTGTATGAGAACGTTTTCGTATGATAGTTATAAATCACATATGATTGATTATAACAAAAGTATAACAAAAGATTTATGTTATTCACACGAGGATAATCATGTGTTTACTTGTATTCCCCCCCCCCACCCTTTAAAGTGTATAAAAGCATTTACAAAGCATTTGAAAACGTAGTTATAGGGGTATGAACTCACTTGATAGAATGAAGATGGTGAGATGAAAACCGAGCAGAACTTCGACAGGAGAAAGCGGGTTTTCTCGGGATTCTCGGGAATTCTAGAGAGTGTAAGACCTTCCTTCGGAACTTGGATGCGAAGACCGGGGCTTCGGGGGTTAAAACGCAGAGCTTCGGCACAAGAAAGAAGAGAATTGAGCAATGAAACCCGGAACCCCTTGACCTCTATTTATAGCCCAATTTTTGGGTCCCACGTCATGGCAAAAGGGTTGCCCACGTCGTGGAGTCGATCCTATCCTCTTCCATGGACGAGACGTCTGCTGCCAAGCCTGAAAACCCATCAATCAGGGCCCCACGTCGTGGCCATCTGTGCCACGTCGTGGCCTGCCTGACAGCCTCAGATTTTGTGTCTCGAACTTGTAAAATCCGTAACTTCCGCGTACAAGCTCCATTTTTGATGTTCTATATATGCACGCGTAGGTGAGAATACGCTCTACAGCTCTCGTTTAGATTTCGTTGGCTAATTTTGAATTTATTTTGAATTAATTATTTTTAACAGGCCGGGACACGAAAACTCCGTCATAAATCCATAACTTCTTCATCCGACGCCCGTTTTCGTCAGACTTTTTACCGTTGCGCTACTATTGTTGAGATCTTCGATTCTCATTTGGATTGTTTCGGCCAAAAATCCCTCGATCTCTATTTCGAGTTTTTAGCTGTCTACTGCTATATCCGAAACTTCGAAAAATCATAACTTCCTCATATGAAGTCAGATTTGGGCGTTCTTTTTATGTATGTTCACGGTTTAATGATATCTACAACTTTCATTTAGATACTTAAGGTTAAAAAGTATTTTATTAAAACTTCGCGTTTTACGTTTAATCGTATTGACGGTTTTGTTGTGAATCTTAGGTTGGTCATAACTTCTTCGTTATAACTCGGATTTTAGTGTTCTTTATATTTCTGAAAACCTTGACATGATAACTATCATTTTAGGCAACCCAATAGAGACTTTTAAACATTTTATTTTTGACGCTAATTTCATCATATCATAAGAGATTAAAATTCTTGACTTTTTAGGTCATTATTTTTATTCGAAATATCGGGTTGTCACAGTGATGTTCTCACATAAACCGTAATGTAAACTATTTTCTGGTAGTGATATTCATACATGGGAAAAACACTCACTTTTACAAAAGGATAAACATACAAAACAGTCGGGTCTTGGTAAAAGACTACTTTAGTAGAAAATATAGGATTTTCTAGGAAGTATACAAACATTTACATCAAACACTTACAAACTTTACATCAAACACTTACAAACATTGTCATCAAATTTATACAAACAATGACACTAAAATACTTATGAACTCACCATCTTTAATGCTGATCTACGCTTTCAAAATAACTTGTATTCTCTGGTCACCAGTAGACAGGTACCGATTACCAGGTTTTGAGAAGACGAAGCATGTTCAAGACTCGTCTTTTATTTTGATTCATATTTTGGTGTCTTTCAAACTATACACAGAACACACTTGTATTAAATTATATTATTAATGAAATGGATGATCTTGTTGCTTGTTTTACTATTGTGCATTGTTATGATATTGTACATGACGTCCTCCGCCCCGGAATGTTTCCGCCATTCTGGTTTGGGGGTGTGACAGATTGGTATCAGAGCTCTGTTTATAGTGAATTGAGTATATCAACCCATAAAAGATATACAACTATAAACACATCGGGATTAAAACACTCTGACCAAGAGTTAATACTTTTAAAATAATAAAATATTTTTGTAAAGTATACATACAAGCATTCATACTAGGATCAGTGTCATACTAGAACAGAACAAAAGTATTGTGGTTGTTGGACAGCACAAGTAGTCTTGGGGACATATGATCAGATCTGGGAGTGATATAGCCTGATCAACTATATCTTTCCGAGAAGTGATTAGCATGTGCCTAGGAATGGTTGTGGTGTTGCATCAAGTCTAAAAACTTACCAACACTACTACAATGAAAACTTTAGTACAAAACATAAACTTAAAATACTATAGGAGTATTTTGTGTTACTATAATTACTTATTTGAGAACTAAAAGGTCTTTATTGGTAGGTCAATAGTTGCGGAGTGGATACGCTAAGGTTATATGTGACTAGGGTTTCATAGACTTAGAATTTGTGATCTTTGCTTTACTTCCTGTTCCTTGTTTGGTTGTGGACTTAGAGTTAGGGTCACTTATTCGAAGGTCTATCCTATTTTAGTTACATATGACTGGTACGCACTACGCAAGTATTGAAGTAACTGGTAAGGATCATCCTATAATGATCATTAAGTAGTACGTCTATTAACTATCTCCTTTATCCCTATTCTCACGTAAATAACATGGTGGGATTCCATCTCCCCGGCGACCCGTACTTTCCCAACCAGGGAAATGGTGGATGGCTCGATGCAGAGCCAGAAGAGAATCATACAATCCCTTTAGATGATGACTTCACAGAAAACTTCCCAGAGGATTCTTACTCCGAGCCAGAAGTCAATGATGTACCCCTAGTGGCTCCAAACCCAAATCCTAACCCTCGTCCGACTTTTCAAGGCTCGACGCCTTTGTGGGCAGAGAACTTGGGAAGGTAGAGTCAAGAGAAGGGTCAACCCTTACCCTACAACAGAGACCGCAGCTTCTACAATCTGAGCGAGGGAGGCTCAGCAGACAGAATCCTGCCTATTCTGGTTCGCAGGGTTGCTCGAAATGACGAACAGGGTAGGGCAGCCATCAACAGAGTTATGGAAGTTGATGTCGAAGCGGGAGTCAATACAGTCCGCATTCGCCATCTACAAGCTACTCATGGAAGAACTCTGAACCACATTGAGGTCCTGCAAAGAGAACTTACTGCAACCCAAGCTGAAGTCAGGGAACTTCAAGCACGTCAGGCAACGTTCGAAAGGCATATGCTAGAAATGGAGCGTCATCAGGCAGAATCAAAGGCTCATCCGAGCGGTTCTCGTCGCAAGTAGAGTCTACTCTACTTTGTCTTTTGGATATAATTAGGTCTATGTATAGACTCTAGTATTAATTTCCAACTTATTTTAAGACCTTGAACCCTCAGTCTATTAGGTCTTTGTTCTGTCAAATTTTCTCTTTATGGTTTGATGTAAGACCTACTTCAAGGTATTTTTCTCGAAGTCGTTACATCTTTAATGCCAATATTATTGCCAGACGTATACTCTCATGGGAAATCATTATCCAAATGCTTTCATCCTTCTATCGTTAGATCGCTATTTCAAATCATACTCTCATCTGTTTTGTTGGACTATGGTGATTTAGTGTATGGATCACTCTCATTTTCTCACTATGGAATGCTTACCAATATCTTCATCTTTGTTACCTTATAGCTACAAGGTGCCTCCTCGTCGATCAAACAGGCGATCTACTCTGATAACTCCAGCTCAAACTCCACTGCCTCCTTCACAATTCTATCTTGCAGCTATCCAAGCTGCAGTGGCTGCGGTTGTCACGGCATCCCTAGCTCCATTCAACACGACCGGTACTAGCGGGAGTGGATCGGTTGTTAACTACACCCAAGGTGGTAGTCACAGGTACCCTAGGGAGTATTCGTATAAGGACTTCACCAACTGCAAGCTCAGAAGCTTTAACGGGACTGGTGGAATCATTGCCCTCTCGCAATGGTTCGAAAAGACGGAGTTGATCTTCGAGATCTACTCCTGTTCGGAAAGGAGAAAAGTTAAATTTGATGTCTGTACCTTCGCGGACAGAGCCCTGACATGGTGGAATAGCCATGTCAAGTCACTAACCCTGGTAGTGGCTAATACGATGCACTGGGAAGGTCTGAAGGAGCTTATGATAGAAGAGTATTGCCCAAGGGGCGAGGTTCAGAAACTGGAACAAGAACTGTGGAGCCTAACCATGAAGGGCTCTGACATAGTTGCCTACACCGCCAGATTCAGCGATCTGGTGGCTCTATCTCCGGGAATGGTACCTACTGAGGGAAAGAAGGTCGAGAAGTATATCTTGGCGCTGGTGCCCCCATTCCAGGGGAATGTCTTTTATTCAAACCCCACTACCTTCGACAGTGCCAAGCGATTGGCACAGCGGCTCATCGATCACGGAGTCCGCAACCCGACAACGACAACAACCCTTGCCATCCCAAAACCATCCAAAGCCGCTGAAAATAAGCGGAAGTTTTGGGACAAAAAGAAGAAGAACGCGGCGCAGAACTCTGCCAAAGAGCAGCATGTCGTGGCTGTTCATGCCGCGATAGCACCTACTGCCACTGCGCCGACGAAGCAGTATACGGGAAGCTTGCCCAAGTGCAACAAGTGCATTTTCCACCACAACGGCCCCCGCCGTGAAATGAAGTGCTCTAATTGGAAAAGGAAAGGGCACACTGCCCGTTTCTACAACGCTCCGGCTAGGCCAATAACCCTGGCCTCTGGTCCTGGAGCAGGCCAGGCCTGCTACGGGTGTGGTTAAGTGGGACACTTCAAGAGGAACTTCCCGAAGGCAGGTTATGTCGACGGAGTGGGAAGGGTTTTGGCTATAGGCCATGAGGAAGCAGTAGCGGACCCTACAGTGGTCACTGGTACGTTTCTCCTCGATAACTCTTATGCATGCATACTGTTTGATAGTGGAGCGGAGAGGAGTTTCATGAACCAGAAATTTGCACACTTACTTAAACAATAATCACGTGCACTTAAAGAACCATTCACTGTTGAAATGGCTAATGGAAAGACTGAGAGCACTAGCTGCATATACTTAGGATGTACCCTAAATCTAGATAGCCATTAATTTCCAATCGACCTCATGCCGGTCTCAATTAAAAGTTTCGACGTCATTATCGGCATGGATTGGTTGTGTTCTCATCGTGCCGACATCATGTGTTATGAGAAGGTTGTTCGTCTTAATATAACCGACTAACGAAACCCTAGTTATCTACGGCGACAAATCAGGCAAGACCCTTCGTATCATCTCGAGAATACAAGCCCAGAAGTACTTACGAAAGGAATGTCTTGCATTCCTTGCTCATGTTGTCGATGTGAGCCAAGAGTCAAATTACATAAAGAACATCCTAGAGGTACGCGACTTTCCTGACATCTTTCCAGAAGAACTACCAGGATTACCTCCACAGCGTCAAGTTGAGTTCAAAATCAACTTAGTTCCACGGGCTACCCCAGTAGCCAAATCGCCCTATTGTCTAGCACCAACTGAGATGTAGGAGCTATCCGGTCAACTTAACGAACTGCTCAGCAAGGGCTTTATTAGACCAAGCTTCTCACTCTGAGGAGCACCGGTCCTGTTCGTGAAGAAGAAAGACGGATCGTTTCGTATGTGCATCGACTACAGAGAACTAAACAAGCTTACTGTCAAGAATCGTTACCCTCTGCCTCGTATAGACGATTTGTTCGACCAACTGCAAGGGGCGAATTACTTTTCCAAGATCGACCTGAGATCCGGGCATCACCAATTACGAGCTTTAGGGGAGGATGTTCCGAAGACAGCTTTCCGAACTCGTTATGGAGACTACGAGTTTGAAGTGATGCCATTCGGATTGACCAATGCGCCCACCGTATTCATGGACTTAATGAATAGGGTGTGCCGTCCTTACTTAGATCAATTTGTTATTGTATTCATCGATGCCATTCTTATCTATTCTCGTAGTAAGGAGGATCATAGTCAACACTTACGTCAGATTCTAGAAACCCTACGATCAGAGAAGCTGTATGCGAAGTTCTCTAAGTGCGAATTTTGGATCCGAAGAGTCGAATTCTTGGGTCACGTGATTAGTGAGGAAGGAATTCATGTGGATCCTTCCAAAATAAAGGCCATTGAGAACTGGTTAGCACTGAAGACGCCTACATAAATTTGTCAATTTCTAGGCCTCGCTGGCTACTATAGCAGGTTCACTCAAAACTTCTCTCGGATCGTGAAACCGCTTACTATATTGACCCAGAAAGGCGTGGCCTTTGACTGGGAAGAGAAACAGGAGAAGGCGTTCCAAACGCTGAAGCGACCCTTATGCAGCGCACTGCTACTATCCCTCCCAGAAGGGATAGAAGACTTCGTAGTTTATTGCGATGCATCCAACAAAGGGCTTGGCTATGTTCTTATGCAACGAGGAAAGGTCATCGCATATGCCTCAAGACAACTAAAGACACACGAAGTCAACTACACCACACATGATATTGAGTTAGGAGCGGTAGTATTTGCTCTGAAGATCTGGAGACACTACCTGTATGGTACAAAAAGGACTATATTTATAGACCACAAAATCCTACAACATATATTCGACCAAAAGGAGCTCAGCATGAGATAACGACATTGGGTCGAGCTACTCAGTGACTACGAATGTGAAATTCGTTATCGTCCCGGTAAAGCCAACGTAGTAGCTGACGCCCTAAGTCGAAAAGAATACCCTGGTCGTAGAGTCAAATCATTGACTATGACTATCCATTCACATCTGTCCACACAGATTCAGAAAGCTCAGATAGAATCCTTGAAGCCTGAATATGTGGTGGGTGAGTCCCTTAGAGGGATGGATAAGAACTTGGAAGTCAATGGTGGCGGAACCTTGTACCTCATGGATCGGATCTGGACACCGAAGCACGATGGTTTCAGAGACTTGGTCATGACCGAAGCACACAATACTCGATATTCCATCCACCCGGGTTTAGATAAGATGTATCTGGATCTCAAAAAGTTATACTGGTGGCCTAACATGAAAGCAGAGATTGCTACCTTCGTGAGCAAGTGTCTTACTTGCGCCAAGGTTAAGGTCGAATACCAGAAACCCTCAGGTTTACTGCAACAACCGGAGATACTTGAATGGAAGTGGGAGCGGATCACAATGGACTTCATAACCAAGTTGCCCAAGAAAACAGGTGGTCTCGATACCATATGGGTGATTGTAGACAGGTTAACAAATTCCGCACACTTCCTGCCTATCAAAGAAACTGACAAGATGGAGAAACTAACGAGTACCTACATTAGGGAGATCGTACGAGTGCATGGTGTTCCCATATCCATTATCTCTGATAGAGATAGTAGATTCACTTCAAGGTTCATGCAGTCGCTACAAGGTTTCCTAGGAACTAGGCTGGACATGAGTACAGCCTACCATCCACAAACCGACGGACAAAGTGAGAGGACTATTCAAACTTTGGAAGATATGTTGCAAGCCTGTGTGATAGACTTTGGAAAGGCATGGGATACTCATTTACCCCTTTTCGAGTTCTCCGACAATAACAGTTATCACACGAGCATAAAGGCTGCTCCATTCGAGGCCCTCTCTGGCCGAAAGTGCAGATCCCCTCTCTCCTAACAGGATTCTCACAGGTCCAGAGATCATTCGGGAAACGACAGAGAAGATCTTTCAGATTCATGAACGATTGAAACCCTCTAGAGACGGACAGAAAAGCTACGCAGACAAGAGAAGGAAACCTTTGGAATTCCAGGTTGGCGACCGTGTTCTATTGAAGGTCTCACCCTGGAAGGGCTTGACATGCTTCGGCAAGAGTGGAAAGCTAAATCCAAGATATGTAGAGCCTTTCGAGATTCTCGCTAGAATCGGCCCTGTAGCTTACAAACTCAAACTACCTCACGAACTTAGTAACGTACACCCTACTTGTTGGATATAGTGTCTAAGTCCATAACTTTATTTGGTATGTACTTGACCCGACCCGGCATGGTCCATTTGGGATGCATGGCATTGCAATACTTGGATAGACAAAATGAGAGAAAAGTACACTTGTGATTATTAATATATTATAAGTTCTAATATATTAATAATAGTATTATTTAATTAGTATTGATCAAGTATTAATCTAGTATTAATTTGGTGATCAAAGTGAGACTAATTAAATATATAGGGTTGATTATGACAATCATCAATTCTTTTATGGTGGATTAATGATCCATGATTTATGGGTTTGGTTATAACCATATGGAGCTCCATGGATAGTCCATGGGATTTACAAACCCATGGGTCATGAGGAATGAAGAGTCATGACAATTAGTGTTTACATTTGTAACTCCTAATTATGACGCACTATAAAAGAAACCTTATAGCATGCAAAATGGACACTAGAGTGTTTCTAGAGAGGGCATAACCGATTTTCAAGTGTAAGACTTATTCTCTCAAGTTATTCCAAGTTTTGTGGTGTTGTGTGAAGCATTTGAGGCATAACATTTGGGGTACTAGGCTCACAAAGTCTTGAAGGAATCCAAGCAACAATAAGGTATGTATTTCTACTAGTTTTATGTTCTATGTAATCCCCATGCCATGCTAGTTAGGAAATAACCTTGAAAAGAAATTTGCATGTATATAGAGAAAACATAGATTCAAGGTTATTAGGGTTGCATGTACACTTAGGAAGTGTTAGAATGCTCAAAACCCATCAGTGGTATCAGAGCCTAGGATTGTTTTCTGTATACTTGATGCAAAACTGCTTAAAAATCGAAAATTCTGCACTCTGACGACTGGACTCGCCGAGTCCATGGGGAGGACTCGCCGAGTCCATGAACAAATTCATCCTACTCGACGAGTAGAATAATGCACTCGACGAGTAGGAGCGTGCTGGGCAGTTTTTTCGAGTTTTGTTGCTGGAAATGGATTAAGATCATTATCCCAATCTGTTTTGGACTTGTAAAATCTGTTTTTCAAAATGATAATGATTATGTTAACCCATTTTACATGACTTTTATCAATTTTCAAGTATTGTATATGTTTATATGATTTTCTTGAAATTGCTTGACATGAATTTGTGTTCATATGAGTTTAGAAGATCATAAGAATTATGTGTAACCTCCATGTGTGTTTAATTCATGATCTTAATGGCTATGATGGTGTCCATAACTTGTCCTCAAGTTATGGATAACCAAAAGTCACTTCTTTTAATTATGATTAAAGAACTAAAGAGGTTTCATAAAATGAAGAGTGTTCATTTTTTATGAACCATTAAAACTCATAAGTTACAAATTGAAGAGACTTGGAATAGTTTCAAATCTTGCCCTCAAGTTTTGGAATTTGAAAAGTCTTACACTTTAATACTTTAATTCCAAATTGAACCTTAGATTTTTAAAAAGTTTAAAAATCAACACTTATACTATTATTATAATTTTATTATATAGATATGTATAAGAATATGTCATTTTTACCGTTAGTAGGCCTCATTCACGAAGTCGGTCTATAAGGGGGGTATAAGGTTGTTGCCTATAAAATGGTGACTTAATGGGTGTCCACTCTCACCCACCGCTTCCTTGATCGGTGGAGGGTCGTTAGCCGAACGGGTAGGATACGACTTTAAATACTCATTAAAAGTATAATGAATTATAAAGTAACTATACATTATAAATTCCCAATCTTAGTTACTTTAGGAAAATGTGAAATTGGTGCTAGCCCATAAAATTACACTTTGTACCTTACCAAGTCGTTAGTGGAGCGTGTGTGGTTAACCGGCACACTAACATGGACTAGTAAGTGTGGCAAAGGGTAACTTGACTTTATTATAGATCGGTGGAGCGTGTGTGGTTAACCGGCACATCGATTAGGTAATATTGTTGAGGGTACCAAGTCAATTTGTATGGTTATTCACACCTTGTTTGTGATCCTCGGCATCCCAGTCACAAACTTCAGAGGGCACAATCGAGATTCAAACATGCCATTGAAAGTTCAATGTATCTCAAAAGATCTAGGAGTTTCAAATCCAATTAAAAACTTAATTATATTTCGTTTTTATGGTGGAAATTGGTAAATCATCATTTACCTACCTTCAACTATTTTATAATTTGGATTACGGCATCCCTCTTCCAGTTATAAATAGGTTGTTGGGTCCTAGCCTTAATATTTCATATAGGGTGTTATATTAAGGACTTTAAATCAACTAACTTGAATTTCTCCCATTATAGATGTCTAGTTTAGACAGCTACGGTCTTCCCAAATCTTTAGGAACAAGCTTCCTAATGAAGATGATATCCCAAATGGCAACCAAGGTGAAAGATTAATCCCTTTGTTGTGCATTAGTGGGACTGGAAATCATACTTCACTTCCTCCACCTCCTCCAATAAATCTCCTTATCCCACAAGTTTCAAGACCTGATAAGTTCTAAGTCACTCAATCCCTATTGGCAAACAAAGTCTATATGTGCTTAGGTCTTGGAGATTAAGTCCCATATTGACAAGCCGGGAGAGCCGGGTGTCGAAGTTTCGAGGTAGCCGGCTGTTGACTTGGTTCTTCAGTCACTCCCTGATGACAGATCACGACATGACCCTTAATGATCTTACCTATTTGCTTGATGATGCTGAATCAACAATGATTTGGAGCATTGGTAAAGCAAAATTTAATTGGAAGATCAACTTCCCAAACTTCCATGGACATTGACAATGGTAACATTGGAGGTCCAGAAAAACTTTTTCTTCCCAATTGAAAGGGATTGGCCATAGTCAACTCGGTTTACCAAATGGTAAAGAGAAAGGCTAAGTCTGTGTACCGTTTCCAAAGAGTCCATATGTTTCTGTTGCCAAAGGAAGGGCATTGGTTGCGAAGCTGCCAAATTTACCTAAAAGTCCATAAGGATAGTAAAGTCAAATGTTTGACTCTGCTTTAGGTAAAGTCCATTATCTAACTTTATTAAGTTTCTATTCTGAGATTCTTATTGCATGATGTGACTGGGTCACATATTGATGTTTTAAGAATCAAAGAAGAGTGAAGAAACTTAAAGGAAGTATATGCTGATTCTGATCGTGAAGATGGATTTCGATCGCATGGTTCGGTGATCAGAATTTTGAGTTCTTACTTAAAAGTTATGATATATTTCTTAGGAATAGATAACAACAAGTTTTCCATATGGATTGTAAGGATAAGTTTTCCGCAAAGTTTTAAAAATAAAAGAAAATGGTTTTGATTTTATTTTAAGTACCCTTACAATGGCATTTGTGAAAAAGGTTGTTGCTTATATGTTTCCATTGATAAGCAATATGGGTAAATGGATTTGATTCTTTCATTAGTGGTAGTATCATAATTTACCAAATAAGGAAAGATTCTCATCACCCAAGTTTCAATTGGATAGAAACTTGGGATCATGCAAGTTGTATTGTGTGATGAATGAGAATTTTCATCTTTGCTAAATTAAGACTAATTCCTTGTTCACATTCGCATGTGAGTCAAGCGAAGGACTAAAGGATCGGGTACATTAAGTTGTGCACCAGTCAGGTCCACCACAAAGGTAGATAAGATTATTCGTTATGATTTACTAAAGTTTAGTAAATATGGTTATGCTTACGATTTTAAGTGTAATTCTGAAACATTGGAAAAGTTTCAATGTATGGCAGAATGAATAAGAAGAATCAAATAAGGCAGAAAGATAAAAGTTTCTCCAATCTGAAAGAGATGGGACAGTACTTGTGTATTTTGTTTTATGATTATCTTAGTGGTTATGGAGCCATATCACAATTGATCCTCTAAGAACACCTTAGTGTGTTTGTTGCCTGAGGAGAGGAATCGTGAATTGTTGAAATGGTTAAATCAAAAGATAATTCATACTTCGTTCCAAAAACAAATCCTGGAGTAATACTCCAAGATTGTAACTTGAGTGACATAGTCTTTAGAAGGTTCATAACACTTGTCAAATGTAGAGTAAGATGTTTCCTATTCTTGTACATTTGAGATTGGTAAGTTGTGATGTTTTGGATAAAACAAAGACCAGCTAAGACCAATAGTGAGAAGTGTTGAACTTGATAAGAATCTGAACTAGCTTTTGAATATTTGTATTGTCAAGAAATGGTTCTTGACAAAGAGAAGTCTTATATGTCAAGAGGACAGTGGGAGTCTAAAAGATTCTGAAATAGTTTCAAAAACTAATCAAGAGTTTTGTTAATCACTATCCCACGACTTGAGGTTTGTAACCTATCGTGTTGACATATTCTTATTTATGTGTCTATTCTAGTTAAAAGTTGATTATGCTTGTGAGTTCTATGAGTTCTCAATTGTTTGCATAACAACCCGGAAGCAATGGTGGGCATTGTGCTACCAGGTGGCAAGAAATTAAGATTGAACAAGTTAAGTCTATATGAGTTTGGATTTATCACTAACCTTGTCTTGTGATTACGGTTATGACAAATTCACATGGATAGGAACACATACACCATAAAAATCTAAGTGTCATAAGGTTTCTCTTCGATTCATGAAAATGATGGTAAGGAAACTCTTTCACTAAGTAGATTTTGAGTAGATAGCAATTGTGAGAATGACAAAAGGTCTAAACTGTATGATTACGGCATCCCTCTTCATAATTGTTTAGACACACAAGTGAGCTATCTAAGGAAAGGTGTATGGTTTTGATAAAGTCTTATCAAAGAAATTGCGTATCAGAAATCTGAACTTTGGTAGAAAAGTCAATAAAGTGTTGGTTTCTAAAAGTCCAGCTGATCTCTGGATACATGTCAAAGCTAGTGGGAGCATAAGTGTTATGCTAGTAAGATAATAATCATTATGCTAGTGGGAGGATGATGTTAATTATAGAAAACAAAAGTTTCTATTCGCCTTGAAAAAGTTGTTTCGCTATAATTAAGGGAGAGGATTTTGTACTTCACTCCAATTCTACAAGCTTAGATTGAGAATTTAATCTACTTTAGTCAAGAATATATATGAATGTTATGCTGGAATGGTTCAACATAAGGAAATTCTATATATGTTGCGTTCTCAAAATTCGATTATGATTACGGCATCCCTCTTCATAATTCGATTATGAAGGGGCACACTGTCCTCATCTATAGAACTCCCGTTGAGTTCATCACTTCAACTGCCAATGTCAGAACCATTCCCATATGTCACCTTTGTGGTGAAATAGGACATTACAAGAGGGACTATCCAACAGAGAAGAACGACGGGGGAGCAGGAGAAGTTTAACCCCAATGCATGGGAAGGCATCAAAGAACCCTGCTATATTTTGGTACGCTTCCAAACCCCGATAATTATCTATAAATCTGAGTACTCTCCCGTTTAAATTAAATCACAGCATTCATATAAAATTTGAAACCCTAACAGGTAAGCTATGATGACTTAGTGTATACATAAGGGTCATTTATAATTAAGATTTGTAGACATAGAGTGAGTAATCCCGCCTCATTTCCTGTTCCTTGTTTGGTTGTGGATTTAGGGCAGGGTTGCTCAGTCAAAGGTCTTACCAATCTTAATTATACATGACTTGTATACACCAAGCGATTATAGAGAGACCTATTAAGGATCATTTCATGGAAGTTCATAATTTCAAATTATCAGAACCCTCATATTGGTAGTACCCGCCAATTTCAAATAAAAAAGGGGATTCGTAACAGTAATAACAAAATAAAACCTGAAACACTGAAAACTTAGGTACATAGGATAGTTCATCATCCTAGTAATCATTCCTCCCAGAACGACTTAATATCTATTTCGTCGAGAAAATTTCGGCATCCTCATTCGACATGGTTTGGCCTAGCCCTTACCATGTGAAAATTCTTATGTTGTGTAAGAGAACTTTTTCTTTAATCAGCAGTAAGATGAAATTCTTTCAATCCATAACGCAAACCCTTAGGTTGTCTCTCATTTCAAAACTTCAGAAGTACCCATGCGAAGGGTACCACGCCCTTCTAGCCTACTCAGTAGACAGCAAAACTTCAAACGAAAAGCACCGAAGTAGTCTTAGAAGTCAGTAACCACCGAAGTACCCCAATAGATCTCATAGGAAAATCATTGTACCGCAGGTCTAGTTCAAGAATAGAGACTAAGAACTCATTAGGTTAATCTATAGATGCTAAGTGTATACACGAGAGTGGTATATAATTTAGACTTAACAAGATTAAGGATGTGTAATTCCGCCCTCTCTCCTGTTCCTTGTTTGGTTGTGGACTTGGGGCAGAGTCACCCATCCGAACTTTTTATGAAATCTAAATTATATACGGCTCGTATACACGAGGTGATGATAGATGAGCCAAGTATGAGTCTTATCGAAGCAAAAGTCGCAGGCTTATTACAACAACCAAGGATACTTGAGTGGAAGTGGTAGCGGATTACAAGGGGTTTTATAATCAAGTTACCAAGGCAACAGGTGGACTTGATGCCATTTTGGGTGATCATCGACAAATTAGCCAAGTCCGCGCACTTCCTACAATTTTGAGGAAACAGGCAAATAGAGAAGATAAATAGAACGTGTGTTAGAGAGATTAGTCAGAGTGCACGGTGTTCCCAATATATGTTATCTCCGTTGAGATAATAGAATCATCTCCCAGTTCAGGCAGTCACTTCAAAAATTTCTGGGAACTAGAATAGTCATGAGCATATGTGATTGACTATGGTAAAGTATGGGATACCCATTTACCAATTAGTCGAGTCCTTTATCATGCTAGCATTTAAGTTGCTCCATTCGAAACCTTATGTGGTCGGAAGTGCAGATCCTATCTGCACTGGACTAAATTAGGTGACACGCGACTAGCTAGAGGTTCAATTTCCACACATCACCTTCGCTGGTCTGGAATTCATCCGAGAAACTGCCGAAAATAAAATACAAATCAGGAAGCGACATAAAGCTTCCAGAGTTAATCAGAGAAGCTACGGCTTCGATAAAAGAAAACCCTTGGAATTCCAGGTTGATGACCTTGTCATATGAAGGTCTCACCCTGGAAGGGCCGGATACGCTTTGGAAAGCATAGAATACTAAATCCAAGGTACATAGGACCATTCGAGATTCTTACCAGAATCGGTCTGGTAGCTTATAAACTTAAACTACCACAAAAACTTAATAACATTCATCCCACCTTTTAAATATCTAATCTAAAGAGGTGTCTATTCGATGAAACACTTGTTATTTCACTCAATGAAATCAAGTTAAATAAAAGTCTACACTTTGTAGAAGAACCAGTGGAAATCATGGATAGGGAAATCAAAAGAACCAAGCAAAGTCTTATCCCGATAGTGAAGGTTCGCTGGATTGCAAACCGGGGACCTGAATTCACTTGGGAGAGGGAAGATTAGATAAAACGAAAATATCCACGTCTTTCCCCTAGTCCATGAGTATCACTTTAGACTTAATTTTGGGACGAAATTCCCTCTAACGGGGGGATAATGTAACACCAGTCAAATTTAGGTCAAAAATAAATTGATCAATAATCATAATAGGGATGAACAAAGTGGTAGAGATTGTAACAAGGTTTCCAAAAATATAAAAAACACTGAAATCCGAGTTATAACGAAAAAGTTATGACCAATCGAAGATCCGCGACAAAACCGGCAAAACACTATTCAGTGTAAAATGTGAATTTTCGATAAAAGGCTTTTTAGCCTTAACAATCTAAATGAAAGTTGTAGAATATGTTAAACCGAGAACTTTCATAAAAAGACAGACGAAAACCGACGTCGATCGATATTTAGCCGACACAACTTAAACGAGAATCGAAGGTCTCGCCAAAAGTAGTACAACGGTAAAAAGACAAACGAAAACCGACGTCGGATAAAGAAGTTATGAATTTTTAACATATTTCCTGTCCTGGTCTGTTAAAAATAATAATATTAAAAATAAATTCAAAATTAGCCGACGAAGTCTAAACGAAAGTCGTAAAGTATAATGTCAAAAACGGAGTTCGTATGCGAAAGTTATGAATTTTAGACGTTTTTGGCTCAAAAACCGAGAATTAGTGGATAACCGGGAAAAATCGGATGGCCTCAATCCGGACACGTCACCTCGCTTGCGAGGTTTCCCCGTGTCCACTCGTGTCCATCGCTGATTGGTCGGAATTCGAGGTCCAGTGGGTATCTGATGCGCCTCGCGTCCTAGGCACCGTCTAAGACGGATCGTAAGACGCCTCCGCACGCATGTCTAGCCTCCGTGTCCCCTTCGCATGTCCGACGTGTGCCAATGACTCACCTCCTTCGGTCCGAGGCTTTGACCCTATATAAGGGTGCGAGGTCTTCCGAGAATTTCACAACTTTCACCCCAAATTTCACACACTTTCATATTTTTCACTCCCACAACCTCAACTACAACCCCTAAAGCTTCGATATCAAGTCTAAAACCCGAAGCAAGCCCCGAAGCCCCGGAATTCTCGAGAAGCTAACCTCTTTCCAGTCGAAGTGCAGCCCGCATAAAGCCCGATTTTTACTTAAAAACTCGCGGTTTCTTCGAGAAAGATCATCTATAGAAACGAAACGTTGCCCAAATCACCACTTATCAAGTGAGTTCATACCCCTATAATCTACCTTTTTAATGGTTTTTAAAAGCTTTTTAGGGGGAATACAAGTTGAACACAATATAAATTGTGTTAATAATTGTATGTGATAATAATCACACAAAGGGTTTCCTTATGCTTTTAAGGATTACCAAATACTTCCAAAATGACTTAAAGCCATTTTAAATCTTTAAAGGCATATAAACTCCGTTAAATTCTTTGAAAAAGGTTTTATAAACTATTTCAAATTATAATTGCCAAAATCATGTTTATATATGTATAAATATATAAATAAGATTTGAAGGGCTTAGGACTAATCGATTATCTTATTTCCTTTTCCTTGTTTGGATGTGGATTTAAAGTGGTGTTATTTGTCCGAATGTCGTTTCCTTCTTAATTATATATATATATATATATATATATATATATATATATATATATATATATATATATATATATATATATATATAGATATATATATATATATATCATTACCTTTGTATCATGCTGACCAAAGGTGTTCATCCATGAGAAATCATGCTAATCAGATAGAACATATAAATTATAATAGGTATAATTTATGATTCAAAACTAAATGTACAAGTATGATTCACATTCCAAGGAAAGTACCAACAATTCATTTACCTATACCAGGATATGTATAATACTTTTAGTATATAGATAATATATTAAAGAAGTAATAATACATCATACCGAGTTTTCCTTAACAAGGGTACAATACAACGTACCAGGGTTAGCAATCACGGGGTAATAATACATCATACCGGGTTTGCATTAACAAGGGTACAATACAACATACTAGGGTTAGAAATCACGGCGTAAAAATACATCAAACCGGGTTTGCATTAACAAGGGTACAATACAACGTCCCAGGGTTAGCAATCACGGGGTAATAATACATCGTAATCTCGTTGAAACAATAAATTTGTGAGACTCTTCATGGTGTACTTATCTAAGTACGACCTTAAGTCCTGAATTATTAACCAGAATCTTCTGTAGGGAGAGTGTGAATTTGTGTATAGATCTATATGGGACTGACAATCCCGCACCTTCACTGTTCGCTATAGTTTGGCCGGCAGGCCTAGGGTGTCAAATGTCATATCGTTTCCGACGCCTGAAGAACGTCGCATCAGGCACATCAGTCATATTAGTATGGTTAATAGAACTCACATGGATAAAACAACGAGTAAATTACTTAGTAAAATACTTCTCTTAAAACAGTAAGAAAAGATAATTACATCCTATCTATTTTACTGACCAAATATACCTTCTGTTAGTTTTTACATACAGTAAAAACTACGTATCATGAAATCAAGTATGGCAAATATACTTGTACTTCTGGTTTTGGAACATTTAAAACCATAAAGGAGTATTATGGATAATATAATATTTTCCAAGATTAATACTAATGTTTTATTGTAGAACGGATATAACTAAGAATACTTTTACAAATGAAACGGTTTATGGGATTAAACTACTTTTACAAATGAAACGGTTTATGGGATTAAACTACTTTTACAAATGAAACAGTTTATGGGATTAAACTACTTTTACAAATGGAACTTAGTCATTCACTCTCTGTAAACTAGTATGACATAAAGGACCTTTAGTGGTCAATTCTATAATTCCTTTGTTTTTACATCAGAGTTATACATAAGTAATATCCTATTCACAGTGAAATGTGTGACTTCCGCCTTACTTCTTGTTCCTTGTTTCATTGTGGGCTTAGCGCAGATACACCCATTTAACTATCCATTCGAGATTAGGTTATATATAATTAGTATAAACTAAGTAATTGTTGAGGGAACTATTGAGGTTATTAGTTTATCACCTCAGGAAATATAGGACTTTCTGGAGTAACCAGCGAACTTTTCCAAGAACTTAGAGTATACTTTATAGAACTAAAATACTTATGAACTCACCAGCTTAAATGCTGATCTACTCTTTCAAAATAACTTGTATTCTCAGGAATCCAGTAGACAGGTACACTCCCGAAGCTTTTGAGAAGACTACCTAGTACCGTACCGTGACTCTTGTCTTCTACTGTACCTACTTTGGTGTTTAAATATGTAACGTTTAAACATTTATGTAAAACTTATACTTATTAATGCAATGGTTGTTTTTACTTTGATTACTATATTGCATGTGTTGTGATACTTACCTGAAGTCCTCCGCCCCCAAACGTTTCCGCCGTTCTGGTTTGGGGGTGTGACAGCTTAGGACTGATAACTCGCTTTATTTCCTGTTTCTTGTTTGGTTGTGGACTTAGGGTATCGGTTGTTTGTCCGAATTTCATTTAAATATTAGTTATATATTATGTATATGTATGTAGATATAAAATTTCTTCCAACCAGTTCAATACCTTTGGGTAGCAAAGGTGTACAAACATGATCAGTCATTTAAACAACAGTACTAGTAAACTATAATAGGTATAGTTTAGAGGATTACTACTTACTATTTCTAGAACAATGAAACATACAAGAGTCAGTTCATACATGAGTTAGTTCAAACATACTATAACGAGAAACAAAGAGAACATACTATACACTAGAACAGAGAGAACGTACTATACACTAGAACAGAGAGAACACACTATACAAATACAAGAATAATATAACATTAATGTGAGCTACTACTTCATGGCATGGAAATATACTGCTGCGTCACGTTTTGTAACCAGAGTCTCCTGGAGGGAGAGCGTGAATTTGTGTATAGATCTATACGGGATTGACCATCCTACACCTTGCTGCTAGCTACAGTGGGACCTATAGGTCTACGGGTGACGAATGTCATACCATTTCGACGTCTTTGATCGTCGTGTTTTACTAGTCAATCAAGTATGGTTATAATCTTACCACATTTTACCTTAATTAAACAAACTAGTTTTAAGGTAGTTAGTACATCTGTAGTTACTTTATACAATACTACTGTACATCTTCATTTTCCCATTACATTCATATAGTGATCTTCTCACATAAACGGTAATGTAAACTACTTTCTGGTAATGATATTCATACTTGGGAAAAACACTCACTTTTACAAAAGGATAAGCATACAAAACAGTCGGGTCTTGGTAGAAGACTACTTTAGTAGAAAATATAGGATTTTCTAGGAAGTATACAAACATTTACATCAAACACTTACAAACTTTACATCAAACACTTACAAACATTGTCATCAAATTTATACAAACAATGACACTAAAATACTTATGAACTTATCAGCTTTAATGTTGATCTACGCTTTCAAAATAACTTGTATTCTCAGGTCACCAGTAGACAGGTACCGATGACCAAGTTTTGAGAAGACGGAGTGTGACAACTGTCAATTCAGGTCGTTCTCGGACTCATGCATCTTTATAATAACCATTCATGCACATCATGCCATGGCCTAGTAGTATAAATTAGGTCAAAATCTTGCATAAACTAGGATCCATCTAAGACCTAGGACTAATATACTTGACACTTACGATTCTAGTAAGTTGCTTAACTACAATAGGAAATGTAAATGCTATAATTTGAATGAAACTTTCAAGTTTTGTTATAATTGAAAAAGGGTATAAAACCCTAAAAATAAATTAAAATATTCTAATTATACTTCATTATAAATCATAAAGCTTAAAAACCTTATAAAATTTGGCTATAAACTTTCTAATATCAAATTTTTATTAATCAAATTATGGATTTTAATCAATGAAATAGAAATTAAATTATCATGCAATAATCATAATTTATTATTTAAAAACAAGATTTTAAAATAAATCAAGAATTGCTTAATAAATGCTTTTATAAAAATTGGGGTTTTTATAAAAATAATGGAGGGAATTTTATAAAATTTGAAATTAGGAGAGAGGAGGCCTAATGCATGATAGAGCCAGCCATTCTCCCCTCCCCATGCACTCTCTCTTCCCAAAACTCAATAATTAGACTTAAACCCTCACTCTACCTCTTCTCTCTTCACTCTCTCACACTCCACCCTCCTAACACATAAACTCTCTTCCTCTCTCTCTCTCTAACCCTCGAAATTTCTCTCATTCCTCTGCCAAATTTCGAGATTTTGAAGACCTTGAAGTGTTCTTACTTCCCTCAAGATCAAAACCAAGGTAAACAACAACATCTTCTCCCATAGTTTCATGATTCTACTTCCTCTTCTTCTTAGTTTTCTCTTCTTTTCGGATTCTATGCCTTTCCATGGCTAGAAATCTTTATTTTTCCCTTGTGGTTTGTAGATTCTCACCATAACACAATTCATGTGTTTGAAATGGTGAAAATCCGGGATCAAACCCATGCAAGGAGTGAAAATGATGCACATATGTTCATGTGACTTCAAAAACAAGTATTACATCTTCTTCTCCATTTCTTTTGTGTTCTTGCATGATCAAAAGCATTTAAACCATTTCTAGTACATCTTGGATGCTCATTCACTCCATGCATGTGCTAGAAATCGGACCTTATCAAAGGCATGCATGATGTTCTTGTCAAAATGTCCTAAGGATGCACTCAAAGCAAACATGCAATCTGCCAGATTACTTTATTCAGCTTTGAACGACCATATCTCGGTCATTACTTAACCAAATCATGATATTCTTTTTGTATTGGATAGTTAAATGAGTTAACTTTCAAACCCAACTGGTCTCACTGTAAAATATTAAATATCCGATTTTTGGCAATTTTTACAAAATGGTTGCGCAAACAGCTCTTTTTCTATGATCACCATTTTTGCCTTGCATGATCAATGGCCTTAAACCCAACCATAAATCTGGGAAAAAATACTTTAGAAACTTAACATATCCAGTGAATGATGGTTGAAATTTCGTGGCTTAAAACCCCACAGAATGTGCTTCATAAATTCATGAACTTCAGCCACATTTACATCTCATGCACCATTGCATGCAACATTTCTTATCTTGTTTGGGTTCAATACCCCTATTTCCCTTCTGATTAAATTTTGAACATTTTTCCTTTTGAAAGCCCTCACATGCATGTGATAATCTGTAAAATACCAAAAGCTTTTATTATTTCTTTGATTTATTTAAATTATTACTAGAAACCAAGGGCATAAATCACATAAAATACTTTCAGAGGTCAATAAATCCGGAACAAATTCATGGATGACCCTTATGATGGATAATGACCCCTCACTAAATTTCATTAATTTTTGTTGCTGTTTGGTATGATTTCCGATTTTCTTTTTGTTAGGATATAATAAATCACAAAACCACTTTGGAGAGTGTGAAAATTTTATCTAACAATTTTCTCATACCTTACCTCTAATGGATGACTCAGAAAAATAATTTCAACATTTTTCATCATGCCTTGCTATTTTTCCCAATTTTTGGTAGTTATAATGGTTTAAAAATAGGAAAAATAGTTCTGATTATCCAAAATTCATGAAAATTTACCAGAACATCATATTGTACAGTAGGAGGTTACATAAAAATTTTAAGAATTTTTCTCCACTGTAAACTATTTTTCTCTTAATTTCTAAAGTTAATTACACTTAAATTCACATAAATACCCAAAACCGGATTATACAATATGAAGACCACTTTTGGTATTTTTCCCAGGTTATTTATACTGTAGATGATGTTACAAAAATTTTTGGTAAATTATTTTAACTGTTTAATATTATTTCTTCAATTAATGATTATTTAAAGGAATAAAACAAGGAAAAATAGAAATACCCACTAAAAATATCTTTTATATTTTTCCCAGCCTATTTATGTACAATAACAGTTAATTAAAAAGTTTGGATAATTTTGGAAACTGTTTTCTATTTATTTCAATTTTTATTGGAATAAATGCTCAAAAATCATAAAATATAATTAAACAGCTTGGAAATCCATTTTTATAATTTTCCCAGCTTAGTATTGTGTAATAACAGTTAAATAAAAAGTTTGGGAATTTTTATCCTTTGAATGCTATTTTCGTGAATTTATGTTGTAATAAGGACTTAAAAATTTGGAAAATTTATATTCCAATGTGGTAATTAATCGCACGATTTGTAGAATTTCATTATTTCATAAAACGTGTAACCAATTAATATAAAATCAAATACTAAAACATAAATTGGCATTTCACTATATGTAGAATTTAGTATATTAGCATTAGATTTCGACATGGAAACTCACTAGTGTGTGTTTGATGTCGTAGGATCCCGGTAGTAAGACGTTGGTGCATTCCGAAGTACCCCTTGTACCTACTCGAAACGTTGTGAGTATTCACGCACTCCCCTATTTTCAGTTTTTATGTTTTGGGGTGGAAAAACATGTCCCGAAAAACTATTATTTGAATGTTGTATTTAAATTGATTTGTATCAAACATGATTGCTATTTTATTGCTATGTCTCTCTATGTATGTCTATGCAACACGGAACATGAGAACTTATCGTACTAAGGCCCTTCCCTTATCTCTAACCATTAACTCTTTGAGCCAATGGTCATTATGGATAGCGCTATTAGGAATTGACAACTCCTCACTCGCCCGAATCGCTGGAGTGCATGATACCATATTCATCTATGGAACGATAAGCATAGATCTCGATAGGGCTTCAGTCATAGGTTTGGTTGAGACTCATTGTTTGCTCATACACATACAAAACTTGTTCTCGTTATAGCAATAAACTTGTATTCATTAATAGCGATTAACTCTGTTATCATTAAAGCAATGTACTTGTATTTACGAAAAGCCTTATTTCAAGCTCGATTTTATAAACTTGTGAACTCACCAACTATTTTCATAGTTGACGCTCGTTTTACATGCTTTTTCAGGAAATAATTAGTAAGTGGATATAAAGATTCATCATCATAGAGCATGCTGCATCGTGTTAAAGTTATTTGTGGAGTTTTCTTTTAACAATGTTATTTTGGAAAAACTTGTATTTTGTTTCTTTTGAAGCTATGGGTTGTAAACTTTTAAATACTGCTATGGTGATGTATCATTATCTTTTGCAATGAAACTGTTATCGCTGTCATACCTTGCGTTTCCGCTTTAGCGGGGTGTGACAGAAGTGGTATCAGAGCTAAAGTTATAGAGAACATCAGTTTTCCTTTAAGAAAACACAACCTATAACCAAAACTTATAAAAATTCTTTTTACATCAAACATATTACTAATATAATTAGGTCGGGAATTGTATCGTTGGACCTCAATTAAACATAGCCTGATCACCTATGTTTAATTAAGGAAAGATTTATACAAAGCTTGAGCTAATTATAATGGGAATATGTTCAACAAAATTTTTGAGAAAACTTTATTTCAAAAATTCAAAAAGGTTAATTTTGGTGTGTGTAAGCATTGCATATTATAGGCATGCATTGTCATTTATTTCATATCTCATTGAATCTATGTCTCAGTCCACTATGTCGACATCGTCATCTTCTCACGCTACCGCCTCAGCTGATGAGTCCGGCTACGTCACTATTATCCCTCGACGTAATCCCCCCGCCTCGGTAGAAGAAGACCCATCAGAGGATACGGAAGATACAGGGAACTCGGTGGAGATCAGCGATGACAACGCCCCGAGTCAACGATGCGAGGCATCACCTACATCAGTGTTGCCACAGCCACCACTTTATGGGCTTCGCATTCAAAGGACGGAGAGGAAGAGTGTTCCCATTCCAGGAAGGATAGCCACCAGCACAGCAGGACTTGGCACGGCAGGACCTAGCAGGGTAGGACCTAGCATTGCAGGACCGAGAGCACCCCCACCACAGCAAGTCATAGGGATACCTGTCAGACAGCCAGGTATGACCCCGGAGGAGTCCCGGAGATTGCAGTCGATAGCAGCGGGCCTACGTCACAGTCTCGCTGTGATAGCTGGACATCGGGAAGTTTTGGATGAAGTCTTGACAGGAATGGAAATCCTGTTTCAGCATTCGATGGAGACTGCTGACACTGCTAGTACTGCTAGACGAGTGGCATGTCGTGCGATGACGGCATATTATGTGCTTGTTGGGCTATTACTGATTGTGGTGTTGATGTTTCTTGTTGGGATAGCGATTAGTGTTTGGTTCTGATTCCAGTATTTTATTTTGTCATGAAATGAAAACCCATGTTGGGTGTCTTTTGGGAAAGACATTTAAAACTTTATTTTGGGATTGATGTATTCGTTTGGTTTTAAGACAATTTCAAATGGTAATGAAGAATTTTATTTTATGTTTGAAAACTTTTACTATGAGGTCAAACCCTAGAATTTAATTGGTAAATGGTCGAATAAAGAGATTTTTTTTCTTTTCTTTTCTTTCTAAAATATATATGCCTAGTATTAATGCAAACCAATGATTTGACAACACTTACGGTTTTCAAAATAGTAGTGAACTAAATATTATACATTATTTTATGTATTTGTACGTATTTCTTCTCCTGTGTAATAGAACCATGTCAGGAAGGCCTAATCGCGGGCGCCCACAGAACGAAACACCCGATGTTGCTCAAATTGTAGCACAACAACTCATGGAAGCAATCCCAAACATTGTTACTCAAGTAACTGCAGGACTTAATGCTAACCAAGGAAGTAGTGGAGGAAACCGGGGAAACAATGAAAGAGAATGCAACTACAAGTCCTTTATGGCCTGTAAACCTAAGGAATTCCACGGAAAGGAAGGTGCGGTCGGGTTGCTGAAATGGATTGACAGTATGGAGTCGGTCCTTCACATTAGCAAATGTCTCGAACGCAACAAAGTGGAGTATGCAACTTGTCTACTTCAGGATAGGGCATTGACCTGGTGGAATACTTTAGTGCAAACCCGAGGTCGTGCAGAGGCATATCAGCTAACTTGGGAAGACCTAAAGAAGCTGCTGATAGAGGAGTATTGTCCCAAAGATGAAATTCAGAAGCTTGAATCTGAGTTCTGGAACCATTCTATGGTTGGAACACAAATAGAGAAGTACTCAGTCCGATTTCATGAACTAGCAAAACTGGTACCTCACATGGTTACTCCTGAGGAGAAACGGATAGATCGTTACATCTGGGGTCTGGCACCAGAGATTCGGGGAATGGTTACCTCAGCAAACCCAACTACCATTCAAAGTGCAGTAAGTCTAGCAAATCGACTAACCAATGATGTGATAAGGATGGGAGCATCGACAAAGGAAAACTCTAGTAGCAAGAGGAAGCCAGCAGATCAGGGAGAGAAGAAGTATGGAGGCAAGTCAGGGAGGGAGCAGAAAGTCTCAAGAAACTTTATGGTAAGAGCCCAGGAGCAAGAACCAGTGAAAACTCAAGAACAGGAAGTGCAGGAGAGAAAGCAATACTCAGGACCGCTTCCGAAGTGCAATAAGTGTAACTTCCGTCACAAGGGAGCTTGCCCAGTGTGCCAAAACTGTAAGCAAACAGGCCATTACTCGAAGTATTGTAAGGTGAATAAGGAGGGAAAAAGGACATGTTACGAGTGCGAGAGTACTGATCATCTCCGTAGAGCATGTCCCAAACTGAACAATGGACCTGGTAACAATGGACAAGGCAAAGCCAGGCAAAACTTTCAAGGAAATCAAGTTGGACGGCCAAGAGGTGTAGCCTTTGTGATTGGTGCAGAAGAAGCTCGTCAGAACCCTGAAGTGATAACAGGTACGTTTCTCCTGAACAACCATTTTGCATCAGTAATATTCGATGCGGGAGCAGATAGGAGTTTCGTTTCTTTAACATTTAGACCGGTACTCGACTTGAAATCAAGAAAGATGAGGAATACTCATACTATTGAACTTGCTGATGGGTATGAAATTAGGGCTGATGATATAATTCCTGGTTGTACTCTGAATTTAGCTGATAAACTCTTTAGCATTGACCTAATTCCTATAGAGCTAGGTAGTTTTGATGTAATAGTAGGAATGGATTGGTTATCCAAGAATAGAGCGGACATTGGTTGTTACGAGAAAGTCATTAGGATACCTCTCCCTAATGGAGAAACCCTTATCATACACGGTGAGAAGCCAGGAAGAAGTTAAACATAGTATCAATCGTGAAGGTTCACAAGTACCTGAAAAAGAATTGTATTGCATTCATGGCCCACGTGCTAGAAAGAGAACCTGAAGCTAAGCAACTCAAGGAGATTCCAGTGGTTCAAAACTATCCCGAGGTGTTTCCGGAGGAATTGCCCGGTCTACCCCCCTATCTATCATTTCTGATAGAGATAGTCGTTTTACATCTCGATTTTGGTGGATGTTACAGAAGGCACTAGGAACCAAGATAGATTTGAGCACAGCTTACCACCCTCAGACAGATGGGCAAACAGAGAGAACAATACAAACATTGGAAGACATGCTACGAGCGTGTGTCATTGAGTTCAAAGGAAATTGGGATACTCATTTGCCTCTAACTGAGTTTTCCTACAATAACAGTTACCACACGAGTATCCAATGTGCTCCATATGAAGCATTGTATGGACGCAAGTGTCGTTCGCCCTTATGCTAGACAGAAATCGGAGACAGACAGTTGGCTAGACTCGAACTTATCCAGGAAACATATGACAAGATTGATATCATCAAGGATAGGCTTAAAGCTGCTAGAGATCGTCAGAAAAGTTATGCGGATAATCATCGTAAACCATTAGAATTCCAAGTAGGAGACAAGGTACTTTTAAAAGTGTCGCCTTGGAAAGGGCTTGTGCGTTTTGGTAAGAAAGGAAAACTAAGCCCGAGATATGTTGGACCCTTTCAAGTCATTGAAAGGATTGGTCCGGTAGCTTATAAACTCCAGTTGCCCCAAGAATTAAGCGCCATTCACGACACATTCCACGTCTCCAATCTTAAGAAATGTCTAGCCGACGAAACATTGATAGTACCCCTGGAGGAAATTAAGATCAATGATAAGCTAAACTTCGTTGAGGAACCGATAGAAATCCTTGGCAGGGAGGTAAAACAACTTAAGCGGAGTAAGATTCCAATTGTGAAAGTTCGATGGAACTCAAAACGCGGGTCGGAGTACACCTGGGAGCGTGAGGACTTCATGAAGGAAAAGTATCCACAACTTTTCCCATGCGATGCAAGCAATGACATAGAATGAATTTTGGGACGAAATTCTTTTTAAGTGGGGGATACTGTGACAACTGTCAATTCAGGTCATTCTCGGACTCATGCATCTTTATAATAACCATTCATGCACATCATGTCATGGCCTAGTAGTATAAATTAGGTCAAAATCTTGCATAAACTAGGATCCATCTAAGACCTAGGACTAATATACTTGACACTTACGATTCTAGTAAGTTGCTTAACTACAATAGGAAATGTCAATGCTATAATTTGAATGAAACTTTCAAGCTTTGTTATAATTGAAAAAGGGTATAAAACCCTAAAAATAAATTAAAATATTCTAGTTATACTTCATTATGATGATGAATATCAAACAATATTCCAAAAACCCTAAAAGAGCTAAAAATCCAAATTTATAAATCATAAAGCTTAAAAACCTTATAAAATTTGGCTATAAACTTTCTAATATCAAATTTTTATTAATCAAATTATGGATTTTAATCAATGAAATAGAAATTAAATTATCATGCAATAATCATAATTTATTAGTTAAAAACAAGATTTTAAAATAAATCAAGAATTGCTTAATAAATGCTTTTATAAAAATTGGGGTTTTTATAAAAATAATGGAGGGAATTTTATAAAATTTGAAATTAGGAGAGAGGAGGCCTAATGCATGATAGAGCCAGCCATTCTCCCCTCCCCATGCACTCTCTCTTCCCAAAACTCAATCATTAGACTTAAACCCTCACTCTACCTCTTCTCTCTTCACTCTCTCACACTCCACCCTCCTAACACATAAACTCTCTTCCTCTCTCTCTCTAACCCACAAAATTTCTCTCATTCCTCTGCCAAATTTGGAGATTTTGAAGACCTTGAAGTGTTGTTACTTCCCTCAAGATCAAAACCAAGGTAAACAACAACATCTTCTCCCATAGTTTCATGATTCTACTTCCTCTTCTTCTTAGTTTTCTCTTCTTTTCGGATTCTATGCCTTTCCATGGCTAGAAATCTTTATTTTTCCCTTGTGGTTTGTAGATTCTCACCATAACACAATGCATGTGTTTGAAATGGTGAAAATCCGGGATCAAACCCATGCAAGGAGTGAAAATGATGCACATATGTTCATGTGACTTCAAAAACAAGTATTACATCTTCTTCTCCATTTCTTTTGTGTTCTTGCATGATCAAAAGCATTTAAACCATTTCTAGTACATCTTGGATGCTCATTCACTCCATGCATGTGCTAGAAATCGGACCTTATCAAAGGCATGCATGATGTTCTTGTCAAAATGTCCTAAGGATGCACTCAAAGCAAACATGCAATCTGCCAGATTACTTTATTCAGCTTTGAACGACCATATCTCGGTCATTACTTAACCAAATCATGATATTCTTTTTGTATTGGATAGTTACATGAGTTAACTTTCAAACCCAACTGGTCTCACTGTAAAATATTAAATATCCGATTTTTGGCAATTTTTACAAAATGGTTGCGCAAACAGCTCTTTTTCTATGATCACCATTTTTGCATTGCATGATCAATGGCCTTAAACCCAACCATAAATCTGGGAAAAAATACTTTAGAAACTTAACATATCCAGTGAATGATGGTTGAAATTTCGTGGCTTAAAACCCCACAGAATGTGCTTCATAAATTCATGAACTTCAGCCACATTTACATCTCATGCACCATTGCATGCAACATTTCTTATCTTGTTTGGGTTCAATACCCCTATTTCCCTTCTGATTAAATTTTGAACATTTTTCCTTTTGAAAGCCCTCACATGCATGTGATAATCTGTAAAATACCAAAAGCTTTTATTATTTCTTTGATTTATTTAAATTATTACTAGAAACCAAGGGCATAAATCACATAAAATACTTTCAGAGGTCAATAAATCCGGAACAAATTCATGGATGACCCTTATGATGGATAATGACCCCTCACTAAATTTCATTAAATTTTGTTGCTGTTTGGTATGATTTCCGATTTTCTTTTTGTTAGGATATAATAAATCACAAAACTACTTTGGAGAGTGTGAAAATTTTATCTAACAATTTTCTCATACCTTACCTCTGATGGATGACTCAGAAAAATAATTTCAACATTTTTCATCATGCCTTGCTATTTTTCCCAATTTTTGGTAATTATAATGGTTTAAAAATAGGAAAAATAGTTCTGATTATCCAAAATTCATGAAAATTTACCAGAACATCATGTTGTACAGTAGGAGGTTACATAAAAATTTTAAGGATTTTTCTCCACTGTAAACTATTTTTCTCTTAATTTCTAAAGTTAATTACACTTAAATTCACATAAATACCCAAAACCGGATTATACAATATGAAGACCACTTTTGGTATTTTCCCAGGTTATTTATACTGTAGATGATGTTACAAAAATTTTTTGTAAATTATTTTAACTGTTTAATATTATTTCTTCAATTAATGATTATTTAAAGGAATAAAACAAGGAAAAATAGAAATACCCACTAAAAATATCTTTTATATTTTTCCCAGCCTATTTATGTACAATAACAGTTAATTAAAAAGTTTGGGTAATTTTGGAAACTGTTTTCTATTTATTTCAATTTTTATTGGAATAAATGCTCAAAAATCATAAAATATAATTAAACAGCTTGGAAATCCATTTTTACAATTTTCCCAGCTTAGTATTGTGTAATAACAGTTAAATAAAAAGTTTGGGAATTTTTATCCTTTGAATGCTATTTTCGTGAATTTATGTTGTAATAAGGACTTAAAAATTTGGAAAATTTATATTCCAATGTGGTAATTAATCGCACGATTTGTAGAATTTCATTATTTCATAAAAAGTGTAACCAATTAATATAAAATCAAATACTAAAACATAAATTGGCATTTCACTATATGTAGAATTTAGTATATTAGCATTAGATTTCGACATAGAAACTCACTAGTGTGTGTTTGATGTCGTAGGATCCCGGTAGTAAGACGTTGGTGCATTCCGAAGTACCCCTTGTACCTACTCGAAACGTTGTGAGTATTCACGCACTCCCCTATTTTCAGTTTTTATGTTTTGGGGTGGAAAAACATGTCCCGAAAAACTATTATTTGAATGTTGTATTTAAATTGATTTGTATCAAACATGATTGCTATTTTATTGCTATGTCTCTCTATGTATGTCTATGCAACACGGAACATGAGAACTTATCGTACTAAGGCCCTTCCCTTATCTCTAACCATTAACTCTTTGAGCCAATGGTCATTATGGATAGCGCTATTAGGAATTGACAACTCCTCACTCGCCCGAATCGCTGGAGTGCATGATACCATATTCATCTATGGAACGATAAGCATAGATCTCGATAGGGCTTCAGTCATAGGTTTGGTTGAGACTCATTGTTTGCTCATACACATACAAAACTCGTTCTCGTTATAGCAATAAACTTGTATTCATTAATAGCAATCAACTCTGTTATCATTAAAGCAATGTACTTGTATTTACGAAAAGCCTTATTTCAAGCTCGATTTTATAAACTTGTGAACTCACCAACTATTTTCATAGTTGACGCTCGTTTTACATGTTTTTTCAGGAAATAATTAGTAAGTGGATATAAAGATTCATCATCATAGAGCATGCTGCATCGTGTTGAAGTTATTTGTGGAGTTTTCTTTGAACAATGTTATTTTGGAAAAACTTGTATTTTGTTTCTTTTGAAGCT
This sequence comes from Lactuca virosa, assembly GCF_052849685.1. NCBI lineage: Eukaryota > Viridiplantae > Streptophyta > Magnoliopsida > Asterales > Asteraceae > Lactuca > Lactuca virosa. The sequence goes on along the minus strand of NC_136433.1, from coordinate 366,104,715 downwards.
ATGGGTTGTAAACTTTTAAATACTGATATGGTGATGTATCATTATCTTTTGCAATGAAACCGTTATCGCTGTCATACCTTGCGTTTCCGCTTTAGCGGGGTGTGACACGGAGCATATTCAAGACTCGTCTTTTATTTTGATTCATATTTTGGTGTCTTTCAAACTATACACAGAACACACTTGTATTGAATTATATTATTAATCCAATGGATGATGTTGTTGCTTGTTTTACTATTGTGCATTGTTATGATACTATACATGACGTCCTCCGACCCCGAATGTTTCCGCCATTCTGGTTTGGGGGTGTGACACTTATGGTTTACATTTTTGGTTTCAGGTATTATCGATTTGGAAAAGAAGGGCTTAGATTGATCGCGGTGCACACACCTATGATTTCTGTAATGAATGATTTTGGGATGAACTCTGATAAATGTTTTACTTAATGATGATTTGAAATGTTTGAAATAAATGGTATCAAAGTTTTAGCTATATTAAATAATAAAATTTTTACCCTTGATTTTTAGGTCGTTACAAGTTGGTATTAGAGCCTTGGTTTGAGGGATTCGGACATACTTTCAGGTGCGTCTGAACTCAAACTAAGGATCTGTAAAGTTTTCAAAAAGAAAAATGTTTTCATGGAAAAAATTTCTAAGACAAGAAATGGTGTGGTGCATGAAATCAGCCGAGCTCAAGTATGTTTCCCCAGAATACCCATGTATGTTATATTTTATGACTTGGTTTATGAATCTGAGAATCTCACGCTAGTTAGGGCTAGGAGAGATGCCTTTATATGTTGTGTGAGCTGGTAGATTTGCATGTTAGTGCTGAGTAGACAACGATAGATTGGTCTGATATGTGATGCTTGTAGCCTTGGAAATACTGTATGTTATGCTAGAATGAGAAGGATTTTTGGTATTAGTAACTGCTAAGTGTATGCTTTTAAAAATGTATACGGTTAGGATCTTATAGCCTTAAAATAATTGATTTGGCCTTATTTCATGTTCCTTGTCTGGTTGTGGTTGTAGGGTAGAGTCTATTATTCGAAAGTCTATTAGATCTTGTTCTATGTATAATTTGCATGCAAAAGGCAGCCGACAGTGAGGATGGATGGATGTGGATAACACGAGTTGAAATATGTGGGCTGAATGTTCTATGATAGTCCTTTGGATCGGAGTGCTACTGCACGAATGCTTCTTGATTTGTGCTTTGTGGAACTCTTGAGTGATGTGAGTCAGGTACTAAGTGGATATGACGATATCCACGAGGTGGATGGCTGGCATCATGGGGAGTTCTTCAGCAGCTGATGGCATGGTGAGGTTGGGAACCTAGGGAAGCCTAGGATATGCTCCAATGAGTTGGTGGGGCGGTTCGGTGAAGTTGGGAACCTAGGGGGAGCCTAGGAGTTGCTTTGGTGGGTGTTGTGTTAATGTTTAGCGGATATTTGGTGCACCAGTGGATTAGGTGACTTAGAGGATTCGGGAGGATTGCTGAGGAAAATATGGATATGTGTGGAAGGTAGTATAGGCCCGTACTACTGAGAGTCTTGGAGAATCTAAGAAGCTTATGGGAAGGATAATTCTTGGTTATGATCTGATAGTGAGGATAGCTGCTTTCCCAGATGAGGATGAGCATACATGAGGAAGGACCAGGGTTTGGTCCTGTCTCCGGCAGTGAGCTAGTTAGTGGAAGGACTACCATGGTTTTGAGTTCGCCTTGGATCTCTTGTATCATGCGGCAAAGATTGATTGTGCGATCTATTGCACTTACGGGATTGGAGACTATGTATTGGCGGTAGTTGTAGCCCGAGTAGGGTAGAGGTTGCTCCAGCTATTGCAGTTTAGTCGTTAACGATTTAGTTGGTGGGTGTGTCGGGGTGGGAGACCCTGAATGATATGATTTATGGAGCCAAAAGCGAGGGATTGACTTGGAGAACCTTGGGAAGAGGGGACCAGATCAGGTGCATATATTAGAGGGTCCCGGATAGAGACCCAAGAGTTCGGGTCAGCTTTTGAGAGGCCAGTAGGGGCGGATTCAGTGCAGTACTTGTGGGAAACTGCACGAGGGAGTTTTTCGTTTCAAAGGATTTAGCAAGTGTATCTTTGGGTTTGTTTCCCTGCTTGTGTTTGGGTTATACCTTCAAACATTGTCATATGCCATTTACATACCGTGAGTTATCGGGTGGTTAGTGAAAAGTCGTTTCCCTCTTTTGCCGGTTTGGAGCGTCAAATGTTATCTGGGTCTATGGTCAAGATCGGTTCAGAGACGTGATGCGGAAGGTCTACGGTCAGGATTGGTGACCTAGCCATTGTGCTTGGGTCGGCTTTTCGAAGCACCAAGGGAAGTGGTCTACTATGGAGGCTTTGGTCTAGGCATCAGATATTTGGACTTCAAGATATAAGTGTGGCATCATTTCAAGGCGGCTGAGGTTATTAGTTTCACTAGCATTCGGGAAGTGTTCGTCTGATCTTTAGGAGTTGTCTGGTCTTTGGGGTTTGGGCCAGTAATGGAACACTAGCACGGGTAAGCAGTAGGTTGTAAACAGCTTGGTTATTAAAGAGTAAAAAGGATTGGGAATCCGTCAAATCTCATGTATTGCGAAGTATCGCGTGGGTATTCAGAATAGGGGCAGGTATGAGACCGGGATGAGTTTCTCATACTCATCAAGGAAAATGGCGGCCCAAGTGGCTATTTGGTTTGAGGGTTGTGTGTAACACCAGTCAAAATAGGTCAATAACAATCACATGTGATTATGCCAATCACGTAATGTGATTTTGTTAAACTAGTAATGTGATAAACTTACTATGTATTTCATGTTAAAGTATGAACTTTCATACATAATTTATGATACAACTCAAAGTATACGTCCATACGATTCCAAAAATATAGAGAACGTCTAAATCTGACTTCGCGTGAAGAAGTTATGATAAAATCTCTATAACAAGAGGAATTTAAAATAGGCTTAGAATTAGCTATTGGAATCCAATAGAGAGTTTTAGTACTCGGAATTACCTACACGTAGATATAAAGAACGTGTAAAACGGAGTTCATATGCAAAAGTTATGACCTTCCGAAGATGCAGCTGTCTTGGAGCATGACACGTGGCAGGAAACCCTAGCTGTCTGGATTCACGACGTGAACCTTAGATTCACGATGTGAATGTATTCCAGGACACATTTCGGAGCTACAAAACACGTGCGAAGTCTACGGGAATGAGGTGTTCAATCCTCACGACGTGAACATAAAAGACACGACGTGAAACTAGAATCGTGACACCTTCCGAAGCTAGGATGCAAATGGCAAGTCTACGACATGACTCAGCTCAGATTCAAGACGTGAATCTTAAGTTCACGACGTGAACTTGTCTTGGACAGCCTATAAATAGCAAGTCCGGCCTCTTCTATTCTTACACTTTTACTTCTTTCCTTTCTCTCCTTTGCTGAAGCCCTCTTCCATCCCGAGCCCGGTGATCGCGAACCGCTGAATGTTTTTAGTTAAATTCCGTCAAAATACGATATTAAGGTGAGTTTCACGGCCCCAATTTTTAATGTTTTCGGGGGAAAACGCATGCTAAATATTGAATACAATTTAATACTATATTTATATGATAGTATGTTCGTTAATCAGGATATAATTATTTTCTATCTATACAACTATCGTAAACTTGTTATCATGTTATTGTTATAGTAGTATACTAATGTAGATCTTGAGTTATACTTAGGATTCTATATATATTTCATGTGCGATATAGTTCCAGAGTTATACTCGGAAGTTATATATGTTAATTGATATGTACGTTGTTATTGTTGGTTTTATGTCAAGATAAAACTATGAACGTTATATGTTGTTATTATTGGTTTTATGTCCAGATAAAACTAGGAACGTTATATATTTTTATTATTGGTTTTATGTCAAGATAAAACTAGGAACGTTATATGTTGTTATTATTGGTTTTATGTTAAGATAAAACCTGGTTTTAATTCTACTTATAGCTGTTGTACTGCCTAAGTATTATAAATATTAGGAGTAATGCTTAAAGCATAGTCTAATAACTTAGGGTTTTACACACGAATATGTTTTTACTACTAGAACTAACGGAACTCGACAAGTTTACATGAGTTATTGTATTCATCAACTAAGATTGGAAATCTTAGGGAAAATCCTATGACCTGTAACCGCGAATCACGTGCGAGCGAGGAAGTCGTGTATGAATAAGATACGGGTTGACAACCCCACTCGTGGTTGCTAGCTACAACCAAACTTAAGCGAGTGACGAACTGTCCTTTTATTTGTCTATTTTTCCGACGTTGATGAAGCATGTGGAACTTATCTTAAGATGCAAAACTTTTAGCATCAAGCAGAGGTTTGAACTAGTCATACAGTCGCGGTTACGGACTCATGGTAGCACAACTTTAGAAGCATTATACTTTGTCGATATACAAGTATGAATGTTAAGTATAAGTTTCCCAAACACTTATACTCTAAGTACAAGAAACTGGTAGGTATACTACTTGTATATTAAGTAGATAATTATACCTAGCACACATACTCGTATAGAATTGAAATAGATGTATACGTAGCGGTTTTACTCGTATAGAATTGAAATAGATTTATACGTAGCGGTTTTACTCATATAGAATTGAAATAGATTTATACGTAGCGGTTTTTACTCGTATAGAATTGAAATAGATTTATACGTAGCAGTTTTACTCGTATAGAATTGAAATAGATTTATACGTAGCGGTTTTTACTCAGATAGAATTGAAATAAGATTTATACGTAGCAAACTTCGTGTGTATGGAATTACAAACACTTATATTCATAGTATATGAGACTTATAGGTATACTACTTATTTGGTAAGTAAACTATTATACCTAGGATATATATACTATATGTTAGAAACAAGAATGAGTCAAAATGATATCTTCAAACTATATTATATACTTTTCCAACTTGGGAAAAAGTACTATTTTTACTCAGAGTCAAAACCTGTGAACTCACCAACTTTATGTTGACGTATTTTAAAATGCATGTGTTTTTAGAAAGTTGATAACTATGATACAAGAAACGACGTTACACTGCCCGGTGTTTCCGCCGCCGGCCGGGGTGTGACAGATTGGTATCAGAGCTATTGACTATAGTGAACTAGTACTTTCTTAGGAAAGCACGACTATAGTTTAGGGCTTACTGTGTTAGGTTTAGGTATATCCCTTAACCTACAATATAAAGTATTATTAATTATACTACTAAAGGACTATTTACGGGAGCGGTGACAGGATAGACACGTCGCTTGGGTTGCTGGATTTCAGAACGGCTATATGCTAAAATGATCCTGCCCACCGATGGTCCTGACTGGTCGGTGCCTTATCAACTAGACCTGAAGTAACAAACAATAATTAATAATACCCGTGAATACAACAAACACAAAGATATAGAGTTATATATGAACTCAGTCCCACGATGAGAACACATGTATAAACCAAAAATATAGAAAACCTAAACCCTCGATAACAATACAACACAATGTTTTAGGTCAAAGCTCCTTAGTCGAGTTTTATTGTACATGGGCCGAACCACAATTAACCGTAGACTGATCACCTATGTTTAATTTTGGTGAGACCGATGCACAACTAAACTTGGATATAGTGGTTGATAGACTAAAACAGCTGAAGATTCTAGAATATTAAGGATAGATCTCAGATCAGGATACCATCAGCTCGGAGTACAAGAAGACGATGTTCCGAAAAAAACATTTAGGAATCGGTATGGTCATTAAGAGTTCTTAGTTATGCCTTTGGATTGACCAACGCTCCAACAATGTTCAAGGACCTCATGAATAGTGTTTGCAAACCGTACTGGGATAAATTTGTGATAGTAGTTATCGATGATATATTGATATATTCACAAACCAAGGAAGAACATGGTCAACACTTGCAAATAATCTTGGAACTACTGAGAAAAGAAAATTTGTACGCCAAATTCTCCAAATGTGATTTTTGGATTAGAGAAGTATAATTTTTAGAACATTTAGTTAGTAACAAAGGGATTCATGTCGAATCTTCCAAGATTGAAGAAATTAAGAATTAGGAGGCACTGAAGACGCCAACAGAAGTACGTCATATCTTATGGCTTGCTGGCTATTACCATAGATTCATAGAGAATTTCTTCAAAATAGCCAAGCCGCTTACAACACTAACCCAGAAGGATATGAAGTTCAACTGGAAAGACAAACAAGAAGCTGCTTTTCAGAAAATAAAAACAAATGCTAGGTAATTCACCAATCCTATCCCTCCCAGATTGGATAGAAGATTTCGTCGTATCTTGCGACGCATCAAATCAAGGATTGGGATATGAGTTGTTGCAAAAAGGGCAAAGTTATTGCTTACACATCTCGACAACTTAAGGTGCATGAGAATAATTACACTACCCACGACCTTGAATTGGGAGCTGTAGTTTTTGCACTGAGAAGCTGGAGACACATAATTGGCCAGAGAACATATAGGTGATACTTATGTGCCGAGCCAAAAATAACCCACGAGACAACTCAAAAGATCGTGCAAATTAAGGATCGATTAAAGGCAGCACGTGATCGTCAGAAGAGCTATGCTGACGTAAGACGTAAGCCTTTGGAATTCCAAGTTCGAGATGGACTAATGTTAAAGGTCTCTCCTTGGAAAGCCGTAATTCGATTCGGGAAATGAGGCAAACTAAACCTACGGTATATAGGACCTTTTGAAATTATAGCAAGAATTGGTTCTGTCGCATACAAACTCAAGTTACCTCAAGAGCTAAGCAATGTACACGATGTTTTTCATGTGTCAAATGTCAGAATATGTCTATCCGATGACACTCTTGTTGTACCTCTCGACGAGATACAAGTCAATACCAAACTCAACTTTGTAGAAGAACCTGTCGAAATCATGGATCGATACGCCAAACGATTAAAACAAATTCGTATTCCCATAGTGAAAGATCAGATGAAACAAAAAATACCCCCAACTATTTAACAAAACCCCATCCACAATATAAATTTACATGGGAATGTGAAGATCAGATGAAACAAAAAATACCCCCAACTATTTAACAAAACCCCATCCACAATATAAATTTCAGGACGAAATTATTCTAGCGGGGGGAGAATGTAACACCAGTCAAAATAGGGCAATAACAATCACATGTGATTATTCCAATCACGTAATGTGATTTTGTTAAACTAGTAATGTGATAAACTTACTATGTAATTCATGTTAAAGTATGAACTTTCATACATAATTTATGATACAACTCAAAGTATACGTCAATACGATTCCAAAAATATAGAGACCGTCTAAATCTGACTTCGCGTGAAGAAGTTATGATAAACCCTAACACTATAAATCTCTATAACAAGAGGAATTTAAATTAGGCTTAGAATTAGCTATTAGAATCTAATAGAGAGTTTTAGTACTCGGAATTACCTACATATAGATATAAAGAATGTCAAAAACGGAGTTCATATGCAAAAGTTCTGACCTTCCGAAGATGCAGCTGTCTTACAGCATGACACGTGGCAGGAAACCCTAGCTGTCTGGATTCACGACGTTAACCTTAGATTCACGATGTCAATGTATTCCAGGACACATTTCGGAGCTACAAAACATGGGTGAAGTCTACGGGAATGAGGTGTTCAATCCTCACGACGTGAACATAAAAGACACGACGTGAAACTAGAATCGTGACACCTTCCGAAGCTAGGATGCAAATGGCAAGTCTTCGACATGACTCAGCTCAGATTCACAATGTGAATCTTAAGTTCACGACGTGAACTTGTCTTGGACAGCCTATAAATAGAAAGTCCGGCTCTTCTCTTCTTACACCTTTACTTCTTTCCTTTCTCTCCTTTGCCGAAGCCCTCTTGCATCCCGAGCTCGGTGATCGCGAACCGATGAACGTTTTTAGTTAGATTCCGTCAAAATACGAGATTAAGGTGTGTTTCACGGCCCCACTTTTTAATGTTTTCGGGGGAAAACGCATGCTAAATAATGAATACAAGTTAATACTATATTTTTATGATAGTATGTTCATTAATCGGGATATAATTATTTTGTATCTATACAACTATCGTAAACTTGTTAGCATGTTATTGTTATAGTAGTATACTAATGTAGATCATGATTTATACTTAGAATTCTACATATATTTCGTGTACGATATAGTTCCAGAGTTATACTCGGAAGTTCTATATGTTAATTGATATGTACGTTGTTATTGTTGGTTTTATGTCAAGATAAAACTATGAACGTTATATGTTGTTATTATTGGTTTTATGTCAAGATAAAACTAGGAACGTTATATATTGTTATTATTGGTTTTATGTCAAGATAAAACTAGGAACGTTATATGTTGTTATTAATGGTTTATGTTAAGATAAAACCTGGTTTTAATTCTAATTATAGCTGTTGTACTGCCTAAGTATTATAAATATTAGGAGTAATGCTTAAAGCATAGTCTAATAACTTAGGGTTTTAGACACGAATATGTTACTACTAGAAATAACGGAACTCGAAAAGTCTACATGAATTATTATATTCATCAACTAAGATTGGAAATCTTAGGGAAAATCCTCTGACCTGTAACCGCTAATCTCGTGCGAGCGAGGAAGTCGTGTATGAATAAGATACGGGTTGACAACCCCACTCGTGGTTGCTAGTTACAACCAAACTTAAGCGAGTGACGAACTGTCCTTTTATTTGTTTATTTTTTCGACCTTGATGAAGCGTGTGGAACTTATCTTAAGATGCGAAACTTGTAGCATCAAGCAGAGGTTTGAAACTAGTCATATTGTCGCGGTTACGGACTCATGGTAGCACAACTTTAGAAGCATTATACTTTGTCGATATACAAGTATGAATGTTAAGTATATGTTTCCCAAACACTTATACTCTAAGTACAAGAAACTGGTAGGTATACTACTTGTATATTAAGTAGATAATTATACCTATCATACATACTCGTATAGAATTGAAATAGATTTATACGTAGCGGTTTTACTCGTATAAAATTGAAATAGATTTATACATAGTGGTTTTACTCGTATAGAATTGAAATAGATTTATACGTAGCGGTTTTTACTCGTATAAAATTGAAATAGATTTATACGTAGCGGTTTTACTCGTATAGAATTGAAATAGATTTATACGTAGCGGTGTTTACTCTGATAGAATTGAAATAAGATTTATACGTAGCAACCTTCGTGTGTATGGAATTACAAACACTTATATTCATAGTATATGAGACTTATAGGTATACTACTTATTTGGTAAGTAAATTATTATACCTAGGATATATATACTATATGTTAGAAACAAGCATGAGTCAAAATGATATCTTCAATCTATATTATATACTTTTCCAACTTGGGAAAAAGTACTATTTTTACTCAGAGTCAAAACCTGTGAACTCACCAACTTTATGTTGACGTATTTTAAAATGCATGTGTTTTTAGGAAGTTGATAACTATGATACAAGAAAGGACATTACACTGCCCGGTGTTTCCGCCGCCGGCCGGGGTGTGACATTGTGTGAGTTTGGAGTTCGGTAAAACTCCCCAGCATGTGAATCGCGTCTTCTTGGGGCTTGATAACAGAATTTGGGGAAGCAGGTTGGGACTCCAGTCATGAATTGAGTTCAGTTTGGGTGTTCGGTCGAGTGCATGCTCGACTATGTATGCATTTCAAACTGATAGGTTAGGGGTAAGGCATTGGCCTGCGGTTATGTTAGAGCAAAAGTGTTGTAAGACTACGAGGGAGCCGTAACATTCACTAATGGTCAGTTAGGATAAAAGTGTTGTAAGACTATGGGGGAGCCATTGCATTCACTAATGGCCAGTAGGGTGAAAGTGTTCTAAGACTACGGGGGAGCCGTAGCATTCACTAGTAGTCGGTGGGGTGAAAGTGTTGTAAGACTACGAGGGAGCCGTAGCATTCACTGTTATTCAGATAGTGTGGAAAGTGTTGTAAGACTACGGGGGAGCCGTAGCATTCACTAGTAGTCAGATAATGTGAAAAGTGCAGAAAGACTACAGGGTAGCCGTGGCATTCACGGATTCGTTCAGATGAGTTAGGCTAGGGTGGGCCAGTTCGCAAGGTTGTGAGTAGGTCACAACACAACTGAAGTTAGGAAACGGTAGGTCGAAGAAGACCGGGTATGATGTAAGACTACAGTTATTCTGGTAGCATTCACCTTTTTGCGTCAGATTCAGTGGCGACAGGTTGTCATCCTATCGTGATCGGATGGATCAAAGGATTGAAGTAGCCATGGGTAGCGGTATAGATAAGGCAGTTATTGTCATACGAGGTATCCTTCAGAGGTTATGTGGGACTGTTGTGCGTGTGTTTCTGGCTCAGTAATCGGGTAGGTGTCCGGAGTTTCGGACAGTTGGCAGACAAGTTGGGACCAGGGAGATCCTAGTTGGTCTTCACGAAAGCAGCTATGTGGCAGCAAGATGAGTTGGAGTGATTTCAGTGATTTGGGGTCTGTGTGAGGAGTTGCTTGTTACTTGGGGCATATACTAAGTTGGTTACAGTTGGACTAAATAATATTAGAAGTTGAATACCTAGTTGGGAGATAAGTGCAGTGAACTCGGCAATGATTCAATGTGGGCGGTCTGTCGGAGAGTCAGACCATCTCGAGACTTCAGATTTGGAGATGGAGCAGATGTGATCAGGTTGCAAGGAATTCTTTAACCTTTGGATTTTAAAACCCTGCAAGGGATGGTTTTGCTTTCCCTGGTGTAATGACCCAATTTTTCAAAAGAAATTATTCATTTTTAATTAACCAAAACACGTTCCAACAATCATGTAATCACAAATACAAATGTTTTCAGTTTCATACTGTGACACCAGTCAAATTTAGGTCAAATATAAATTGATAAATAATCGTAATTGGGATGAACAAAGTGGTAGAGATTGTAACAAGGTTTCCAAAAATATAAAGAACGCTGAAATCCGAGTTATAACGAAGAAGTTATGATCAATCGAACATCCGCGACAAAACCGGCAAAACATTGTTCAGTGTAAAAAGTAAATTTTCGATAAAAGGCTTTTTAGCCTTAACAATCTAAATGAAAGTTGTAGAATATGTTAAACCGAGAACTTTCATAAAAAGAACGTAAAAATCTGACTTCGTATGAGGAAGTTATGATTTTTCTAAGTTTCGGTTTAGCTGTAGACAGCTAAAAATTCGAAATATAAATTGATCGATATTTAGCCGACACAAATTAAACGAGAATCGAATGTCTTGTCAAAAGTAGTACATGTCACACCCCGCTAAAGCGGAAATACGGGGCGTGGCAGTACAAAGGGTGTCATAGCAAAAGTTAAAAGACAACACCAACCATAGTATTAAAAATCATTACAAATTTACAATGAGTTTGAACAACTTTTTAAAAGAGATTACAATGTATTTAAAAGTCAACACATGCAAATGCTCCTACAAGTGTTGTGTCTCTACGTGCCTCTTACTAGATGATTCCTGAAAAAGCATGTAAAACGAGCGTCAACTACAAAAATAGTTGGTGAGTACTCACATATTTAAAAATAATATTGGTTTCATAAATCGAAATAAAAATTTTGATAAAAGTTTCCACGAATAAAAATATATTGCCAAAATAAGTAAATAAGTTTGCATAAACAAAGTTCGTTGTCATCATGAGAGATAAAGTATGTTGCTCAAATGAGATGCAATGTTCATATTCTCATGGGAAATAAAGTTCGTTGCTAAAACGAGTAAACAAGTTTCATTGCTAAAATGAGTATATAAGCTTCGTTGATAAAATGAGTATACAAGTTTCGTTACTAAAATACGATATAAGATTCGTATATGCATCAAGTTTCCATTCATGAGTTCACAACCCAAGCCTAATGACCGTTCCTGCCCCCATTCCATCATGTCCATGGTTCCCATGATGTCAGTTCATGGAAATATGCACTCGCGGTTCCGGGCGAGTGGGGGCTGTCGACCCCAAATAGCGCTATCCATAAGACCATCGGTTCGAATATGAGTTAATAGGTTGTATCGGTTCTCCGGGGACTTAATCGTACAAGTTCATAACACTAAATTCATAGTACAAGTTCATAATACAAGGTTCATACAACAAAGTTCATATCATATAGTTCATAGCACAAGTTCATGAAATAATGTTCATAGAAATTGTAGCATGCTTTCCACCCTAAAACATTAAAAACGTAAAATATGGACTATGAATACTCACAATATGCAAAATATAGCAACCAAGTTTATACGAGTCAAATAAATACAATGAACATAGATAGTTTAAGACATGCTTTCCCACGCCCAAAACATTTAAAAGAAACCGAAAATAGGGGAGTCGTGAATACTCACAATACATTGAGATGATGCTATTGGTGCCTTGAACTACGTTCCACGTGTACCACTCCCGATTCCTACAATAATGGTATTCGCTAGTGAGTCTCTAATCGAAATCTAACACTAGTATACTTACTACTACAATAGAATTATGCCAATATTGTGTCAAAATTTAATATTGATAAGTTACAAACATTTTTCTGTGGAAGTTAAGTTTCAAAGAATCAATTGTTATATAACAATTTAAGTGGAAAATTTCCATTATTGAAATGTTAATATTTAACATTTTAGAGGTGTTCCAATGATTAAATATTCAAAACGAAATTAATTTAGTTCTAAACTTTCCCAAACTTTGTATTTCATTTTTAATTGAAGTCAAAGACCTTAAGATAAATTTTCTTGAATTTTTGATTTGTCTAACTATTTTTCACAATTTAATTCCATGAATAATCATAAAATCATGGAAAAATAGTAAATTATCATGAAAAATTCTTGTAATTTTTGTGTAACTATTTTATAGTGTACATAATCTAGGAAAAATATTAATATGTGTTTTCAAAAAGTTTAACACAATTTTTCTGATTTTTGTATATTTAAGTGTATTAAATCTTGGGAAAATAGAAGAAAAATAGCATACAGAAGATAAAAATCATCAAAAATTTTATGTATCATCCTAACATATTTTAAGAGTTTCGGGTAAATTTTCATGAATTTTGGATGAGTAACACTATTTTTCCTGTTTTTAGTCCATTATAAACACAAAAATTCAAGAAAAATAGATATACATTTTCAAAAATTCCCAAAATATTTTTCGGAGTCTTAAGTATAAGGTACAAGCTGCGAAAAATAAGATATAATATTTCACATTTCCTAAAGTGGTTTTATGATTTATTAGAGCTAAATTAAAAGAAAATTAAAAACCGTACTAAACAGTAACAAAAATCGATGAAACTTCATGGGAGATGTTTATTAACCTAAAGGGTCATCCACAGATATTTCCAGAATTTATTTACAAGTTTAACTATTTTATATGCTTTAACACTCTATTTTATTATTATTTTCATGTAAAAATAAAGAAAATATATATTGAGCTGAAAATTTCCAGAATGCAACTTCAAACAATTTAATAACAATGAAAAATTGTTTTCTTATTTTTGATGTCGAAAAACATGCCTAAAGGCTCAAACAATTATAGAGAAAACTTGATTCTTGTGATTTTGGTAAAAATTATTGATGTGACTTTGAGAATTCTTGCAATATGTTCCAAAGGCTTTTGAATCAAGATATTTTTATACCTCTTAATACATGATGTTAAGTGCTCAAATTAATTTTTCCTTGATTTTTAGTAATGAATAAGATCTTTGAACATGCAATACAAAACTAGTATTCACAAAAAGGTGCTGATTGAGCAACAGTTTTGTAAAAATTGCTAAAAATCGAAATATTTGAATTTTCCAGTGAGGTCAGATGGGTTTGAAAGATAACTCAAAATATTATATTTCAGAAAAAGAATCCCTAATTTTGCTTAAGAAATGAGTGAGATATGACAGTTTAAAGTCAGGTAAAGAAATCTGGCAGATTGCATGCATGGTGATTGGTTAGAAAAATGAGTTTTCATCATTTCTTTGAGTAAATCTTTTGAAATATTTTAAAAGATATCATGATAAACTTATATTCTAGTCATGTTTCCAGAGATCAAAAGATTAAAACTTATCAAAATATATACATTCATTTATGAACAAAATTTTGTTTCTCAAAAACTCTTAACTTGAGTTTGATGTTTTAATCCTTAAAATCGATTTTTGCACTAAGATCATGAACATGCAACCTTGTTTATCATACATGCATGGTGTTAAAACACATCCATGATGTTCTAAAAACCATTTTAACAAAAAGAAAACAAGTTTGAAGAAGATGAAGAAGTAGAAGTCGGTTTTTGAAGTAAAATGCACATGCATGGCTTAAATCATTGTTGTGGATCTTCAAGAGATGTATGTTCTTTACCTTAAATTTATTTGTGGCTTGAAAAACCCTTATGAATCTCCATAATTTCGTGGTTAAGAGGTTGTGGTTGTGGTGTTTGGAGAAAAAAAATTAGAGAGAAGGTAGAGATAGTTTTCTAGAGAGAGAAAGAAGAGAGATGTGTGTGTTGGAGAATGAGAGTGAGAGAGAGAGATATGGGAAGAAAGGGGTCCGAAATTTTGAGTATAATAACCCTTTCTCATTCATTTTGTTTTATAAAATTTAAGTTATTTTATAAAATATCTAAATTTTATATAAAATGTGCACTAAAATCAAGTTTTTATTCATGAAACCTTGATTTTTGACTTATAAATTAAGGATGAATGTTAATGACTTAAATTTTTATTTTCCTTGATTATATTTCCCTGAATTTAATTGTTTTAAGATAATATTATAAGTTTCATAACTATTTTTATAGAATTTTTGATGTTAAACTTTATAAAATTTAAGTTTTAGGGTTTTTAGGGTTTTTGAGAGTTTGTAAAAACTTGGATATCAAAATAAATAGAATATTTGAGACTTTAAATTATCTTATGGTATTATAACTCTTTTATAGTTATAAATAATGTTTGTAATTTATTTTTATCGGTTTATTGGCATTCTATGTAGTGATTCCGAGATTCAAGCGAAATTGAGGAATCAAGTATACTAGTCCTAGTCTTCAACTTTGACTTAAGTTTCTATGAGACTTTGACCTAATATATATATATATATATATATATATATATATATATATATATATATATTATACATATATGAATGTAAAAGGTTACTTCATTCGGTATCATTACCTTTGTATCATGCTGAGCAAAGGTGTTCATCCATGAGAAATCATGCTAATCAGATAGAACATATAAATTATAATAGGTATAATTTATGATTCAAAACTAAATATACAAGTATGATTCACATTCCAAGGAAAGTACCAACAATTCATTTACCTATACCAGGATATGTATAATACTTTTAGTATATGGATAATATATTAAAGAAGTAATAATACATCATACTGGGTTTGCATTAACAAGGGTACAATACAGAGTACCAGGGTTAGCAATCACGGGGTAATAATACATCATACCAGGTTTGCATTAACAAGGGTACAATACAGAGTACCAGGGTTAGCAATCTCGGGGTAATCATACATCGTAAATCTCATTGAAACAACAAATTTGTGAGACTCTTCATGGTATACTTATCTAAGTATGACCTTAAGTCCAGACTTATTAACCAAAATATCCTGTAAAGAGGGCGTGAATTTGTGTATAGATCTATATGGGACTGACAATCCCGCACCTTCACCGTTCGCTACAGTTTGGCCGGCAGGCCTAGGGTGTTGAATATCATATCGTTTCCGACGCCTGAAGAACATCGCATCAGGCACATCAGTCATATTAGTATGGTTAATAGAACTCACATGGATAAAACAACGAGTAAATTACTAAGTTTTACTGTAGAACGGATATAACTAAGAATACTTTTACAAATGAAACGGTTTATGGGATTAAACTACTTTTACAAACGAAACGGTTTATGGGATTAAACCACTCTTACAAATGAAACGGTTTATGGGATTAAACCACTTTTACAAACGAAACGGTTTATGGGATTAATCCACTTTAACAATTGGAACTTAGTCATTCACTCTCTGTAAACTAGTATAACATAAAGGACCTTTAGTGGTTAATTCTATAATTCCTTAGTTTTTACATCAGAGTTATACATAAGTAATATCCGATTGACAGTGAAATGTGTGACTTCCGCCTTACTTCCTGTTCCTTGTTTGGTTGTGGGCTTAGGGCAGATATAGCCATTTAACTGTCCATTCGATATTAGGTTATATATAATTAGTATAAACTAAGTAATTGCAGAGGGAACTATTGAGGTTATCAGTTTATCACCTCAGGAAATATAGGATTTTCTGGAGGAACCAGCGAACTTTTCCAAGAACTTAGTGTATACTTATAGAACTACAATACTTATGAACTCACCAGCTTAAATGTTGATCTACTCTTTCAAAATAACTTGTATTCTCAGGAATCCAGTAGACAGGTACACTCCCGAAGCTTTTGAGAAGATTGCCTAGTACCGTACTGCGACTCTTGTCTTCTAATGTACCTACTTTGGTGTTTGAATATCTAATGTTTAAGCACTTATGTAAAACTTATACTTTTTAATGCAATGGTTGTTTGTACTTTGATTACTATATTGCATGTGTTTTGATACTTACATGAAGTCCTCCCCCCCCCCCCCCCAACGTTTCTGCCTTTCTGGTTTGGGGGTGTGACAGATTAGTATCAGACCAGTGTTTATAGTGAACTCAATATATCAGTCATAAAAGATACATAACTATTAACCCATTGGGATAAAAACACTCTGACCAAGAGTTATACTTTAAAAATATAACAATATTTTATAAAAGTATAAGCACATGCAGAATATATATACTAGAATGAATATCACAAGAAGAACAAAACAAAAGTATTTGGATGTTGGACATTACACTTAAACCTAGACAGTGACGTAATCATATCTGGGATCAATATAGCCTGATCAACTATATTCATTTGAGATATGAACAACATGTGTTTGGGAGTGATTGTAGTGTTGCAACAAGTCTAAAACTTACCTAGGTACCAGAAGAATTCTAGAACCAAACATAAAGATTAAAATACTATGGGAGTATTTTAGGATGCCATAACAAGAAAACTGAAAACTTGTCAAGTTCTTATATCTAGAAGTCCAAGAATGAAACTTATAATTAAAATACCATGGAGGTATTTTAAATACCATAAATAAACTTTTGGGAAATGTTAAAAAGATCTTTTCTGGTAAGTCTATAATTACTAAATGGATATGGTAAGGTTATATATAGTTGAGATTTTATAGACTTAGAATATGTGATTTTTCACTCTACTTCCTTTTCCTTGTTTGGATGTGGTTTTAGAGTAGGATTACTTATTCAAAGGACCAGAAAGGATCATCTTCGTAAAAAATTAAATTTTCTCATAGATTCTTTAGACATTCCCATTCTCGTATAAACCCCTTAGATAGATGTAATTACTCCATCAATCAATAGAAGAGTCAAAGAGGATCCAACAAAATTTCATTTGGAGAATTCCGAGAAAGAAACAGATGATAAGTAAATAAACTATAGAAATCATTTAGTGCCCTTACCATATTAAGGACACCAATGAGAGATTCGCATGAACTTCCGAGATTCAAAATCTTCATTATGAAGTAATGGGGATCAGTGTCAGAATCGGAAGTAACACAGCTTAGGAATTCAATATACCTACGGAGGAGAAGGACACCCTATAGATAACACGAGAGAACAAATGATTACCACCAAGAGTAGAACTGAGAACAGAGGAAAAGCATGCATGATTCATATGAAGGGTTTGAGCACCTTTTCATCTACGTAATAACTAGTAAATCGATTCAACCTAGTGAGTTAGTGATTCCATTACTCACATTAGGTTTTGAGCTTATCCTCTTTTTCTGTCACGACTAATAACATTAAATCTAATCACGAAATCTCTATTGATAGTGATTACTTCTCAAATTCATAAGTCTATTTTATGTAGACTTTATTATGAATTGTTTTCAAATCATTTCAAAAGTTGGAAAGCCATATCCACCAATCGAAGGTAACTTAGTTCGAATGATACTCGGTTCATAACCATTCTAGAAACTTATTTATGTTCCTTACCAGGACTGCATCATAGGGATGCAGGTCGAATCATTGAGAACAATATAACAAAATGAAAGAATTACACATAGATACAAATGGTTAGAATACATCTAGAGAAAACTATAGTTGCTCACGAGCTCATTTTCTTATCATGAAACAGAATCATGCCTCCAAAGAAATGTAACTAACCCACCGACAAAACACCAATCCTTCAAATAGATACGGCTATGTTTCAAGCTGCAGTCACAGCAGCTGTAGCAGGTGCCATGGCACACCTTAATGATAACAACGTAAATGTTAGTAGTAATGCTATCGGAAACCCCGATCATGGTGATGGCCAAGTACAGCAACGAGTACCTATGTGTAAGGATACTTCGAACCTTAAGCCTAATATCCTGAAACGAAAGTTCAAGAACAAGAAAGGGAGTTGCTCAAATCAAGAACCTAAAAGAGGGCAACGAACTGGGGCAGTCAATACCCCCATCAGCCCTGTTATTCCAGTACCGACCACGTCGTACTTAGGAAACTTCCCACACTGCATCAAGTGCAACTACCATCATCATGGAGTTTTCCGAGAGCTGCATTGCAATAGCTGCAACCTAAAGGGGCATACCGCCCGCATCTGTAGAACTCTGATTGAGTTCATCACTTTAACTACCAATGTTGGAACCATTCCCATATGTCACCTTTATGGTGAAATAGGACATTACGAGAGGGACTGTCCAACAGAGAAGAACGACAGGAGAGCAGGAGAGGTTTGACCCCAATGCATGGGAAGGCATCAAAGAACCCTGCTATATTTTGGTACGCTTCCAAACCCCAATAATTATCGATAATTATGATTATTCTCCCGTTCAAATTAAATCACATCATTCATATAAAATTTGAAACCCTAGCAGGTAAGCTATGATGACTTAGTGTATACATAAGGGTCATTTATAATTAAGATTTGTAGACTTAGAGTGAGTAATTCCGCCTCATTTCCTGTTCCTTGTTTGGTTGTGGATTTAGGGCAGGGTTGCTCAGTCAAAGATCTTACCAATCTTAATTATACATGACTTGTATACACCAAGCGATTATAGAGAGACCTAGTAAGGATCGTTTCATGAAAGTTCATAATTTCAAATTATCAGAACCCTTGTATTGCTAGTACCCGCCAATTTCGAATCAAAAAGGGGTTTGTAGCGATAATATCAGAATAAAACCAGAAGCGTTGAAAACTTAGGTACATAGGATATCATCCTAGTAATCATTCCTCCCAGAACGACTTCATATCTATTTCGTCGAGAAAATTCCAACATCCTCATTCGACATGGTTTGGCCTGGCCCTTACCATGTGAAAATTCTTATGCTGTATAAGAGAACTTTTTCCTTTATCAGCCGTAAGATGAAATTCTTCCAATCCATAACGCAAACCCTTAGGTTGTCTCTCATTTAAAAACTTCAGAAGTACCCATGCCAAGGGTACCTCGCCCTTTTAGCCTACTCAGTAGACAAGAAACTTCAAACGAAAAGCACTGAAGTACCCCAATAGATCTCATAGGAAAATCATTGTACTGCAGGTCAAGTTCAAGATTAGAGACTAAGAACTCATTAGGTTAATCTATCACTGCTAAGTGTATATACGAGAGTGGTATATAATTTAGACTTAACAAGATTTAGGATGCGTAATTCTGCCCTATCTCCTGTTCCTTGTTTGGTTGTGGACCTGGGGTAGAGTCACCCATCCGAACGTTTTGTGAAATCTAAATTATATACGACTTGTATACACGAGGTGATGGTGGATGAGCCAAGTATGAGTCTTATCATGAACTTTGAAGCAAAAGTCGCAGGCTTACTACAACAACCTGAGATACCTGAGTGGAAGTGGTAGCGGATTACAATGGGTTTTATAATCAAGTTACCAAGGCAACAGGTGGACATGATGCCATTTTGGCTGATCATCGACAGATTAGCCAAGTCCGCGCACTTCCTACAATTTTGAAGAAACAGGCAAATAGAGAAGATAACTAG
The DNA here is from genome assembly GCF_052849685.1 of Lactuca virosa. Classification (NCBI taxonomy): domain Eukaryota; kingdom Viridiplantae; phylum Streptophyta; class Magnoliopsida; order Asterales; family Asteraceae; genus Lactuca; species Lactuca virosa. Next base: position 366,084,622 of record NC_136433.1, on the reverse strand, counting down.
AACGTGTGTTAGAGAGATTACTCAGAGTGGACGGTGTTCCAATATGTGTTATCTCCGTTGAGATAATAGAATCATCTCCCAGCACAGGCAGTCACTTCAGAAATCCCTGGGAACTAGGGTAGTCTTGAGCATATGCGATCGACTATGGTAAAGTATGGAATACCCATTTACCAATTAGTTGAGTCCTTTATCATGCTAGCATTTAAGTTGCTCCATTCGAAACCTTCTGTGGTCGCAAATGCAGATCCTATTTGCACTTGACTAAATTAGGTAATACGCAACTAGCTAGAGGTCCAATTTCCACACAACACCTTCACTAAACTGGAATTCATCTGAAAAACTACCAAAGAGAAAATATGAATCAGGAAGCCAGATAAAGCTTCCAGAGTTAATCAGAGAAGCTACGGCTTCGATAAAAGAAAACCCTTGGAATTCCAGGTTGATGACCTTTTCATATGAAGGTCTCATCCTGGAAGGACAAGATACGCTTAAGAAAGCGTGGAATACTAAATCCAAGGTACATAGGACCATTCGATATTCTTACCAGAATCGGTCTTCTAGCTTATAAACATAACTACCACAAAAACTTAATAACATTCATCCCACCTTTCACATATCTAATCTAAAGAGGTGTCTAACGGGGGGATAATGTGACACCAGTCAAATTTAGGTCAAAAATAAATTGATCAATAATCATAATTGGGATGAACAAAGTGGTAGAGATTGTAACAAGGTTTCCAAAAATATAAAGAACACTGAAATCCGAGTTATAACGAAGAAGTTATGACCAATCGAAGATTCGTGACAAAACCGGCAAAACACTGTTCAGTGTAAAAAGTGAATTTTCGATAAAAGGATTTTTAGCCTTAACAATCTAAATGAAAGTTATAGAATATATTAAACCGAGAACTTTCATAAAAAGAACGTAAAAATCTGACTTCATATGAGGAAGTTATGATTTTTCTAAGTTTCGGTTTAGCAGTAGACAGCTAAAAATTCGAAATATAAATCGATCGATATTTAGCCGACACAACTTAAATGAGAATCGAAGATCTCGTCAAAAGTACTACAACGGTAAAAAGACAGACGAAAACGGACGTCGGATGAAGAAGTTATGAATTTTTAACGGATTTCCTGTCCCGGTCTGTTAAAAATAATAATATTAAAAATAAAATCAAAATTAGCCGACGAAGTCTCAATGGAAGTCGTAGATTATAATTTTACCTAATCGTGCATATAAGGAACGCCAAAAAGGGAGCACGTATGCGAAAGTTATGAATTTCGCAAGTTTTTAGCACGAAAATCGAGGAATGTTGGAAAACCGGGAAAATCGCATGGACCCTCTTTGGCCATGTCACCCTCGCATGCGAGGCTTCCCCGTGTCCTCTACGTGTCGTCTGCTGATTGGACCAAAGTCTCACGTGGCACCTTCTGATTGGACCGAAGTTCGGCCCTCTCCTAATCCGACACGCACCTCGCACCGTGTCTCCTATCCGAGCTTCGCAAACCACCTCAGACTTCGGCCTCGTGGCTTCATGCGAATCGAACACCTTTCCCTCTTCCCTTGCTACCACGTAGCTTTTGAGTCCTCTTCCCTTCGCCACCTGTCCGAGACTTCAGACTATAAATAGGAGGTGCGAGACCCTCCGGTTCTTAAACCCTTTTTACACCATTTTGCTCCTTTTTCACCCCTTTCACTTCCATAAACTCCCAAACAACCCCCAAGACCCCGATATCGTATCTAAAACCCAAAGCAAGCCCCGAAGCCCCGGAATTCTCGAGAAGCTAACCTCTTTCCAGTCGAAGTGATGCCCGCGTAAAGCCCGGTCTTTACACAAAACTCGCGGCTTCTGCGAGAAAGATCATCTATAGAAACGAAACGCTGCCCAAATCACCACTTATCAAGTGAGTTCATACCCCTATAATCTACCTTTTTAATGGTTTTTAAATGCTTTTTAGGGGGGGGGGGGGAATACAAGTTTAACACAATATAAATTGTGTTAATAATTGTATGTGATAATAATCACACAAAGGGTTTCCTTATGCTTTTAAGGATTACCAAATACTGCCAAAATGACTTAAAGCCATGTTAAATCTTTAAATTCATGTAAAATCCGTTAAATTCTTTGAAAAAGGTTTTATAAACTATTTCAAATTATAATTGCCAAAATCATGTTTGTATACGTATAAATATATAAATAAGATTTGAAGGGCTTAGGACTAATGAATTATCTTATTTCCTTTTCCTTGTTTGGATGTGGAATTAAGGTGGTGTTATTTGTCCGAAGGTCGTTTCCTTCTTAATTATCTATATATATATATATATATATATATATATATATATATATATATATATATATATATATATATATATATATATATATATACATATATATATTATACGTATATGAATATAAAAGGTTACTTCATTCGGTATCATTACCTTTGTATCATGCTGAGCAAAGGTGTTCATCCATGAGAAATCATGCTAATCAGATAGAACATATAAATTATAATAGGTATATATATTGATTCAAAACTAAATATACAAGTATGATTCACATTCCAAGGAAAGTACCAACAATTCATTTACCTATACGAGGATATGTATAATACTTTTAGTATATGGATAATATATTATTAACAAGGGTACAATACAGAGTACCAGGGTTAGCAATCACGGGGTAATAATACATCATATCGGGTTTGCATTAACAAGGGTACAATACAGAGTACCAGGGTTAGCAATCTCGGGGTAATAATACATCGTAAATCTCGTTGAAACAATAAATTTGTGAGACTCTTCACGGTGTACTTATCTAAGTACGACCTTAAGTCCTGAGTTATTAACCAGAATGTACTGTAGGGAGGGCGTGAATTTGTGTAGATCTATATGGGACTAACAATCCCGCACCTTCATTGTTCGCTACAGTTTGGCCAGCAGGCCTAGGGTGTCGAATATCATATCGTTTCCGACGCCTGAAGAACGTCGCATCAGGCACATCAGTCATATTAGTATGGTTAATAGAACTCACATGGATAAAGCAACGGGTAAATTACTAAGTAATATACTTCTCTTAAAATAGTAAGAAAAGATAATTACTTCCTAACCAAATATACCTTTTGTTAGTTTTTACTTACAGTAAAAACTACTTATTATGAAATCAAGTATGTGAAATATACTTGTACTTCTGGTTTTACTGTAGAATGGATATAACTAAGAATACTTTTACAAATGAAACGGTTTATGGGATTAAACTACATTTACAAATGACACGGTTTATGGGATTAAACCACTCTTACAAATGAAACGACTTATAGGATTAAACCACTTTTATAAATGAAACGGTTTATGGGATTAAACCACTTTAACAATTGGAAATTAGTCATTCACTCTCTGTAAACTAGTATAACATAAAGGACCTTTAGTGGTTAATTCTATAATTCCTTAGTTTTTACATCAAAGTTATACATAAGTAATATCCGGTTGACAGTGAAATGTGTGACTTCTGCCCTACTTTGTGTTCCTTGTTTGGTTGTGGGCTTAGGGCAGATACACCCATTTAACTGTCAAGTCAATATTAGGTTATCTATAATTAGTATAAACTAAGTAATTACAGAGGGAACTATTGAGGTTATCAGTTTATCAACTCAGGAAATATAGGATTTTCTGGAGGAACCAACGAACTTTTCCAAGAACTTAGAGTATACTTATAGAACTAAAATACATATGAACTCACCAGCTTAAATGCTGATCTACTCTTTCAAAATAACTTGTATTCTCAGTAATCAGGTACACAGGTACACTCCCGAAGCTTTTGAGAAGACTGCCTAGTACCGTACTGCGACTCTTGTCTTCTACTGTACCTACTTTGGTGTTTGAATATGTAATGTTTAAACACTTATGTAAAACTTATACTTATTAATGCAATGGTTGTTTGTACTTTGATTACTATATTGCATGTGTTGTGATACTTACATGAAGTCCTCCGCCCCCGAACGTTTCCGCCGTTCTGGTTTGGGGGTGTGACACATAACAACAACAATTTTTATTTTAAAACATCAGAGTGTCCCTAAAGACTGAGAGCGAGTGCACGCCGCGGCATTAAGCCTTGCCATTGCCCTTAGGCTCAGATGTACCTGAAACAAATCTAGAAACTGTAAGCTAATGCTTAGTGAGTTCCCCAGAGCATACCCCAAACACAGTCCACATAAGACATTATTGGATTAGGTGTCTAAGCCCATAACTATAATTGGGATGTACTTGACCCGATAGTAGCATGGTCCTTTTGGGTTGCCTTCACCAGTGCAATTTGATAGGATGGACTTTTAAGAATAAGGTTATTTATGATTTATTAATATATTATAAGTATAATATGTTAATTGAGAAATCATATTATTTAATTAGTATTGATTAAGAATTAATTTGGAATTAATTTTGTGATCAAAAGAGACTAATTAAGTATTTGGGGATTGATTATGTAAATCAAAGATTCTTATAGTGTGGGTTAATGATCCATGGTTATTTAGGATGGGCTAAAACAATGAGATAGTCCATGGATAGTCCATGGAGGTTTAACCCATGGAGCCTAAGTAATATGAAAGGTCATGGTGCATTAGGGTTTGCATGGATATAACCATAGCATTTGCAACACTATAAAAGGAACCCCTCATGGCCAAAACCGGTTGCACCATTGATTCTAAGAGAGTCATAATTGATTTTGAGCTAAGTAACTTATTCTCTTAAGCCTCCTCTTGAATTTGGTGTTTGTGACACATTAGAGGCATAGCACATGAGGTGCTCAAGCTTTCAAAGGCCAAGAACTACACCCTACATCAAGAGGTATTCATCTAAACTAGTTATATGTTGTATAGATTCAATTGTATGCTAGTTAGGATGTATGCTTTGGAAAATTCAAAATGCATGTATAATTAGAGAAAACATAGATCCAAAGCATCTAGGGTTGCATGTGCACCATAGGGGTGTTATAGTACTCAAAACCCAACAGTGGTATCCGAGCCTAGGATTGTTTTCTGTTATACTTGATGCTTGTTAGTTTTCCAAGTTGAAAAAATCGATTTTCTAGCCTCTGACTGATGAACTCGCCGAGTCCACTGGCTGACTCGAAGAGTCCACTCAGTAAAGGTCCAACTCGACAAGTCAGGTTCATGCACCCGTCGAGTTGATGGCTCTGGTTGCACAATTTCGAGTTTTTGGCCAGAATTGGATTAGGATCATTACCACAAACTGTTTTTTGAAACATAAAATCTGTTTTCTTGATATGCTAGTGATCAAGCTCATCCAATTAGAAGATAATTGTCAAAATTTAAAGATTTGTATTAGTTTATGTGATTATGCTAATTTCTTGCAAATTGTTGATATGAATTGTCTTGACTTATGAGTTTAACTAAATTATAGATAAATTGTTTGATAATTTTTTGTTAGTTAAAATGTTGATCTTAATGATTTTAATGACCTCAAAAACTTGTCCTCATGTTATGGAAAATGAACAGTCTCAATCATTAAAATAACATTAAACTCATAAGTTATAAATTCCAAGAGTCATCAAAAGATAGTTGTCAAAATTCTTATGATAATTGTTTGTTTGTATGTTAAGCTAATTACTTGTATCAGTTGATTTGAAACTATTTTGCCTTATGAGTTAGTTTAGATCATGATTAAAAAATTATATGATAATTTTCCTTGTTAGAATTGATCTAATGTTCTTTAATGAGTTCCATAACTTGTCCTCAGGTTATTGGACATGAAAAGTCTTATCATAAATGTTTTAATGAAATCCATAACTTGTCCTCAAGTTATGGAAAATCAAGAGTGTTTTCATAAAACCAACATTAACTCATAAGTTATAGAAATGAAGAGTTTTGACAAAATTTCAAAAACTTGCCCTCAAGTTTTGGAATTTGTAAAGTCTTACTAATGAAACTTTAATTTCAAACCCTAGAGTTTTAAAAGTTAAAATTCAACCCTTATACTTTATAATATTATAAGTTTAATAATATATATATATATATATATATATATATATATATATGTATGTATAAGACAAGTCAGTCTTACCGTTAGTAGGCCTCATTCATGAAACCTGTCTATAAGGGGGGTATAAGGTTACTGCCTATAAAATGGCGGTTTAATGGGTGTCCACTCTCACCCACCGCTTCATTGAGTGGTGGAGGGTCGTTAGCCGAACGGGTAGGATAGGACATTAATTCTCATTATATGTATAATGATAATTATAAAGTAACTAAACTTTTATTAAATTCCCAATCTTAGTTACTTTAGGAAAAATGTGAAAATGGTGCTATTCAATGAAATTGCACTTTGCACCTTGTTAAGTCGTTAGTAGAGCGTGTTAATCATAGATCAATGGACCTGGTTAACCGGCACACTAATCTGGGACTGACAATGTGTGGCGAAGGGTAGCTTGATGTTAATCATAGATCAATGGAGCGTGTGTGGTTAACCGGCACATTGATTAGTTGATTTGTAACATTCAGTGTACCAAGCTAATTTGCATGGTTATTCACACCTTGTTTGTGATCCTCGGCATCCCAGTCACATACTTGAAGGGCACAATCAAGATTTAAACATGCCATTGAAAAGTTCAATGAATCTCAAAGAATCAAGGAATTTCAATCTATTTAAAACTTAATAATTTGTTTCGTTTTTCATGGTGGAAATTGGTAAATCGTCATTTACCTACCTTCAAATATTTTACAATTTGATTACGACATCCCTTTTCGCAATCGTAAAATATTGTGTTGGGTCCTAGGCTTAAAATTTTGTTTTGGGTGTTATATTAAGGACTTAAATCAACTAACTTGAATTTCTCCCATTATAGATGTCTAGGTCAGACAACTATGGTCTTCACGAATCTGTTGGAAAAGGCTTGCCACGTGAAGATGATATTCCACAATATCATACTTCACTTCCTCCACCTTCTCCAATGATTCTCCCTGCCCCACATATTCGAAGACTTGAAAAGTTCAAGGTCACTCAGGCCCTATTGGCGAGCAAACATGAAGATGGAAGATCTATGTGTGCACATGTCTTGGAGATGAAGTCACACATTGACAGGCTGGGAATTCTAGGAGTCGATGTCACAAGGAAGTCGACTGTTGACTTGATTCTTCAGTTACTTCCCGAGTCGTATAGTCAGTTTGTTAAAGACTACTATATGACAGACCGCGACGTGCCCCTTATTGATCTTACCTATTTGCTTATTGCTGCTGAGTCTGCAATGATTTTGCGCACTACTAAAGCAAATTTGATTAGAAGATCTACTTCCCAAACTTCCATGGACATTGACAATGGAAACATTCGAAGTCCATAAAAGGTTTCTCTTCCCAAGGGAAAGGGAAAGGCTAAGTCTGACATTGTCCCGTGTACCATTCCAGAAGAGTCTGTTTGTTTCTATTGCCAAGAAAAGGGACATTGGAAGCGAAGCTGCCTAAACTACCTGAGAATTTTAATCAAATTGTATGGTTCTACTTTGTGACAACCCGAAATTTCTATTCTTTACAACCATTCACTTCAATAGGAGTCAAAACTGTTTCTGCTAATTTTCAAGCTTTTTGGAATAAGTTTGAGTATTTTAAGATTAGTACTTCAGGAGATAACAGGAGAGAGGATGCCCTAGGGTTTATTGTGGAACAATAATGTCCCAAAACTCCAAGAGGTATAGTTTAGGAAGATACTATTACTATAATAGGTAATGTCACAAACAACATTACTAGTAAACTATAGTAGGTATAGTTTAGGAAGATACTATTACTAGAACAATGAAACATACAATGACTCAGTTCATTCATGAGTAATACATAGTGATGAGAAACAAACATAATACATAGTGATGAGAAACAAACATAATACATAGTGATGAGAAACAAACATAATACATAGTGATGAGAAACAAACATAATACACAGTTATGAGAAACAAAACATACAGGCTAGACAGAGAAAGAACACACAATGCAGCTAGCACATACATATACATATACATATACATTACTTACAGTTATGTGAGCCACTTAACGGGGGCATGGCACTACCTGTCATGACCCGTTTTGTATCCAGAATCTCCTTAAGTGGAGAGCGTATGAGTTTGTGTATAGATCTATACTGGATTGACTATCCTACACCTTGTTGCTCGCTACAGTGGGACTTGCAAGTCTACGGGTGCCAAACGTCATTTCTTACGACCTCTTACATCGTCGTTTTACTAGATTCGGTAGCAGGATACAGGCCGATCACATGGTACTTTAAATAACAATTGGTTTAAAGTAATTAGTACAACAGTAGCTACTTAATACAACACTACAGTACTATATCATTTTCCCTTTACATTTACTTTGTGATATTCACACAATAAACAATAATGTAAAAAACTATATTTTTGGTTAATGATAGTCAGATTTGGGAAAATACATACTCTTACAAGAGACACACACACAGACACTAGATGCCTTGGCAGAAGGCTACTTTTAGTAGGAAACATAGGGTTTTCTAGGAGAGTTCAAACAATTACAAACTTTTACAAAACTTATACATTACAGACTTACAAACACGTCCATACAAATTCAGACACTAATATACTTATGATCTCACCAGCTTTAAAGCTGATAAACTCTTTCAAAATAACTTGTATTCTCAGGTCGCCAGTAGACAGGTACCGGAGCCAGGTTTTGGGAAGATGGAGCTCGTTCCAGACTCATCTTTTATTTTTGATGTATATTTTGGTGTCTATATAACTTGACAGAACACACTTGTATGAAATTATATTATTAATGCAATGGATGATGTCGTTGCTTGTTTACTACTTTGCATTGTTGTGATACTGTACATGACGTCCTCCACCCCCGAACGTTTCCGCCGTTCCGGTTTTGGGGTGTGACATACTTCAGGTAAGTCCACTATCTAACTCTATTAAGTTCATGTTTGTAAATTCATAATACATGATGTGATAAGATTACATTTTGATGTTTTGTAGAATCAAAGGAAGCTTAAAGGAAAGGCATGCAGAGTCTGATCACGAAGAGATGGATTTCGATCGCATGGTTCGATGATCGGATTTTTGAGCTGCTGCTTAAGAGTTATGATAGATTGCTTAGAAATTTGTAATAACATAGTTTTCATTTGTAATTGGATTGTAAGGAAAAGTTTTTCCGCAATTATATAAATAAAGAAAAAAAATTATCTTATTTTATATTTCCTTGCAATGGCATATGTGAAAAGTGATGTTTGTATTTTTTTTAGCAATATGGATTTGATTCTTTCGTTTGTGGAAGTGTCTAAATTTACCAAATAAGGAAAGATTCACATCACCCAAGTCTCAATTGGACAGAAACGTGGGATCATGCAACTTGTATTGTAAGATGAATGAGAACCTTCATCTTTGGGAAATTAGGACTAATTCCTTGTTCACATACATAAGTGAGTTAAGTGAAGGACTAGGGGATCGGGTACACTTGGTTATTCCCTGGTCAGGTCCACCACAATGGACGATAAGACTATTCATTATGGTTTACTATAGTTAGTAAATATGGTTATGCTTACAAAATTAAGTATATTTCTGAGTCATTGAAAAGTCTCAATGTATAGCAGAACGAATAAGAAGAATCAAATTCGGCAGAAAGATAAAAGTGTCTCCAATCTGAAAATATGGGAGAGTACTTGAGTATCGTGTTTTAGGATCATCTTAATGATTATAATAACGATATCACAATTTGATCCTCTAAGGACGCCTTAGTGCATTTGTTTAGCTAAGAAGAGGAATCAGGAATTGTTGAAATGGTTAAATCAATTAAGATGAATCATACTTCGTTCCAAAATCAAATCTTAGAGTCACACTCTAAGATTGTATATTGAGTGACATATCAGCAAATGTAGAGTAAAATGTCTTCTACTCTTGTACATTTGAAATGGTTAAATCAATTAAGATGAATCATGCTTCTACTCTTGATAAGAAACCGCACTAACTCTTGTATATTTGTTTGTCAAGTAATGTTTCTTGACAGAGAGAAACTTATATGTCAAGACGTCAGTGGGAGTCTTAAAGATGTTGAAAAGTTTTAAGAACTAATCACGAGTAAACCTATTGTTAATCACTAGCACACGACTTGAGGTTTGTAACCTATCGTGTTGACATATTCTTGTTTTTGTGCTCATTCCAGTTAAGTTTGACTATGCGCATGAGTTTTATGAGTTCTCAACTGTTTGCATAAGGCTAAGCACCTTAATAAGTGAAAGTTCATTGATCAGTAAGGGTGAGCTACTCAATAACTTGGAAGACATGGTAGGCCCTTATGCTACCGGGTGGAAAGGAATTAAGATTAGATAGGTTCAGTCCATATGAGTTTGTATTTCTCACTAACCTTGTCTTAAGATTATGGTTATGACAAATTCACATGGATAGGAACACATACACCATAAAAAATATAAGTGTCATAAGGGTTCTCTCCAATTCATGAAAATGATTGTGAGGAAACGCTTTCACTAAGTAGATTTTAAAGAGTTAGCAATTGTGATATTTGCATTCTCAAATTCTATTATGACTACGGCATCCCTCTTCATAGTTCGAATTGTGAGAAATGGCAAAAGGTCTGAACATTTGAGACTTATTTCTGTAAGTTCTAAAATTTTTTAAACACACATATGAGCTTTCTAATAAAAGGTGTGTGAGCTTAGATAAAGGCTTATCGAAGCATCTCGTGTCAGAAATTTGAACTTTGGTAAGAAAGTCAATAAAGTATTGATTTCTAAAAGTCCAGCTGATTTCTGGATTTATGTCAGAGCTACTGGGAGCATAAGTGTTATGCAAGTATCAAAATAATTGTTTTGGTAGTGGGAGCATAATTATTATGGTAAGTGTTGCAAGTTAGCAATGTTAATTATAGAAAACAAAGTTTTCAATTCGCAAAGTTGTAGGGTTGAAAAGTTGTTTTGCTATAAATAAAGGAGAGGAACTTATACTTCGTTTCAATTCTAAAATGTTAGATTGAGATTTTAATCAAATTTAGTCAATGATTTATATGAATACCATGTTGAAATGCTTCAACAATGGAAATTTTATATATGGAAATATTATAGCAAAAGACTGGTCAAGTATCATGTCTTTATGTAAGACATTATGAATCGTATCCCATATGCTTCGGGTATAGGATCGATTGCATATGCTATAATATTCATGTGTTCTAATTTTCCGAATGCCTAGGGAATTAAGAGGGAAAAAGGACTAGAATTGGATATGACTAAAGTTATTAAACAACTGCTAAGAACAATCCAAGGTTCGCCAAAGATTGGTTGCTTATGGATAGTTGGAAGTATAGTAATGGATGGACCATATTGACATTATTATGAATAGACATGATTCTATTAACAATGAGTTGTCATATGGAAAATATGGAAATGTTTCCATAATGGGAGTTGGATATCAAGAATCTATGAGAAAGTTAGAAACTTTTATGCAAGAAGGATGTTCAAAGGAATGTGCTTTGAAAATGGGACTTCGGATCTATGGAATTGTCTTGTAACAATCTCCAATGGAAAGTTTTGTAATTGAAAAAGTCTCCGTGACTTGTTTACATAGTCATTACAAAAGGATCACTGCATATAAGTTTAGAATCTAACAAATTACAGTAAGTGGTAGGAACTTGGTATTCTTACACTTACGATAAGGATTTGGAATTGTGAAATGAGTATCGGTTGAAATGTTTACAATTGATCTATTTCACAAAGTAAGGACTGTAGTTAAACATAGTGTGCATGCTTGGAGCATTGGATAGCTATTGTTTTAATTCAAGTATTAGTTGATAAATCGAAACAATATACAATGAATAATGTGTAATCAATATGGTGATTAATTAAATGGTGTTTTATTTATACTCAAAAGTTTTGGCGCTATATAGCATTAGTATTATTCTTATGTTTCACTTTGCATGTTTTGACATCCCGAATAATAACATTATTCAAACCATCCACAGTTGATCATACTTTGGAAGTAGGTAATGAGGCTAGACTGTCATGAGTTGGCTTGTAGATTGTCTAGGGCTATAGACATAGCAAAATTTTGCTACATCATTCGTGAGTACTCCTGAAATAAGATTTGAGTATTGGATTAACCCACGCTCACCTGAATCACTTCATGGAATTTATCACGAGTGATTGTGAGACGATAATATCATATAATCTTCAAACTAAGATATATGAGTTGTTGACTACGAGTTGGTTGTGCATTGATGATACGAAAACGCATCAGTAACTTGATGTTATAAAACCTATCGTTGTGCATGACTTAATGAGTAGTTAGTACAAGCATATAATGTCGAATTTTATTTGTTCCTTTTATCCTAAGAGGATTAAAAAACAATATCTTGGGCCCCTCGATTTTGATTTAAGAGAGTCATATCGATTTTGATTCTAAGAGAGTCATAATCGATTTTGATCTAAGTAACTTATTCTCTCAAGCCTCCTCTTGCATTTGGTGTTTGTGACACATTAGAGGCATCACACTTGAGGTACTCAAGCTTTCAAAGGCCAAGAACTACACCCTACATCAAGAGGTATTCATCTAAACTAGTTCTATGTTGTATAGCTTCAATTGTATGTTAGTTAGGATGTATGCTTTGGAAAATTGAAAATACATGTATAATTAGAGAAAACATAGATCCAAAGCACATAGGGTTGCATGTGTACCATAGGGGCGTTATAGTGCTCAAAACCTAACACACATATCATATTAGCTATAGAAGCTACATATATATCACATAAGCCATGAATATAACAAATAGGGATGCCATGGGCTCGTCCCCAGGGTCTTACTCCAGGATGGCATGGGCTCCCCACATGGTCTTACACCTAAGTGTCATAGGCTCTCACATGGTCTTGAATAGGAAAACCATGGGCTCTCCACATGGTCTTACATCCAAGTGTCATGAGCTCTCTCATGGTCTTCCATACAACATACCACATATACCACTAGCATACTTCCTAGCTCACACCAACTAACATGCCACATAATACAACTTCAGCTAGGATATCACATATCATAAAATGGGCTGGCCTAGGTGCCTTAGACCCATTGGTATGGTGAGGAGACTCATGTGACAACCTGAAATTTTCATTTGTATAAACTCCGCAGTCAAGCACATCAAATAATGGTCAAATTCATCTCAGTACATTTTTGGCCGGTTTTAAGTTTGTTTGGGTGTTTTATTTTAATTTTTCGTCAAACGAACAAATAAATGGAAGTATCCGTTAGGAGTGTTGTGGAACAAGTAAACATTTAACACCTTGAATAGGTGTTTATGGCCAAACAAGGGTGTTTGGGCCGTAAACTCCCTTTTACCATGAACTCATGCATATAGCATGAGTTTACCCTTCATTCTTTCATTTCCCACTTCCTAGTTAAAGAACACCCAAATTTTCTCTCAACTATCATAGGATCATCTTCCAAATCCTTCAAAAATGTAAGTGTTTCCTTCCTTGATTCGTTCATATAACACTTTATCTAGTGTTTATACTCGATTTCATCCATGGAAATCTCCTCTTTTCTTAGATCTTCAAGTGTTCTTCAAAACACCAAGAACACAAACTAGTGTTCTTGGCCCTAAAACACTCTCCCAAGCTTCCTATAAGTAAGTACACTCTTCCTAACTAGTTGTTTGCTTAGGATACATGTTAAACCCTTGAAGAACATCAAAATCCCCAAGAACATATGTGTTTACGGTTCAAGGAGATCTTCTTGGACCGTAAACACCTTCAAATGGGGTTTAGGTGCCCCTAATACCTTCTATGGCTTGTGTAAAGGACTAGAACCTTGCATGCATGAGCTAGAAACCCCAAAACACGAAAATGTAGAAGTGACCAAGAGTTTACGGCCGTAAACTCATGGGTTTACGACCGTAAACTCCCAAGGAGTGGTCCAAGGACCGTAAACTCCAAAGAAGGGCCATTTCGAGCCCTAGTCACTTCCTAAGCCTTGGATTCGAGTCTAGCTTACTTCCTTGTGTGGTGTAGGACCTTAAAACACCCAATGGCACCATTGCCATGAGTTTACGGCCGTAAACTCATGGGGGAAATGGTCCCAGAACCGTAAACCCATATGGTGCTACCATATGGGGAGTAAACTCCAATGTGAGGCCATACTCTCCTTAGATGCAACCCTTAACACTCCTAGCACTTGAAACAAAGTGTTTTCATGTATTAGAGTGTCTTAACTTACTTAATTAGTTATTAAATGACTAATTAGATACATAAATGTATCATTGCATTTTCAATAGGATCCTCGTGTGTGTTCAAGTCCTCACTTGACACTTAGCATCCTATACCATCCGTTCATCCGAATCACCCACTTCAGGTGAGTTCATACCCCTTAATCAACCTTTTTAAATGATTTTAAATGCTTTTATGGGGGGGGGGATACAAGTTGAACTATAAAGTTATTATATCAACCACATGTGATTAATAACTGTATAGCCAAAAGATTTCTGCATGTTAAACTGTTTTATCCAGCTAATGGTTTTCATATTTTGTTTTCAAATCCCTTTTAAAGTACCAAAGTCTCTTTTAAATTACCAAGATTTTATCCAAGTCTTTTAAACTTATATTCTTGATAGATTCATGTCTATATAGATATAGTTATATAAGTAGGGTTTGAAGGACTTAGGACTGATAACCCGCTTTATTTCATGTTCCTTGTTTGGTTGTGGACTTAGAGCATCCGGTTATTTGTCCGAGTGTCGTTGAAGTCCTAGTTATATATTATGTATATCTGGTTAGATGTTAATACTCTTATTCCAGTTCAACACCTTTGGGTAGCAAAGGCATCTAGATAACCTGTCGAGTAAACTATAATAGGTATAGTTTAGAAACCAAGCATAACTATCATGAAGGAGAACTTAGTTATATCTATATTCTAAGAACTTGTACTTATAGTAAAAAGAAAGGTATATAGAAATCAAAACACGAGATACATCCACATGACGCGGATTTCACCGTTGTCGAGTGGTAACCAGAGTCTCCTGGAGGGAGAGCGGGCATTGTGTGTATAGATCTATACGGGACAGACCATCCCACATCCTGACTGCTAGCTACAGTCCCGGCCGACCAAGCCAAGGGGTGACAAATGTCACATTCATTTCGACGACAGCAGGTCGTCGTGTTTACATTCGTCAATCAGTATGGTTACAAGTATCTTTACAATTACCTTATAATTCATGGCTTTAAGGTAATAAGTATTATCATGGTATTTTTCTACATATGAAACCATCATAGTATATTTTCCTAGTTATACACTAGGCCACATTTTAAACCTTTAAACTAACCTACTTAGGATTAAAGGTTACTTTAGACTCCCCAAGGTGTATTGTTCATTTAATACCACCTGGAGTCTGTATTTCATTTACTTTAGACTCCCTGGGGTGTATTGTTCATTTAATACCACCTGGAGTGTCACACCCCAAAACCGGAACGACGGAAACGTTCGGGGGTGGAGGACGTCATGTTCAGTATCACAACAATGCAAAATAGTAAACAAGCAACAACATCATCCATTGCATTAATAATATAATTTCATACAAGTGTGTTCTGTCAAGTTATATAGACACCAAAAATATACATTAAAAATAAAAGATGAGTCTTGAACTAGCTCCATCTTCTCAGAACCTGGCATCGGTACCTGTCTACTGGTGACCTGAGAATACAAGTTATTTTGAAAGAGTTTATCAGCTTTAGAGCTGGTGAGATCATAAGTATATTAGTGTCTGTGTTTGTATGAAAGCATTTGTAAGATGTTTGTAATGTATAAGTTTTGTCAAAGTTTGTATTTGTTTGAACTCTCCTAGAAACCCTATGTTTCCTACTAAAAGTAGCCTTCTACCAAGGCATCTAGTGTCTGTGTGTGTGTGTGTCTCTTGTAAGAGTGTGTATTTTACCAAATCTGACTATCATTAACCAAAAATATAGTTCTTACATTATTGTTTATTGTGTGAATATCACAAAGTAAATGTAAAGGGAAAATAAAATAGTACTGTAGTGTTGTATTAAGTAACTACTGCTGTACTAACTACTTTAAACTAATTGTTATTTAAAGTACCATGTGATCGGCCTGTATCCTGCTACCGACTCTAGTAAAACGACGATGTAAGACGTCGTAAGGAATGACGTTTGGCACCCGTAGACTTGCAAGTCCCACTGTAGCGAGCAGCAAGGTGTAGGATAGTCAATCCAGTATAGATCTATACACAAACTCATACGCTCCCCACTTAAGGAGATTCTGGATACAAAACGGGTCATGACAGGTAGTGCCATGTCCCCCGTTAAGTGGCTCACATAACTGTATTTTATGTATATGTATATGTATATGTATGTGCTAGTTGTATTGTGTGTTCTTTCTCTGTCTAGCTTGTATGTTTTGTTTCTCATCACTGTGTATTATGTTTGTTTCTCATCACTATGTATTATGTTTGTTTCTCATCACTATGTATTATGTTTGTTTCTCATCACTATGTATTATGTTTGTTTCTCATCAATATGTATTATGTTTGTTTCTCATTACTATGTATCATGTTGGTTTCTCATCATTATGTATTATGTTTGCTTCTCATTACTATGTATTATGTTTGTTTCTCATCACTATGTATTACTCATGAATGAACTGACTCATTGAATGTTTCATCGTTCTAGTAATAGTATCTTCCTAAACCATACCTATTATAGTTTACTAGTAATGTTGTTTGTGTATATGAACATGTTTTTATACCTTTTGCTAACCAAAGGCATTGAACTCAATGAAAGAAGTAACCTTTTATATCTATACACATACACATGATATATAACTAGGATTCAAACGACCTTCGGACAAATAACCCGAATACCCTAAGTCCACAACAAAACAAGGAACAGGAAGTAAGGTGAGCTATCGGTCCTAAGTCCTTTCAATCCTACTTATATAACTATATCTATATAGATCCACAGAATATAAGTTAAAAGGGTTTAAGTAAAAGTATTTAACATGTAAAAGAGTTTGATAAAAGCATTTGGTATGTAAAACAGTTTGGTAACACAGTATGAAAAGTAAGAAATCCACTTGTTTGGTAGTTATTAATCGCATGTGATTGATATAATAACTATAATTGTTCAACTTGTATTCCCCCCCATAAAAGCATTTAAAATCATTTAAAAGGTTAATTAAGGGGTATGAACTCACCTGTAGTGAGTGGTTTGGATGAACTGATGATATCGGATTGCTAGGTGTCAAGTGAAGACTTGTACACACACAATGATCCTAGTTAACATATAATAACACATATATGTATCCAATTAGTCTTGAAACAACTAATTAACAAATTTAAGACATCCTAGGACATGTTAAACACCTTCTATAAGTGTTATAAGTGCTAAGGATTGCATCTAAGTGTTGTAGCACATTGCTATTGAGTTTAGGGTTCAAGGATAAACTCCCCTTGAGTTTACGGTTTTGTGACCATCACTCAATGAGTTTACGGTCGTAAACCCATGAGTTTACGGCCGTAAACTCATGGTCCCTTGACCATTTTGTGTTTTGAAGCTTTTCAAGTCATAAGGAAGCATCCTACTTCAAGTATAAGCCTTAGGAAGTGTTTGTGGCATCATTTCACTCCTAAATGGAGTTTACGGCCCATGGACCACTTCTCCATGTGTTTACGGCCGTAAACCCCTATGGTTTATGGTCTTTTGATGTTTTCAAGTACTAAGCTCATCAAGGAAGGGATCTAGGCTAGTTTCCAATTCTTAGTGTAACTAGGCTTACAATACACTAGGGTAGGAGTACTTACTAGATAGAAGCTTGAAAAGGTGCTAAAAGTCCAAGAACACTAGTGTGTGTTCTTGGTGTTCTTGGTGAAACTTGAAGATCTAACCTTTTGGAATGATTTCACGGATAGAAGTGTGTTAAATCACTAGATTAAGTAATATATCAACTTATTAGGGCTAGAAACACTTACAAGTTGAAGATCTTGAATAATTGTTGGATGATACTTGAGAGAGAATTGAGTTTGCATCTTGAATTTGTGAAAAATGGTAAATAATGACTAAGTGTCATATATATACCCCCAATTTAGGGTTTACGGCCATAAACACCTTTGTTTATGCCGTAAACTCCAAAATCTTGGAGTTTTGGAATAATATTGTTGCACAA
The DNA here is from genome assembly GCF_052849685.1 of Lactuca virosa. Taxonomy (NCBI): domain Eukaryota; kingdom Viridiplantae; phylum Streptophyta; class Magnoliopsida; order Asterales; family Asteraceae; genus Lactuca; species Lactuca virosa. The sequence goes on along the minus strand of NC_136433.1, from coordinate 366,066,426 downwards.
TAAACCCTAGGGCATCCTCTCTCCTGTTATCTCTTGAAGTACTAATCTTAAAATACTCAAACTTATTCCAAAAAGCTTGAAAATTAGCAGAAACAATTTTGACTGCTATTGAAGTGAATGGTTGTACAGAATAGAAATTTCGGGTTGTCACATCATCCCCCCGTTAGAAGGAATTTCGTCGCGAAATTAGAATTTAGGTAAAGGAGTACGCATGAATAATTGAGACAAGAATTGGGGATACTTCCTAATCGATTTATTCTCGCGCTCCCAAGTGAATTCAGGTCCTCGGTTGGCATTCCAGTGAACCTTCCCTAATGGGAAGCGGCTCTGAATCGTTCGTCTGACCTCTCGGTCCATGGTCACTACGGTTCTTCCACGAAGGTGAGGCTCTCGTTGATCTCGATCTCGTCGAGTGGGATTACAAGAGTCCTGACGGAAAGGTACTTTTTCAAGTTCGAGACGTAGAGGGTAAAATGTACGTTACTGAGTTCGCGAGTAGGTTGAATTTGTGAGTTACAGGGCCGATTCTGGTAAGAATCTCGGAGGTCCTAACTATCTTGGATTTTAGCCTTCCACGCTTTCCGAAGCGTATCAAGCCTTCCCAGAGTGAGACTTCCAAAAGAATTTGGTCTCTCACCTGGAGTTCCAAAGGTTTCTTCCTCTTGATTCTCTTCCCAGTCAAGGGTCGCTCCCTTCTGGGTCAAAGTCGCAAGAGGTTCCGTAATTCGCAAGGAGTTCTAAATGAACTACGACAGTAGGTCAGCGAGACCTAGAATTTAGCGAATTCCCGTCGGCGTCTTCGGTGCTGACAAATTCTCAACGGTTTTGATTAATTGAAAGGGTCCTCAAGAATTCCCACATCACTAATGATGTGTCTTAGGAATTTGACTCTTCAATTCCAAAACTCGTATTTAGAGAACGTCGCGTAAAGCTTCTCTGATCGTATTGTTTCCATGGTTTGTTGTAGATGCTCGTTATGATTTCCTTCTTACTTCGAGAGTAGATAAGTAAGTCATTTACAAGGACAATGGCGAACTGATCCAAGTAAGAATGGCGTACCCTATTCATTAAGTTCATGAATACTACGGGCGTATTGGTCCTCTCTGAGGGGTATCACTACGGACTTGTAGCGTCTGCATCGAGTTCGGAATATTGTCCTCGGGACATCCTTCTCTAATACTCGCAACTGGTGATATTCGGATCTCAGGTCCATTTTTGAAAGGTACATCGTTCCTTGCGGTTGGTCAACCAACTCATCTATGCGAGGCAGAGATAATGATTTCTAATGGAAATCTTGGTTAGGTCTCCGATAGTAGATGTACTTACGATACAATCCGTCTACCTTCTTGAAGAATAAGACCGGAGCTCTCCATGGTGAGGAGCTTGGTCTTCCAATTCTATTGTTGAGTAGTCGTTAAGTTGTCCGGACGGTTCTTGTATCTCCATAGGTGTTAGACTGTAGGGCGATCTGGTTACAGGAGTCGTGTTGGGTTCTAGGTTTGTTCGCATAACGGCACGATCACTCATAGTCTTGAGTAGTCTCCGTCCTGAAGTTTATATTAGAAGTCATACATGGTTCATCAATCACAGTCTCGTGTATACGAGTCGTATATAATTAAGATTGAAAAGGTAGTCGAATAAATGATTCTCCTTTAAGCTCACATCCATACAAGGAAAAGAAGTTAAAGTGGAATCATCAATTCTAAACCTGTAGAACCTTGATTATATACTACCCTTGCGTATACATTCTTCAGGGATAGATCAACCATAAGGGTCCTTGTATTGAACTTGACGTACTGTACGAGTGGTATTCCGGGGAGGTTTTCTGAGGTTTCTTCGGAAAGTTACGAAACATGAGGCACTCTATGCATGAGTACTTCGGAGTTCTGGAAGGACGGCTTCGCTAGAAAGGCGATTTCGAGAAAGAGATGTGCGCACGAAACTGGTATTGTGTGGATCGAATTGACTCAAGTCGTATGATAATATCGGAATCACTCGGAAATAAAGGCACTAGATTTGATCATAACGGCGTTACAGACAAAACACGAAAGTGCAACTTTTAACAGAGTTACATCACTTTAGATTAACTACTAGACTACTGCTGCAAACAAGGTATACTACAAAAGACAAGTATACGCAGCACGAGGATCCCTTTACTGACGGGATCTCGCAAAAGATACGACTCGAGTTGCACTAGTTTTAAACAGTTTGAAAGCATACAAAATACTGCCGATTGGAAGCGTTCCTACACTATAGTAGGGTCCTTAGCTGTCTTTCGTTGTCTGGGGTCAAATTCCTCCTATTCCCCCGTCACCCCTCTCTGTTGGGCAGTCCCTTTTGAAATGTCCCATTACGCCACATAGATGGCATATCCGAGAAATTTCGACATTGGTGGTTGAAGTAAGGTGTTGGATCCTTGTCCTGCAGAAGCGGGTAGCGTGTCCGTCTTTGTTGCAGTTATTGAAGTGCAATAGACGATAACAACATAGATGATGGAAGCTGCACTTATTGCACTTCGGTAGGTTTCCAGCATACTGCCTGGCTGGGTTAGGAATAACCGGGATACTAGCAGGGATGGTAGTAGGAGTTACAGACGTCGTGGCTGCGAAGGCTGCCACAGGTTGTTGTCTCTTGTTCGTGCCTTGGGGTGATTTGCCTTTAAATCTATCCCAGAATTTTCGTTTATTACTCTTGGGTTTGAGATTTGGAGTGTCGTGGTAGTTTGATACTCGCTGATGTATTTGGTTGTTACTTTGATTGGAATTATTGATACCCATCCCGCTAACATTTGCATTTTTAGCGTTTAGGTGAGTCATGAAAGCTGTCACGGCAGCTGTGACTGCAGCTTGAAAGGTGGCTGCATCAATCTGAAGAGTTGGTGTTTGGCTGATGGGTTGATTACTTTTCTTTGGCGACATGATTCTGTTACATGAAAAGAAAATGAGTTCGTGAGCGATTATGGTTGAACCTAGATGTATTTCGATCGCTCATGAAAAGAGTAGAAGTATGTTCTCGAGGGTTTGACCTACACTCCTATGATGTAGTCATAGTATAGGGTAGGAGTAAGTTTATAGAATGGGTACAAGACGTTTGTCGTTCAAACCGGGGTTCCATTGGTTAGTGGATAACATGATCCAACCTTCGAAAGAGAATTGGGAATGATCCCCGAGTTAAATTACCCTAGTCCAATAACTTGACTAGAGTGGGTTTTAGATAGACTGCAACTATAGTATGATGAAAATTTTTGAACAAAGCGTGACACGGAAATTAGTCGACTGTCAAAATCTTTGATATTTAAGATGTAATACGCTTGGGAAAAATGACCTTGGAGTAGGTCTTACATCTTATACGAGGTAACAAAAGTTTTGACGGCACACTGGCCTAACTAGAAGGTACTTACAGTACAAAGTTAGCTACTTAGAAAGGTAGTACTTAGACTATAGCTAAGAAGACTATTCTTTCAACTAGGGAAATAAAGGTAGAATGTCTCTTACTGGGGACGGTTATCCCTTGGGTGAACCCTTAGTTCAGCTAGTTGGCGCTCCATATCAATTAGGTGCCTTTCGTACACCCTTGGCGTACTCGGAGCTCTATGACTTCAGCTCGAGTTTCGGCTAGCTCTTGCTGCAGGGTCTCATGGTCTACTCTGGATCTGTCACGAGCATCTTCCAGACGAATGGTGCGAAGGGTATGCATTCTTGCCTTGGTGACAACTTCCGTGATTTGATGGAGAGCTGTCCTGCCTTGAATCTCATTTCGGGCCACTCTGCGGACCAGGATTGGCAAGACTCTGTCTGCTGAGCCCCCTTCGCTCAGGTCATAAAAGCTTCGGTCTCCATTGAATGGCATGGGCTGATCCTGTCCTTGGCTCCATGTTTCTAAGCTTTCCACCCACGGAGGAGTCGGGCCTTGAAAAGCCGGACGAGGGTTAGGATTTGGAACAAGAGCCATCGGGGGCAGGTTCTCAACTTCTGGCTCGGAGTCAGAACCTTCTGCAAAGCCTTCAGCCTGGTGACCATCCATAGGGATTGGGTGATCGTTTTCTGGCTCTGCTTCAAACCCTCCATCATTAGCTTGGTTAGGGAGTTACAAGTTGCAGTGGGGATGGAATCCAGCCATGTTATCTACGCGAGAAAAGGGATAAAGAAATAACTAAATAGACGAACTAATTAGATAATTATAAGATGATCTTTATCAGTTACTTCAACACTTGTTTAGTGCATACCAGTTATATGTAACCAAGACAGGATAGACCTTCAAATAGTGACCCTAACTCTAAGCCCACAACCAAACAAGGAACAGGAAGTAAAGCGAAGATCACAGATTCTAAGTCTATGACATCCTAGCACATATAACCTTAGTGTATCCACTAAACAACCATTGACATACTAATAAAGGATTTTAGTTCTCAGATAAGCAATTATAGTAACACAAAATACTCTTATAGTATTTTAAGTTTATGTTATGTTCTATTGTTCTCATTGTAGTAGTGTTGGTAAGTTTTTTGACTTGTTGCAACCTCACAACCATACTTAGGCACATGCTAATCACTCCTCGGATAATGTAGTTGATCAGGCTATATCTTCCCAGGGTTGACCATATGTCTCTAAGTCTACTTGTGCTGTCCAACAATCGTAATACTTTTGTTCTGTCCTAGTGACACTGATTTTAGTATAAATGCAGGTATGTATACTTAGTTAAATATTTTATTATTTAAAAGTATAAACGCTTTATCAGAGTATTTTAATCCCGCTGTGTTTATAGTTCGTATATCTTTTATGGGTTGATACAATCGATTCACTATAAACAATGCTCTGATACCAATCTGTCACACCCCAAAACCGGAACGGCAGAAACGTTCGGGGGTGGAGGACGTCATGTTCAGTATCACAACAATGCAAAGTAGTAAACAAGCAACAACATCATCCATTGCATTAATAATATAATTTCATACAAGTGTGTTCTGTCAAGTTATATAGACACCAAAAATATACATTAAAAATAAAAGATGAGTCTTGAACGAGCTCCATCTTCTCAGAACCTGGCATCGGTACCTGTCTGCTGGTGACCTGAGAATACAAGTTATTTTGAAAGAGTTTATCAGCTTTAAAGCTGGTGAGATCATAAGTATATTAGTGTCTGTGTTTGTATGAAAGCATTTGTAAGATGTTTGTAATGTATAAGTTTTGTAAAAGTTTGTATTTGTTTGAACTCTCCTAGAAAACCCTATGTTTCCTACTAAAAGTAGCCTTCTACCAAGGCATCTAGTGTCTGTGTGTGTGTCTCTTGTAAGAGTGTGTATTTTCCCAAATCTGACTATCATTAACCAAAAATATAGTTCTTACATTATTGTTTATTGTGTGAATATCACAAAGTAAATGTAAAGGGAAAATAAAATAGTACTGTAGTGTTGTATTAAGTAACTACTGTTGTACTAACTACTTTAAACTAATTGTTATTTAAAGTACCATGTGATCGGCCTGTATCCTGCTACCGACTCTAGTAAAATGACGATGTAAGACGTCGTAAGGAATGACGTTTGGCACCCGTAGACTTGCAAGTCCCACTGTAGCGAGCAGCAAGGTGTAGGATAGTCAACCCAGTATAGATCTATACACAAACTCATACGCTCCCCACTTAAGGAGATTCTAGATACAAAACGGGTCATGACAGGTAGTGCCATGTCCCCCGTTAAGTGGCTCACATAACTATATTTAATGTATATGTATATGTATATGTATATGTATATGTATATGTATGTGCTAGCTGTATTGTGTGTTCTTTCTCTGTCTAGCTTGTATGTTTTGTTTCTCATCACTGTGTATTATGTTTGTTTCTCATCACTATGTATTATGTTTGTTTCTCATCACTATGTATCATGTTGGTTTCTCATCACTATGTATTATGTTTATTTCTCATTACTATGTATTCTGTTTGTTTCTCATCACTATGTATTACTCATGAATGAACTGACTCATTGAATGTTTCATTGTTCTAGTAATAGTATCTTCCTAAACCATACGTATTATAGTTTACTAGTAATGTTGTTTGTGTATATGAACATGTTTGTATACCTTTTGCTACCCAAAGGCATTGAACTAAATGAAAGAAGTAACCTTTTATATCTATACACATATACATGATATATAACTAGGATTCAAACGACCTTCGGACAAATAACCCGAATACCCTAAGTCCACAACCAAACAAGGAACAGGAAGTAAGGTGAGCTATCAGTCCTAAGTCCTTTCAATCCTACTTATATCACTATATCTATATAGATACACAGAATATAAGTTAAAAGGGTTTAAGTAAAAGTATTTAACATGTAAAAGAGTTTGATAAAAGCATTTGGTATGTAAAACAGTTTGGTAACACAGTTTGAAAAGTAAGAAATCCACTTGTTTGGTACTTATTAATCACATGTGATTGATATAATAACTATAATTGTTCAACTTGTATTCCCCCCCCCCCCCATAAAAGCATTTAAAAACATTTAAAAGGCTAATTAAGGGATATGAACTCACCTGTAGTGAGTGGTTTGGATGAACTGATGATATCGGATTGCTAGTTGTCAAGTGAAGACTTGTACACACACAATGATCCTAGTTAACATATAATAACACATATATGTATCCAATTAGTCTTGAAACAACTAATTAACAAAGTTAAGACATCCTAGGACATGTTAAACCCCTTTTATAAGTGTTATAAGTGCTAAGGATTGCATCTAAGTGTTGTAGGACATTGCTATTGAGTTTAGGGTTCAAGGGTAAACTCCCCTTGAGTTTACGGTTTTGTGACCATCACTCAATGAGTTTATGGTCGTAAACCCATGAAGTTTACATCCGTAAACTCATGGTCCCTTGACCATTTTGTGTTTTGAAGCTTTTCAAGTCATAAGGAAGCATCCTACTTTAAGTATAAGCCTTAGGAAGTGTTTGTGGCATCATTTCACTCCTAAATGGAGTTTACGGCCCATGGACCACTTTTCCATGTGTTTACGGCCGTAAACCCCTATGGTTTATGGTCTTTTGACGTTTTCAAGTACTAAGCTCATCAAGGAAGGGATCTAGGTTAGTTTCCAAGGCTTAGAAGGGACTACGGCACACTTTGGCACCCTTTTTAGGGTTTACGGTCCAAGGTGTTCTTGGACCGTAAACACCTTTGATCTTGGGTTTCTTAGGTGTTTTCTTGATGTTTAGAAGTGTAACTAGGCATACAATACACTAGGGTAGGATTACTTACTAGATAGAAGCTTGAAAAGGTGCTAAAAGTCCAAGAACACTAGTGTGTGTTCTTGGTGTTCTTGGTAAAACTTGAAGATCTAACCTTTTGGAATGATTTCACGGATGGAAGTGTGTTAAATGACTATATTAAGTAATATATCAACTTATTAGGGCTAGAAACACTTACAAGTTGAAGATCTTGAAGAATTGTTGGATGATACTTGAGAGAGAATTGAGTTTGGATCTTGAATTTGTGAAAAATGGTAAATAATGACTAAGTGTCATATATATACCCCCAATTTAGGGTTTACGGCCATAAACACCTTTGTTTAGGCCGTAAACTCCAAACTCTTGGAGTTTTGGAATAATATTGTTGCACAATAAACCCTAGGGCATCCTCTCTCCTGTTATCTCTTGAAGTACTAATCTTAAAATACTCAAACTTATTCCAAAAAGCTTGAAAATTAGCAGAAACAGTTTTGACTCCTATTCAAGTGAATGGTTGTACAGAATAGAAATATCGGGTTGTCACATGGAGTTTGTATTTTACTCCTTTAGACTCCCCGAGGTGTATTGTTCATTTAATACCACCTGGAGTCTGTATTTTACTCCTTTAGACTCCCCGAGGTGTATTGTCCACTTAATACTACCTGGAGTTGTATTTTATTACTTATAAACAGCAACGTCATTGCTGAAGTAAAGAATTATTTTCCCTATTACTTTTACTTGTGATCTTTTCACATATTCATTAAAGTATAAACTATATTTTGATAATGATAGTAACTTTTGGGGGAAAACACTCCTTAAACAATAAAACAGTAAGGTCTTGGTAGAAGACTACTTTTAGTAGAGAAACTCATTCGTTTAAACATAAAACAATCGGGTCTTGGTAGAAGACTACTTTTATTAGAAAATATAGGATTTTCTCGGAGAAATTCTAATACTCTGTAAATTCTAATTGCCATCATTTGTGAGATCATTTTGATGAATAACGTGTATTTATATCAATGTCATTAAAATACTTATGAACTCACCAACATTAAAATGTTGATACTCTCTTTCAAAATAACTTGTATTCTCAGGTCCTCAGTAGACAGGTACACTCCGGAAGCTTTTGTGAAGATAGCCTTGTACCTAGCTGCATTTTATATTATTCTCTGTATTTACTTTTGATGTTGTTGCTAAATGTAACCTATGTAAAAATTATTACTATTAATGCAATGGTTGTTGTACTTTGATTTTTATACTGCATATGTTGTGATACTTGACATGACGTCCTCCACCCCAGAACGTTTCCGCCGTTTCGGTTTTGGGGTGTGACAGATTGGTATCAGAGCATTGTTTATAGTGAGCTAAGTATATCAAATCATAAAATATATACAACCTATAAATAAAATGGGATAAAATACTCTGACAAAGAATTATACCTTAAAATATAACCATATTTTACAAAAGTATAAGAACATCCAAAATATAAAAGCCCGAACAAGTATCACAAGAAGAACAAGAATAAAAGTCTTTGGATGTTGAGCATTACCGTCAAACCTGGGCAGTTATGTAATCGTAAGCTGGAATAAATGTAACCTGATCAACTACATTTATTCGAGATGCGACTAACGTGTGCTTGGGAGTGATGGTGGTGTTGCAATGACTCTGAAACATACCAAATAGGAATGATAGAGCCAAACATAAAGTTAAAATACTATAGGAGTATTTTTGGATACTAAAAGACTCGCAATAAACCCAAAAGCATGTTCAGAAGTTAAGAATCAAACATGTAATTAAAATACTATAGGGGTATTTTAGGAACCATAAATAACCTTGCGTGAAAACTAAAAGAGATCCTTATTGATAGACCTATGATTACAGAATGTATACTCACAAGGTATATATAGTGAGGATCTCATAGGCTAAGAATGTGTGGTTTCGCTCTACTTCCTTTTCCTTGTTTAGATGTGGATATAGGGTAGTATCAAATATTCGAAGGCCTATCAGATCTAAGCTATATATGATTTGTGTACACTATGTAATTGTAGCCGGACTCGATATGGATCACCTACTAAAATGTTTTAATAATCTCTTAAGATTCTTTAGACATTCCCATTCTCGCACGAACCCCTTTTGAAAACCTTATCCACTTCAGTAATCGGCAGAAAAGTCGATACAGACCCAGAAGAGGTTCATTGAGAAGATTTCCAATTAGGAAATAAATGAACAGGGACGAGGCTATTGAAATCACCATGTGCCTATACCTTTTAGGGACATCGGTGAGAAATTCGCCTGAACTCCCGAGATTCCAGTCATCCATTATGAAGTGATGACACACAGAGTCAGAATCGGAAGTAAGGCGGAGCAGAAATTCAATATGTCTACGAGAGCAGAGAACCCTATATAGATACCTGAAGGAAACCAACGCTTGTTCCAGTCAGGGATAAGAGGTGGACTGAGGGAGCCAATGCATGGAACCCGAGAAGTGTTTCTACCTCCTTAACGTCATGCTAATAACCCATAAAATAATACATTTTAATGAGCTAGTGATTACACTGCTCACTCTATGTGTTAGGCAAATCGTCTTTCCCGTCGCGATTAGTATAAATAGATCGGATCACTAAAACCTCGATTTAGAGTGTTTAGCCATAAACTTTCATGAGCCTTTTCTTCTGTGAATCTTCGTTCCGAACTTCTCCCAAATCTTTTCAAAACCGGAGAGTGTGCCTCTCCAATTTAAAGATAACTTAGTAGAACGATACCCGATTTATGGCTTTCCGATACACTTACTCCTACCCTGTTACCCGGACTGCATCATAGGGATGTAGGTCGACACTCAGATAACCGTAATTCGAGGCACGGGAAAAATTTATGCCTATCATAGTAAAGAAAGATACGTCTAGGGTTAACCATCATTTCTCATCAGCTTGAGTTCCTTTTCGTATAGGAAAAACCATGCCTCCAAAGAAACGTAACCAACCCGCTGGCAAGACACCGATTCTTCAAATCGATGAAGCAACGTTTCAAGCTGCAGTTTCAGCAGCCGTAGCCGCTGTCATGGCTCACCTGAACGCTAACAACGCCAATGTTAGCAGGAGCCCTATTGGGAATCCCGATCATAGCAATGGACAGCAGCAACCAGCGCTGGTGTGTAAAACCACACAAGAACTCCAACCTAATCCACTGAAAAGAAAGTTTGAGAACGAGGAGGGAAGTACCTCGAGTCAAGGACCTTCCGAAGGGCAACGAGATGAAGTGGTCAATGCCTCTGTCAACCCTTCTGCCTCGACACCTGGAATACCATACCTAGGAAACCTCCCCCACTGCAGCAAGTGTAACTACCATCATCATGGTATCTGTCGAGAACTCTTTTGTGTTAGGTGCAACATGAAGGGGCATACCGCTCGCATCTGCAGAACCCCGGTTGAGTTCATTACATCAACCACCAATGTTGGGACCAGTCCAGTATGTCACCTATGTGGTGAAATTGGACATTTCAAGAGGGACTGCCCAACTGAAAGAAATGACAAAGGCGCAGGAGGAGTTTAACCCTAATGCCTAGAGGAACATCAAGGAACCCGGTAGAATTTTGGTACGCTTCTCAACCTTAAGTAGCTAATCGAAAACTTTAAAAATCAATTCTAATTGTAATTACTCCCTCGTTAAGGAAAAAGTCGCAGCACTGATGTAAACCTTAAAAACCCATCAGGTAAAGCTATGATGGCTTAGTATATACGTTAAGGCCATTTATAATTAGGATTGATAGACCTCGAGTGAGTGATGCGGCCTTATCTCCTGTTCCTTGTTTGGTTGTGGATTTAGGGCAGAGTCGTTCAGTCAACAGTCCTTTTAATCTTAATTATACATGACTAGTGTATATTAGGCGATTATAGAGAGGCCTCGTGAGAAACCTATTCATGAAAAGTACATCTTTCCAAAGTATCGGGACCCCTAGCGTTCAGCGTCAATCATGTTGGTCCAAGTATTCACGATAGTAATACCATGGACGAACCCGAAATGCTAAGAACTTGTGTGCCCTGTTCAACACATGGTCCTATCGATCTTCATTCCATATCGTGTCACTGGTTGTAAATTTCGACACTACCGTCAGTCATGGCTCGACCTGGTTCAACCATGCGAGAATTCCTAGTGTTGTGTAAAGAGAACTTTCACCGTATCATGTGCATCGAATAAAGGTTCTTTCGAACCTAATAAGGAAAACCTAATGCAAACTGTCAGTCGTCTCTCTCATCCAACCTTCAGAAGTACCCAGGAGAGGGGTACGACGCGCTGTTAACCAACCCCGTTAGACTTTAAAACCAGAAACGAAAGGCACTGCAGATATTCCGGAAGACAATAACCGCCCGAGGCCTACTCAGTAGAGCCCCAGAAAGACCATTAGCACCGCACAACTAGGTTCGTAAATCAAGAGAAAAGAACTCATGGGATTAACTTACTACTACTGAGTATATGCATTAGAGTGGTATATAATTTATATCAATAAGATTTAAGATGTGTTCTTCTTCCCTACTCCCTGTTCCTTGTCTGGTTGTAGGTTTGGGGTGGGGCCACACATCTGAACATCCCGTCAATCTCAATTATATACGACTTGCATACACGGAGTAATAGTGATTGAGCCGAGTATGAGGTCTACCACGAACCTTATAATAAGACCCTTCATCCTATCCCATAGAAAAAGAGCTGGAGTCAAGAGAACCATTGTGGGTTGAGCTACTAAAATAACCACAAATTCGAAATTTGTTGTCATCCCGGTTAAGCCAACATAGTAGCTAACACCCTCAGTTAGGAAAATTAACTCAAGTCGTAAGAGTCAAAAACATTGACTACGACCATCCAATCACACCTAATCCCACAAATTAAGCATCTCAGTAGTGGGCTATGAAACCTGGAAAGCTGTGACAGGTTAAACTCTGAGAAGAATGGATGAGGAAATTAGAGGTTCTGGGTAGCAGAATCTTATGTTATCTAGATTTAATCTAAATAGAGAAAACTAAGTAACACCGGAAGAGTTGTTGCAAGGGATACTCGCACTGCTCAGGCACTTCGTCCATCCAGATACAGACGAGTAGTGCCTAGAACCCAATGCCTCCTCATGCGAGAAAAGTCACCGTCACCCTATAGACGATAGACTGCATTCTCCAAAGTTAATACTAAGATGCTAAGAACCACATGACTACCTCCGCAACCAAGAGTACTTGAATAAAGTAGATGGTAAGTTGCGTTAAGCTTTATAACCTAGATCATAAAGAGATTATAAACTCGACACCAGTCCAAGTGTTAGTCGGTGGGTTATACAAGAACACGCGCTTCCTGCAAACTGGAGGGAGAAGACGCGATGGAGAATGGTGCAAGTCTTAGAGATTTGTTAGACTACTAGGTGTTCCAAAGAATACTATCCCGTAAGAGATAGTAGAACCACCTCCTGAATTAGTCAAGCGCTTCGGAAAATCTCTTAGGAAGAAGTTAGCCCCGATCAGAGGCTGCTATCCATGAAACAGCAAAGCTAGTAAGAGAATGATTCTTTCCAATTAGGAATCATACTGTGAAAGCATCTATTAGACGGTGACAAAAGTTGAAATTTTATAAACATCATCTGATAAAACCCTCTATCTCACTGACTTTAAGAGTTTCTGTTAGAAACACCTCGAGAGTCAGAAGTGCAGGTTCATTTTGCACAGGGTCGAGATAGATGCCACGTAACCAATAGATTCTAGTATATAGCCAATACCTCCAATGATCCAGAAAACCTCCAAAAACCAATCAGTAGGAAATACGAATCCGAAGACGACCTGAGCCTTCTAAGAACCAACCCGGAAGACTGCACTCCAGTAAGAGAGAACTTGTGAAACTTCAGAGTGGCGATCACGCCAAGTGATGATCTAACCATGGAAGTACATTATGTTCCAAGTACTGAAACATTCTATCTTCCCAAGAACTTAGGACCATCAGGGATTCTTGATAAGAATTGGTCCAACATCCGTCAGACCTCGACTACTTTAGGGATTCCATAATTTCCATCCGAATCTATCCCACGTCTCAACTTGAAAAAGTGCTTGTCCGACGTGACTCTTGTAATCCCACTTGTCGAGACCGAAATCATTGAGAGCCCCAACTTCGTGTAGGAACCTATAGAGATCATGGACCGAGAGGTCAAGCGAACAAAGCAAAGCTGTATCACGATAGTGAAGGTTCGCTGGAACGCCGAGCGAAGACCTGAATTCACTTGGGAGCGAGAGGATCAGATGGAACTAAAGTATCCTAATCTTCTGCCTCGCTTGCGCGTGTGCTTGAACTCTAATTTCGGGACGAAATTCCCTCTAACGGGGGGATGATGTGACAACCCAAACTTTTCATTTGTATAAACTCCACAGTCAAGCACATCAAATAATGGTCAAATTCATCTCATGTGTGTTCAATTCCTCACTTGACACTTAGCACCCTATACCATCCGTTCATCCGAATCACCCACTTCAGGTGAGTTCATACCCCTTAATCAACCTTTTAAATGATTTTAAATGCTTTTATGGGGGGGATACAAGTTGAAATATAAAGTTATTATATCAACCACATGTGATTAATAACTATATAGCCAAAAGATTTCTGCATGTTAAACTGTTTTATCCAGCTAATGGTTTTCATATGTTGTTTTCAAATCCCTTTTAAAGTACCAAAGTCTCTTTTAAATTACCAAGCTTTTATCAAAGTCTTTTAAACTTATATTCTTGATAGATTCATGTCTATATAGATATAGTTATATAACTAGGGTTTGAAGGACTTAGGACTGATAACCCGCTTTATTTCCTGTTCCCTGTTTGGTTGTGGACTTAGAGCATCCGGTTATTTGTCCGAGTGTCGTTGAAGTCCTAGTTATATATTATGTATATCTGGTTAAATGTTAATACTCTTATTCCAGTTCAACACCTTTGGGTAGCAAAGGCATCTAGATAACCTCTCGAGTAAACTATAATAGGTATAGTTTAGAAACCAACCATAACTTTCATGAAGGATAACTTAGTTATATCTATATTCTAAGAACTTGTACTTATAGTAAAAAGAAAGGTATATAGAAATCAAAACACGAGATACATCCACATGACGCGGATTTCACCATTTTCGAGTGGTAACCAGAGTCTCCTGGAGGGAGAGTGGGCATTGTGTGTATAGATCTATACGGGACAGACCATCCCACACCCTGACTGCTAGCTACAGTCTCGGCCGACCAAGCCAAGGGGTGACAAATGTCACATTCATTTCGACGACAGCAGGTCGTCGTGTTTACATCCGTCAATCAGTATGGTTACAAGTATCTTTACAATTACCTTATAATTCATGGCTTTAAGGTAATAAGTATTATCATGGTATTTTTCTACATATGAAACCATCATAGTATATTTTCCTAGTTATACACTAGGCCACATTTTAAACCTTTAAACTAACCTACTTAGGATTAAAGGTTACTTTAGACTCCCCAAGGTGTATTGTTCATTTAATACCACCTGGAGTCTGTATTTCATTTACTTTAGACTCCCCGAGGTGTATTGTTCATTTAATACCACCTGGAGTCTGTATTTTACTCCTTTAGACTCCCCGAGGTGTATTGTTCATTTAATACCACCTAGAGTCTGTATTTTACTCCTTTAGACTCCCCGAGGTGTATTGTCCACTTAATACTACCTGGAGTTGTATTTTATTACTTATAAACAGCAACATCATTGCTGAAGTAAAGCATTATTTTCCCTATTACTTTTACTTGTGATCTTTTCACATATTCATTAAAGTATAAACTATATTTTGATAATGATAGTAACTTTTGGGGGAAAATACTCCTTAAACAATAAAACAGTAAGGTCTTGGTAGAAGACTACTTTTAGTAGGGAAACTCATTCGTTTAAACATAAAACAATCGGGTCTTGGCAGAAGACTACTTTTATTAGAAAATATAGGACTTTCTGGGAGAAATTCTAATACTCTGTAAATTCTAATTGCCATCATTTGTGAGATCATTTTGATGAATAACATGTATTTATATCAATGTCATTAAAATACTTATGAACTCACCAGCATTAAAATGCTGATACTCTCTTTCAAAATAACTTGTATTCTCATGTCGTCAGTAGACAGGTACACTCCGGAAGCTTTTGTGAAGACAGCCTTGTACCTAGCTGCATTTTATATTATTCTCTGTATTTACTTTTGATGTTGTTGCTAAATGTAACCTATGTAAAAATTATTACTATTAATGCAATGCTTGTTGTATTTTGATTTCTATACGGCATATGTTGTGATACTTGACATCACGTCCTCCACCCCAGAACGTTTCCGCCGTTCCGGTATTGGGGTGTGACAACTCACCTCTCGAATGTTGAGCTGAATAACTAAGATCAGATGTATCCCACGCAGTGCTCCTCCTCAATAGCCTATAACCAACATGTGATTAACTTGTCCTAATCCTATAATTACCCTCAAAGTCAACCGTGGTCAAATTCAAGCTCAACAGTCCATGTTGACCTCAACTCGTCGGGTGCATCCTAGTAACTCGTCGAGTTCCTCTCGATTTCATTCCACTGAATTCTACATCAACTCGTCGAGTCACCCTAGTGACTCATCGACTTCCTTAAATGTCCAGAAAACTAAAGTATGTTCAGACCAAAACCCTAATCCTTCACTGCACCTATCTAGGAACTCAGAAACGGGAAAACCCTACCCCGACTCGTCGAGTCAGCTAAGGGACTCGATGAGTTCCTTCAGTCTCTTTCAAGTTCAGCCCTTTTCAGTGGGATCTAAGGTCCTAAACTCTAGCTCCAAACTCTCCTAATGCAGATACCACGTAAATTTGCAAACTTTACGTGCATGAAGGGCCCTTCAAGGCCATAACATCGAAACTAGGTTTCTTACAAGGTTTTTGTGCATGGAAAAGGGATAAGCTATATAAAGTGAGCAACATTATGTCATTGGGGACCTAGAGAGGTCCATATCTGGAACCATATCCTTGTGACAAGTCCAGATCCGAGTTTGACTTCATTTTACACCAAAAATGGTCATTTACTTCCAAGAAAAGGGATCTAATCAACTAGAGATCAAGGTGACGACTTTATACCTCAAGATGATGGCCAATACAGAGTAGATGTCAGATTTACTGCTTCTCTCCTTGTTCCTTCCTCTTCAAGCTATAGAATCCTTCACAAATGCCCCAAAATTGCTAACAAAAGCTCTTACTCTCATTCAAGAAGGTACAAGGTCAAATTAGGGGTTTCTCTGGCTAATAGGGTGATAAGGGAGGCCACAAGAGGCGGATTATGCTCTTTAAATAGGGTGAAAACCCTAAAAATTATGGTTTCTCTTTACAGCTCCTACTCGACGAGTCGGGCGTTCCGACTCGTCAAGTCGAACCCGAATCTCGCGTCCTCATAATAGTTTCTACTCGACGAGTTGGAGCACCGCAACTCGTCGAGTCCATGCACAAAACCCTAAAAAACATATAAATTAATCAATACCTGGAACAGGTGTTACACCTGTGAAGGTTGGGGTATGCTTGTAGTTGTGGCCATGTTGCTCAAGTTGTTTGGCATGTCAGGGTCGGTAAGGAATGATTTCGAGGACGAAGTCTAATTTAAGTGGGGGAGAGTTGTAACATCCCGTTTGAAATAGAGTAATTAAATAATAAACCCGGAACCCCAAGATGTAAATTTATATTTTATCTTACTTTTAAATGGCCCAAAAATCAATAATATTTAGCGGGGTGTTGGTTTCGGGGAGCCAAATGATATAATTTTGGATTTTGGGGGTTAAAAGTGTAAGTTTTGGATTTAATTTGAAAAGCATTTCAAAATTCAAGGTGTGTTTGGTAATTAATGGACTTAAATTAAAAGGACTTGAAGGCTTAGGGTTCTGATTGGTAATTTTGGGACCTATTATGAAAGGACTTTTAGAGACAGGGGCTAAAGGGGTAAATTCCGGACTTAAATTGAAAAAGATCTTGGAAGGAGGGACTGAAGTTCGCTAATGGCACACATTTTTGAAATGAGAAACAGGCTTAACTCCCGTATCCCTTCCCCCTCGTTTCTTTGCACGAACCCTAACCCTACATCGCCATACCACCAGTCGCCATCACCATGTGTAGCATCTTCAGCCGCCACCATGAGAAGCTCCAAGACCGCCGCCTACTGCCTCCCTGAAACGCAACCCTACTGCCAAAGACGTCGTGGCAGGCTGGCAGCCGGAAGAACCATCGAGAACCGCTGGAAGATAGCCGATGAGCGAAAGAGGTGTTGTGTCGTCGTTGTGTGCGTCGGGAACGACTGGAAAATCCTCGGTAAGAATGCTCGCCACCCACATTCCCTCTTCTTCTTCTTTTCTGTTGTTAGGACGTCATGGGACGTCGCTGCTGCCGCCGGTGGCCTTTTTGGCCATTGTTTCTGTCTTTTCCGGTGACGACAGCCACCTGAGAGGTGGCTGAATGTGAGTATGTTCGAGTATATTGATGGTTTTCGTTATTTGTGGTATTATATGTGCATCATTTGGCCTGAAAACCAAGGAAGACCCGCCACCACCACCGTGAGGTGGTGGCTGCCATCTCTTTTTCCGCCACCAGCCACCATGAGGGTTGGTATATGTGTCATTTGGTGTGTGTGGGCCTAGTTCGTGAGTTTAATGTTGTATGGATATTCTTGGACAGGAAAAACGAAGAAAACTCATCACAACCACCTCCTTCCGTCGTTCCACCACTGCTAGCCACCATCTCGGTTGGTTGTGGACCTTTGGGTGCATTTGGATTGATGTTGGAGTGCTTTTGGTGTTGTGTGGGTCCAAGAACATGACCACCACCACTGTGAGGTGGTGGCTTCCGTCGTGAACCACCGCCAACCACCACTGCCCGAGGTGGTAGTGGGTGGTACCCGACTAGATTAGACTTTAATTAATGTAAAAATTAAACTATTGGATTAATTGGTTTTTGATTTGGTTGGAAACCCTAATTAGGGTTTAGAAAACCCTAATTTTGGGAATATGTATTTCGGATTTGTAGGGACCCACGTAGGACCATTGGTTTGATATTTTGAACTATGCCCGACTAAGTTGGTCTACTGGAGTAATGGACATAATGGATTAAGTCCTTAATGGATTAAGTCCTTAATGGGTTAAGTAGGAACACTTAACCCTAATCGTCATTTTATGTGAAAAACCCTAATTGGGATTGGGTTCTTATTGGGTCATTTATTGGTCTAAGCTATTGTAGGCCTTTGTGGGCCAATTGGGAACATATTTATGGACTAAGGAAATTATTGGGCTTTAGGATAAGACCCATTAGAGAGGCTTGGGCCCAATTTGGAAAATTTCCCCATAAGTGGGCCATAACTGGGCCTTGGGGATTATTAGATATTGGGTCATCAGAATGCCAAGTGTTTGGACTAGAATAAATGGTTGGGCGTTAAGATAAGCCCATGTAGAGGTTTGGGCCCAATTTGGAAAATTAGGCCATATGTTGGGCCTTGGTTAATTATTGGGCTTTTGGGCCTTCAGAGTGTGAGTTTGGACCGTGGTTTTGAACCAAGCTAGGTTAGGGGTAAAGTGGTCCATTTACCCCAAGTGTAGATTTATGGTTATCTATTGGAACCCAATTATTAATTAGGTGTTGTTTTGATGATTGACATTTCGGGAACCTGTCAACCAGCAACTAGAGTTTTATCCGCGGGACTTTAGCAGTGTCAGGTGAGTCTCCTCACCATACCAATGGGTCTAAGGCACCAACGCCAGCCCATTCAGTTAGTTGTAATGTTTATTGTAGATTCACTACTGATATGTCTAGTATGCATGTATATGTGGTATGCTAGTGATTATGTGGTAGGCTATTAACTATGTGGTAGGTGGTATGCTAGTTGTCTTTGTGATACTTGCATGGAAGACCATGGGGGAACCCATGGCACCCAGATGTAAGACCATGTGGAGAGCCCATGGCTTTCCTATTAAAGACCATGGGGGGAGCCCATGGCACTTGGATGTAAGACCATGTGGTGAGCCCATGGCATTCCTATTGAAGACCATGGGGGGAGCCCAAGGGACTTAGGTGTAAGACCATGTGGGGAGCCCACGGCATCTTGAAGTAAGACCCTGGTGGGAGCCCACGACATCCAAATATGTTTAAATGCATGGCTATGTGATTAGTATTGTAACATCCCAAGTACAGGTATACCTTGTAAACCTTGATCTTTTGAGCATTTGTCCATTTTGGCCCTTTTTAGAGAAAAGGTGGTAAATAAGTATGCGGGGCGTACTAGAGTGTACACTCAGCGTACTCATATGCATGCATTTGACGCGGAGACCACCTAGTATGCTGGGCGTACCAGAGGGTATGCGGGGCGTACTAGGCCCAGTGTGGAAACCCTAATTTGGGGTGTGACCCTATATAAAGGATATGATGGCCTCATTCTTGGCCACCATTCCCATACACCAAACCCTCCTAACCCTAAATCTTCGATCTTATAGCTTGTGAGTGCATTTGAGAGCTTGTGAGTATAATCTTGTGTTCTTGAAGTGGAGAAGAAGCTTTGGAGAAGAAGGAGTGAGAGTCCAGGATTTTGGATCTGAGCTTAGCTGTGTGGAAAGCTTCATATAGAGGTATAAATCTTTAAGGTTTCTCACTCTTTTGATTTGTGCATTTATATGGAGTATTTTAGGGTTTTGTCCCAAAAGATGGAGACTTTATGAGATAATGAGCTCCAGAGACCTTGATCAACCCCCTTTTAGTGTATTTTGTGGAGTAAAGTCATAAAAAAATCCAATCTTGGACGTTAGAAGCAAGCCATGCATGAGATATGAGCTTTATGAGGAAAGAGGATGAGTGTTTTGAGTGTTTGTGACCTAATCAGCCATGCAAAGGCTTAAAGTCACTGTCTTTATGGATTAAGAGATATTAGGGATCTAGATTTGTGATATGAGCCAAGGTCTTAACTGATTAAGACCAAATATGTGAGGAGAGTGAAACTGGGACGTACGTTGGGCGTAATCCCAGTACGCGCAGCGTAGGGGTCGAGCATCCCCGATGCCTGCATGGCAGCCGAGTACGCCCAGTGTAGAGAGTTGGTATGCGCAGCGTACTCCCTGCCGTTGACTTTTAGGGTTTGGTCAATTTGTGGACTATAAGGCCATAGAGGGGTAAAATGGTACTTTTCCCTTCTGTGAGTTTGTAGAAGGGTTAGTTTAGCTTCAGTGAGAGCCTTATTAATTAGGGACTATTATCATTGTGGTAGGCGGAGGCTAGACTGGTAATTCGAGTTCGAGATTATCCAAGTTCTTACGAGGTGAGTCTTCTCACTATACTTACCTTGAGTGGTGATCTATGTGTAACTGGAGGGTCTTATGTGCATATAATGTGTATTGAGATATCCTGCTTATTTGTCTTTATGATATGTATGTTGTGTATTATATTGAGTTACTGAGTTGAGGGACTGGAGGGTCCATCTGAGTTGTGGGACCAGAGGGTCCTACTGAGACACATTTGACCAGAGGGTCTTATCTGAGATTACCCATGAGAGGTTGATGAGATATGAGTGGTATTTTGGGGAACTCACTAAGCTTTGTGATTACCGTGTTATGCGTTATGTGTTTCAGGTACTTCTCAGGATCACGGGAAGGCGCCGGCTTGATTGTACACACGTCAGAGATTTGTGTCATGTTTTGAGAGGATCCTGGATTTGTTATATATACAGTTTTTGGGATATGTGTTGGATGATTTGATACTATAACACTTTTGAGATGTTTGAATTGAGAAAAATGTGTTTTAAAATTTGAAAATTTTGGTTTGAAAATTTACGTTGTTACAAGTTGGTATTAGAGCCTTGGTTTGAGGGATTCGGATGCATCTTCGGGTGTGTTTGGACTCAAACTGAGGATTTGTGAAAAATTTTCAAAAAGAAATAATTTTTCAAAATAGGAAAGAGTTTAAGATAAAACGAGTTGGAGAAGTGTGTACAATCAGCCAGAGCCCGAACGGTGATTTCCCAAAATGCCCTTACTTTTGTGTTATAAGATATTTTATGAGTTATTATGCATACTAGAGAATGATCTAGGTATTTCAAATCCTAGGGCTAGGGTTGCCTGATTTGTGATGCCTTAGCTTAGGAATCATTGGTACCTGTTATGTGCTATGAGTATGTGCTAATGAGAGTAGTGAGTAGGAACACTTACAGAGAGAATTCTGAGACGAGAGTAGTCTGATATTCAAGAGAGATAGAGTACTTGGGAATTAGAATCCTAGGAGGAGGACTTGGGGTGCCTACAGGCCGGGTGTGAAAGGTAGTATTGGGCCCGTACTACTGAAAACGTCAGATCTGTATGCAACCCAAGTAAGAATCCTTAGGAAGCTAAGGAACAAGTATGGATAGGTGATCGAGTGTGAGTATGCTCGAGCGAGTCTCTGATGATTTTTTGTTGTGTTTCAGAGGCATCATGGTGGGTACACGCCACAACCCTGGAGGCAGTGGGACTAGTGACGATGAGATTCAGAGGATGATTCATGAGGAGGTGGCCGTAGCCATCCGAGCAGAGACTCCCGATATGTTTGGGTCTATCAAGACCACCCAGATTGAGACGTTTGATGAGCGATATGTTGCTGTCACTGAGGTTGCTGCTGCTGACGCCACTGCAGCTGTCGCCGCTGCTAGGCCACGGGGAGGTGACTCGTTGTTGTTCCGGGAGTTCAGCAACACGAAGCCACCAGAGTTTGATGGGACACAGGATCCGATTGCTCCGATGAGATGGATCTCTGATATCGAGGGGTGTTTTTACAAATGTTCATGCCCAGATCACTTGAGAGTTCGGTTTGCGCTGAACCAGCTTCGCTTGGGGCGAAGGACTGGTGGAAGTTTGTGACAGCCAGCTTTACCTCTGCAGATCATGCTGCAGTGAAATGGGAGAGGTTTGTTCAGTTGTTTCGAGACGAGTATGTTCCACCGGTGGAGAGGGAACGGTTGGCACAGGAGTTTCTGTCTCTCAAGCAGAAGACAGAGTCAGTGACTGAGATTTCAAGGATGTTTCAGGAGAGGGCGATGTTTTGCCCTGAGCACATGTCCACTGAGCAGGCACGTTTGAGCCGATATTTGAGCATACTGAGGAGTGATATACGAGAGTTTGTGGCGAACTCGTCGTACAGGACATTGGCCGAGCTTCTGGCCAATGCCAGGAGGAGGTAGATTGAGCTTGAGCTACAGACCAGGGAGGAGGAGGAGTCCCGGGGTAGGGACCGGAGACCAGTACAGTCGCAGTCGGCGACGAAGCGGGCTAAGCCCGCTGATACCAGAGTTGGGGCCAGAAGGGCCGCACTTGTGGCAAGTGCGATCAGAGCCATGAGGGTTCGTGTCATGCGGGGATTTGCTACAAGTGTGGCAAGGAGGGGCACATGGCGAAGGATTTCCCCAAGGGGTTCTCGGTTAGCTTCCATTGAAACCAGACCGGCCACCGGAAGGCCGAGTGCCCTCAGCTCGTGCAGGGGTCAGCACAGGGATCTGCACTGTCTTCCTTGCGTGCTACTGAGATTCGGCCAGTGAAGGCCGAGACGCCGAAGGTTCGTGGGAGAGCTTTTCAGCTGACAGCGGAGGAGGTCCGCGCAGCACCTGACGTCGTGGTCGGTATGTATTCTTATTATTATTCTTTTGATATATTTTGTGCTTATATTGTGTTGTGTATAGGTACTTTTCTTGTGAGTTATTACCTGCTTTGGTGTTATTTGACTCGGGTGCGAGTCGATCTTTTGTGTCCGTAGCTTTTAGTCGTCACATCAGTATAAGACGTGAGGCGTTGAGTCGACCTCTGAGGGTTTCTATAGCCGACGAGCATGCGGTTTTTGCTACTGACGTGATCCGTGAGTGTACACTGGAAATTTTTGGTGTTAAGTTTCCGATATACCTGGTACCGATCGCTATGGGTGATGTCTGTGTCATAGTAGGCATGGACTGGTAGAGTTGATTTAGAGCAGTGATAGACTGCGAGCGTCAGTT
Organism: Lactuca virosa; assembly: GCF_052849685.1. NCBI lineage: Eukaryota > Viridiplantae > Streptophyta > Magnoliopsida > Asterales > Asteraceae > Lactuca > Lactuca virosa. Next base: position 366,043,199 of record NC_136433.1, on the reverse strand, counting down.
GGTGACTATACGAGACCCTAGTGGGGGAGTACTTACGGTGTACGGTGAGGGTACTAGGTCTGGATCAGCTTTCTGCTCTGCTGCCCGAGCGAGACAGAGTTTACAGCAAGGTTGTATGGGTTTTCTGGCGTACGTGATGGATACGCGGGTCGCTGCAGGGAGACCGAGTTCTATCTCTGAGGTTCCGATAGTGTGTGAGTTTGCAGATGTTTTCCCCGAGGAGTTGCCGGGTGTGCCTCCCGAGAGGCAGGTGGAGTTCCGGATGTATTTGATTATGGGTGCGGTGCCTATTGCCAAGGAACCCTATCGCCTTGTGCCACAAGAGATGCAGGAGTTATCCTCACAGCCCCAGGAGCTGCTGGGGAAGGGATTTATCAGACCGAGTAGTTCGCCGTGGGGACGCCAATCCTTTTTGTCAAGAAAAAGGATGGTTCGCACCGGATGTACATTGATTACCGGGATTTGAACAAGTTGACGGTCAAAAACCGTTATCCACTTCCGAGGATCGACGATTTGTTCGATCAATTACAGGGGGCATCTTGGTTCTCCAAGATTGATCTGAGGTCCGGATATCATCAGATGACGGTTTGCGAGGAGGATATTCCGAAGACGGCCTTTAGGACTCGTTATGGGCACTACGAGTTTGTGGTGATGCCCTTCAGGCTCACCAACGCACCGGCAGCGTTCATGGACCTCATGAACCGGGTGTGCAGGCCCATGTTGGATCGATCGGTGATCGTGTTCATCGACGATATTCTTGTGTACTCGAGGTCTAGCGAACAACACGAGTAGCATCTTAGAGAGGTTTTGGGAGTTTTGAGATCGGAGAGGCTATATGCCAAATTCTCAAGTGTGATTTCTGGTTACAAGAGGTCCAGTTCCTAGGGCATCTCGTTAATCAGAATGGGATATTGGTCGACCCGACTGAGATTGAGGCAGTTATGCGATGGTAGGTGCCGAGATCCCCATCCGAGATCAGGAGTTTTCTGGGATTGACCGGTTATTATCGGATATTTATCAGAGATTTATCCAAGATTGCCGTCCCCCTCACCAGATTGACCTGGAAGGGCGTTACTTTTACTTGGGGTCCCGAGCAGCAGACCTCATTTGAGACTCTTCGCCAGAGATTGTGCGAAGCCCCGGTGTTAGCCCTTCCCGAGGGAGTGGAGGAATTTGTGTTTTCTGTTATGCATCTATATACGGGTTAGGTGCGGTGCTCATACAGAGAGGGCACGTGATAACATACGCATCGAGGCAGTTGAAGCCTCATGAGACGAGATATCCCACCCACGATCTGGAGCTGGGGGCGGTGGTGTTCGCCCTCAAGATCTGGCGCCACTATTTGTACGGAGTCTGGTGTACTATATAAACGGACCATCAGAGTCTAAAGTACTTTATGGATCAGCCTAACTTGAACATGCGGCATAGGAGATGGATGGATGCAGTGAACGACTACGACTGCGAGATCTTATATCACCCAGGCAAGGCTAATGTGGTAGTCGACGCCTTGAGCCGCAGAGCCGAGAGCGCTTCGATCCGGGATGTATATATGAGGATGACGGTGAATACTCCAGTCTTAGATACCATCTGAGAGGCTCAGGTGGAGGCTGTGAAACCCAAGAACCAAAAGAGAGAGCGTGTGATTGGGCAGGATTCCGAGTTTGTGACGGACAGTCGCGGGCTTATGACTTTCCGTGGGCGGATTTGGGTGCCCTTTACGGGCGGAGCTCGGCGTATACTGATGGAGAAGGCGCATAGATCGAGATTCTCGATCCATCCTGGAGCTACCAAGATGTATTTGGACCTAAAGACAGATTATTGGTGGCCCTGTATGAAACGGGATGTTGCTTGGGTAGTTGAGAGGTGCTTGACCTGCCATCGGGTCAAGGCAGAGCACCAGCGCATACATGGTCCATTGCAGCCTCTGGAGATTCCCCAGTGGAAGTGGGAACAGATCTTTATCGACTTTATCACCAAGTTACCGAGGACTGCGCTTGGAGTTGACGCGATTTGGGTGATTGTGGACCGGCTGACGACGAGTGCTCACTTCCTTGCTATTAGTGAGAGCTCTTCTGCACAGAGATTGGCCGAGATTTATGTGAGAGCGGTGGTATCTCGGCCTGGAGTGTCGATCTTGATAGTATCAGATCGAGACGTGCACCTTACTTCCAAATTTTTGAAGAAATTTCATGAGGAGTTGGGCACGCGCTTACATTTTAGTACTACGTACCACCCGCAGACGGACGGACAGAGCGAGCGGACGATTCAGATGCTTCAGGACATGCTGCGTGTTTGTGTCATGGACTTCGGAGGAAGTTGGGACACATACTTACCCCTGGCTAAGTTTTCCTACAACAACAGCCACCATTCGAGTATTGGTATGCCTCCCTTTGAGCTTTTATATGGGAGGAGGTGTCGGACTCCTATTTGTTGGGGAGAGGTGGGACAGAGAGTGATGGGTGGAACTGAGATAGTGCTAAAGATGACTGAGCAGATTCAGCAGGTTAGACAGAGATTACTAACGGCCCAGAGTCGCCAGAAAAGTTACGCAGACAGGCGACGATCCGAGCTACAATTCCAAGTCGGAGATTTTGTCCTCCTGAAGGTATCCCCATGGAAAGGGGTGATCTGATTCAGGAAGTGGGGCAAGCTGGGGCCCCGATACATTGGTCCTTTTAGAGTGACTGCCAGGGTAGTCATAGTAGCCTACCGGTTGGAGCTACCTGCAGAGTTGAGTCAGATTCATAACACCTTCCACGTGTCCTAGTTGAGGAAGTGTGTAGCCGACGAGACGACAATGGTACCATTAGAGGACATTCAGGTGGATGCGAGCCTAAATTATATTGAGAGGCCGATTGCGATTTTGGATCGGAAGGTGAAGGTTCTGAGAAACAAGGAGGTGCCCCTGTTTCAGATCCAGTGGCAGCATCAGAAGGCGTCCGAGTCGACATGGGAGCCGGAGTCGGAGATTCGGTAGCAGCATCCAGAGCTATTTCCGGAGCATGACTTCGAGGGCGAAGTCTGATTCTAGTGGGGGAGAATTGTAACATCCCAAGTCCAGGTATACCTTGTAAACCTTGATCTTTTGAGCATTTGTCCATTTTGGCCCTTTTTAGAGAAAATCTGGTAAATGAGTACGCGGGGCGTACTAGAGTGTACGCTCAGCGTACTCATATGCGTGCATTTGACGCGGAGACCACCTAGTACGCTGGGCATACCGGAGGGTACGCGGGGCGTACTAGGCCTAGAGTGGAAACCCTAATTTGGGGTGTGACCCTATATAAAGGATATGATGGCCTCATTCCTGGCCACCATTCCCAGACACCAAACCCTCCTAACCCTAAATATTCGTTCTTATATCTTGTGAGTGAATTTGAGAGCTTGTGAGTGTAATCTTGTGTTCTTGAAGTGGAGAAGAAGCTTTGGAGAAGAATGAGTGAGAGTCCAGGCTTTTTGATCTGAGCTTAGCTGTGTGGAAAGGTTCACATAGAGGTATAAATCTTCAAGCTTTCTCACTTTTGATTTGTGCATTTATATGGAGTATTTTAGGGTTTTGTCCCAAAAGATGGTGACTATATGAGATAATGAGCTCCAGAGACCTTGATCAACCCCCTTTTAGTGTATTTTGTGGAGTAGAGTCATAAAAATCCAATCTTGGACGTTAGAAGCAAGCCATGCATGAGATATGAGCTTTATGATGAAATAGGATGAGTATTTTGAGTGTTTGTGACCTAATCAGCCATGCAAAGGCTTAAAGTCACTGACTTTAAGGATTAAGAGACATTAGGGAGTCCAGATCTATTATATGAGCCAAGGACTTAACTGATTAAGACCAAATATGTTAGGAGTGTGAAACTGGGACGTACGCTGGGCGTAATCACAGTATGCGTAGAGTAGGGGTCGAGCACCCCTGATGTCTGCATGGCAGCCGAGTACGCCCAGCGTAGAGAGTTGGTACCCGCAGCGTACTCCCTGCCGTTGACTTTCGGTTGACTTTTAGGGTTTGGTCAATTTGTGGACTATAAGGTCATAGAGGGGTAAAATGGTCTTTTTCCCTTCTGTGAGTTTGTAGAAGGGTTAGTTTAGTTTCAGTGAGAGCCTTATTAATTAGGGATTATTATCATTGTGTTAGGCGGAGGCTAGACCGGTAATTCGAGTTCGAGATTATCCAAGTTCTTACGAGGTCAGTCTTCTTACTACACTTACCTTGAGTGGTGATGTGTGTGTGACCGGAGGGTCTTATGTGCATATACTGTGTATTGAGATATCCTGCTTATTTGTCTTTGTGATATGTATGTTGTGTATTATATTGAGTTACTGAGTTGAGGGACCGGAGGGTCCATCTGAGTTGTGGGACCAGAGGGTCCCACTGAGGCACATTTGACCAGAGGGTCTTATCTGAGCATAGCCATGAGAGGCTGATGAGATATGAGTGGTATTTTGGGGAACTCACTAAGCTTTGTGCTTACCGTGTTATGTGTTATGTGTTTCAGGTACTTCTCAGGATCACAGGAAGGCGTCGGCTTGATTGTACACACATCAGAGATTTTAGTCATGTTTTGAGAGGATCATGGATTTGTTATATATATAGTTTTTGGGATATATGTTGGATGATTTGATACTATAACACTTTTGAGATGTTTGAATTGAGAAAAATGTGTTTTAAAATTTGAAAATTTTGGTTTGAAAATTTACGTTGTTACAGGTATGGCCTAGGTGATTGATATGGATATGTGATTGATATGGCTATGTGATTGGTATGGATTATGTGATTGATATGGTTTATGTAGTTGTTACAGCTGATATGGATTATATGGTTATGTGGATTGTGTGGGGTATGCTCTGGGGAACTCACTAAGCTTTGTGCTTACGGTTTACAGTTTTGGTTTCAGGTATCATCGATTTGGAAAAGAAGGGCTCAGATTGATCACGGTGCACACACCTATGATTTCCGCAATGAATGATTTTGGGATGAACTATGATAAATGTTTTACTTAATGATGATTTGAAATGTTTGAAATGAATAGGATCAATGTTTTACCTATATTAAAAAATAAAATTTTTACCCTTGATTTTTGGGTCGTTACAAGTTGGTATCAGAGCCTTGGTTTGAGGGATTCAGACATACTTTTGGGTGCGTCTGAACTCAAACTGAGGATCTGTAATGTTTTCAAAAAGAAAAATGCTTTCAAGGAAAAAGTTTTCTAAGACAAGAAAGGGTGTGGTGCATGCAATCAGCCGAGCTCAAGTAAGTTTCCCCAGAATACCCATGTACATTATCTGTTATGACTTGGTTTATGAATCTGAGAATCGCATGCTAGTTAGGGCTAGGAGAGATGCCTTTCTATGTTGTATGAGCTGGTAGACGTGCAAGCTAGTGCTGAGTAGACAACGATAGATTGGCCTAATATATGATGCTTGTAGCCTTGGAAATATTATATGTCATGCTAGAATGAGAAGGATTATTGGTATTAGTAACTGTTAAGTGTATGCTTTTAAAATTATATGCAGTTAGGATCTTATAGCCTTAGAATAATTGATTTGGCCTTATTTCATGTTCCTTGTCTGGTTGTGGTCCTAGGGTAGATTCTATTATTCGACAGTCTATTAGATCCTGTTCTATGTATAATTTGCATGCATAAGGCAGCCGATAGTGAGGATGGATGGATGTGGATAGCACGATTTGCAATATGTGGGTTGAATGTTCAATGATAGTCCATTGGATCGGAGTGCTACTACACGAATGTTGTTTGCTTTGTACTTTGTGGAACTCTTGAGTGATGTCAGTCAACTACTAAGTGGATATGACGATATCCAGGAGGTGGATGGCTAGCATCATGGGGAGTTCTTCTACAACCGATGGAAAGGTGAGGTTGGGAACCTATGGAAGCCTAGGATATGCTCCAATGAGTTAGTAGGGTGGTTCGGTAAAGTTGGGAACCTAGAGGGAGCCTAGGAGTTGACTTGGCGGGTGTTATGTTGCTGTTTAGTGGATATTTGGTGCACCAGTGGATTAGGTGACTTAGAGGATTCGGGAGGATTGCTGTGGAAAGTATGGATATGTGTGGAAGGTAGTATGGGCCCATACTACTGAAAGTGCAGGATCCATACTCGAATCGGTGAGAGTCTTGGAGAATCTAAGAAGCTTATGGGAAGGAGAATTCTTTGTTATGCACTGATAGTGAGGATAGCTGCTTTGCCAGATGAGGATGAGCATACATAGGGAAGGACCAGGGTTTGGTCCCAGCTCCGGCAGTGAGCCAGTTAGTGGAAGGACTGCCAGGGTTTTGATTTCGCCTTGGATCTCTTGTATCAGGCAGCAAAGATTGATTGTGCGATCTATTGCACTTACGGGATTAGAGACTATGTCTTGGGGGTAGTTGTAGCCCAGGTAGGGCGAAGGTTGCTCCAGCTATTGCTGTTTAGCCGTTAACGATTGAGTTGGTGGGTGTGTCAGGGTGCAAGACCCTGAAGGATATGATTTCTGGAGTCAAGAGACAGGGATTGACTTGGAGCACCTCGGGAAGAGGGGACCAGATTAGGTGCATATATTAGAGGGTCCCGGATAGAGACCCAAGAGTTTGGGTCAGCTTTTGAGAGGCCAGCAGCGCAGGATTCAGTGCAGTACTTGCGGGAAACTACACGAGGGAGTTTTTCGTTTCAAAGGTTTTAGCAAGTGTATCTCTCGGTCTGTTTCCCTACTTGTGTTTGGGTTATACCTTCAAACATTGTCATATTCCATTTACATACGGTGAGTTACGGGGTTGTTAGTGAAAATTCGTTTCCCTCTTTGGAGCGTCCAATTTGGAGCGTCCAATGTTATCTGGTTCTATGGTCGAGATCGGTTCAGAGACGTGATGCGGAAGGTCTACGGTCAGGATTGGTGACCTAGCCATTGTGCTTGGGTTGCTTTTTGGAAGCGCCAAGGGAAGTGATCTTTTGCGGAGGCTTTGGTCTGGGCATCGGATATTTGGACTTCGAGATATAAGTGTGGCATCATTTCAAGGCGTCTGAGGTTATTAGTTTCGCTAGGATTCGGGAAGTGTTCTTCTGATCTTTAGAAGTTGTGTGGTCTTTGGGGTTTGGGCCAGTAATGGAACACTAGCATGGGTAAGCAGCAGGCTGTAAACAGCTTGTTTATTAAAGAGTAAAAAGGATTGGTAATCCTTCAAATATCATGTATTGTGAACATTTAGTCGAATCTAAGTGGGGGAGAATCGCGCGGGTATTCAGAACAGGGGCAGGTATGAGACCAGTATGAGTTTCTCATCCTCATTGAGGAAAATGGTGGCCCAAGTGGCTATTTGGTTTGAGGGTTGTGTAAGTTTGGAGTTCGGTAAAACTCCCTAGCATGTGAATCGCGTTTTCTTGGGGCTTGATAGCAAAATTTGGGGAAGCGGGTTGGAACTCCAGTCATGAATTGAGTTCCGTTCGGGTGTTCGGTCGAGTTCGTGCTTGACTCTATATGCGTTTCAAATTGATAGATTAGGGGTAAGGCATTGGGCTGCGGTTATGTTAGGGCAAAAGTGTTGTAAGACTATGGGGGAGCTGCAGCATTCACTAATGGTCAGTTAGGATAAAAGTGTTGTAAGACTATAGGGGAGGCGTAGCATTCACTAATGGCCAGTAGGGTGAAAGTGTTGTAAGACTACGGGGGAGTTGTAGCATTCACTAGTAGTCAGTGGGGTGAAAGTGTTGTAAGACTACGGGGGATCTGTAGCATTCACTAGTAGTCAGATAGTGTGGAAAGTGTTGTAAGACTACGGGGGCTCCGTAGCATTCACTAGTAGTCAGATAGTGTGGAAAGTGCAGAAAGACTACAGGATGGCCGTGGCATTCATGGATTCGTTCAGATGACTTAGGCCAGGGTGGGCCAGTTCGCAAGGTTGTGAGTAGGTCACAACACAACTAAAGTTAGGAAACGGTAGGTCGAAGAAGGTCGAGTATGAAGTAAGACTACAGTTATTTTGGTAGCATTCACTTTTTTGCATCAGATTCAGTGGCGACAGATTGTCATCCTATCATGATCGGATGGATCAAAGGATTAAAGGAGCCATGAGTAGCGGTATAGATAAGGCAGTTATTGTCAGAGGAGGTATCCTTTAGAGGTTATGTGGGACTGTTGTGCGTGTGTTTTTGGCTCAGCAATCGGGTAGGTGTCCAGTGTTCCGGACAGTTCGCAGACAAGTTAGGAGCAGGGAGGTCCCAGTTGTTCTTCAGGAGAGCAGCTATGTGGCAGCAAGATGAGTTGGAGTGATTTCAGTGATTTGGGGTCCGTGTGAGGAGTTGCTTCTCATTCGGGGCATATAGTAAATTGGTTATAGTTGGACTAAATAATATCAGAATTTGAATAGCCAGCTGGGAGATAAGTGCAGTGAACTCGGCAATGATTCGATGTGGGCGGTCTGTTAGAGAGTTAGCCCATCTTGAGACTTCAGATTTCAGATGGAGCAGATGTGATCAGTTTTCAAGGAATTCGTTAAACTTTGGGTTTTAGAACCCTACAAGGGATGGTTTTGGTTGCCCTGGGAAGGTTGGGGTGTGCTTGTAGTTGTGGCTGTGTTGCTCAAGATGTTTGGCATATCAGGGTCGGTAAGGAATGATTTTGAGGACGAAATCTAATTTAAGTGGGGGAGAGTTGTAACATCCCGTTTGAAATAGAGTTATTAAATAATAAACCCGGAACCCCGAGATGTAAATTTATATTTTATATTACTTTTAAATGGCCCTAAAATCAATAATATTTAGCGGGGTGTTGGTTTCGGGGAGCTAAATGATATAATTTTGGATTATGGGGGTTAAAAGTGTAAGTTTTGGATTTAATTTGAAAAGGATTTCAGAAGTAAGGGTGTGTTTTGTAATTAATGGACTTAAATTGAAAGGACTTGAAGGCTTATGGGGCTGATTGGTAATTTCGGGACCTATTATGAAAGGACTTTTGGAGACAAGGGCTACAGGGGTAAATTTCAGACATAAATTCTAAAAGATCTTGGAAGGAGGGACTGAAGTTGGAAAATGGAACACATGTTTGAAATGAGACACGGGATTAACTCCTGTATCCCTTCCCCCTCGTTTCTTTGCACGAACCCTAACCCTACGTCGCTATACCACCAGCCGTCATCACCATGTGTAGCATCTTCAGCCACCACCAGGAGAAGCTCCAAGACCACCACTTGGTGCCTCGCTGAAACGCAACCCTGCTGTCGGAGACGTCGTGGTAGCCAGATGAACCATTGAGAATTGCCAGAAGATCATCGATGACCGAAGGAGGTGTTGTGTCGTCGTTGTGGGAGTCAGGAGCGACTGGAAAAGCCTCGGTAAGAATGCCCGCCACCCACATTCCCTCTTCTTCTTCGTTTCTGTTCGTAGGACGTCATGGGACGTCGCTGCTGCCACCGGTGGCATTTTTGGCCATTGTTTCCGTCTTTTCCGGTGACGACAGCCACCTGAGAGGTGGCTGAATGCGAGTATGTTCGAGTATATTGATGGTTTTCGTTATTTGTGGTATTTTATGCGCATCATTTGGCCTGAAAACCAAGGAAGACCCGCCACCACCACCGTGAAGTGGTGTCTGCCATCTCTTTTTCCACCACCAGCCACCATGAGGGGTGGCTGTGTGCGTGATTTGGTGTGTGTGGGCCTAGTTCGTGAGTTTAATGTTGTATGGACATTCTTGGACAGGAAAAACGAAGAAAACTCATAACCACCACTTGCTGCTGCCTTTCCGCCACCTGCAGCCGCCGTTCCGCCACTGCTGGCCACCATCTCGGGAGGCTGTGGACTTTCGGGTGCATTTGGATTGATGTTGGAGTGATTTTGGTGTTGTGTGGGCCCAAGAACATGATCACCACCACCGTGAGGTGGTGGCTGCCGCCGTGAACAACCGCCAACCACCACTGCCCGAGCTGGTAGTGGGTGGTACCCAACTAGATTAGACTTTAATTAATGTAAAAATTGAACTATTGGATTAATTGGTTTTTGATTTGGTTGGAAACCCTAATTAGGGTTTAGAAAACCCTAATTTTGGGAATATGTATTTTGGATTTGTCGGGACCCGCATAGGACCATTGGCTTGGAATTTTGAACTATGCCTGATTAAGTTGATCTAGTGGAGTAATGGACTTAATGGATTAAGTCCTTAAGGGGTTAAGTAGGAACACTTAACCCTAATCGTCATTTTATGTGCAAAACCCTAATTTGTTTTGGGTTCTTATTGGGCCATTTATTGGACTAAGCTGTTGTGGGCCTTTGTGGGCCAATTGGGAACATATTTATGGACTAAGGAAATTCTTGGACTTTAGGATAAGACCCATTAGAGAGGCTTGGGCCCAATTTGGAAAATTGGGCCATAAGTGGGCCATAATTGGGCCTTGAGGATTATTAGCTATTGGGCCATCAGAATGCCAAGTGTTTGGACTAGAATAAATGGGTGGTCCTTAAGATAAGCCCATGTAGAGGTATTGGTTGATTATTGTGCTTTTGGGCCTTCAGAGTGTGAGTTTGGGCCTTGGTTTTGAACCAAGCTAGGTTAGGGGTAAAATGGTCCATTTAGCCCAAGTGTAGATTTATGGTTATGTATTGGAACCTAATTATTAATTGGGTGTCGTTTTGATGATTGACAGTTCGGGAACCTGTCAACCAGTAGTTAGAGTTTTAGCTGCGGGACTTCAGCAGTGCCAGGTGAGTCTCCTCACCATACCAATGGGTCTAAGGCAACAAGGCTGGCCCATTCAGTTAGTTGTAGTGTTTATTGTAGATTCACTACTAATATGTCTGGTATGCATGTATATGTGGTATGTTAGTGATTATGTGGCATGCTATTGACTATGTGGTAGGTGGTATGCTAGTTGTCTTTGTCATACTCTCATGGAAGAGCATGAGGGGAGCCCATGGCACCTGGATGTAAGACCATGTGCAGAGCCAATGGCTTTCCTATTAAAGGCCATGGGGGAGCCCATGGCACTTGGATGTAAGACCATGTGGAGAACCCATGGCTTTCCTATTGAAGACCATGGGGGGAGCCCATGGCACTTAGGTGTAAGACCATGTGGGGAGCCCATGGCATCCTGGAGTAAGACTCTGGGGGGGAGCCCACGGCATCCGTATATGTTTATATGCATGGCTATGTGATTGGTATGGCCTATGTGATTGATATGGATATGTGATTGATATCGCTATGTGATTGGTATGGCTTATGTGATTGATATGGTTTATGTAGATGTTACAGCTGATATGGATTATGTGGTTATGTGGATTGTGTGAGGTATGCTCTAGGGAACTCACTAAGCTTTGTGCTTACGGTTTACAATTTTGGTTTCAGGTATCATCGATTTGGAAAAGAAGGACTCAGATTGATCGTGGTGCACACACCTATGATTTCCGCAATGAATGATTTTGGGATGAACTCTGATAAATGTTTAACTTAATGATGATTTGAAATGTTTGAAATAAATGGTATCAATGTTTTAGCTATATTGAAAAATAAAATTTTTACCCTTTGTTTTTCGGTCGTTACAGCTTTAGACTCTTTTTGAGAAATAAGTGGTGGTAACACAACTGTTGTAGTAGTGGAATCAATCGAAAGCAAATAATTGACCAACACAGGATTCCTTGGGTCAGCCAACTTAAGCATTGAATCAGGAATCCAAGCGATGTTGTAAAAAACATTAGCATCATCCACAAAAACCCTTGGAGCAGACATCGTTGGAAAATCAGCAAATTCAATACCAATAAGGATGAGAATATTCTCCTGACTGTAAATCTCTTAGAATGAGTCCCCAAAACCTAGCACTCGACAATCTTGTTGCTAGATTCGTATGAGAGATTGAGATTCCAAACTCTTCCCACAAAAGTGATTCATAATCAACATTAAGACCATAGTATAATCCTGCCATAACATAATATACTTTAAGCTTGGCCATATTAAGCCCAGAACTTCTTCCTGTCAAACACCTTAGAACAATCCCAAACAAGAAACTCCAAACACAAAGAAGACTGGACTTCTTAAAATGACTAATTGCATTGAGAGTAGGTTGATGTCCCATTTCATTGAACATATGAATAAATTGATCATTCGTGACTTCATAGAAAGTACTTGAAGTTGGTAGTCTCAGAATTTGGGCAAACTGTTTCCAAGTAAGCATCTTCAATTTTGAGTTCGTAATCTGGAACGTGGCCACCTTAGTTGTTTTGTTTTAGACCGCGGTTGAAGAAGCAAGAGACAACCATTTCATAGGGATTGCAAACAATGAAGAAAGAGCATACGACATAATAAAGTTATTTAGAGTTTGAATAAGCATATGTAACGCCTCCGGATATGAGTCAAGAGATGGAACTAGACAAAGATTGGTGTTTTGAATCTTCATCATAGGTTGCGAAATTCTTCGTCATTGGTTGTTGTTGGATCATCATTTCGAGGAGTAGTAGCCGTTGTAGAGAATTTTGAAGAATTTTAGAAGCGATGGACATTTAGGGTTCTTGAGATTTAATCAGAAAGCAGAAATATGTAAAAGGAAATTATCATCGTCCTTTTATACCTTGTGTTCTTTTTGAATTTGAACTGATACCCAATAAGAAAATGGCACGTAGTGTGTTGGTTACTTGACCAGCACTGTAAAAATTTCCATGTAAGAAAAGTGATCACCACGTTGCTCCTTGATTTCCATGACAATCCTGAATCGTCACATCCATCGGATCTTTTGTTGTTCCCAATTGGATAACGACCGTCATTGGTTTCGTTCCCCAAATGAATACGCAATGTGTTTCGTCACCAAGTAAAGACAATTATGTCAACATGGAGGTTGGGCTCATTCGCTTATGGGATTGTTAAGCGAAATCATATGCCAGACTATGCAAAATCTAAGTTTCGAGTTGGTAATACCCAAAACCTCAAGGATTTTAGTGCTTTCGTGTGCCAAAGAATGAGATAGAAGCAATAATAAATATAGTGAGTATAGTGATATTAAAAAATCTTTGGATATAAAAACAGATTGATCCCGGGCAAAGATCTCTTCATTCAACATCAAGAGAGATGAATAATTGCTTGTGTGGTGTCCCGTGAATTACAATCGAATACTCGTAGATGAGTATCGAAGGGTTTCTTTTTCTTTTTGTTTCGAAGGTGGCTTCAATTTTACACAGGATCACAACTTAACATAAGTGTGATTCAGTTGTGCAAAATTACTTGGATGACCAGTGTAGTCAAGAACAAGTATGGTTAGTGATGATTATAAGTGACAAAAGTTCAGAGAAAATATTCAAACGGAAATCTCATTCCAAAAAAATGAAAAACTGGATCATTTTAGGCAAAAAATATCTTGGTATTAGAACATTTTGTCAAGTTCACGCAATACGAATGGAAATGAGATTTTGAATATCAAAATGGTACATAGAAACAAATGTTTCGTGAAAATATTCGACAAAATTGTTCATCGTCAATTCATTGATGTTTAGGTTCGTCGAGTTTCACCGTCATCACGAAAGAATGACTCAGGATCATAAACACAGATGTGTGACATATCTACATTATGGTAGGTTTTGACCATAGATTTCGAGGATATGTAGTGTAGTGTGTGAATTGGGTGAAAAATATTGGTGAAAGAACTCATTGTACCTCTGCTAAAAATTTGGACCAAGCAGAAAACTCTTGACTCATCATGAGAAGAGTAAGGTAGCTCGTCGACTAGTGTAAATATAGCCTGATTGGGAAGAAACTTTTGTGTGAAGGTTTCATTAAGGATTCGAACACAAATAGTCTTTGAGCCTTTGAGGACAACATGTTGTAGCATGCTTCTAAGGATACTTAACTAGTATATAGTTTCGAATAATATATGTTCCCTTGATGAATATTTTCATGTGGCATGCAAACGAGCATCATGTTGTTACAATGAGATCTAAAAGAAAATATTTTTGTATTATAGTTTTTGTATTTATCAAAGAAAGAACAGAAAATAAGAAAATCTTTTGGGATTTTTGATTTTTGAAAAAGCAATAACAAAGAAAATCTTTTTGGATTTTTTATTTTTGAGAAAGGAAAAACAACAAAAATAAATAAATAAAAGCAATCAAAACATTACCTAGATATTTTCGACCCATAAGCTAACCGTCTTCAAGAGTAGGTTGTGCGTTGAATGTCTTCCATCAGAGGTGAATCAAAATCATGTATTAAGCGATTCAGAAGGAAGTCGAATGCGAAGCCAGTCAAACGCTTAACATGAAAAATAACCTCTGAATAGAACATAAGCAATCAAATATGAATAAAACACATGAACGTTAGACCCACTTATGAAAAGTAATAAAAAACAATCGACAGTAAGGTAAAGCATATGTTCAAATAAAATTCAACAAGAAGGTGGAACAGAGCTTGCGTCCATCATTCCCAGTCCATTTAAAATCCTTAAGAATGATTTTTCATCTAAAGGTTTTGTGAAAATGTCAGCAAGTTGATCTGTAGTTTTGACAAAATGGACTTCAATATTGCCATCTTCAACGTGGTCTTTGATAAAATGATAACGAAGAGCAATATGTTTTGTTTTCGAGTGTTGGATTGGATTGTGACAAATGTGAATTGCGCTTTGAGAATCACAATACAAAGGTATTTTATTCATGTTGATTGCATAGTCACACAATTGGCTTTGAATCCAAATCACTTGTGATGTGCATGCAACATCAGTGATATATTTTGCCTCGACAGTCAAAATAGAAACACAAGTTTTCTTTTTCGATTGCCATCTCACAAGTTTTCCGTCCATAAATTGACACCCTCCAGTTGTGCTCTTTCGATCCAGTTGCCATCCACCGAGGTCCGCATCAAAGAATGCTTAGATGAAAAATCTTGTCTTTGAAGGATACCACAATCCTAACGAAATTGTACCTTTGGGGTATTGAAATATATTATTTACTGCGTTAAGATGGGGTTCTTTGGGATTCTATTGGTACCTGGTACAATTATATACAACAAACATAATATCGGTCGACTTGCAGTTAAATACAAAAGTGAATCGTTCATGCTCATATACGTTGTGAGATCGACAACATGCTTATCCAACGAAGTGCTTAAGCATGTGCCAACATCCATAGATAATTTGGCTTTCATATTATTCGTCATGCCAAACCTTTCAAGAAATTATCGAGTATATATACCTCTTGATTGATAAAAATTCCTTCCCTGCTCTGACGAATATTCAAACCCAAAAGTTATTAATTTTACCCACCATGCTCATTTCAAATTGACTTTTCATTAATTCCTCAAATTCCTTTGATAATGAAGGATCAGTCGAGCCAAAGATAATGTCATCGACATAAATTTAAACTAGCATTAGATGATCGCCTACTTTCTTTCGAAATAGAGTAGGATCAACTAATCCTTCTTTAAATTTAGGAATTTTCAAAAAAATTGTTAGAGTTGCATACCAGGAACGAGGTGCTTGTTTTAACCCATAGACTGCCTTGTCTAAAATATAACAGTGATCAGGATACTTATTGTTAACGAAACCTAGTGGTTGTTCTACATACACCGTTTCTTCCATAAGACCATTTAGGAATGCACATTTCACATCCATCTGGTAGACGTCGAAATCCTTGTGAGCTGCATAAGCAAGAAAAATTCGTACCGCGTCGGGTCTTGCGACAGGGGAAAAGGTTTCCTCATAATCAATACGTGCTTGTTAAAAATAACCTTTTACGACTAGTCTCGCTTTGTTTCTTACAATATTGCCTTCTTTGTCAGTTTTATTCTTAAAAATCCATTTCAAACCAATTATTGAAATATCGTCAAATTTAAGAACCAATCTCCATACCTTGTTTCGTTCAAATTCAGCACGTTGATATTGTATTCAACAACACAATCAGGATGTTCTAATGCAGTCTTTATTGTTTTTGGTTCTAATTTCGAAATGAAAACATTAAACATACAGAATTCTTGATGAACATTTAACACCTCATTTTTGGCTCGAATCTGGGCTCGTGTCAAGACACCAGAGTTTGGATCACCAAGAATTTATTCTTTCGAATGATTTCTTGTCCATTTGTCCATGGGTGGATATGCAGGATCAAAGTCTAAAGATGCATCTTCAAAGATGTCATCAGCATCCGAAACTTCTCCTACAATTGAAATATTAGCAGTTACATCATGACAATCATTATTTGGAAGATTACCGTCAACATGATTCGATCCACATGGCTCCCCCTCGACCAATGGATTTGTAGCGTGATGCTCCCCTCGACATCAACATGGTTAGGGAAGTGCTCCCCCTCAATATCAGCATTGTAAGGCATGTTCTCCCCCTCAACATGAGAATCTTTCCTTCGATGTAAGGCATAGAAATCAAGTGCTCCCCCTCCACTAGATTATCATTCGAAACAGATACTCTTTCAAAATTTACTCTTGAAGTCGATGAAGAATGTGCTTCGTTTTCTTCATTTGTGACTGTCGAATCGTCAGATTATTTCGATGCCTCAGGAATTTAATTATCATCAACATTGATCTCTGAATTAATTGCCCTATCAGGAATACAAAAAATTAATTCAAGATCAGTATCAAATGTATACATTTGTTCAGACTCAACATTTGAATTCAACAATAACTGCTTTTTAAATGAATGATTGTTCAACTCTTTTGACATAATGATCATCAAATGTGAGATTTAAAGTTTCTTCTAGCTTCCTTGTTTGTTTGATCAACACCCTATAGGCTACATAATTATGAGAATATCCCAGGAAAATTCCCTCATCAGATTTCGACTGAAATTTGGAAAGATTATCCTTGAGATTCATGATGAAACATCTGCATCCAAAAACATGGAAAATTTTCACATTAGGTTTCCTTTTGTTTATAATTTCATAAGTTGTTATGTTAAAATAACGATGAATAAATGAACGGTTTTGCATAAAGCAAGCAGTCGAAACTGCCTCTGCCCAAAAGTATTGTGGCAAATTTTCATAAGTGAGCATCGTTCTCGCCGCATCACACAATGAACGATTCCTCCTTTTGACAACACCATTTTGTTGTGATGTGTATGGGGACGAAAAATTATGATATATGCCAGTTTTTTAGCTCAATTCAATTTTCTTGATAAAATCAAATCATTACTTGAGCAGTTTCAGACTTCTGTCGAAGAAAGAAAACCCAAGTAAACATTGAAAAATCATCAACAATAACTAGTATGTACTTCTTCTTATTGAGTGCCTCAACAGTTGAAGGTCCACACAAGTCAATGTGAAAAAGTTCCAAAGGTTCAATGATTTTTGAATCAATTATGATCGAATGACCTTGACTATTTTGTTTTCCCTGTTCACATGCAGCACACAATGAATCATTGTAAAATTTTAAAACATGTAAACCACGAACATGATCGTTAAGAACAAGTTTGTTTAGATTTTTGAAGTTGAGATGAGAAAGATGTTTATGCCATAACCAGCTGAGATCTGAAGATGCTTTCGCTAGCAAACACACTGAGGGAATGCCCACAACTGGTTTCATGTTAAGAGTGAACATGTCTCCCTTTCGTTTCGACTTCAGCTGGATCTCCTTCGTTTTCTTGTTGGAGATAATACTTCCTTACTCATCAAAAAGAACTTGATTACCTGTTCCAACAACTAGTTGCAATACACTAATCAGATTGTGCTTTAAACCTTCAACATAAGCGACTCGATTCACGATGAATTTCCCATTTGTCACTTTTCAATAACCTTTGACTTTACATTTTTGGTTATTTCCAAACTTTAAAACTCCAGCGTTTTCCAATTTTCGAATGTCTCTTAAATTTTCTTTTCTCCCAGTCATTTGATGCGAGCATCCACTATCGATATACCAATTTTCATCATATTGGTCGTCACATAGTACCTGCAATCAGTCAGGAGAATTTATGTCCCCAAGACCATTTGGGTCCTTGGACATTAGTTTGAAACATATTGTTCAATTAAAGAA
Source organism: Lactuca virosa (assembly GCF_052849685.1). Lineage (NCBI taxonomy): Eukaryota > Viridiplantae > Streptophyta > Magnoliopsida > Asterales > Asteraceae > Lactuca > Lactuca virosa. The sequence goes on along the minus strand of NC_136433.1, from coordinate 366,025,273 downwards.
CCTAAGAACCAATTATGAACTTTCGATTTGAAACAGTCAATTAAGTCAATTTTATTTGATTTAGGCATCGAAATATAATCATGCAATGGGGAAGGTTCAACTTTGATTTTCACTTTTTCATCCTTTTTCTGAGAGGCATCAATTTTCTTATTTGGATTTTCGTACTATTTTCACACCGTTGGAGTGGACTCTTGAGATGAAGTATTTCCATTCATTGAATCATTCAATTACTTCTCATAAGCAGTTTGTATTTGCCCTTGAGAATACTTTCGTGATTGATATTGTTTTCCTTTTTCTTCAAGCCAATGATTAATGTTCTTAACATCACTTCTACCTTTTGTGAATGAAGCTTTCATCTTCTGTGTCGAATCAAGATTTGGAAATTTGGGTTTTTAGGTTTAAAAGGCTCACTCTTCCTTCCTTTAACTTCTAATTTCTTAAATTGTCTTTTGGGAAATGATCTTTGTGAATGATTTTGAAAATGATTTTGATATTGGTTTTGATAACCAACACCATTTTGTTGAAAAACTTTTCGATTTTGATCAAAACTTCTTTGTACATGCTCAAAACTTCTTTGATCATGAATTTGAGCAAAATTCCTTTGTCAATGATTTTGAGCAAAACTCCTTTGTCGACGATTTTGACCAAAACTCCTTTGTTCATGATTTTGAGCAAAACCCCATTGTCCATGATTTTGACAAAAACTTTGTAAATTTCTTTGTAAACCACTTTGTCGAAAGTTATTTTGGACATGGTTTCGACCCCTTTGAAAATCATTTTGTTTTTGAAATTGTTTATTTTGAAAATTCTTTGTATTTTGTGAAAACTTCTTTGATGTTTCATGAGATTTTTGTTTAAAAACCTTTTCTTTATGAAAAGCTTTTTCATTTTTCCAATAGGCTTTATAAAGAGCTTTTGATTTCGAAATTCCTTCCTCAGAAGCCAAATTTTCTACTCCTCTTTTGAAAGTTTGTGTTTTCGCCTTTTGATGTTTTGGATCATTAGGTAAAGAATCAAGACATTTTTCTTTGTTTTAATTATCAACATCATATTTTTCTGTTTTCACAGCCCAAACACATTTTGGTTTATTTTGTGGTTGAAAAGTTTTCGAATTTTTGTTCAAACCATTTTTGATTGTGTTTTGATTCGAATAAAATCCTTCTTTCGTCACACTCTCATCACTAAAAGAAAAACACGATTTTGCTAGGGAAGGGTGCTATTGAATGTATTTTCATTGTTACTCTCCAATGGATCGTGCTATGGAATGTTGTTCGATAGCAATGTTGCTACCACATTGTCTACGGAATTTATTTCCGGCAGAGAGCATGAGACTTGCTAGGAAAAAAGCTACCAACTCTAAATCCGTTGGTATTATGCTACCGATATTTTTATGGAAAAAACATTTGTAGCAATTTTCCAATGAATTTTTTTATGAAAACACTTTCCGTTGTACTGCTGCTATGAAATTAATTATCGTGGTTAATATGCAACGAAATTTTCAACAAAAAACAATTTCATAGTTGTTTTGCTATGGAAGTAGCATTCGTAGGTATTTGCTAGGGAGCTATGCTATGGAATTTCATTTCATTTGCTTTTTTTTCTATGCAAAAAAAATCTAGCTAATTTGTGACAACATTTGTTAGGAAATTAAATTTCATAGCAACTTTGATAAGGAGTATTTCAAATTCATAGATATTTAGCTAAGAAAATTTGCAACGGCAATAAAACTCGTTATGTTGCAACTTTTTTTTACCAATTTTGCTAGGAATTAATGTTTTGTAAAGTATTTTACATTATAGTGTCATATTATGGAATTTATTTACATAAATAAACCGTGCACTCCAATTCCTATATTCGCAAACCGACAAGCAGAAGAAGATAAATTAGGGAAAATCGATGTCGTCGTCTTCAAGCAGTAACGTGAGACTGTGCGGATGTAGACATCTGGTTGGAATGTGGATGGCATGGATGTTAAATAATTATGGACGAAGGTTCCTTGGTTGCACAAACTACAATGATGAATATATAAATTGTGGGTTTTTTCGTTGGATTAACCCACAACTCCCGAACAAGTGGTATAGAGAGAAGATGTACGAATTGAGAGCTCAAGCCAATGGTGATGATGTCATTTTAGATGCCCCCCCCCTCCCCGACGCTCCTGTGAATTTTCAAGTCAATGAAACCCCGACTCAAGTTGTTATTCAAGATACTAATGAACATGGTAATGAGCCTCGAGTTAAAGGAGGTCAAGTTGGATTTATCAAGTTCATGATCGTGTTTTTGGTTTGTTTATTTGTTGGGATGTTGTATGCTTAATTTTCTTATTGTTATTATGATCAATGGAGGAATTGTTATTATGATCGATGGAATTGGTAAGCTATGGTTTGAATGATATGTTTTTGAATTGGTAGTATATTTTGTTTGGTTTATTGCATTTTATATCTCTTTAATACTACATGAAAGAATAAAAATTTGTTATTATGTTTATATTATCTTGAATAATTTTATACCATTTCAAACAAAGATTTTATTAGGGAATCATCAACAACCCTTTATCGTGATTTCGATATGGTGGATGGATACTAGGTCAAAGTATATTTGGTAGATATTACTCATTAATCTCACTTTCATGTGCTTTCAAGACATTGTACAAATTTACAAGAGAGTAACCATCAAAGCTTTATTGTGTCTTGATCATCAAATTGATATTTCTCCACTCCTTTCTTAAACCCATGAGAAAGGAGAGATTGAACTCTAGTGATGAACGTGTCACTCCAAGGCGAGAACACTTAATGATCAATTCATTCAATCGATCATAATATGATTCGATTGATTATGTTTCCTTCTGCTTGAATTCTCCCAACTCTAGCCAACATTGTTTGACTGAACTCTTCTTTGTCTTCTCATTTCCTTGATATTTCTCCTTCAGTGTATCCCAAAATTGCTTTGCAGTTTTACATCCTTGAACGTAATTGTAGACTACTAATGGAAGAGCACCACGTAATTCACACATACATTTCTTATCGTTTTCCTTCATCCTAGGTCCTCTTGTGATCATGTCATCAGAAATTGCAGACGTACCAACATTGACTAACATCACCTGCCAATATTCTCCTCTTTTGATGGATCTAATCATATCTTCATCAATCCCATTCGGATAATCATCCATCATGTCAGCCCGTTGCTCATAATATTCTGGAATCAACATCAGAATCTTTGTTGATGATTCGAGCAAGTGAGAGAAATTAGACATTGTGTTCATATTGAAATTTGCCATTGTTGAACGGATTTCAAAGAAAGAGAATTTTTTATTCAAATAGAAATATAAGAAGAAAATGAATCAGAGATTGATCATAAATTAATCGACCTAACACACAAAGTGCAGAATCACTTCAATACAATCAATTGACACTAGTTTCCTGATTCAATTTTGCAGAAAATTTGGAATCGGAAAGAGCGATTCAAAAAAATATGAAAATATGATAAAACTTCAATCGATTGAGTGAATCCTTCTCTGATACCAATTGATGTGAGTTAGAGATTGATTAAGAACACAATTGAATCAATAAAAGTTGTAAGAAGACACAAGATCTAAATATGGTCTGTTTGGCTCTATTACATCTGAAGAGTAAAAGAGAGTTTCAGAGTACAAATGAAAAAATGGCGCTCAGTTCTGATCGTTACTGTACTCTATGTACTTACCCTATTTATAGGGTACAACAAACTCACAAAAAATACAAGGACTAGACATTAAGTTTCGAAACTGAACTTCTTTCGACACTAACAAACTCTGACTACTTTCAACTTCTCACTATATACATTTGACTCAACAGATGGTCAGATTGAGCGGACTATCCATACATTGGAGAACATGCTACGGGCGTATGTACTTGTTTCGGTGGTAGTTGGGATACGTATCTTCCTTTGGCGGAATTTTCGTATAACAACAATTATCAAGGCAACATTGATCGACCATATTTTGAGATTCTCTATAGGGGGAAGCGTAGGACCTCGATTTGTTGGGGAGAGGTCAGTCATCGGGTCATGGGGAGTACCGAGGTGGGGCTCAAGACGACGAAATTAATTCAGCATGTTTGCGACAGACTTCAGACAACACAGAGTCGACAAAAGAACTACACAGACAGACACTGGTTAGATTTGGAGTTTTCAGGTTGGAGACATGGTACTCCTGAAGGTGTCACCTTGGAAAAGTGTCATCCGATTCAGGAAGCGGGGCAAGTTGCGCCCCAGGTACATAGGTCCTTTTAGGGTTTTAGCCCGGGTGGGCAGGGTGGTGTATCATTTGGATCTGCTGGAGGAGCTTAGTTAGATTCATAGCACTTTTCATGTCTCTAAGCTGCGGAAGTGCTTGGTTGATGATTCCACAGTGGTTCCATTGGAGGACATTTAGGTGGATGATCGCGTGCATTATATAGAGAGACCAATGACGATCATTGACAGGAGTACGAAGACTCTGCGAAACAATGTGGTGGATTTGGTGAAGGTGCATTGGCAGCACCAAAAGGGTTCTTAATGGACGTCAGAACCTAAGGACGAGATGAAGGATCATTACCCGGAGCTATTTGCGACAGCATACTTTGAGGATGAAGTCTAATTCAAGTGGGGAAGAATTGTAACACCCGATTCAACGTACTCTTCATTTTTGACCCTTGGTGTGTAAATAGTTTGCAAATTTGGTCCTTATGGGCCATTGTTGCCATTTTTGGAAAAGAGGGAGTACATTGGGCATAATCCTCGTACGTTGGGCATACGCACTCAGGGAATAACCATAATTTTTAAGGTTTGGACCCTATTTAAGCAACACTATGACCTATGATCCTCTCATTTCTCAGCCTCCATTACCATTTGAGCCTCATTTCGAAACCCTAGCCCCTCTAGAGAATATTTGACCCTCTTTGTGTGTGTTTTAGTGTGTGTTGGTGAGCTTTGAGGAAGAACAGCTTTGAAGAATGAGCTTTGATCAAAGGAGAGATTGTAGATCCAGATTCTACTCATCATTTCCAGCTTTATTGAGGTATAAAATTTGGAACTTGCTCATTGTATGCTTAGATCTAGTCTTTATGGAATTTTGGTCACTTTTGGTCCCATGAATGAGATCTACTGGGAATTATTCCACTCCAGAAGTTGGGAGTTGCTTCTCTTGATGTTTCTAAGGTCCCTAGTCCATAAAGTTACCATCTTGATGGTTGTGGATCAACCATGCATGTGTTTATGTCATATTGGTGAAAGTAGAATGCTAAATCTAGGGTTTAAGTTCATTTGAGCCATGTAAAGGTTCCAACTTAAGGAATTTATGGATTAAGACGTTCCCCAAGGATTGGATCCGAAGTTTGGACGTTTGGTTGTAAGCATTAAGTGCTTAAGGAAAAAGAGCTTAATGGGCACGTACGCGTTCGATTCCCCGATCAAGCATGTGATCTAGTATGTTGGGCAGCATACGTCTGGTACGCGCAACATACCAGGCATGCTATTGGGCTTTCCGGTTAGGGCCATATTTAGATTATTAGGGTTTTAGGCCTTGTTGGGCCACTAGCCTTTCTGACTTTAGGCCATTGTTAGACTTTCGGCCTTTTGGATTTGGGCCCATATTGGGCTTTGGGTAACCTTTAGGAAATTGGGCCATTATTGGGCTTTTAGTGCCATTGAGTTTGGGCCTCATATATTAGGCTAAGTGACGAAAGGGTAAAATGGCCTTTTACCCTAGGTGATGGACCAATGAAGTAGATTCCTGGTTATGGATTATGGCCCAATTATTAAATGGGGTTTTATTTGGTTGGTTAGTGCGGAGATTCTCCATTTTAGCAGCTCGAGCATCTATTTGACTGACAGTAGACTAAGGTGAGTTTGCTCACTATACTTTAGGACACTAGGATATGTTATGTGCTTGTAGTCTTTGTGACTCCTGATGTATGTGTTGTATGTCTATGTGCCTCTTTGATATATGTATGTAGGGTGAAATAGACTCGGGGGTGAAATAGACTCGCGGGTGAAATAGACATGGCACAACCTTGAGCTGGCATATGAGTTGAAATACACTTGGGGGTGAAATAGACCCGCCATAGCCTTGAGCTGGCATATATGTATGGTAAGTGGTATTTTAGGGAACTCACTAAGCTTCGTGCTTACGATTTTTATTTTATGTTTCAGGTACTTTTGGATCGAAGGGGAAGAGTTCGGGAGGATTGCATCGCACACACCATGCCTTATTTTACTTATTTAACTTTGATGTGTTTTGGATGATTATGAATGTATTATCATTTCCATTTGGTTTTAATAAACACGTTTGGTTAATGTGTTTCATTAATATGAAAACAAAAAAATTTGGTTTTGAATTTTGGGACGTTACACACACAGAGAAAGAGAGAGAGAGAGAGAGAGAGAGAGAGAGAGAGAGAGAGAGAGAGAGAGAGAGAGAGAGAGGGAGAAATCAAATATCATCCTACTTTTTCTTCCTACAAATCATCCTACTCACTAGATTAAGGTAAGTGTCAAAATCAAGAAAGGATATTAAGAGAGAATTAGTGGATTCCACATGTCATTGTTTTACATGAGTAGGAAGATAAGTAGGAACAAAAGGTATAAGGATATTTAATTTTTCATATATATATATATATATATATATATATATATATATATATATATATATATATATATATATAGATATATATATATATATATATATATATATATATGGCATATGTATTATATATTTATATGCTTTCAATATCATAAGCTATATGTTTATGTATCAGATTACAATAAATGAATTTGTGTGTATATGATTTTCGAAAGTCTAATTCTATAAATATCCCTCCAATTGTTGTGTGTACCCTTCCCTGTCTGACTAAGTGTGTGTACCCCTGTATTTGACAATTTAAGTAAGTGAGGGGTACATACAATAGCACCCTTTTGAATTTTATAATACTAGGTGATTATGTTAGCTTCAAGTAAAGTAAATGATTGAAACCTATAAAATGATTATATTCTCTTACACTCTGTTTCCGAGTTCAATTTAGCAAGGAAATAGAAGGAAAATAGATGAAAATAAGTAGAAAGTAAAAAATGAAAAGAAAACTTTCTTTCATAAATTTCCTTCCAATATCTAAAGAGATATCTACAATATGTTTAATTTTTCTTTCATTTCTCTCAAACTCGTGAACACAAAATATAATTTCTTGCATTTTTTTTGGTCTTTTCTCTCATTCTTTTCTTTCCACTTCTTTGCTTTTCTTTGCTAACACTCAGGAACTAGGCATTAGAGATGGAAATAGATATACATAACAAAAAAAATTTTATTGATTTGTAAACAATACTTTTTAGGCATACACACCAATTTATGCTTTAGATGTCTGTACAACTGTATAAAAAAATATAACGTCCCATTTTCACAAAAAAAAAATTCATTTTTAATTAAGGTAAAACTTCCCATTTAGGAAAAACCATTTGTTCCAAGATACATTTCTATGAAATTGAATAATATAATAAACACAAAATATCCATGGCTGCTGAAGAATGTGTACAGTCATGCCTTCACCTCCTCATGGTCACCAATGGTACTTGAAAAACATTTAATCCACAACTATAAACCAAAGCTTAGTGAGTTCCCCCAAAATACAATACACCACAATATGCATACAATACATGAACACCGGACCCATAACACGAAGACTTGATTGCCCCCGGGCCCACAACACGAAGACTAGATTCCCCTTAGGCCCACAACACGAAGACTAGATTGCCCCCGGGCCCACAGCACGAAGACTAGATTCCCCAGGGCCCACAACACGGAGACTGGATTGGCCCTGAGTTTGGTGGCCTACAACAACAAGTAGGACCACCTCAACCCACCCCACAACAATATGTCGACATATGAAACTAACAAGAGATCAAATAATCACATAAGCACAAACAACTATCTACCCTCGTCTACCTGTCTAATAGCTCACTACTGCATACCCGGCCTCATATAACAGTACATCACTACTGGCATATCTCTAGGGAATGCATAGCTATATGTAACTAGAGGTGAGATAAACATTCGAACATGAGATCCCACTCTAGAGCCACAACCAAACAAGGAACAGGCAAGAACGCCTAGATCAATAGTTCTCAGTTATCCTACGTGACTACATACAATCCCTAGGGCACTCCACTAGACGATCACCAACCCACTGGTACTCTAACCAGCATACTGCTACTCCTATATCCTAACATACAAGGATATACAATCTAATACATAGTATAGTGAGGAAACTCACCTGAATCGAAGACCCAAAAAACACAGCAACACTCACTCCTTGTACTAATTACTCATGCGAACCGACTAGCACCAAAACAAGGTAAAACCTTAATCAATAACCCAATTCCTTCAATTTTGACCCAAAGTCAAACCGGTCAAAAAGTCAACGGTCAGCGGTTAACAATAGCCATCGGTCGACAGGTCAACGATTCCCCACGACCCGGCAAGCTCTTAGTCATGTCGTGGCCAACTAAAACAAAATAGTCAATCATCCGCGAATCGGCATGACATGTCAAGCCCATGGCCACGTCGTGAGATCTGGTAAAATGCCAACTTTTTCGTTAAGTGCTTAATCCCTTCAGATCAAAACCCAAAATCTCAGATCTACTCTTTCACAATGACTTAATGGATAAAGTTTCCAACTTTATCCATTTGAATTTCATATCAAGGCTAAATCTAATATTCTAAGTCCATTAAGTCCTTAATGAGGCTAGAACTTGAGCATGAGCATAAGATACACCAAACATGGTCCTTTTTCTCATTCCGCAGAAGCCTAATGCCCTAGAAAATCCATCACAAGCTCTAAAGTTCTTCAAACTCCAAGAGCATCCAAGGAAGGGACCAAAATCTTAGAAAAAGGACTCAAACTTGCACCAAGAAGAACATAAGTCAAGATGAGAGCTTTATACCTCTAATCACTCAAAATTTTGGAGTAGATGGTGGATCCAAACTAGTACCTTTCTCCCTTGCACCAAGATGGTCTTCCTCTTTCTTCAAACTCCACTAAAGACTAAGAACTAAGCTTCAAACCAAAGGTACAAGCTCTCAAAACTTCAAAGAGGCTAGGGTTTCATTTGGAAGGGATAGAGGCTGAAGAGGATACCTAGGTCATGAGTTACTGGCTTTATATATGGAAGAAACCCTAAAAATTCATGGGCTTAGGCTGCAGCTTCTGTCAGTTCGTGACACTCTACTTGTCACGTCGTGACACCCATTCCAAAAACACGACATCTAATTGGCACGTCACGACGTGACACCCCATTCACCACGTCGTGACGCAAGGTTTTTCCTAAAAACTTTACATTTGATCTTTCTTAACCCTCGGCCGATCTGTTCTGAAAAACGGGTGTTACACATAAATTGTTATAAAAATTAACAAGAAGCTAGAAAATAAAAAAAAAAAACAATTTCAAGAAGATAGTTGAAATTAGGTTTTGTAATCAAACAACGTAATTGGTTTCAAGTTTGTTATTTCTATGCACAAATCAATCAAAAGAAATTCTATTTAAATAAAGTCTTTATGATCAATTTTGGAACGGAAAACTCTAATTACTCCAAAGCACTCATATAGTTGTCATCAAAATAGCATCTATGGTCGAATGATTCAAACTGGACAATCTCTAATAGTCAACCAAAGAACATAACAATTTGATTGAATCGCAACTAAGAATCACCAAATCTCCACCATTGACCATTGTGAGACCAATTTTCTTACGCCACTTCACAACTAAGAAATAAAGGTTAAATGTCTTCTATGTGTATCAAACGACACAAAAGTGACTCTAGATCAATTCATCTATTGACCAAATTTGTCTTAATTGGGATCGGAATAGATAATACCTTCCAAACTAAAATAGTGAACAAATCTATTTTATCTAGTGGAATCATTTTCGGCTTCTAATAAGACTTCATCAATGTAAAGTCTAGTGGAACTTACCGAAAAAATCTAAGGATTATCAAGATCTCACATTCATTTTTCAATTTGATTCGAAGGCAACATGGGCTAGTGAGTTGCATTAAATACATGAGACGAGGCTTTCAACCCCACCCTTCCTCATTGGTTGATGCCAAATCCAACTACAATCCTAATCAGACCAAAATTAAGGTATAGTTTCATGAAATGTATTTGATGTTAACATGGATAGTATTTTATTTAATCAATTATGAAAAATGTGACTATTTTAACTCACCTCTCTTATATAAGTTTGTATAAATTTTTATCTATTATTATTATTCATATATTCATTCGTAAATTTATAATGGTTAATATTATGTAATTTTTTGAATGAATAATCATAATAAACTGATAGCTCTTATAAAATGATAAATTATAATAGACCTATGATGATAATCAATTTATATTATGTAATTAATGATGTAAATTTATTATAGTTTACAAAAATAAAAGTAGATCGGATCATTTTAAGACGAGAACGAAAGTTCTTGTGTTAGACTGGACTTTTTGGCTCTTAATCTTTTAGACTTGAATCGATCTAAATCTAGACCTAACTATGTGTTGCTGATTTTAATGTTATACTAATCAAAATATATACAAGTGCTAAAGGGGGCTCACACAATATAACAATAATATAACTAAATAAGTTGGATGGTGTTGAGTGCATATTTTCATAAAACGAGTTTAGTTTTCAAACACCAAGGGTTTGTTGGTCGATGAAGGCTTGCTGTATGAAGGACAGTCGATGAAGGCTTGCTATATGAAGGATAGTCTAAGCTACTGACGACAGTCTGACAGTCACATTGCCGAAGACAACTTGAGCTATCATGGACAACCAAACTATATGTGAACTATTTTATAGACCGACAACCTTTTGTTCTTCAAAAACTGCTCTTTACATGTCAAAATCGATGTTTTTGTCAATCTTATCCAATTTTGTGTAGTATGAGCGTATACTAAATACGCCAATTATATAACTCTTAAAGGTCTTAAACATTCCTACACAACTCTAGTACCTTAATTTCTAATTTATGCGTAAAATAAAAAATTTATTTTATAGATTATTTCATATTAGACCATTCATTATACCCACCACTAACCACTATAGTGGTGGGTGTTACGTCATCACCACACTCCCTACCACTAACCATGAGATACATACCATTAAACACATCACTCCGCCTTATTTTTTTAATTAAATTTAAATAAAAAATACATAAAAATCATATATTTTTTTTTTAAAATTACTAGTTTTCATTAATTTGAAATATCAAATTACATTAATTAAAATTAAAAAAATAAAAATTACATTAATTAAAATTAAAAAATAAAAATAAGATTAAAATTAAAAAACCTAAAATTACCAAGCTTAAATAAAAAAAACTATCCCTTATTCCTATGTCAGACTCGAACGGACTCTTTCATCGCCAGAATAGCTCCAAACCTTCGCATTTGAGGTCGTTCGGTTTCATTTTCAAGATTTTCATATCGATTTTTGTTTGAATCACCAATTGTGTTTTTATCATTTTTTTGTTCTACCCGACTCAACATCTCCGCCTTCGTTTCTTGAACGTCCACATAACGATCAAATTTCTCTCCAAATTGATCCATAACACTAGATCCTGAAGCTGTTGAAGCCACTTTTTTTTTTGCTTTATTTCTTCCAACGGGTTGACGAATAGGTTGCTCATCTTCAAGATCGAGCGAATCATCGTTGATGTCGAAATGTGTTCGCCCATCCGATTGTTGAGCCGTTGCATCGGGGTTTCTTGAACGCTTTGAATCAGAAGATTGTGAACTTTCTTTCGTTTGCCCTTTCCCTTTTGGAGCATCTTTCAACTTTAGCCAAGGTTTCACATACGGAAAAGCTTTGCGGGTTGGCGTTACTTTTTAAATTGATCCAAAGCCGCCTTGAAGACATCAAAATCGTTTGACCCGCTTTTCCTTATGTTTAAGAGGTTGTTGTAAATTCCTCTAAATTTGGTGCATTTTAGTCGAATATCGCACCACTTCGAGCTAATTTGATCGGGATTTCAGCTTTCACTTCCCGTTAGCTCATAAAATATCGCGAGAACTTTCTCCCGAAAACAACCGAACGTTTGACTATCGCGTTTGATTAGGTCTTGGGAAGCCGAAATCCATGCCTCGGCTAGCTTTTCTTCTTCGTCTTTTGTCCATGGAACCATTTCTTGGGTGGTTTTGGGTCGGACCAGTTTTTTTCCTTTTTTTCTTTTTAGGTTGAGGACTTGAGGTGGTGGTGAAGGTTGAGTTTCCGAAACAAAATCCGGAGAATGAGGGGGTTGTGATGGTTGTGGTTGTGATGGTTATGGTTGAAATTGTTGTTGTTGGAGTTGTTGAAATTGTTGGAAAGTTTGATATTGTTGAAGTTGTTGTTGGAAGGCCGGGAAAGCTTGATATTGTTATTGGAAAAGTATTGTTTGTTGGATAGAGAAACCGGTTTGAAGCAAATTGACAAAACCACCTTGAGGTGATTCCATGGTCAGGAATTGGCGAGAGGTTGTGTCTAACGCAAAGCGTTATCGGGTTTGCGATTTCTATAGTTTGGAGGGGTGTTTTGGTTGGGATCCATGGATTTGGTTGTGAAAATATTGTGTGTATTTTGTGTATAGAGTAAGAAAAGAATTGTGTAAGAAATAAGGTTTAGAATTAGGTATTTATAGGTGAAAATGGTATGTAAATTTTTTTTTTAAAAAAAAATACAATTTTTTAAAAATATTCGCCGCTCAACGGCTAGTCAAACTGTCAAGGAAGTACTTGAGCCCTATTGGGCGTTTAGTTTCGTCGTCCGGAGAACGGTGTACGACAACCACGATCGACCGGCATAGCGTCCACGGCCGTGGTCGTGGTCCAACTCAACCACAAGCCTTCTGGTGTCAAGTATACCGGTTGGCCTTACAAGCATATATCCAAGAATTTTTTCTAGTTTTCAACAACCTTGTTTTAGCCCCTTGTTCCTAACAGTACGCTTCTTCTATACCACGTTCACTAGAGCCCATGATTTTTTAGGAACGGTCCACACGAAGCAATGTCAAACGCTACTCTATTATAGCATCGTGGCTAAAGGTCTATTTTTCTAGAAAGAGTTTGTATCAATACATTATGTTGTATATGACACTTCAATACAAGAGAATTTTGGTATAAGCTCACATAATAAATTTTGTAACCTTTGTTTTTGTTTATAACGGATTAGTTAAGTGTGTTTATTTGTTTAATTCCAAAAAACTATGGTAGTTTATTTAAGAATCAATATTTGAAAATAGAAAAGGTCAAGTACAATAGTTTTTTGGATTTATATTCTGATAACTACCATAGTATGTAAAATTGGTTTTTTGTAAGTTTTGTCCCATAATTTAGGGCATGATTAGTTTGTAACATTGGTTTTTCTATAAATAATTGCTGATAATTTGATTTAAACAATTCTGTATTTTTTAGAAGGACAATAATTAATTTTTCATTAATAAATGGAATTGATAAATTGAATGGCGGAACTAGCCCACTAACGTGGGCCGAATCTATTATCATATATTCATACAACGTGGTTGGCGGCAGGCTTCAGTCGCTAAGTGGAAATATTACTACATTTATTATTTTATTAGCTATCAAGGTAGGCATTTTAAATTTAACGTTTTCTTTAAAGATTTACTAATTATAATACTATTAAAAACCAACTGATGAATAGTAACTATTCCATTTAAATGCCGCCACTTGCTTGCTTTGTTTTTTATTCTTCTAGTCAACGTTTATTATATATGTATATGGATTACGCCAAATATAAAAAATACTCCAACTAGCTAACTTGTTAAAGGCATTCGTAATGGAAGTTTAAATAGGAATTGAATAAATGTTTATTAAGATGGAATAGAAGTTGAATGGAATGTGAGTGTTGAATGGAAAAATTATATGATCACTGAATAGTTTAATCAAATTAATATTTTTCTTTTTTAATTAAATTTCAAACTAAATATATATAAATATATATGTAATTATATTCATATTAATTTTGTATTTGATTTTTATACTTTTTTAATTAAACAACAAATAAATAACAATATTCTTGGGTATAATATTATTTAATGTATCATATTTTTAAGCATCGTATTTATTTAAATCCATAAATCCAATGAAATATTTAAAAATAAAAACTCATTGAAAAAGAAATATATCAGTTACATGTCTAATACAAATTAATTTTGATAAAATATTACATTAATCGAAACATTAATGTTTCCAAATTTGCTCCACTAAAGAAGAAAAAAAATACAATTAAAAAAGAAAAAATCAAGCATAAAGATACGTCAGTCTTTACTTTTTTATTTTTTTAATTAATATATTTTTAGGTATTAAATGTTTTAGGTTTCGTAAATTTTAATTAATGTATTTTTAAATATTGTATTTTTTAACTATTATTTCTTTAGTTTTTGAATTTAAAATTTTGTTTAAAAATACAATCCCTCTTCATCCATTCATTCTTTAGAGTTCTGTGGAATATGACGATCATTTAAATTATAAACCTTAATGGAGTTGGTGGTCAGAAGTTCGACACACCTTATCTCCTATATCTTTTTATTTGATTAACTTTGCATTTTTATAAATTTGGCCCAGCTTTATCATCAAATCAAGCCCATTTCAACTTTTTCTTTCTTATTATTTTGGTTCAATTTTTACAATTTTTTTATTATTTTCTTTAAACTTTAGTCCAATGCTTTTAAAAAAATACATTTTCACAACTTACAAAATTAAATTTTGTTAACTTCTTTTACGTCCTTCTAAAACTCAATTTTTATAATATATATATATATATATATATATATATATATATATATATATATATATATATATATATATATATATACTTTTTATAATTTATATTCTTTTAAAACACTTTTTTTACAATTTTCTTTTATACTTTTTATATAACTTTTAAAAATACTTTCCATTAAAAGGTATTGAAAAAAAAAAAATGAGTAACTTTTTTTTTCTTTTACACAAACAAATTTTCATTGTAACCTATAGGGAACAACTATAGATGGCCCCTAAGGTTTACAAGATTCTTATTTTTTTTCCTAACTTTTTCCCGTTACACGGAGGGTCTTGTGGTTTCATATCTTGCGTGTTTGGTCATTCATTGAATTAAAATGACTTCCGTATCATATATATATATATATATATATATATATATATATATATATATATATATATATATATATATATATTCATTTTCTTAAACTAATTTTAATTAAAACAATAACCCCACTATCCTACTCACCCTTTCTACTATCTTCATGCCCTCATCCACAACCACCAACTACAATTGTATTTGCGTTTGTTGTCTTCCACCAACACACCACCATCATCGTCCTTGTAAAATAAATTGTGAAATCACCTTATTTATTATTCAAATCTACACCCACAAACTAGACTTAAATATCTTACTTGTTTCGTCCCAATCAAACATTAAACAGAAAAGTCTTTATCATTGATCTCACAAATATATTTTATAGATTGTTATTAATAATCACAACTCGAGCTTCCTAGTGAATTCTGATACCTCGTTCATCTATACTTTTCTTTCCTTATACTTCATTGGTGTATGTGTTATGGTTTTTGGTGGTTTATTACAAGCACATGTTATAGCTGAAGTGACACTGACGGATTGTACAATAGTAGGGAGAATGAGTAGAATACATGAGCAACAGATCTACTTGAGAGGGATGTATCGTTGATGATATCAATACTCGCTGTGACTTCTAAGAAGCGTCGTGAGGAGGAAGATAATCATGGACGAATGAGAAAGAGAGTGTTGTGGGAAGGAAGAGACGCATGAACAATGGAGAAAGAGAAGCACAAACAGGGTAGCCCATGTTTACCAATTAAGAGAGAAATATAAGAGAAAAGTTATTTGTGATTAAAAAGTAGGGTGGGAGTGTTCTAAAAAAAAGTGAGGGTTGGCATTAGCGGAGCTAACATAGACAGATTTAGGTGTTTGGACCCCACTTAATTGTGGGACCACTATATATATATATATATATATATATATATATATATATATATATATATATATATATATATATATATATATATATATATATATATATATATATATATATATATATATGGGAAAAGGGAATATACATTACAGCCCCACCTAAGTTTAGGTACTAAACCTCTTGAAAATACATTGTTTTAGTATATAAAGATTACGGTTAATGGATTCACGATTAATACTTCAAGATGTAAATTCAAGATCGACACAATAGGGTTTAGGGTTTAGGGTTTAGGGTTTAGATTTAGGGTTTAGGGTTTAGGTTTAGGGTTTAGGGTTTAGCTTTAGGGTTTAGTGTTTAGGTTTAGGGTTTAGGGTTTAGGGTTTAGATTTAGGGTTTAGGGTTTAGGTTTAGGGTTTAGGGTTTAAATTTAGGGTTTAGGGTTTAGGTTTAGGGTTTAGTAATGTTCACTTGGGTGAAGTAATAAACGATAATTGAGAAAAGAAAACAGGGATGGTAAAACGATAATGAAAGAAAGAAATGTTGTGGAGGATGATATATTTACCAAGTGAAACCAAACCGGGTATATCTAGCATGTTAAAACGACATATTTTAGAAGTTTAGTACCTAAGCTTAGGTGGGGCTGTAATGTATATTCTCTATCCCCTATATATATATATATATATATATATATATATATATATATATATATATATATATATATATATATATATATATATTCTAGAGGAATGCTGGAACGGTCCCGCTTTGAGTTTAAATGGCCCCCTTTAGTTTAAATGGCATCAACAAGAATCAGATCACCCCATAATCCTGATTTTTTTTATTTCTCTGTATTCCTTTTCTTCTTTCTCTTTAACCTAGCCCCCATGCCCCCAAATCACCGTTCCATAAAATATCTTTGCCGAAGATCCGAAAAAAACAGCCTGACGTATTCACTAGAACCAGACGCCAATGGCTTGAGTGAAACTCCAACCTTCGTTAATCGTTGCCCCTGATCTCTCTCTCTCTCTCTCTCTCTCTCTTTGATCTCTCTCTCTCTCTCTCTCTTTCTTTCTCTCACTCATTCACTCTCTAGCTCGGTAATATACCTTAACTTTATTAATTTGATTTTATTTTTAGGGGAAATCGATTTTTGTTGGTTTGTATTTGTTGTGGTTGTGTAAATGTATAATGTATTGAAAGATCTTGTGTGCTCAAGAATCATATTAAAGTGATATTGGTAATTAATATATGATACTAATGGGTCACACTAACCACAACTTGATATAAATGATTATTTATTAGAAATTGATTTTAATAAATATTCAACAAACTCTTATAATTAAAATTAGAAATTATTTATTTCATGTAAATATTAATTTTTATTAGCAAGTAATATTATATAATTCATATGGTATGAATTAGTAAGTCATGTATAAAATTTTGGACTAGATCTTTTGTCTTTTACCAAAAAGTTAAAGTTTATATTTCATAAACTTGGTTTATAAAATTTAAGACTTAAGTCTTCTTCCTTTTTTAAGGTATGGCCGAAAATACCTTACGTGATATGAGGTATGAACTTTTGACTTATTTAATGTAAAGTAATAAGAAGCATAAAGGATAATACAACTAGTAGATGCATGAGTTTTTAATGGTTAGAGACCTATGAGTATTGTGTATCTTATATACATGAGAGAAAGGCTTTCACTTTTTGGTGTCCACACTCTTTAAACCGTAACATGCTTGCATGTTGGGTTCTCTCTCAATTTTGTTCATCTTTGGAAGATTAACTCTCTTGCTTTTTCTCTCTTGAATTTTATATTGGTTATGAACTTCAAGCTTAAGAGCCTTAAGAGTTTTATACAAAATGAACTAACATTCTACATCAAATTGAGTTATTGTTGGTGTCTCTAAAGTTCATCATTTTTCATCAACTTCCAAACCTCCCAAGAGTTCCCAAAGAACTACAAAGGTTGTTATTTCTTCATCTTCTTCTTTAGTTGGTGTAATCTTTCTAAAACTTGCAAGATGATGCTTGGTGGTTTAACTTGTTTATGTTATTCAAAAATTTATAAGTCTTCCGTTGCTAAATCTCTTGTTTTGTTAAACTAGTTTTTGAATAAAAACCCAACAATTGGTATCAAGAACCACCTTTCAAGTTTGGTTAGATTTTTTGATTTTTGGAAATCATAGTTTTTGGAGAATATGGATAACTTGGTTTTGTATAAAAACAAGTTCATACATATTTTCTATGACAAATTTATAATTGTTATTTTATGTGACAAAAGTTTTCATGCATCTGTTGTCATTTAAAGTTGTCTTAGAAAAACAAAGGTTGTTTAATGTGTATGTTGATATGTATGATGTGCATAAACTAGTCAAAGACAATTGTGTTTGTTGTGTTGTTGTTTTTATTATAAAAATGGTTGTAGTAATTTATTTATTCATATTGTATGTAATAAATCAAATAGGTTAGTTTTCTTGGTTTATTTTTATAAATAATAGATTAGTTGTTAGAAATAATTTATTTGTACAAAAATGTAACAATGAATGAAGTTGGAGCCCTTTTTTTGAAGACCAAAGAGCAATTTTCGAGTTTATGAGCATGCTAAAAGTAAGTGACAGTTTCTGAAAAGTGTCAGTAATGTTGTTTACAAAGGGTTGTTGGACTTTTAGCGACATTTACTGAAATATTGCTATAAAGAAGTTTTTCCAATCTTTTGCAAGCAAATGGTGTTTCTCAAGTGGGAGCTTCTACAACAACATTAAAAGAAGATTTTTGGTCTCTTAAAATGTCCCTTTAGGAATAGACTTGACATTTTTTGTGTTGGCTCACAAAAAATGTTATTAACTGGTTATGTTTATGCACATATATTTTATGTATGTTTGTGTTGTTTATTATATGCAATTATTATGTGTGGTTGATAAATTAGTTTTTCGCATGGTAAAATAATTTTTTGGACAAAATAAACATCACATGGAGTTTGTTTTTCAAAATTTATAATGTGGACATAAGATGTAATAAGTTACTGTTTTAAAATAAAATCCGGATTTATAAAAACGTTAATAACGTCAAATTTTGAAATACTCAAATATAAATTTTAAAATTGTGATTTTTATAACTTATACAAACTCCAAATATATAAGTAATAAAAGGAAGTTTTATTAAAGATATAAAAGATTCAAATGCACTCAAACTTAATACCGATTGTTAAAAATGAATCACGTTAACATTATATAAAAACTCATTTTTATATAGAACCTTTAAAAGTGATTTTTTTTTGAAAATCGGTACCATGGTTTATTATATGCATATAATAACCATGATATCATATGTTTTTAAAACTAGAATTATAAAACATATAAAAGACCCTTCTAGAAACCTCAAATCTATGCAATCCATCTTGAAGAACACTCGGACATCTCTTGTATGCATTAGTGGGATAAAGGATACCTAACCGCTTAGTGTTATCTTTCTATGGCTGGGGTATCTTTGCGATTTCTATAACCAAGTTATAAGCCGATTACACATGTTTTTCAAATTGGATGATTTGATCAGAAATCTTTTGTGATAAATGATACCTAAGCAAGAGAGTTCCAAGGCATAGATGGGATCAAACATGTCTAATTAAATTTTTTATTAGCGATCCCATAAATCTAGGAATTATATAGTAAGATATAATAGATAATCGATATCTACTGGGTTGAATTCAAGTGGATGGGATAAAATATACCTAACCATTTATTTCTTTTGTAACTTGGATCCTAGACTTTGATAATTAATGTTTTTGGAAATTAAAAGGGTATTAATTATTAAAGAGTTTAAATATTGAAAATACTAAATGAATTTTGTTAAAATTTTGTAATTAAATAACCCATTCTTATTACCATGAAATTGCCATTTTCTTTAATGACTTAATGAAACAATAACATTAAATAGATACAACTTCAATGAATGGGTTTATGCCTTAAGAGACAATCTCGTGAGATATACGAAATTGTATACACTTAAAGGCCCTAGTCCTAAACTATTTGCTTTGAGAAATAAACTTGAACAAGATACCTAGTAAATGCATCACTATGATGCTAAAGATGTTTCAAACATCAAACTAGGAATAGTACAAGGCCAAAAAAAAAGATTCACCTTGTGTGATAAAAGAAGGACAAAGTTTTATGGACTGAATACCTTTAAGCCCATGAAATCCAATAAGGCCCACATAGACGGATCTTGTTTCTTTTATGGAGAAACTGGACACTGGAAGAGGATCTATTCCTCTTATCTAGAAAGAAAGTCTGGAAGAGACTAGTACTTCAGGTATCTACTAAATAGATGTCACACCCCCAACCATCGGCAGAAACACCGGGTAGTGTAACGTTATTCTTCGTATCACAGTTATATAACATACATTGAACAGTACTAAAGAAAATACATACCTTTATTGATAACTGAAAGTTACATAACTGTTTTCCTAGAACCTATTACATATTATCCGACTATGGCATACTTCTTAATGAACAGAAAGGTAATAGTAAAACTTCTTCTGTTCGAATACATACCAGCTTTTCAAGTTCTTGAAAACACATGCATTTTAAAATACGTCAACATAAAGTTGGTGAGTCCACAGGTTTTGACTCCATAAAATAATACATTTTCCACATTCAAAAGTATAGTTTTTGAAAGTATCATTTTGACTCTCCATCATTTAGTATGTATATTAGGTATAATAATTTACTTATCAATTAAGTGTTATACCTAAACATTCCTTAATCCTAAGGTATAAGTAGGGGAAACTTATACTTAACATTACTACTTGTATACGACAAAGTATAATGTTTCTAACAATTTGCTACCATGAGCCTGTAACCGTTGCTATGACGTAATACCTCTAATAGAACACACTCATGATTTACTATGAGAAACAAACACACTCATGGTTTACCATGAGAAACAACACCGTACGCTTCATCGACAACGGAACAATAACAAATAAAAGGATAGTTCATCACTTGCTTTTGGTTGACTGTAGCTAACAGTCACAAGTGGGGTGGTCAACCCGTATACTAATTATACACGACTTCCTCGCTCACACGGGATTAACGGTTACAGTTCAGAGGATTTCCACTAAGATCCCCAATCTTAGTTGATGAATATAATTACTCATGTAGACTTTGACGGCTTCCTATAGCTCTAACAACAAAAGCATCTTTATGTCTAAAACCCTAAGTTACTAGACTATGCTTTTAAACATTACTCCTAACTTCATAATATTTAGGCAGTATAACAGCTATATCTTGAAGTAAAACCAGGTTTTATCTTGACCAAAAACCAATAATAACAACATATAACGTTCCTAGTTTTATCTTGACATAAAACTATCAATAACAATACCAAGTTTTATCTTAACATAAAACTAACAATAACAACGTATAATATATCCAGTTTTATCTTGACATAAAACTATTAATAGCAACATACTTTATAACTTAACATATAAATCTTCCGAATATAACTTCGGAACTATATCGCACACAACATATATATAGAATCTTAAGTATAACTCAAGATCTACATTAGTAAATTAACATAATGATAAGTTGATAATAGTTGTATATATTCAAAATATTATATTTAGAACAACTATACCCCGACTATTATAACTATATAGTGTCATATAGACATAATAATAATATATATATAATATCTAGCATGCGTTTTCCCTCGAAATATTAGAAAGTGGGGCCGTGAAACTCACCCTAGTAGCGTGATTTTATGTTATCTAAGCAAAAATGGTCAGCGTACGAGGTCGTCGGGACTCGGGATGCAAAATGGCCTCCAAAAACGAGATAGAGAGAAGAGTTTAGGTGTAAGAAGTGTTAAGGTCGAATTTGCTATTTATAGGCTGATTTTTGGCCATTCACGACGTGAACCAAGCATGTTCACGTCGTGAGCTCGATCCTGCTCACTTCGTAGACCCGCCATTTGGTCCCTAGCTTCGGATGGTGTCCCTTTGACTCCTCACGACGTGAATCAATCCTTGCCCACGTCGTGAGTTTGGATCTTATCCCCTCGCAGCATCGTCACACCTTCTAGATCCGAAATGTGGCGGTTTGAGTCCTCACGTCGTGAGTTTTTATGCTCACGTCGTGAGTTTAGTCAAATTAGGGTTTCTGACAGCGACATCTTCGGAAGGCCATAACTTTTGCATACGAACTCCGTTTTTGACGTTCTTTATATCCACGCGTAGGTATTTACGAGTACTACAACTCACTTTTAGACTTAAATAGCTATTTCTAAGTCTATTTTAAATTCCTCTTATTATAGAGATTTATAGTGTTTGGTTTATCATAACTTCTTCATGCGAAGTCAGATTCAAACATTCTCTATATTTTTGGGATCGTATGGACGTATACTTTGAGTTGTATTATAAAGAAGATTCATATTTGTATTAGAATTTATCATGAACTACATAACACTCTTACCACATTACTACGTTAACAAAATCACATTACATGATTGGCATAATCACATGTGATTGTCTATTGACCTATTTTGACTAGTGTTACATTCTCCCCCCGTTAGAATAATTTCGTCCCGAAATTTATCTTATGGATGGGGTTTCGTCAAATAGTTGGGGGTATTTTTCTTTCATCTGATCTTCACGTTCGCAAGTAAATTCAGGTCCTCGCAAAGAGTTCCATCGAACTTTCACTATGGGAATACGACTTTGCTTTAATCGTTTGACTTCTCGATCCATAATCTCAACAGGTTCTTCTACAAAGTTGAGTTTCGTATTGACTTGTATCTCTTCGAGAGGTATAAAAAGTGTGTCATCGGAAGGACATCTTTTGAGATTTGATACGTGAAAAACATCGTGCACATTACTTAGCTCTTGAGGCAACTTAAGTTGGTATGCGACGGAACCAATTCTTGCCAGAATTTCAAAAGGTCCTATATATCGTGGGTTTAGTTTGCCTCGTTTCCCGAATCGAATTACACCTTTCCAAGGAGAGACTTTCAACATTACTTTATCTCCAACTTGGAATTCTAAAGGCTTATGTCTTACGTCAGCATAGCTCTTTTGACGATCACGTGCAGCCTTTAATCGATCCTTAATTTGCATGATCTTTTCAGTTGTCTCGTGGATTATTTATGGTCCAGTACGTAAGGTATCGCCTGTACGTTCTCTGGCCATCTGCGTATCTCCAACTTCTGCCCAACACACTGGGGAACGACATTTTCCTCCATAAAGAGCCTCAAATGGTGCAGCCTTGATGCTGGTGTGATGACTATTGTTGTAGGAAAACTCAATTAACGGTAAATGAGTATCCCACGCATTTCCAAAGTCTATTACACAGGCTCGGAGCATATCTTCTAAAGTCTGAATGGTTCTCTCACTCTGACCATCAGTCTGTGGATGGTAAGCGGTATTCATGTCTAGACGTGTTCCTAAGGATTTTTGTAGAGATTGCCAAAATCGTGAAGTGAATCTACTATCTCGGTAAGAAATAATAGAATTTGGAACTCCATGCAATTTGACAATTTCTTTAAGATAAACTCTAGTCAGCTTCTCCATCTTGTCGTTCTCCTTAATTGGTAAGAAATGGGCGGACTTAGTCAACCTATCGACTATCACCCAAATAGTGTCGGACCCACTAGGAGTTTTAGGTAACTTAGTGATGAAGTCCATTGATATCTGCTCCCATTTCCATTCAGGTATTTCCGGTTATTGAAGTAAACCTGAAGGCTTTTGATGTTCTGCCTTTACTCTAGAACAAGTCAAACATTTGCTCACATAAGTAGCAATTTCAGCCTTCATGTTTGGCCACCAATAATGTACTTTTAAATCTAAGTAAATTTTGTCAGAACCTGGATGCACGGAATATCTGGACTTGTGGGCTTCTTCTAAGACCAAGTCCCTGACTCCACCGAACCTAGGCGTCCAAACTCGGTTCATAAAGTATTGTATTCCGTCATCTTTTCGTATAAGTTGCTTTTCCATTCCTCGCAAAGCTTCGTTCTTAATGTTTTCTTCTTTCAGAGCCTCAAGCTGAGCTTCTATAATTTGTGCGGTAAAGTTAGAATGGATAGTTATAGTTAATGCTCGTACTCGTCGGGGTTTAATATTTTCTTTCCGGCTCAAGGCATCTGCTACCACGTTTGCCTTTCCGGGATGATAACGAATCTCACATTCGTAATCATTCAACAATTCAACCCATCTTCTTTGTCTCATATTAAGATCTTTTTGGTCGAAGATGTGTTGGAGACTCTTGTGGTCGGTAAAAATAGTACACTTAGTACCGTATAAGTAATGTCTCCAAATTTTTAGTGCAAAAATTACAGCTCCCAATTCAAGATCATGGGTAGTGTAATTATTCTCATGCATCTTAAGTTGTCGTGATGCATAGGCGATAAATTTTCCTCTTTGCATCAACACACATCCCAATCCTTGATTTGACGCGTCGCAGTATACAACAAAATCTTCTGTTCCATCTGGAAGGGATAGGATTGGTGCACTACACAACATTTGCTTCAGTTTCTGAAAAGCAGCTTCTTGTTTGTCTTCCCAGTTGAACTTTGTATTCTTCTGGGTTAGTGCTGTAAGTGGCTTGGCTATTTTGGAGAAATTCTCTATGAATCTACGGTAATAGCCAGCAAGTCCTAGGAATTGACGCACCTCTGTTGGCGTCTTTGGTGCTTCCCAATTCCTGATTGCTTCAACTTTGGATGGGTCAACATGAATTCCTTCGTTGCTAATTACATGACCTAAAAATTGTACTTCTCTAATCCAAAACTCACATTTGGAGAATTTAGCATACAACTTTTCTTTTCTTAGTAGTTCCAAGATTATTTGCAGGTGTTGACCATGTTCTTCCTTGGTTCGTGAATATATCAATATATCATCGATAAATACGATCACGAATTTATCCAAGTATGGTTTGCAAACACGATTCATGAGATCCATAAACACTGCTGGGGCATTGGTTAATCCAAAAGACATAACTAAGAACTCATAATGACCATAACGTGTTCTAAATGCTGTTTTTGGAATGTCGTCTTCTTGTACTCTGAGTTGATGGTATCCTGATCTAAGATCTATCTTTGAGTAGTAGCTGGATCCTTACAGTTGATCGAATAAATCATCAATTCTTGGAAGTGGATAACGATTCTTGATCGTTAGCTTGTTTAGCTCCCGATAATTAATACACATTCGAAAGGATCCGTCCTTCTTCTTGACAAACAAGATTGGTGCTCCCCAAGGTGAAAAACTTGGTCGGATAAAGCCTTTGTCAAGAAGTTCTTGTAGTTGGCTAGACAATTCTTGCATTTCAGATGGAGCCAACCGATAAGGAGAATTTCCTACTGGTGTTGCTCCTGGAATTAAATCGATTCGAAACTCGACTTGTCGGACGGGAGGTATTCCAGGTAGATCTTCAGGAAACACGTCAGGGAAATCACACACTTGAGGTATGTCCTTGATTTCTTTTGTCTTTCTCTTCCTATTTACAATGTGGGCTAAGAATGCGCTACATTTCTTATGTAGATATTTCTGGGTCTTAGTACAAGAGATAACTTTGAGGTTCTTCCCAGATTTATCACCATAGATAATCAGGGCTTCGCCGTTTGGTAAGGGTAGTCGTATGGCTTTCTCATGACATAGAATTTCGGCGCGGTGTGAAGATAACCAATCCATGCCAACTATGACATCAAAACTACCGATAGGCATTGGCATGAGGTTGACGTGAAAAAGGTAGTTATTAAGAGTTAACAGACAGTTTTCTAGGATTTCATGTGTTTTCTCAGATGATTGTTTGGGATTCTTCCTATTAAACTTGCGCTTGTTTGTTCTAGATTTGGGAGACTCAGCCTTTGAGACCACTTCTGTTCCTTGGATCTCTGTGAGGGTTAGCTGATGAGCTATCCTCTTGGTGCTGTCATAAGTCGTAGGCTTTGATGCGATCACCATGCCTTTAATTTGCGATGCGAAACCCCAGATATATCGCTCAATCTTTTTATATTCAGGGTTTACAAGTGCTGGACACATTACAGCAAGATAATTAAATCTAGCGGTATAAGCTTTTATCTCTGAACCCTTCATGGTTAGGGTCCACAGTTCTTGTTCCAGTTTATGTATCTCCTCCCTAGGACAATACTCCTCTACTAGCATTATTTTTAGCTCTTCCCATTTCATGGAATTTGCAGTATCAATTCCCATGGTATTCACATGGTTGTTCCACCAGGTGAGTGCTGCATCAGCGAAAGTACATGCTGCAAATCGTACTTTACAATCATCTGGACAAAAGCTTATTTGAAAGACGGACTCTGTCTTTTCTATCCACCTCGTCAAATTAACTACCCCTTCATTTCCATGAAAGCTTTTTGGCCTGCAATTCATAAAATCTTTGTAGGTACATGTTCTAGTGGTCCCTACATGGCCTTCATTTCCAACTCCATCTCTTGTGACATTAGATAGAGCCGCATCAATTCTTTGAGCTATGATTTCTTCAAGTTGTACTGTACTTATTGAGGGGTTTATTTCTGTTGGTGGTTGCGGTTGTTGTTGTTGTGGTGCTGATGGTCGGTTAGGGGTTAGCCGATTACTCCTTCTAGGCATTTTGTTTTAGTTCCTATTATAAATAATAAGAATTTTATGAGTTTTGTTAATCATTTAATACACGAGTACTAAATACTCCAGTTATTATTCACAGTGTAAAACGTAATAGACAACACAATGATTACTGTAACATATGCTTCATATTATGACCAGTGGTTACATCAGTTTATTTAGGTTATAAGAGAAAAGTTTCTATAAACATTGCAAAATTTGCAAGGTTTTCTACATCCTTGCTATAAACTTTCCTCCTTTCGCCTTAACTAGTCTGATTTTCTCTATTTACATAACCACTAGTTGGAGCTTATCTACCAGAAACCTAAGTGATGACCCAGCACGTCAGTGACATTAACCACTAGCTCTTCAAGTGCTTGAGTTCTCTGCTCAAGACTTCCCGTGCGTTCTTCATTTCTTGAGGTTTGATTGTAGAGTTCTAACTCTGCAATCCTGGCATCGTGAGTAATCATGTCATTATAAGCAAAATTTATACGATGATGGACATCCATCACCAATTCCTGATCTCGTGTCCTTTGTCCTTCTAGCCTTCGCACTCTTCCAGAGAGATGAGTAGCCCTCCCTTCGACAATTTCCATTTTGTCTTCAATTTTGACACTTTTCTCAAACAATTGGGATAAAGTGTTATCTTCAGAAGAATGTGGGAGATGTGGTCGAGATGATTGACCAGTCTCATACATCTTGGCAGCTCTTTCTTCTGCCACCCACCTATCAACGGTTTGTGCGATCCGTGCAGGTTCATCTTGAACTCTATGACTTCCTGAAGATGTCGCCTTCTGATTCTTCTTAATCTTTGGCCATATCGGTATGGATTTACGTGCCGTGCGTTTCATTTTTACTCCTCCTGGAACTTTATGGTAAAGAGTGTTCAGTGGTGGTAAAGATGATGCCACCGATTCTGTCTCCTCCATGGATTCGCTTTCTTCCATTCGTTCACTCTCTTCCCATTCGTTGGAGGGTAAAGGTGCTCCATCGTCAGAAGGTATTGGATGAAAGGTGGTTGGATTTATAGGGTAGTAAGGATCGCCTACCATCATGGGGAATGAAATTTCCTCTTCTTCATCCGTATCCTCGATGATTATCCATTCTCGTGAATGTGCCATGTCGAATTCCTATATGTTTTGGATCACCAAGAGTTTTAGTCTATCAAATATTACTCCCAAATTAAATAGTTCATATGATCTGATCATAATAAAATGTAGTTGCGCACCTACACCTAGTTGTGATAGGATATATGCACATATAAACTTTAGTTGGAATATTTGATCTAAATCCTTGAGATCAAAAAAATTCCGGGTATTAAGGTGTATTCTCATCGCGGGTCTGAGTCTTTACATATGACTCTATATTCTTATTTATTGTATTCATGCTTTAATTATTGTTTGTTACTTCAGGTCTATCTGATAAGGCTCCGGCCAGTCAGGACAGTCGAAAGGGCAGGATCATTTTAGCATATTGCCGTTCTGAAATCCAGCAACCCAAATCGACATGTCTATCTTGTCACCGCTCCCGTAAGTAGTCCTTTAGTAGAATAATTAATAATACTTTTTATTTATAGGTTAAGGTATATACCTAAACCTAATAGAGTAAGCCCTAAACTATAGACGTGCTTTCCTAAGCAAGTGCTAGTTCACAGTTATATAACATACATTGAACAGTACTAAAGAAAATACATACCTTTATTGATAACTGAAAGTTACATAACTGTTTTTCTAGAACCTATTACATATTATCCGACTATGGCATACTTCTTAATGAACAGAAAGGTAATAGTAAAACTTCTTCTGTTCGAATACATACCAGCTTTTCAAGTTCCTGAAAACACATGCATTTTAAAATACGTCAAGATAAAGTTGGTGAGTCCACAGGTTTTGACTCCATAAAATAATACATTTTCCACATTCAAAAGTATAGTTTTTGAAAGTATCATTTTGACTCTCCATCATTTAGTATGTATATTAGGTATAATAATTTACTTATCAATTAAGTGTTATACCTAAACATTCCTTAATCCTAAGGTATAAGTAGGGGAAACTTATACTTAACATTACTACTTGTATACGACAAAGTATAATGTTTCTAACAATTTGCTACCATGAGCCTGTAACCGCTGCTATGATATAATACCTCTGATAGAACACACTCATGATTTACTATGAGAAACAAACACACTCATGGTTTACCATGAGAAACAACACCGTACGCTTCATCGACAACGGAACAATAACAAATAAAAGGATAGTTCATCACTTGCTTTTGGTTGACTGTAGCTAACAGTCACAAGTGGGGTGGTCAACCTGTATACTAATTATACACGACTTCCTCGCTCACACGGGATTAACGGTTACAGTTCAGAGGATTTCCACTAAGATCCCCAATCTTAGTTGATGAATATAATTACTCATGTAGACTTTGACGGCTTCCTATAGCTCTAACAACAAAAGCATCTTTATGTCTAAAACCCTAAGTTACTAGACTATGCTTTTAAACATTACTCCTAACTTCATAATATTTAGGCAGTGTAACAGCTATATCTTGAAGTAAAACCAGGTTTTATCTTGACCAAAAACCAATAATAACAACATATAACGTTCCTAGTTTTATCTTGACATAAAACTATCAATAACAATACCAAGTTTTATCTTAACATAAAACTAACAATAACAACGTATAATATATCCAGTGTTATCTTGACATAAAACTATTAATAGCAACATACTTTATAACTTAACATATAAATCTTCCGAATATAACTTCGGAACTATATTGCACACAACATATATATAGAATCTTAAGTATAACTCAAGATCTACATTAGTAAATTAACATAATGATAAGTTGATAATAGTTGTATATATTCAAAATATTATATTTAGAACAACTATACCCCGGCTATTATAACTATATACTGTCATATAGACATAATAATAACATATATATATAATATCTAGCATGCATTTTCCCCCGAAATATTAGAAAGTGGGGCCGTGAAACTTACCTTAGTAGCGTGATTTTATGTTATCTAAGCAAAAACGGTCAGCGTACGAGGTCGTCGGGACTCGGGATGCAAAATGGCCTCCAAAAACGAGATAGAGAGAAGAGTTTAGGTGTAAGAAGTGTTAAGGTCGAATTTGCTATTTATAGGCTGATTTTTGGCCATTCACGACGTGAACCAAGCATGTTCACGTCGTGAGCTCGATCCTGCTCACTTCGTAGACCCGCCATTTGGTCCCTAGCTTCGGATGGTGTCCCTTTGACTCCTCACGACGTGAATCAATCCTTGCCCACGTCGTGAGTTTGGATCTTATCCCCTCGCAGCCTCGTCACACCTTCTAGATCCAAAATGTGGCGGTTTGAGTCCTCACGTCGTGAGTTTTTATGCTCACGTCGTGAGTTTAGTCAAATTAGGGTTTCTGACAGCGACATCTTCGGAAGGCCATAACTTTTGCATACGAACTCCGTTTTTGACGTTCTTTACATCCACGCGTAGGTATTTACGAGTACTACAACTCACTTTTAGACTTAAATAGCTAATTCTAAGTCTATTTTAAATTCCTCTTATTATAGAGATTTATAGTGTTTGGTTTATCATAACTTCTTCATGCGAAGTCAGATTCAAACATTCTCTATATTTTTGGGATCGTATGGACGTATACTTTGAGTTGTATTATAAAGAAGATTCATATTTGTATTAGAATTTATCATGAACTACATAACACTCTTACCACATTACTACGTTAACAAAATCACATTACATGATTGGCATAATCACATGTGATTGTCTATTGACCTATTTTGACTAGTGTTACAATAGAACTCATACTTTTCATATAACACTTAAGTACTTGGTACTTAAACGTTATTCTAATATTTGTAAATGGCTTGCAGATATTTACAGAAGAGTAACCAGCTGAGCACAATCAAGTTCGAACTACACTCTCGGAGTTTAGTTTGTTAATTATGCTAGGAATATAATGCACTTGTATTATGAAACAGGGTTTGCTTTGGAACAATGTATATTTTAATTTAGTCTGCCTATATATATGTCTCAGTTTAATTTATATGATTGACTATTTACTTAAATCGTCTTTCATGAAGATCACCTTCATATTCAGAAATGATTAAAATTTTGATTATGAGACTAGATCTCATAACAATAATTATAAAGTAAATATCAATGTTTTATAGATAACAAATTCTATATGCAAAATAGTTCGACATAAACTTGTTTTAAATCAAAGTCATATTTGACCTTGTTATCTTTATTATATAAATGTCATTCATATATTCCAACTTCAAGAAAGGGATCCTTGAAGGCAAATGATGTAGTTTATTTGGAATATATAAATCTTATTTATATATAAAATATTCCTAATGTCATTTTCACTAAGTAATAGAAAAAAATAAATTATTAAAGAACTATACATTATGGTGTATGACTTCGTTTCTAATAAATACCTAAAATTTTGCACAAGATACCAAATAAACTTTATAAATAACTATAGTAGTTTTAATTATATTTTACATGTTAAAACATAATTTTGAAATCCTTGTTTAAGTTTTCAAATATAAAGTTGAGATAATAAATGATGAATTAAATCTTACTTGATATGATTACTTTCTAAATTTGTAGAAATGTCCTCCTTTTATTTCTTTGGGATAACACATATAACACTATGTATTATACCTTGAGTACAAATACCAACTAGTAAGTAGATATCACATTTTCTTCATAGGATTTTGTGTGGAAAGGCTCCATCCCTATCTTACTTAAATTATTTATGGATTTAAAGCCTATGTTGGACTAAAGCATTTAAACCCAAAATCTACTGAATACGTATTATATAATACTCTAAATGTGGCTTATATTATTATATTTAAACCTATCAAGAATAAGTTCTCTGATTCCTTTGATAGCTAAGTTAGCAGAAAGCAAGGTTTTAATGACAAAACGAGTGGGAGGTACATGGAACTTAAAGCATCTCAAGAACCATAACCTGATGTAATTATAGTTTACACTAGTTTTAACAGGGATTGTTAAACTTGAATAATAGTTATTCATAAACACAAATTATTCGCTTTAGTGGTAGAAAGCATCTATGACCTGAGAAATGTGGAATCTCTCATTGATGAGCTTTTATTGATGGTTTCTTGCAAATCCATCAAATACCAAGATGCTATGTCAAATCTCGAATCCGATTAATGACTTAGAGTCATGAACATGAGATGTAATCCATGTATGATAATCAAGTATGGTCTTGATTGAACTTTCTCTTTATAGCAAGGCTAGAAGGAGAAAGTGATACTTCTAGAAAGAATACATTACATGGATAACCATAGATATTTAAAGAAGACTTATTATAAAAGGATTTTCTCATACTCATGTTATTGACTATGGTCCTTATCATACTCATAAAATTGACTATGATCAAACCTTTTTCACAAGTAGCTATGATCAGATCAACAAGGATATTGTTTACTATAAATTCATATTCTCAATATGAGATATATATAGCAAATAGATTTCAAGAAAGACTGTTTTTCTTAATAGACATCTACTAGAAGATATCTATATAGATTAGCCTGGAGGTTTGCTTAATTCATCTTATCCTAGAAAAATGTGTAAAACTTGAGATCCACTTGTGGATACAAAGCAAACATCTCAAGGTTGAAATTATCATTTTAATATAAAATCACAAGTTATGCTTTTATATCAAAATAAACATAACATGTGTGTTTACTAAGAACTAATGGGAGCATAGTGACATTCCTAATCTTGTATGAATGAGACATACTTAATCATGAGAAATTACATTCTGGCCATGCTAGGCATTTTCACCGTGACTTAGAATGTGTTTCTACAATGAAAGACTTAGGAAGAACAAGATACATTATTGTAATGTAAAATCTATAGAGATAGATATAATGAATGTTAAGATTTTTATATCTTTTTTTGCATATATTGACAATATCTTGAAAGAGATCAAGGTACAAAATTCTTTAGGAGGAACCTTGCTATGTTATAGAAAGGGAAGGCAGAGGCACCGAATGACGAAGAGAGGCGGCTTGTCACATAGCACTAATTTTGGGCCAGCCTCAAAAGGACCTAACTCATAGGTTTGAACTAGAAGAAATGATTTATATTTGATTTACTTGGCAAATTAATGCAACATTTATGCCATATTATGGATAAGACTTGTTATATGATCATGCTATGAGCATATCACAATACACCGAGTGAATACAAGGTTAAATCACCAGATAACTATATAAACATTCTAAGATTACTTTAGAATAACTAAAAGAATATATGTGACACAACTAGTTTAGAATAAAATCTTCATGTGAAGAGCTACATAAGATTCTGATTTCTAAACAAATTTTAGATAATTATGAATTATAATTAGATTATGACTTCATTGTGGGATGAAGAGTAAGTTTAGTTGGAATAAGGTCCAACCAAAACAAAATGACAAAATATACAAAAAAATAAGAATACAATACTTTAGAAGCTGAAATCTAATATGATTGGATGAATGATGAGCTCATTAAAAAGCTATGTTGATCTCCACCATTCAAGGATCACATAGAAATTTTTATGACTTCGAGAGTATACTTAATCGAGCTAAGAGACTCTATGTTACGAAAGAACACCAATCAGAGACTCCAAGATATGTAACTATATGTAGAGTAAAGACAAATATAGATATGATACTATTTACAGAATTCACAGAAATTAAGTTTAGTCAAGCCCATTAATAAATCCCTTCTTTTGAGCTAAGTATGAATGATCACACATCAACTATAAAACTTTATTATTCTAGAAATGGGATTTTGATTTGGATTTAGTATTTGGATATTGGAACATTATAACAACAACTCTTACATAATGTTTTGATATACTGGGATATGATCATAACATCAATACTTGTTGTGTTCTATATTAATATGTTTAATCCATGAATAATCTTATTATTCTAAAGGTTCATAGTTGGTTATAACTGTGGGAGCAATTATGAAGTAAGACTAATATGAATTGGATTGGATGACCTTCACCAGATGAAGGTAGGCAATGTGTTGTAACAAAGTTTCATAGGTACTTGTCAGAGAACTGGTATTGAACTGGCCCGCATCAAGATCATCTCATGGATCCCTATCAAGAATGATACTTGATTAAAAGGTACTATATTTGTATCCTTAACACATGAGATACATAGCGGGACTTAAGTATAGGGAGTGTTGTGCTTAGATATGGTTAAACGTTGGTCCTAAACCGGCCAGTTATAAAAGCCATTTTCTGGTGTGGTATAAACTTGCAAGAGGCTTATGTAGTAAATATGGGATTTGTTCCTCTTATGTATTGAGAGTTAGACATCTAAGGCGCCTTACCATAAGTTGAACACCTAATGAGATTGATCGCGATCTGTATCTCATGTTCAACATGATGTTTGTGATAAAGGTATAACTGATAAACTTACCTTATACACCAATTGTTGCTTGGAGATTTTTGGGAATTAGGCGTTGGTAGAATGGCACAAAGAGGTATGTTGATGGGGGCTGTGAAATATTGTTAGACGTTCACCACTGTCTATCTTAGTGTAATATGAATCTTGCGCAAGTGGAAGATTGAAAGATCTTGTATGCTCAAGAATCATATTAAAGTGATATTGCTAACTAACATATGATACTAATGGGTAACACTAACGACAACTTGATATAATTGATTATTTATTAGAAATTGATTTTAATAAATATTCAATAAAGTCTTATAATTAAAATTGGAAATTATTTATTTCATGGAAATATTAATTTTCATTAGCAAGTAATATTACATAATTCATATGTTAGGAATTAATAAATCATGTACAACCGTTTGGACTAGAAAAATTCTCTTGTCTTTTACCAAAAAGTTAAAGTTTATATTTTATAAACTTGGTTTATAAAATAAAAGACTTAAGTCTTCTTCTTTTTTTAAGGTATGCCCGAAATTACCTTAAGGGATAAGAGGTATGGACTTTTGACTTATTTAATGTAAATTAATAAGAAGCATAAGGGACAATCTAGCTAGTAGATGGATGGGTTCTTAATGGTTAAAGACTCATGAGTATTATGTATACTATATACATGAGAGAAAGGCTTTTACTTGTTGGTGTACATACTCTCTAAAACAGTAACATGATTGCATGTTGGGTTCTCTCTTAATTTTCTTCATCTTTGGAAGATTAACTCTCTTGATTTTGCTCTCTTGAAGTTCATATTGGTTATGAAATTCAAGCTTGAGAGCCTTAAGAGTTTTATACAAAAGGAACTAACATTCTACATCAAGAAGATTCATTGTTGGTGTCTCTAAAGTTCATCACTCTTCATCAACTTCCAAGCCTCTCATGAGGACCCAAAGAACTACAAAGGTTGTTATTTTTTCATCTCCTTCTTTGGTTGGTGTTTAATCTTGCTACAACTTGTAAGATGATCATTGGTGGGTTTAACTTGTTTATGTTATTAAAAAATTTATAAGTCTTCCATTGCTAAATCTCTTGTTTTTTAAACTAGTTGTGGAATAAAAACCCGATAATTGGTATCAAGAGCCACCTTGCAAGTTTGGTTAGATTTTTTGATTTTTGAAAATATTAGTTTTTGGATAATATGGATAACTTGGTTTTGTATAGAAAACAAGTTCACACATATTTTCTACGACAAATTTATAATTGTTATTTTATGTGACAAAAGTTTTCATGCATCTTTTGTCATTTAAAGTTGTCTTGGAAAAACAAAGGTTCTTTAATGCGTATGTAAATATTTATGATTTACATAAACTAGCCAATGACCATTGTGTGTTTTGTGTTGGTTGTTTTTATTATAATAATGGTTGTAGTAATTTATTTATTCATATGGTATGTAATAAATTAAACATGTTATTTTTCTTGGTTTATTTTTGTAAATAATAGATTAGTTGTTAGAAATAATTTATTTGTACAAAAATGTAATAAGAAATCAAGTTCGAGCCCTTTTTTTTGAAGACAAAAGAGCAATTTTCGAGTTTATGAGCTTGCTGAAAGTTAGTGACAGTTTCTTAAAGTGTCAAATTTGTCTTATTAGTGTTGACAAAGGGTTGTGTTGGGATTATTAGTGTTGTGTCAAATTTGTATTGTATACATTTATTTATACCGAGATGGGCCTGTCCATTCTTGTGTTTATGCTTATCATCTAGCCTATATATATTGCATGTATGTATCAATTAGGGTTAACGTTTTGTCGCCCTACATAGCTCTTACAGAGAAGTTCTCATTGAACTCTTCTAGGGTTATTATAATCAAAACATTCTACATTATTTTGATCATTGTTCTTGTCATTTATTTCACTTATTTACTATAGAATCTATCGATCTTAATTATTGTTTCTACAATTGGTATCAGAGCAGGAGATAGTGTAATTAATTCTCTATTCTTCTATCGAGTTTTTACTAGGGTTTATTGTTTTTCTTGGATCTATTGTTGGTGTCTCAATCGCTTCAATCGGTTGTAGGCTCTAGATCTAGATCTCTAGTTTTTTCCTAGATCTTGATTCACGTATTACACTTCTGATTCTATATATGTTTTAGTGAATTCTTGACATCATGCAGAACCAAGATCCTCATACTCTTTCTTTCAATCTCTCTAGTAGTATTGGATCTACTACAAGGATTCTGATACTTTTCCCTCAAGATTATGAAGTCTGGGCGCTATACTTTGAAGACTATGTTCTTGGTATTGAAGAACATGGCGCTACGATATGGCGGGCAATGACTCAAGAGACATTCACGTATACATGTACAAGAAAAGAAATCAAGACTTTAGCCGAATACAATGCACTCATTCTGGAACATACAAACGTTCCACAAGATGAAAAAGTGTAACACCGTAAATTTTCATACAAATGTTTCATTTTAGATTCACATAAAACACATCAGCACATATCACAAATCCCCAAAATGTCAAATTATTAAAACACATGTCCTTAATTGTTTGAATAAAATCCAGGATCCTCAGAAACATAACTCCATCTCGTGTGTACAATCAAGTCGGCGCCTTCCCGTGATCTTTGAGAAGTACCTGAAGCACATAACACATAACACGGTAAGCACGAAGCTTAGTGAGATCCCCCAAAATACCACACACATCCCATTAGCCTCTCATGGCTATACTCAAATAAGACCCTCCGGTCAATGTGTCTCAAAAGAACCCTCCGGTCCTATCCCAACAATGCACAAGATAGTAGACGACATAAACCACAAAGACAGTGTGCACAAGATAGTGAATGACATAAATTACAAAACATAATGCATGATATCACATACCTCAGTATATGCACGTACGATCAATATTTACACAGATTACTATAACAACATAAGTTACAAAGACAGTATGCATGATAATACATATCACATTATAAACAAATAAGACCCTGCGGTCCATAATGTACTAAGACCCTCCGGTCTACAATGTACAGTGACCCTCCGGTCAACAATATACTAAGACCCTTTGGTCAATAGTGTAAGTAAGACCCTCCGGTCATCAACAAGAATAAGACCCTCCGGTCACACACAAATTACAACACAGGTAAGTATAGTGAGAAGACTCACCTCGGATGGCGAACAGATCCTATAATGTTGCTGCTGCACTCCGACTTCTATCACTAAGCCAAACCCACAAATAACCCCATTAGGATCTAAGACCAACCTTCACATTATTAGGTCTAAATATGGTTAACCAATCCGGTCCATAAATAACCCAAGCCCAATGGGCCCACCAAGGCCTAATACCAGATGGGTCCATAAAAGGCCATTAATGGCCCAACTATGGCCCAATTTTCCAAATTGGGCCCAAACCCTCATATGGGCCTTACCCTAAATACCATCTAAATATTCTAGTCCACATGATTACTCATGGATAGCCCAATCACCAAAGCCCAATTGAAAGGCCAAACACAAGGCCCAAGCAAAATTAGGGTTTTCACATAAAATGACGATTAGGGTTAAATGTTTATCACTTAACCCATTAAGGGCTTAACCTATAAGTCCTTCACTCCACTAGGCCATTCACACCATGAAGTCGGACATAATTTACAGTATCGATCTAACAGTCCAACGCAGGCCCCGGTGAAATCCAAACTAACAAACCCAAAATTAGGGTTTTGTAAACCCTAATTAGCGTTTCTAGCCCAATCACAAAGCAGCCCATTCCAAGATTAGGTGTTTAGGCCCATTAGGGTTCCACTAGATCGGGCACCACCCACTGCCACCCCAGGCGATGGTGATTGGCGGCGGCCCATGGCGGCAGGCGGCGGCAGCCACCATTTCCAATGGTGGAGGTTAGTTTTCAGACCAAAACATCGCTCAACCAACATCGTACGACCATTGCACACCCAAATATACAATAACCGCACACACAGCCACCCACGCGGAGACAGGTGGTGGTAGGGAGCGACAGCCACCACCTCACGGTGGTGGTGGTGGATTCTCTTGGTCCCTAGCCTAGCAAACACATATATACGCTCGTAAACATGAGCCTAACACTGAAGTATACTCAACCCAGCCACTTCAGGTGGCAATTGACGACCAGAAGTACAAGAGCGGTGACCCAAGGCCACCGGCGACCCCAACAACGTCGCATACCCAGCAGTAACGAAAGAGGGGGAAGATGGTGGCGTGTTGACTTACCGGCAACATCCTATCGCGCACGCCCAGCACAACGATGACTCAAGACTTCAGCACTCGGTCCCAGTGGTTTCTTCGACTGCCACATCGTTTCTGGCATTATGGTGGCATTCTCGGTGGCTAAGGGATCGCTGACGGAGGGCGGTGCTCGGTCTCGACAGGGGCGGCGGCTAGAGGGGATTATGAGTGATGGTGGCGGCCGATACAATAGTGTATGGTTAGGGTTCTCCTTATCCAACGGGAATGGAAGGAAAAAAAGGATACAGGGTTAAACCCGTGTCCCTCTCAAACTATGCTGCCAAATGAACACTTTTGGTCCCTCCTAACTAGATTATTTTCAATGCAAATCCAATGGTTATCATATAACCCTCCACTTTGAGAATTATTTGCAAGACAAATCCAAAAATTACCTTTTAGCCCCCATGATCTGAATTTAACACATTAAGTCCTTCCTTCTCACATTTCCCTTCATAATAAGTCCTAATAATTACCAAACACACCCTGACTTCTAAAATCTTTACGAGATAAATCCTGAAATTACACTTTAGCCCTCAAAGGTCCAAATTATATTATTTGACTCCCCGAAACCAACACCTCGCTAAATATTATTATTTTAGGCCACTATTAATATTCACCCTTATCCATTTATTTATTTAATATACAGGATGTTACAAAAAGATAAACTTATGTGCAACATAAAGGCGATGAGAATCATAAGGTTTTCTCTTCCTCCGGACACTTTCCGTCTCATGAGTTCATGTACTACTGCTAAGGAGATATGGGATAGGCTCAAGGAACTCTATTCGAGTGACACTGATTTGGAACACTCTATGCAAACACTTATCTTATTAGAGTTTGTAGCGTTTGCACAAAAGTTTGATGAAAAACTAGATCAGACATTCAATCGATTCAATCATCTGTTGAGCAAGATGCTTAAGCATAATCTATAACGTGAAGTTATAGAACAGAAATTCACGTTCGTCAATGGATTGAGATCTGAGTGGAAAGCTATTATGTCTACTGTGAAAGCACATGAACAGTTCAAGAGCTCCTCACTGGCAAAGCTTGTGGGAATTCTGAGATCCCGTGAAGATGAAGTTACGAAGGAGTTGAAGATTGTTGCTGCTATGGGATCCCTGGCATTACTTGCAAAGGGAAATAAGGCAACTGAAGATGATTCGGAATCTGATCTCTCAGATAGTGAGATCTCTAATGAAGAGAAGGCTTTGTTAGTTCCCAACCCTAAGAAGTTCTTCAAGAAAAACTTCTCTCGTTACAGGAACAAATGCAGGTAGGGTGGTAATTCCAGTTCCGAGAAGCTAAGGGATGAGTTTTTCAAGAACTCAGGAAACGACAAAGAGAAAAAGGAGAAAAAGCTTTTGGGTGGTGCTGGCTATGAATGCAGTTGTTGTAATGGTAAGAATCACTTTACCAAGGAATGCATGCTTAGGAGAATGAATGAAAAGAAAGAAACTGAGAAGGATGAAGCCTACTATCTTCAGAAGATAAAGGAACTCAGGAAGAAGAATGCAAAGACGACGTTGATTGTGCAAGAAGGAAACGATGAAGATGGAAGAGTCGAGGTGTGGTCAACAGACTCTGAAGATGACGAGGTCAGGAAACCCACACATGGCGGGTGTTTTGTGGCAAAGTCGGATGAGCAGGAGTATGAAGGTAGATGCTTGATGGTTCAGAATCGCGTTTCAGAACAGAGAGAATTCGCAACTGATGGCGGTCAAAATTCCGAAAGTTGTTTTGCAGCAAAGATTGTTTCAGAACAGGTGTTAGAATGTGAAAAGGTCATCGATAAGGTACACTTTATACTTAAATTTCTTAACATTCCTGTGTCTCGTTA
The DNA here is from genome assembly GCF_052849685.1 of Lactuca virosa. Lineage (NCBI taxonomy): Eukaryota > Viridiplantae > Streptophyta > Magnoliopsida > Asterales > Asteraceae > Lactuca > Lactuca virosa. The sequence continues at coordinate 365,985,101 of NC_136433.1, read as the reverse complement.
TGATTCAGAACTAGACGATTTAAAATATACGGTTTCTAATTTCAGTGATAGTTTAAAAAGAACTTGTCTTAGTAATGCCAATCTAATTGATCAACTCAACAGGGTAACGTTTAAAAGTGAAGAGAAGAGATTAAGGAACGATAAGTTGGAAGTAGAGCTCACTAGAACTAGAGATGATATTATTTATCTTAAGAGAGACAATCTTGCTTTTTTAAAACAAAGGAACATTTTTTGTTTAAATAGCTAAGCGTTTATATTTCAATATTACTCAATTGCATCTTGATTGCGAAATAGGAAAAGGTTTGCACAAAATGATTTTTCCCTTTCTTGAATTTAAAGAGGATGAAATCGATGCGGATTGTTATAAGTGCGAATCCATTGTTTCTTCTTATGAAGTTTCTGACACATACAGAATTGGACTTGAGAAAATCGAAGAATACATTAAGTCCAAAGACCATACAAATATGTTGAAAAAAATGTTGAATGATAAGGATAAAGAACAAATCAAATCTGATACTATGCAAAAATTTGACTCGTTATGCAATAAATTAAATTCAGAAAATACTTTTGATCCCGAAAACGTTTTTGAATTTCAGAAATGCGATATGAGTGAAATTTATGTAGAGGATGAAATAGATTGTTCTGATTTTGTTCAAAATACCGATGAGCCTAAGAAAAATTTGATTTCTGAAAATTCAATCGAATTTATTCGTATTGTTGAAGTAAAGGCTTTAATATGAAAAAGCCATAGTTTTAATGAAAGTACAAATAGTTCCGAATCAAGTTTTGTGAAAACCGGATTGAACAAAAAGGATACTTCAGAACTCACGTCCCTTGTTAATAATGATAATGCTGATGGTTGTGATGAATACTTCTGGTCCGGACCAATAGACAATGCAAACAAAGCAAAAGGTCTTTCTGAAATGACCTCCTGGAAAACAAAAGGGAAGTATGTTTTGGAACCACTGAATCGTGTAGACCTTTGTTACGATCAGGCAGGGCCAAGTGCAACGAAGGATGTTCTTAGTTAAACCTCTTCTGAACAACACGAAACGCCAGTCAGAAAAGAGAAACCTAAGTTTAACATTCATAAGTCAACTGAAAAGCTTATTGCTAAGAAAAGACAACTGAATGCTAGATATAGGAGGAACTTACAAGAAAGAAAGCGTTTTTGGAAAAATAAGAATTCCAATCAAAATTCTATTAATTCAGAAAGATATTCAGTTCAAAATATGAATTCTTCTCCAATTCAGAAACCAAAATCAAAACCTTTTTCAAAACTACAGGTTTCAAAAGCACAAGTTTCTAAACCAATTGAAAAGCCAAAATCCAATTGTACTCCAAAAACATAGTCTTCAGAATTTGTCAACACATCAAAGATGTTAAGGGCAAAAGTAAAGGTGTTTCGGAACCATAGATTTCTCTCACGGAATATGAAGCAAACTTGAAAAAGGAGGAAAAGACATTTGCGAAAAAGATGGCTTAGAAACACAAAGATTTTATTCAACGAAAAGCTAATTTAGTTGAAATAAATCTTTGGGATGATAAAATGGAAGTTCAAAAAATAATAAAAGAGAAGAAGAGTGTTTTGATAAAAATATCCTTTTGGGTTGATAAGACTAAGATTTTTCTTGTTCTCAATAAATCCTCACAAGTACCCAAGATGGTTTGGGTTCCTAAATCTCTTTGAATTTTGTAGGTTATGCGTGACGAACAGTATGATTCGGAATGGTATATCGACAGCGGCTGTTCACGTCACATGACTGGAAGGAGAGAAGAACTAAGTGAATTCAGATCGTTAAAGGATGGTGGTCCAGTAAAATTTTAAAACAACGCTACCAGAGAAATCAAAGGCTACGGGATATTATGAATGGGGAATTCTCTATTCGGAAGGTAGCTTATGTAGAAGGCCTGCAACATAATCTAATAAGTGTTTCACAATTGGTTGTAGGTATTGGGCTAAAAGTGTTGTTTGATGACGAGGGTTCTGAAATTATAGAGAAGAAATCTAAAGCAGTGCTTCTGAAGTCTAAACGAAAGGAAGAAATGTAACCTCTGAATTTGAAACCTATCAAAGGGAAGCCGTTCATTTGCCTTCTTACGAAATCATCTTCAGTTGATAGTTGGCTATGGCACCGACGACTCTCCCATTTGAATTTCAAGGATATAAACAAACTCATACTAGGTGATCTTGTACGTGGTCTACCTCTTCTGAAGTTCGAGAAGGAACATCTGTGTGCTCCTTGTGAGTTTGGAAAGCAAAGTAGGAAGAGTCACTCAACCATCATCAATACCAAAATAATCGAGCCACTAGAATTAAATCATATTGATTTGTGTGGTCCAACTGCCATCGAAAGTATTGGTGGTAATAAATATATCTTGGTTGTTGTTCATGATTTTCCTAGATTTACCTGGGTGTTCTTTCTTAGACTGAAATTAGATGCCACTTCGAAGCTGAAAGATTTCATCAACAAGATAGAGCTTCAATTACGAAAGCATGTTCGGAAAATTCGCAATGACAACGGTTCAGAATTCAAAAACCAAGCGTTTGAAGAATTATTAACTGACAAAGGGATAAATCAAAACATCTCTGCTCCTTACACTCCACAACAGAATGGCGTCGTTGAAAGACGAAACCGCTCTCTTTGTGAAGCAGCAACGACGGTGTTATCATTTGCGAATCTTCCTCTCTACTTATGGGCTGATGCAATTGCAACTGTTTGTTTCACGCAGAACCGTTCATTCATCAACAAAAGATTCTTAATTACAGCGTATGAGATTCTGAACAAAAGAAAACCTAACGTTAAATTCTTTCATGTGTTTGGTTCCAGGTGTTTTATATTCAATTCTAAAGAACAAAGGATCAAATTCGATGCGAAAGTTGATGAAGGCATTTTTATGGGTTATTTGTTAACTTCAAAAGCATATAGAGTTCTGAACAAGAAGTCAAGAAAGATTGAAAAAACCTATTATGTCAACTTTGATCATAACTATTTGAAGAAGTATCAAAAAGCAGATTGTCAATCAGAGGAAATCTTTCCGTCAACGAATTCGATAACTATTCCTCTCTCGAATCTATATGAAGAATTTTTGAATTTGTTCTACGAACCTGATAAAGCCATCAATTCTGAATCTAATGCAAAAGATAATCAAGGGGATGAACTGAAGAAGATAGTTGATGAAGCTGCAGAAAATATCGAAACCTCTCATGACTCGCCAACTCTAAATGCTTCAGAATTCCCTAATCCACCACAAACTTCTGTGACAACCCGAAACTTTGTCCGTTTCTGTTACGCGAGTTTTGTTAATAAAATTTCGAATTTGTTAACTTTTCCGTCAAACTTTTGGTTTAGAAAATAATCTAGTTATATTCAATTAAATTATTTACGAGTTGGAACCAAAAATCGCGCAGAAACCCGAATATCTCGAAAAATCAAACATTTGCGGTCTAAATGAGATTACGACCGTAAACGTGTTTACGGCCGTAAACCCGTTTGCGACCGTAAACCTGTTTACGGTCAGCATAAAGTAGACCCCCCATAACGCCCCTATAAATACGACACCCCCATCTTCATTAGAACATTTCTGGACAAAAACTCTCTCCTTCTCTCTCTAAAAATCTTAACCGTAAACACTCAAAACGCCTTCAAGCTTCGGAAAACATCGAGAAACCACGTTTGGAGTCACTTGGAAACGCCTGGAAACGATTATCTCTTCGAAATCAGCAAGCAGAACCATTTTTCTTGAGTTTACGGTCCACCTTCAAGAACCGTAAATCCTGTTCTGGAGTTTACGGTCCAACCTTCAGAAACCGTAATCTCTGTTCTTGAGTTTACGGTCCGAGTCTTCAAGAACCGTAAACTCTGTTCTTGAGTTTACGGCCGTAAACTCACCGAGCATTCAGAAACCGTAAACTACTCTTGTAACACTGGGTTCATGGTATGATTTTATTTAAGTTTTATTCTTATTTTTGCCACGAACTCGGCGAGTCTGCGTCCCGACTCGCCGAGTAGCAGCAGGGTGGACACGGGATTTGAGCGGTGAACTCGGCGAGTCGATGCATGGACTCGGCGAGTCCACCTGTCTGAATGAAACTCTATTTTCAGAGATTGCACCCTATTTTACCCATTCTAAAACTCCCATTTCGTCCCTTTCACTTCCAGAAGAACTGTAGAGCAAAACCCTAGCCCATATTGATCCTTGTGAGTGATTTTGGCTTGGTAAAGGAAGTTTGAAGCTTAAGAGAAGAAGGAGGAAGTTGGAGGGTGCAAGGAAGTGTGGTAGATCCGAAATCTACCCTGGGAGAAGCTCCTAACCAGGTAAGAAAGCTCCTTCTTGATCTTTAGTATAATAGATTCCCTTTTTGTCCCTTATATGTGGATTACAAGACCTTAAACCTCCCAAAACTCCGTGTGTTTATGACCTAGGAGCTTAGATTTATGGGTTGGAACCATTGCATGTCTCAAAGTTGGCCAGAATGGGTGAAGAGTCGAAGGGTACTCGGCGAGTGCCAAAGTGCACTCGGCGAGTTCCATGAAGATGGCCTTAGACTCGGCGAGTTGGATAAACAACTCGGCGAGTCCTATGAAGATTGTCTGGTACTCGGCGAGTCGTTCCTCAAACTCGGCGAGTCCCTTGAATATAGCCTTGAACTCGACGAGTTGGTCTTCCAACTCGGCGAGTCATATGATCAGTCACTAGGATAAGAAGGGTTTAAGTGTAGGAGGTCCAACCCTCCGTAGTCGCACGTGGAATTAGCAATTTAACGTGTAGCTATAGTCCCAGAATCTCCAAATCTCCAAGGTTGATGTTCTGATGGAAGATTGGAGCGATTTGTGAGACCTGTTCGTCGGACTCGGCGAGTCACCCCCTTGGACTCGGCGAGTCCAGTCGCGGGTTTGTTAGTTGTCCCCGTCTAGCGAGTCGGGTTGACTCAGTGAGTGGGAACAGGGACCCGATGAATCAGAGTCGGGCTAGACATAGAAGGACTCGGCGAGTCGCCATATGGACTCGGCGAGTCCAGTCAATCAGAAGGTTGACTTTGACCAAGGAGTTGACTTTGACCAGTCATTTGACCTTAGGGGTATTTATGAGTACCTAATCCATATTTACGGATTTATAGCCGGAGGGATTACCGGTACGGCAGCCAGGCCTACTCTGAGCAGGTTTTTCAGCAGCTACTCTCGAGGTGAGTTTCCTTCCAGTAGGGACGGGTCTAAGGCACCAAGGCCGGCCCGTATAGACGATATGTTAGTATCGGAGTGTGGGCGGAGCCCGTATCTCATAGCTGAGTTTGATTGTGATATATGCCAGTATGATAGAATTGCTTATACTTGTTGTCTGTGTGATACTTGTATGTTATGGTTTAGTAGCGGAGTGTGGGCGAGGCCCGTATCTCCATGGATAGCAGAGTGTGGGCGAGGCCCGTATCTCCTAGCTAGTAGAGTGTGGGCGAGGCCCGTATGTCTATGGGTGTGGGCGAGGCCCGTATCTCTTAGCTGTTCATTATATGATTGCATGGTATGTGGCATTATGGGGGAACTCACTAAGCTTCGTGCTTACGTTTTATAGTTTTGTTTTCAGGTATCTCTTCAGCTAGGCGAAAGGAGCTGGCGCGGTAGCGGCATATCACACACACTCTTGTTTCCGCACTATGGATTTTCTGGGATGTACTCTGAATATTTTACTATGATGTTACCGGTTTTCAGACATAAATTAATATTATGAATGTTTTGTAACGATGTTTTATGTATTAACCTAATTTAAAAATGAAATTTTTAGCTGGTATTTTTGGGATGTTACAACTCTTCGACCGTAAACACCTTTTTAGTGGTGTTTTTGACTGAAAACTCACCTTCTTCGATTCGATCAAGTCCCGGTAACATTCCTCAACCGATTTCAAGTGTACCTCTAACACGTTATCTAACGAAATCGCTAATTTAGATACATATACATATTTATTTGATATTAGGATTTCGTTAAGTGTCACGTGCAACAACTCGAGGATCTTCATTTCAGTCAGCGATTTCACAACAAGAACTGTGAGTTCATACCCCTACATTTTTCCATATTTTCAATGTTTTCAGGGGGGGAATACAAGCTAAACATAAATGTTTTCAAAACTTATGCAAATCTCATACTTTAACCCTTTTGTGTTGTGTTGAGCATACGGGACGTTTTCACAAAAATTTGCATAGTTTTCTGGACACGCTATTCACTATTCATGCAAACTATAATCGGTATAGTTTGGGATTTTTCTAAAAATATAACAAGTACAGAAACTTTCACTGTTAAACATATGCACTGAGACAGAAACCATTTACAGTTTACATCACCACTTTATCATGGTATTCATAACTGTAATTATCATTATATACGGTATACATACGGATTTTCACTACGGTAGAACGCTACTACACTACATGTAAACTAGATTGTACGATACTGTGAGGCGCTACTTCACTACTGTACCCTTAGGTGTACAGGGATAAATCCTACCACTGTATAACCAGAGTCTCCTGGAGGGAGAGCGTGAGATTTGTGAATAGATCTATTCGGGACTGATAATCCCACATCTGGACTGCTAGCTACAGTTAGGCGGGCACGCCTGAGATGTACAAATGTCATTTAACTCGACGCCTGAAGAACGTTGGAAAGGTCTCTAGTCATATCAAGAATGGTTATACGACTCACAATATGTATAAATCACCTTTAGTTTACAACTTAACACTCTTCAACAATTCTATTTTTACTAAATATAACTGATACACACTACGTATTCTGGCAAAAGCCAGGGTTTTTCAAACAGAACCGATTATGCAATGGATTCACATATAAAATACTTACACTTCATGATTAGTTTTAGCTAGTCACATGAGGTAGTATTTTCGCATATCACTACAGTTTTCAGTAACGAACATCCATGGTTTTATACGAAATCGATAACGCTACCCTTTTCACTAAAGAAAATATCGGATTTTCTTGGAAACATACAAAATATCGGATTTTCTTGAAACTATACAAACATTTTCCGAACTCATCAACGATTTTTACTACAAACCACCACTTATGAACTCACCAGCTTTATGCTGATACTCTTTTAAACTACTTGTTTTAAGTTTATACTATACAAAGCTATTGAATCTAATTCAAACAATGTTTCAAACTGATGTAAACATTTTTATTTTAGTATGCACTGTACTGGTTGTGTTGCTACGATTGCTATTATTCATTGGTTGTGATGCTACACATGATGTCCTCCACCCCGGAATGTTTCCGCCATCGGTTTCGACAGATTGGTATCAGAGCCCTTGTTCATAGCGAACTAGTATACCGAACCTTACGTAGTATACAACTATAAACACTAAGGGGCCTAAGTGCTCTACGCTAAAAGTATACTTTCAAAATATAAAGTATTTTTAAACCTGGGCAGTTATGTAATCAAGTCTAGGGTGAATATAGCCTGATCAACTATATTCAATCGAGACATGACCAACATGTGCTTGGGAGTGACTGTGGTGTTACAGCAGGCCTAAAACTTACCAAACATCATCTCACATAAAATACTATAGGAGTATTTTCGCTAGAACCAAACTCGGTATACAGATTCACTCTAAGTATTGCTACCTCTCCTTCCTTAAGCGATAACTTACTTGTATTAGTAACCTTTCTGTGTTTATCGCTCGGTAAAATACTTTCATTATCAGGATGAGATATTTTGTTTTATATCCCGAGGACTTACAATCCTCTTCTCCCTGATTATTTCTAGAACAAGATGCCTCCCCGACCAAGGCCCGTCAGAAGGAACGACAACACTCCGCCACCACCACCACCCCCACAGTTCGACCCCGTCATGTTTCAGGAAGCAGTTACAGCCGTCGTGACTGCAGCAATGGCTCAAGTGAATGCTAGTGGGGCTGGAGGTGGAACCGACCCCCAGAGACAAGATGGAAGTCAGGGACATCAAAAAGAGTGTTCCTACAAGGACTTCATGACTGCGAAACCCAAGTCCTTCGAAGGAAATGGAGGTGTCATCGCCTTGACTCGATGGTTCGAGAAGATCGAATCCATCTTCGAAATTTGCGTTCGTTCTGAAGCAAACAAGGTGAAGTTCGCTGCCTGCACCTTCACCGACAGAGCCTTGACCTGGTGGAATGGTCGAGTCAAAACCCTAACCCTACCAGTGGCTAATGCCATGGGTTGGGAAAGATTGAAGGAGCTCATGCTCGCTGAGTACTGCCCGAGGGGCGAAGTGCAAAAGTTGGAGCACAAACTCTGGAACTTGAAGATGAAGGGTTCCGACATCGTTGCCTACACTGCTAGATTCTGTGATCTGGCTCTCCTCTGTCCGGGAATGGTCACCATGGAAAGCAAGAAAATTGAGAAGTACATCTGGGGACTGACGCAACCCACCAAAGGAAATGTCTTGGCTGCTCGACCAACCACATTTGAAAGCACCAAGGATCTGGCACAGACTCTGATCGATCTGGATTAAGTGGCAGCTGTCTCTGAACCACAAAAGGAAAGCGGTGGGAAGAAGAAGAAGTTTGGTAACAAACGAAAGGGCCAGTCTTCGCAGGAGCCCTCCAAGAAACAACAAATAGTGGTAGTTCATGCTGTTACTGCCCCTGCTGCTGCTCCCACTGCTGTCCCAACCACCCAATCTCCTACCAGTGTTTATGCTGGGAAGCTCCCCCTGTCCAACAAGTGTAACTTTCATCATCACGGACCCTGCCGTGAGCTGAGTTGCAACAGCTGTGGAAAGAAAGGACACACAGCTCGATACTGCAAGACACCAGCTCAACTAACCAACCAGGCTTCAGGAGCGGGCGCTGGTCAAACTTGTTATGGATGTGGAGAGGCTGGGCACTTTAGGAGAAACTGCCCCAAGGCAACAACTGGTGGCAATGCAGGGAGAGTTCTAGTGATGGGCCAGGAAGAAGCAGTTGCTGATCCTACTGTTGTTACGGGTACGTTCCTCCTTGACAAATCTTATGCATGCATTCTCTTCGATTCTGGTGCGGAAAGGATTTTTGTTAGTCATACATTCAAACATCTAATCAAATGTAAATCCCAACCTCTAACCGAACCATTTACCGTCGAGATGGCTAACGGAAAGAAGGAGAGCACTAACGACATACTCATAGGCTGTACTCTTACCCTAGACAATTATTCGTTTCCTATAAATCTTATGCCTGTGTCCATCAAGAGTTTCGACGTCATTATCGGCATGGACTGGCTAAGCTCCAATCGTGCTGATATTCTTTGCTTCGAGAAGGATATCCGTCTCAATCTTCCCTCTGGCGAAGCTCTCATGATTTACGGAGATAAGCCTAGCTCGAACCTCCGAATCATTTCTTGCATCAAAGCTCGGAAGTATCTGCGAAAGGAGTGCCATGCATTTCTAGCTCACGTTTAGATGTGACGCAAAAAGTTAGAGACCTCGAGAGTTTTCCCGAAGTCTGCAACTTCCCTGATGTCTTCCCTGAAGATCTCCCAGGAATCCCTCCCGAACGCCAAGTCGAGTTTCGTATCGACTTAATCCCCGGAGCTACTCCTGTAGCTAAATCTCCTTACCGCTTAGCGCCAGCGGAAATGCAAGAATTATCCAGTCAGCTCAATGAGCTGATCAGTAAGGGATTCATAAGGCCGAGTTCCTCACCCTGGGGAGCTCCGATCTTATTCGTGAAAAAGAAAGATGGATCCTTTAGGAGGTGCATTGACTACCGAGAGCTGAATAAGCTGACTATCAAGAACCGATATCCCTTACCCAGAACCGACGATCTCTTCGACCAACTTCAGGGAGCCAGTTATTTCTCAAAGATCGATCTGAGATCAGGGTACCATCAATTGTGAGTTCATGAGAATGATGTGCCCAAAACAGCATTCCGAACTCGCTATGGACACTATGAGTTTGTAGTAATGCCCTTTGCTCTAACCAACGCACCGGCAGTATTCATGGACCTGATGAATCGGGTGTGCCGCCCTTTCTTAGACAAGTTCGTGATTGTGTTCATCGACGATATACTTGTCTATTCGCGGAGTGAGAATGATCATAAATAGCACTTAAGGCAGGTGTTGGAAACGTTAAGGGCAGAAAAGCTATACGCGAAATTCTCGAAGTGCGAATTCTGGATCAGGAAGGTGAATTTCCTTGGACACGTGATTAGCAAGGAAGGAATAAACGTGGACCCTTCCAAGATCAAGGCGATTGAGAACTGGTCTGCACCAAAGACACCCACAGAAATCCGGTAATTCTTGGGTCTCGCGGGCTATTATCGCAGGTTCATTCAGAACTTCTCCAGAATCGCTAAGCCCTTAACTACCCTGACGCAAAAAGGGGTAACATTTAGTTGGGGAGTCAAGTAAGACACTGCTTTTCAAACATTGAAGCAGGCCCTATGCAGCGCACCTATCTTGTCCCTGCCCGAAGGACATAAGTCTTCGTTGTCTACTGTGATGCATCCAATCAGGGCCTAGGGTGTGTGCTCATGCAGAGAGGAAAGGTCATCGCCTATGCCTCGAGGCAGTTGAAAACAAATGAAGTCAATTACACAACTCACGATTTAGAGTTGGGAGCAGTGGTCTTTGCGTTAAAGATCTGGAGACACTATCTCTATGGAACCAAGTGCACTATCTTCACCGACCATAAGAGCTTGCAACATATTTTCGATCAAAAGGAGTTAAACATGAGACAACGGCGATGGGTAGAGTTACTTAGTGACTATGAATGCGAAATTCGCTATCATCCCGGGAAGGCCAATGTGGTAGCAGATGCCCTCAGTCGAAAGGAGTATTCAGGACGTAAGGTGAAGGCACTAACAATGACCATCCATTCCCATTTAACCGCGCAAATCAGAGAGGCTCAGTTGGAAGCCTTAAAACCCGAGAACGTGGCAAATGAGTCACTGCGAGGAATGGACAAGAACTTGGAGGTCAAAGGAGACGGAGTGTACTATTTCATGAACCGGATCTGGACCCCAAAGTCCGGCGGGTACAGAGAGGTTGTCATGAATGAGGCTCACAAGACGAAATACTCCGTACATCCGGATTCGGATAAGATGTACTTGGATCTCAAACAGCTCTATTGGTGGCCAAACATGAAAGCAGAGATCACTACCTTCGTGGGCAAGTGCCTGACTTGCGCCAAGGTGAACATCGAATGTCAGAAGCCCTCAGGTCTACTTCAACAGCCGGAAATACCTGAGTGGAAGTGGGAAAGGATAACCATGGATTTTATCACCAAGTTACCCAGATCTCCGAGTGGGCACGATGCCATCTAGGTAATTGTCGATCGATTAACGAAGTCCGCCCACTTCCTGCCAATCAAAGAAAACTTCAAGATGGAGAGACTCACCCGAATCTATATTCAAGAGATAGTTCTCCTTCATGGTGTACCTGCATCCATTATCTCCGATCGAAATAGCAGGTTTACATCGAGGTTCTGGCAGTCTCTACAGAAGGCTCTTGGAACTAAATTGGATATGAGCACGGCTTATCATCCGCAGACTGATGGACAGAGTGAGAGAACAATTCAGACATTGGAAGATATGTTGAGAGCATGCGTCATCGATTTCGGCGCTTCATGGGACACTCATCTTCCTTTGGTTGAATTTTCCTACAACAACAGCTACCATACCAGCATCAAGGCTGCGCCGTTTGAAGCCCTCTATGGCCGTATGTGCAGATCCCCTCTGTGCTGGGCTGAGGTGCGTGACACGCAGCTAGCCAGGGGTCAAGCCCCCGACAGTACTCTCACTGGTCCTGAGATCATCCGAGAAACAATTGAGAAAATTTTACAAATCCGAGAACGACTGAAAGCCTCTCGAGATACACAAAAGAGCTACGCCGATAAGAGAAGAAAACCCTTGGAATTCCAGGTTGGTGATCGTGTCCTTCTAAAGGTCTCACCCTGGAAAGGCATGATACGTTTTGGGAAACGTGGAAAGCTAAACCCAAGGTACATTGGACCATTCGAAATCCTTGCTAGGATCGGTCCCATGGCATACAAACTTCAGTTACCCCGAGAGCTCAGCAACATCCATCCTGTCTTCCACGTGTTGAACCTAAAGAAGTGTCTGTCCGATGAGACACTTGTGATGCCTATCGACGAGATTGAAATCAACGAGAACCTCAACTTCGTAGAAGAACCTGTCGAAATCATGGATCAGGAAGTCAAACGAACGAAACAAAGTCGCATCCCGATAGTGAAGGTTTGCTTGAATGCCAAGGGGGGACCTGAATTCACTTGGGAGCGCGAAGATCAGATGAAACAGAAGTATCCGCATCTTTTCCCTAATCCATGACTTGTGTTCTGCGTTCAAATTTCGGGACAAAATTCCCTCGAACGGGGGGGATGATGTGACAACCCGAAACTTTGTCCGTTTCCGTTACGCGAGTTTCGTTAATAAAATTTCGAATTTGTTAACTTTTCCGTCAAACTTTTGGTTTAGAAAATAATCTAGTTATATTCAATTAAATTATTTACGAGTTGGAACCAAAAATCGTGCAGAAACCCGAATATCTCGAAAAATCAAACATTTGCGGTCTAAATGAGATTACGACCCTAAACGTGTTTACGGCCGTAAACCCGTTTACGGCCGTAAACCCGTTTACGATCGTAAACCTATTTACGGTCAGCATAAAGTGGACCCCCAACAACGCCCCTATAAATACGACACCCCCATCTTCATTAAAACATTTCTGGACAAAAACTCTCTCCTTCTCTCTCTAAAAATCTTAACCGTAAACACTCAAAACGCTTTCAAGCTTCGGAAAACATCGAGAAACCACGTTTGGAGTCACTTGGAAATGCCTGGAAACGATTATCTCTTCGAAATCAGCAAGCAGAACCATTTTTCTTGAGTTTAAGGTCCACCTTCAAGAACCATAAACCCTGTTCTGGAGTTTACGGTCCAACCTTCAGAAACCGTAAACTCTGTTCTTGAGTTTATGGTCCGAGTCTTCAAGAACCGTAAACTCTGTTCTTGAGTTTACGGCCGTAAACTCACCGAGCATTCAGAAACCGTAAACTACTCTTTGACCGTAAACACCTTTTTAGTGGTGTTTTTGACTGAAAACTCACCTTCTTCGATTCGATCAAGTCCCGGTAACATTCCTCAACCGATTTCAAGTGTACCTCTAACATGTTATCTAACGAAATCGCTAATTTAGATACATATACGTATTTAATTGATATTAGGATTCTGTTAAGTGTCGCGTACAACAACTCGAGGATCTTCATTTCAGTCAGCGATTTCACAACAAGAACTGTGAGTTCATACCCCTACATTTTTCCATATTTTCAATGTTTTCAGGGGGGGAATACAAGCTAAACATAAATGTTTTCAAAACTTATGCAAATCTCATACTTTAACCCTTTTGTGCTGTGTTGAGCATAAGGGACGTTTTCACAAAAATTTGCATAGTTTTCCGGACACGCTATTCACTATTCATGCAAACTATAATCGGTATAGTTTGGGATTTTTCTAAAAATGTAACAAGTACAGAAACTTTCACTGTTAAACATATGCACTGAGACAGAAACCATTTACAGTTTACATCACCACTTTATCATGGTATTCATAATTGTAATTATCATTATATAAGGTATACATACGGATTTTCACTACGGTAGAACGCTACTACACTACATGTAAACTAGATTGTACGATACTGTGAGGCGCTACTTCACTACTGTACCCTTAGGTGTACAGGGATAAATCCTACCACTGTATAACCAGAGTCTCCTGGAGGGAGAGCGTGAGATTTATGAATAGATCTATTCGGGACTTAAAATCCCACATCTGGACTGCTAGCTACAGTTAGGCGGGCACGCCTGAGATGTACAAATGTCATTTAACTCGACGCCTGAAGAACGTTGGAAAGGTCTCTAGTCATATGAAGCATGGTTATACGACTCACAATATGTATAAATCACCTTTAGATTACAACTTAACACTCTTCAACAGTTCTATTTTTACTAAATATAACTGATACACACTACGTATTCTGGCTAAAGCCAGGGTTTTTCAAACAGAACCGATTATGCAATGGATTCACATATAAAATACTTACACTTCATGATTAGTTTTAGCTAGTCACACGTGAGGTAGTATTTTCGCATATCACTACAGTTTTCAGTAACGAACATCCATGGTTTTATACGAAATCGATAACGCTACCCTTTTCACTAAAGAAAATATCGGATTTTCTTGGAAACATACAGATATTCATGGTTTATTACAGAACTGATAACATTACATTTTCACTAAGGAAAATATCGGATTTTCTTGAAACTATACAAACATTTTCCGAACTCATCAACGATTTTTACTACAAACCACCGCTTATGAACTCACCAGCTTTATGCTGATACTCTTTTAAACTGCTTGTATTCTCAGGAAATCAGTAGACAAGTACTTGCTGGATTTTCGAGGAGGGGAGCAATAAGAGTTTTAAGTTTATACTATACAAAGCTATTGAATGTAATTCAAACAACGTTTCAAAATGATGTAAACATTTTTATTTTAGTATGCACTGTACTGGTTGTGTTGCTATGATTACTATTATTCATTGGTTGTGATGCTACACATGACGTCCTCCGCCCCGGAACGTTTCCGCCATCGGTTTCGGGATGTGACAACTTCTGACGCTCAATTCTAGGGGAGAGCTAATATTCGACTCTCAATATCGATACTCATTTCCAGGGGGAATCTGATTCTGAATGAAGGATCACATGCACACTTCCAGGGGAGAATGAAAATAATGACTCCGACGTGCAATCAGAATATGAGGAAGTTTTTCCGAAGTCGATCCAGCCTATGATCCATATTATCCACCTATGACAAAATGGACTAAAGATCATCCAAAATCTCAAGTGATCGGAGAAGCGTCTTCAGGAGTTCTTACAAGGGCACAACAAAAAGCGAAACAAACTGCATTATTTTCAAAAATGGAATTTTGCATGTTTAATTCTTTCATCTCTAAAATCGAGCCTAAAACTGTGAAGACTGCTCTTGATCATGCAGATTGGCTTCAAGCTATGCAGGAGGAATTCAATGAATTTGAGAGAAACAAAGTTTGGAGACTAGTTCCCCCTCCGAAGGATGGCTTAGTCGTCGGAATGGAATATGTGTTTCAGAACAAATTGGATAAGGAAGGGAATGTGATTCAAAACAAGGAACGACTGGTAGTGAAAGGATACTGCCAAGAGGAAGGTATAGACTATGAAGAGACGTTCGCACCAGTTGCAAGACTTGAATCCGTTCGGATCTTTCTTGCATATACAGCTCACAAAATTTTTGAAGTTTTTCGAATGGATGTGAAATGTGCATTTCTGAATAGTGAACTAGGGGAAATGGTCTATGTAGAACAACCACCAAGCTTCATAAATGAAAACTATCCAAATCACTGCTATGTTCTGGATAAGACTGTGTATGGTTTGAAACAAGCTCCAATGCAATGGTATGAAACCCTTACTCATTTTCTAAAACAATCAAAATTTAAACAAGGTTCGGTTGACCCAACCTTCTTTCGCAAGAAAGATGGTGACCATTTAATGATCATTCAAATTTATGTTGATGACATCATTTTCGGATCTACTAATCCTAAATTAATAGCTAAATTTCGAAAACTAATGGAAAATAAATTTGAAATGAGCTCAATGGGTCCTATTAACTTTTTCCTTGGTTTAAACATTAGACAGAGTTCAGAGGGAATATTCATCAACCAAGAAGCCTACACGAATACCTTGCTAGCGAAATTCGGTATGGTGGGTGATTCAAAGGTCAAGGTTCCAATGGCCTTCGGAACAAAGCTTACATCTTCCTTGGATAAGCCGACATCAGATATTACTCTATATCGATAGATGATTGGGTTTAACGTATCTAATATCAAGTCGTCCAGATATTATGTTTGCTGTTTGTTATTGTGCTAGGTTTTAGGCGAATCCACGTGAACCTCATATGATTGTTGTGAAGAATATATTTCGATACCTCAAAAGAACAACCTCTCTCGGAATTTGGTATCCTTCTAACTCCGGATTCTTTGTGCAAGCGTATTTCGATGCCGATCTTGGTGAATGTGGTCTCGATCGCAAAAGCACATCTGGGGGATGTTAGTTTCTGGATGGAAAACTTGTTAGTTGGCAATCTAAGAAGCAGACTTGTGTCTCCCTATCTACTGCAGAATCCGAATACATCGCAGCTGCATCGTGTAGCTCCCAAGTTGTATGGATTCAGAATCAGCTTAGGGACTATGGGATCAACATAGAGAGGATTCCACTATATTGTGATTCAAAAAGTGTAATCAGAATCGACCATAATCCAATGCAACACTCAAAGACGAAATATATAGCATTGCGATATCATTTTATAAAGGATCACGTTGAGGATGGAAACGTTGAAGCACATTTTGTTAGATCATCTGATCAGTTGGCTGATATCTTCACAAAGGCCTTACCTGAAGCTACGTCCAATCGTATTTTACAAGGGCTTGGAATGATAGAAGCTGACTCGATTCTGAAATCCACTTCGTAATTGGAATTTACTATTCACGTTCCGAGCTTCAGAATGGTTCAGATTCTACTGTTCATCAGGGTTTCAGAATGCTTTTGTATCCTTTGTACATTAAGTGTCTTCCGATTGATTCCGAGCTTCGGAATGCTTCGGAAGTTACTATTCATTTGTGCTTCTGAATTTACTTTCTTTAATATTTTTCTGTATTTCTGTTTTATCTTTTTCGGAAAATTTAAAAATCACATAAATATCTTCTTTATTTATGTTTTATCTTTTTCAGAAAATTTAGAAATCACAAAAATATTTTCTTTATTTCTGTTTTATCTTTTCCAGAAAATTTAAAAATTACAAAAATATGTTTTTTTGTGTGTTATATTCATAATACATTCACGGTTTAGGTACACATCCTTGTTACCTCAATTCCGAACAACGGGGCAAGTATAATTCTGAATCTATGTACTAGCTAAGTGTCCCTAGAAGCATGTTGTTGCATGTTGTCCCAAGCCTCTAAGACTCTATGTTAGAAGCCTTAATGAAACTTTCATTCTAATCGTTTCTTCCAAATCAGACTAATAGTTCACATAAGTCATTGAGCTACCTTACTCTTCTCACACTGAGTTAAGAGTTGACTTCTTTGTCAGTAATTAATAGTAGAAGTACACTTTCTCCTTCGGAACCAGCCTCCTATTTCTCCATCAACTTCGCATTCATAAAACGTAACCCTTGAGACTATCAACATTTACCACTGAGGTTTATGGTTACACAACATCTGTGTTGATGATCTTGAAATCGTTATAACAATGATTTTGAGTGAGACCCAAAATCCAAAATACATTTATGAATTGACGGTGAACAATCAAACGTTCTAGAAATTTTCACGA
The DNA here is from genome assembly GCF_052849685.1 of Lactuca virosa. NCBI lineage: Eukaryota > Viridiplantae > Streptophyta > Magnoliopsida > Asterales > Asteraceae > Lactuca > Lactuca virosa. The sequence continues at coordinate 365,967,703 of NC_136433.1, read as the reverse complement.
AGGAATTGACGCATAAAACCTTTTTGGTTTGTACCATTATCGTGTGAAATCTCATTTTTTTCTTTTTGAGTGATCTTAATGAAATGTTCTCGACCTAAGAAGATTCTTCCCAAAAGATCCAAATTTTTATTTTTCTTGAGATTTCCTTCATATCCAGCCACTTAAAGAATATCCAAAGCATACTTGTTCTTATGGCTACACTGGTCAAAAAGTACTTCTTCCAGATTTTCGAACCTATGTTGAGTTTCGGATTTTGGTTGAAGCTTAAGCCACCCTTGCAGTCTACTTAAAAGAAGCCTTTCACTATTTGTTAATAAATAGATGATCGTAATTCAACGGGAAACCACACAAGCACTTCAGAGTCTCTCTTGACTCAGAAGGAAGAGATCGTTGCGCGGGATCCATCTGAATTTCATGTCATTTTTATTTGACATCACAAAATCCCAAAAATTTAATATCCGGTTCTAATTCTGATTGATTACTGTTATTTAGAGAACCGGTTATGGTGGAGTGGCATCTTATTCCGAATGAGTCAAAACTGAAACGACGGTTTCTTGGAGATAAGGATTTAAATCAGGCACGTCTATTTCAAATGCCAGAAATCACGCGTGTCATTTACCACAGGTCTGACACAAGATGAGCTGTCACGCTATCCCATGCTATTTTTACGGGATATGAGAACGTCAAACGACGGTTTCTCTCACCACTCATGACGTATAAAAGGGTTTTTGATGATTGTTTTTCTCTCACAGCTCACAAAATCTCAAGGCAAAAACCCCTTTCTCTCTCTACTTACTGTTCATCATCTTCTTCATTGCTACCATGGCTGGATCATCTGAAACTACATCTTTTGCTGATCAATCAACATCTGTCATCATGCTGAATCTAAAGCCCGATCAAAATCTCATTCTCGATCTTGACTCTTCTCGATACAATGAAACCCTAAGGCCGATGTTAACGTATCCCTGAGGGGAACGTCAAGAAAGAAGTCAAACTAACTCCGGGCTTGGCCTGGTCAGAACATAGTCTAAAGCCAAGTCCAGGCCTTCGCCAACGCAAAGAGCGCTGATATGGCGGTTAAGGTGCAGAACCGCGCCTTAATCCCTTCTCCAGGAAGTTACACCCCGGTAAACGTGGGACTAATCAGAGAGTCCCACTTGCCCATTAGACGATAGCCACGATCTTCGTAAACATTTAGAAGATCCCATCCCAGCCAATGAGGGAATGAGGCAAAAGACGTGACGAATGACCTGCCAATATGGGTCTGCCACGTCATACCTCACAAGGGAATCTTCAACAAAATCGGTTGAAAATACGCCCCTAAAACAGGTATAAAAGGATCCTTCTTCCTTACTAGGAAGGGGACAAAATTCTCTCTTTCCTCTAATCTTCTACCATCTTTCTCAGATCTCATACTGACTTGATCGTCGGAGCTTCGTCCCGGGAACTCCTCCCAGACGTTGAATAACGGTCATTACTCTCTTTTTCACTGTGATAACAGGAGAAGATACTCACAAGCATCCTTCTGGCAGTTTCGCCCCTATCCTCTCGGGAATATCACAACAGCCGATGATTGAATGTTTGAAGTACTCACCTCTTACTCAAGCTCTTACCATGGCAGAATTTGTTCCACTGGTCCATCTTTATAAGGCGTATTCTTCTACTGCCTACATTCAATTTGATGGAATCATAACCTTCGAGGTTGCCACCAACAGGACCTCGATTAACAAATCCCGTTTCTGCAGAATGTTAGGGTTTGATTCATCTGAAGGCCTTGTGCATCCAGAATCAATTTCCTCCACAGATCTCATTGACATGTTTTACCAAATGGGTTACATTGGGGATATATCATTGTTTCCTAAGTTTAGGAAGCCCAATCATCCTCCAATGTGGAATGGTCTGTTCACATTGCTGTTCAAGAGCTTTTCTGAACGCGTTGCAGGCACTGACAGCGCAAGTAAGCTCTTCTATACCATTATCTAAGTCCTCTTCCATGGTTTCAATTTGGATCATGGTTCTATCCTTTGGACACAACTTATCCAGAGCACAGCCTCTACTACACGCAACACCGAGATCTCCTACGCTCGTTTTTGGTCGATCGTCGTCAAAATAGACCTAGTTCACTTCAAGGTTCCTATGATGGATGATTCTGTTGCTGCTGCAATTCCAATTCTTTAGACGTCGACATTTCGGATGTCTGATCCAACCAAGTTTAGTTTTGTTGGCTCGATTCCAGAGGAGATGCTAGCGAAGGTGCCTCAAGACAATATTATAGTGAATGAATATAAAAAATTACCTCCTTCTGGTGTTTGCCCTATGTCATATGACTTGCGAAAGGCGATTGAGGAGGCCAACAAACTGAAGAGGGGTGCAAAGCGAAAGGGAAAAGCTGGTCCTTCTGAAGTTGTCAAGCCTCCAAAGAAGAAGATTAAGAAGAAAGCTCGTAAACCGAGATCACCATCTTCGGTTGTTCAGGAGGATTCAGAATCTAGATCTCACATTGATATTCAAGAGGATTCAGTTTGGAACGAGGTTGATAACACAGTTGCAACTTCGGAACCACCTACAACCACACCAATTCCGAAGGTATCCACTTCACCTACTTCTTCCACTCATTTCTTTGATTTCTTTCAGACGAACACTCCACCATCCTCTCTGATTACCACTATAATTCCATTCACCATTTCTCCACTACCACTGGAGATTTATGTGGGTGTTTCTCTTCCACAGATCTTTATTTCTTTTTCTACACCTATCTTTACTGATTCCACTATTCCTACTACTTCTAAAGTCACAAGCACACTAGAAGTAACTGTTACCAAGTCCGTTTCGGAGGACGTACACACTTCAGGTATTCATGTCAACGTATCTGATACGGGGCCGAATGCCAACATTGGTGTGACTAAGGAACCAACTAGACCTGTCAATGGGGCGGGTTTGGAGCGAATCACCCTTGATCCAAACCCGTTTGAAAAAATAAAAACATGACCCGCCCCGCCTCCAATAACCCTCAGGGTCTTGAATAGTCGAATCATACCCGTATCCACTGAATCAACAAATACCCGACCCATTAACCCGACCTTTTTATAATATTAAATTTTCATAATTATGTGTTCCACAAAGTAATATTTCTCAAAAAGATAAAATGTCTACTTAAACAAGATGTACATTAATTAATACTCAAAGTCCAATACAATAAAAATTATATTTTACTTAGACATCGAGTGGTATATTTTGTTGTCATATATATATATATATATATATATATATATATATATATATATATATATATATATATATATATATATATATATATATATATAATGGGACGGGTTATAAGTGGAGCGGATCGACAATGATCCATACCCGACCCATTTATTAAAAGGGTAAACGGGTATGGATCGTAAACGGGTAAACAAATCGAAAATTACAATCCAAACCCATAAAATTCTTACGGGTTTGGAGCGAATCAGGGTCAAAACCCGCCCCATTGACAGGTCTAGAACCAACCACTTCTACAGCTTCACCCACTTTTGATTCTGATCCTGACATCCTTTTTGGGGATGATCAAGAAAACTTCACAAGCTTTGTTTTCATCCCTTTCACCATCAGTCAAACAAGTGATGATGATGAAGCCCCGATGAAAAAAGGGCAATTTAAACAGCTCAATGAGAAGTTGGATTCTCTGTTAGATTCTTCCAAATCCTTTTCTGATTATGAGTACATTCTGAAATCGCATCAAGCTATTTTCGAGGTGCTAACGAAGGAAAATGCGAAAGTCCTTGAAGCCTCGACCAAGGAAATTCAAGCTTTAGAGAAAACTATTTCAGAAACGACCGAAAAAGTCAAAAAATTACTCCAAGATGTTCAATCGTTGATGGCTGAGTTTAGAGCCTCTACCGACTCCAACACTGAAGCAATGAACAAGATTATTGCAGGGTTTCAGACTTACTTGCAAACTGAAAAGGAAGCTCTTTCCCTTGTCTGTTTCGAGATCAAACATGACAACACTGAATTGAATGCATCCTTTGTCTCTAAGATTGAGAAGCTTCAGATTGATCTTGCATCAGAAAACAACCTTATGGATAAATTGGCTGAGAAGACTAGAAGGTGAGCAAAAACCGAACCAATAAAAGAAAAACCGCAAAAACCGCAACCGAAAAACCGAAACCGATGCAAAAACCGATGGTGCAGATTTTATATTTTTTAAAAACCGAATTTATTGGTGCGGTGCGGTTTTTATCTAGAAACCGGACCACCAAAACCGAACCGAACAGCAAGCTTACTATCAATAAAATAAATCACTAATTTATATTATACAATTATACATATTATTTAAAAAAAACTAATAAATTCTAATTTATACATATATTATATATTGAACTTGACGGTAATTAGTAATTAGGTATTAGGTTTAATATGTGAGTTTGTCACTTTGTGTTTGTGACTTAATGATTATGTATAAAGTGTAAACACTATGTGGGCTACAACTTGCAAGCTTGTAACTTCTAAGCACAAATTGAATAAAAAAAATAAGCTTGAGAATATGGGTTGCAAATGAAGTGATCAAGTAAACAACATAAAACAAACTGAAAATTACAACTTCAAAATTTGAGGAAATGAAATGACACCATGGCATATAATCTTTAATCTTCACATGAACATCACGGTTAAAAACCGCATGAACATCATACCGGTGAACATCAAAAACCACACCATATGTTTGACTCAGTATAAAACCGACACCAAACCGGTACAAACCAAAACCACACTCAAAAACCGCAAAACCGAACCATTGAAAAACCGCACCCAACGGTTTCTAGAATTTAAAAACTGCACCTTGCGGTTTGCGGTTCGGTTTGGCCCTAAAACCGCACCAAACCGCACCATGCTCACCCCTAGAGAAGACTGCGAAAGCCAAGGTTCTTTCCGTAAAGCTGCAGTAAACAAACAAGCACCTTGATGATCTGGAATCTGAGAAAACAATTGTTAAAAGTTGTGTTTTTGAGATTAATCAGTACTTGCACATGATTGTAGAGACTCGTGACTCCTTACACACAGTCTCGGTTTGCCAACATCTTACAGAAAAACTTCAGCCTGTTTTTGCGATGTTGAATCAGCTTGAGGGTGTTTCGGATAGCAATGATCTTCCAAAACAATGGGGAGACAAATACAACAAGGAAGAACCTAGCCAAAGTAACCAACTGGTGAACAACATGAAGTAAAACCGAAGACAGATGCTCAGAAGAGTAATGAAGCTTCTACATCCGTTAAAGGCAAAGAAAAGATTTATGATGAAGAAGAAGAAGAAGAAGAAGAAGAAGAAGAAGAAGATCTTTCACAAGGCAAAAGTCTGGTAAGAAAGAAGCGTGATAAGGAGCTTGATAATCTTTTGCATCTTCGTAAAGAGTTAGAAGATAAGGAAAAGCAAGTTGAAATTGCCAAAGTAACTCTTGAGACTCAGAAGTCGCTCTTTCCTCCGTAGAGAATGGAGCGAATTCAGAAGGAGGCTATCGATGATCCGAACATCCACTGGCTGGAGCCTTCAGTTTCCTTTGATCTAGACAATTCTTTAGAATCTCAGCTTGATTTTCCTATAACTCCTAGGGCATTTCTGTTTCGATGCTTTGAGAAGATTGAGAAGGCACCACTCTCAGACTATGATGTCAATCATAAGCTCTTCTCTTTCTATCTTAAATATGCCAAACCTCAGTTCCAGAGTTGGAGTTCACAGAAGATTGTTACTCTGAAGGTTTATGCACTTGTTCCAACTGAAGACTTCATAAACGTTCAGTTTAAAGGATTCCGAGGAGCAAGTCGTATTGAAGATGAGTTCACTCTTACTGACCTGCCTTGCATGAATCCATACGATTGGATTTCTTTGTTCCTGACTTTGTTAAAAGATGAACAGAAGTACGAGCCAATCGTTGCTTATCTGAAGAGGATGTTGATTTACTACATCCATGAACTTGCTAAAATGGATGTAGAAGTAGCGTATGTACTGAAGAAAATGGCAATTCTGAAGCCCGAGCCAGAACCAGAGGATCTTCATAAGTTCACGCTGGGAAAAATCCGAAAAGACAATTGATGTGTGGTGTATCAACGGAAGGAAGGACAGAAGGTTCTGAGGAGTACGTTCTTCTTGCGAGACAAACACTTATACTCGACTACTGCTCTGAACTCTATCCTCGGACTAACTAAAGCTTGCAAAGACAACAACATTTCTAATCAGAAATGTTTCTCAAATATGATTCAGTGGTAGCTCGTTTTTAGGAACACCCTTCTGAATTTGATGCCAAGATTGTTCAAAGTGCAGAAAAGACAACAGTGAGGAATCTCCTTTGCATTTGACACAAAGGGGGAGATTGTTGGGCTTATTAGTGTCGTGTCAAATTTGTCTTGTATAGGTTTATTTATAACGAGATGGGCCTGTCCATTCTTGTGTTTATGCTTATCGTCTAGCCTATATATATTGCATGCATGTATCAATTAGGGTTAACGTTTTGTCGCCCTACATAACTCTTACAGAGAACTTCACATTGAACTCTTCTAGGTTTATTATAATCAAAGCATTCGACACTATTTTGATCATTGTTCTTGTCATTTATTTCACGTTATTTACTAAAGAATCTATCGATCTTAATTATTGTTTCTACAGGTTGTTGGACTTTTAGCGACATTTGCTGAAATATTACTATAAAGGAGCTTTTCAAATCTTTTGCAAACAAATGTTGTTTTCTGAAGTGGCAGCTTCTACAACAACATTAGAAGAAGATTTTTGGTATTTTAAAATGTCCCTTTAGGAATGGACTTGACTAAGTAGTAGAAAAAATAAAGTATTAAGGAACTATACACTATGGTGTATGATATCCTTTCTAATAAATGCCTAAAATTTTCCACAAGATACAAAATTAACTTTATTAATAACTATAGTAGTTTCAATTATATTTTACATGTGAAAACATAATTATGAAATCCTTGTTTAAGTTTTCAAATATAAAGTTGATATACAAACCAGTTACAACTATCTAAGGTCTTAATGATAATAAATGATGAAATAAATCTTACTTGATATGATTTACTTTCTAAATTTGTAGAAATGTCCCCTCTTATTTCCTTTGGATAACACATATAACACTATCTATTGTACCTTGAGTACAAATACCAACTAATAAGTAGATACAATATTTTATTCATAGGATTTTGTATGGAAAGGTTCCATCCCTATCTTACTTTAGTGTTTTATGGATTTAAAGCCTATATTGGACTAAATCTTTTAAATTCAAAATCTACTGAATACATATTATATAATACTCAAAATGCCGCTTAAATTATTACATTCAAAACCACTAAGAATAAGTTCTCTTATTCCTCTAATAGTTGAGTTAGCAGAAAGCAAGCTTCTAATGACAAAGCGAGTGGGAGGTACATGGAACTTGAAGCAGCTCAAGAACCATAACCTGATGTAATTATAGTTGGCACTAGTTTTAACAAGGATTGTTAAACTTGAATAATAGTTATTCACTAACAAAAATTATTCTCTTTAGTGGTAGAAATCATCTATGACTTGAGAAATGTGGAATCTCTCATTGATGAGCTTTTATTGATGGTTTCTTGCAAATCCATCAAATACCAAGATGCTTTGTCAGATCTCGAATCGGATTAATGACTTAGAGTTATGAACATAAGATTTAATCCATATATGATAATCAAGTAAGGTCTTGATTGAACTTTCTCTCTATAGCAACGCTAGAAGAAGAAAATGATTCTTCTGTAAAGAATACATTACATGGATAACCATACACGTTTAAAGCAAGACTTGTTATAAAAGGATTTTCTCATACTCATGTCATTGACTATTGTCCTTATTATACTCATAACATTGAATATGACCAAACCTTTTTCACAAGTAGCTATGATTAGATCAACAAGGATATTGTTTACTATAAAGACATTCTCAATATGAGATATAGGAAATAGATTTCAAGAAATACCACTTTTCTTAATACACATCTACAAGAAGATATCTATATAGATTAGTTTGGAGGATTTCTTAATCCATGTTATCCTAGCAAAATGTGTAAAACTTGAAAGTCTTTTGCTTGTTGGTGTCCATACTCTCTAAAACCTTAACATGCTTGCATGTTGGGTTCTCTCTCAATTTTGTTCATCTTTGGAAGATTAACTCTCTTGTTTTTGCTCTCTTGAAGTTCATATTGGTTATGAACTTAAAGATTAAGAGCCTTAATAGTTTTATACAAAATGAACTAGCATTCTACATCAAGTTGAGTCATTTTTGGTGTCTCTAAGGTTCGTCGTTATTCATCAACTTCCAGGCCTCCCAAGACAAAGAACTACAAAGGTTGTTATTTCTTCATCTTCTTCTTTGGTTGGTGTTTAATCTTTCTACAACTTGCAAGATAATCCTTGGTGAGTTTAACTTGTTTATGTTATTCAAAAATTTATAAGTCTTCCGTTTCTAAATCTCTTGTTTTTGAAACTAGTTTTTGATTAAAAACCCAACATGTACAGTTATGGAAATCTTCGGTTGTAGGTTGCAGGATTTTTGTTGTGGAAATCATTGGCTTTAGGTTTTTTGTGGTTGTATTGGAAATCATTTGTTGGAAGTGACGTGAGTGTATAAATGCATGATATATTGTTAGCATGGGTTGTTTTAGAGTAAAAGATAAATATTAATTTTTCAGAAAAATCTCCACTCTGCTATTGATTAAATTTTTTTTTTCAATTTTGTAAAGCCTTTGAACTTGATATGTTATTTTTGAGATGTGGATGTTCTCTGTTCATTGTTGACTTTTATATATCAATAAATAATATATTTTTCTTTCTATTAACAGAAAATGGAAGATTTTTAAAAAGTCAAAGGTCGGAGGTAGAAGGTTGACGTTCGAAGGACGAACGTCAGCGGTCAACAGTCGATGGTTACTAATCAACAATGCACCCCACTTGCCTTATGGACTGGATCCACCACTGAAAGTGGGGGTGTTTGATAGATTGTTAATTTTCCTTTTCCTTTTATTTGAAATTAAATAAAAAAAATTTAAAAGAAAATAAAAGAATATAAAAATTAGATCAACCACAAGGATCATTCTTCTCCAAAAGTTATTACATCTAAAATTTCAAATTTTATTTGGAATAAAATTGGTCAATGCCCTCATTAGACTGATGGGTATGCTTACCATGCCAATGGCGTGGTGATGATGTGGCGCATGCTTGGAGGCGTGTACACTATCCGTTTGGGCTAATAATGCAACGACCAATTTTTCTGTTGAAATTTATTAAAAAAAAAAGACAAATATTATGATTTCTACATGTAAATACTAACTAAGTTTTCTCACCTATAATTTTGATTTTTTAATCAAACAATTGTGCAATATCCAAACAAACCACCACCTAACATACCTAACTTTCGATTCATCAACCGATTTATACGCTCTAGACACAACACCTCAACAATTTTTAATTTTTGATTTACCACATGTTTAATATAATTTTTATTTAACTAGTAAGTGAAATCGTGGAAAACCACATGTTGTTTTTTGGGGGCTTCTTCTATTTTGACATGCATACAAACACACACACAATCCATTGTAATTACCTATCTTCCTATTCCGTAAATGGACTTCGGGTTTCAGTTCCATGAGTAGACAAAAAAATTTCATTCTTTTCCTGTTGGTCAAAAGTCAAAACAAATTCGGTAACATAATGATAATTGACAAAAATACCCGTTAAGTAAAATATGTAGATTTAAGTAAAGTAAGCAATCTAATTGGTTAAAGAAGCATAATCATGCATTCGATTATTTTAGATAAATGAGTTTATGTATACAAATAAAAATACAGAATGACCTACAACCCCTCCTATAACTTTATGTCTGAAATAATTCTTTAAGCATACAATCCAATACCAACGATGGCTCCAAACTTTAGCAATGCAAAATTTGCACTACCATCAGTCATCCCGGGCACCTTCATATTATTGTAATTCAATTTTCCTGCCATTGAAGTCCTAGATACAAAACATCAACTCATTTTTCCTAGAGTTTATCGAATGACTAGAAGGAAGAAACATTGAAAAGATCATATGCAATCTTCAAAACTAATAGCATCTTTGTCCTTTTAACATTACCAAGACATACTTATCCCTATTTTCTCTTATTGTCTAATGAGTAAATAATGAGGTAGTAGTTGCATTAGAATATCGAATGTATAAGTAAACATTTCTCACTAAACTCATTTTAGAAATAAAATTTTCACTTGTAGTGAGAGGGACCAAAGTTGAGAAACTCTTAGCAACACATAAAGAAGTATAACCTAATTGGTAAATCCAAGAAGTGGCAGTATACACACACAAGAATCAAATCATATGAATAAGCGATCGTGGTACATGAACTGGATAATTTCTTCTTGATGTACTACTATTTCTTGTTCGTATGAAAGTAAGTTTCTATTTACTATACTCGGGCAACATAAATGTAATTTACTAAAAACGAACAATAGTAAAAAGAGCAATTATCTTTATTTACATAAATCTTAAAAGTAGATTGCTAAAATATGTTGGTGTTAGGACATGGTGGTGTTTAAGTCAACCATATAACTTCACTAAATAAAACTAATATAGGGAAGGTTATCAACCTACTAGAAGTCCAGAATGAATGTGCAAGCACAACCAACAAAAAGGAAATTGTACTACCTACCATTATTGAAAATGTCACAGATCATCGTATCCTGCTCTTGAGATACACTACAAGAAAAACGCGATTTTGCTAGGGAAGGTCGCTATGGAATGTATTTTCGTTGTTAATCTGCAATGGATCGTGCTACCACATTGTCTACGAATTTTATTTCTGGTAGCGAGAATGGGACTTGCTAGGGAAAATGCTACCGACTCCATATCCGTTGGTATTATGCTACCGATAGTTCTATGGAACAAAAATTCGTAGCAATTTTCCAACGACATTTGTTACCAAATCACTTTCCGTTGTACTGCTGCTATGGAATTCATTATCGTGGTTACTATGCAACGGAGTTTGTGACGGAAACCAATTCCATAGTTGAATTTCTATGGAAGTACCATTCGTAGGTGTTTGCTAGGGAATTCTGCTATGGAATATGATTTCGTTTGCTTGTTTTGCTATGGAACAAAACGCATAGCTAATTTGTGATGACATTTGTTAGGATGTTGTATGCTTAATTAATTTTCTTATACTATGGATGAATTATGATTATGATCAATGGAATTTGTAAGATATGGTTTAAATGAAATGTGTTTGAATTAGTAATATGTGGCATAAACTAATGGCTAAAAAATGTAAAAATGAATTATAAAGTAGATATTGCTGGCAACCGGACTCAAACTTAAGCTTATGCTAGAAAAGGGCGCGGTTAAGCCAGTTGTGCTAATCAAGTTGTGTATAATTTCTTGAAAAACATAGTATATAATGACTAATTAACAACGAATTCATTACAAACTTATTTTTAATTACATTAACCGGACATGTTAAAGTATATAATCTATGTAGATTATTTTCCTTAATAACGAATTCATTACAAACTTATTTTTAATTACATTAACTATACTTCATCACAAAAATAACATGAGTTTTACGTATACTTCATCCTACTCAAACAACATAGCAAGCAAAAATGACTAAAATGCCCTTTTAACAGAATGATGTAAACACAAAACCAAAATAAAATTATAGTAGTACTATACAACTTCATATACAATACAATAAGAACACTAATATTCAATGTCCAATCTATTATCAACCATTGGTATTTCTAAGAAATATACAAAACCTACCATACTCTACATACCAACGACAAACCATGCAATATCTTTGTCGATCCTCATCCTCTTCATGGCCTATTGCAAATACACCTTTAACAGAATGACGTGGGTCTTCACATTGGAATGTGATGTTATTCGTTGTAAGTCTATGAACAACATCAACAGCCCGCAACAACTCTTTGGCACTATCAACAACACCTGTGTACCCCCCATCATCTGGAACTGCCCAACCAAAATAGGCATCAAGTAATTGTAAACCTACACATTAAAATATCCATCAATTAATCCAATGTATCATTTTCAATACAACAGTAAATATTATACAACACAACACAACTAAATACTAACCCCAAACTATAAACATGCCTTAATTAACTATATATATAATTTAATTTACATTGATGATGCCCTCTTGAAATGTAGATCATTCCAAGCAAATAAATTGCCTCAAGATGATCTTCATCTGCTGCTTGTCTCAACAAAGACAATCCTAAATCAAAATTGCCATAATAAAAGCACTCATCATGTTGACAGAATAACAATATCAATATATAACATCATTGATACAAAATATTAATAAATGGTATAGATTACATATAATTACTGAAATTACACATACAATTCCTTGTCTGAACACGGCTTCAATGTTATTATGCAATTCACATGTGCGTATAAATGAATCAACTTTCAGAGTTTTGGGACCCATTCCTTCAATCATGTTAATGCATGCTGTTCTGAACACTTGAGGATCACCCCCCCCCCCCCCCCCCGCTTCATACATCTTCTTTGAACTTCAAAAATTTAAATACACAGTAAATAACAAATAAATAAAGTGGTATTTCATCAAATATACATTCATTAGTTGATGTTTATTGAGAATTACCAAAGTCTTGCAAAGACGATGTCTTTCGCAGATTCTGACCCTAATACTACAAATATCCGACTGAAAATCTCTAATCGGAGATCATCTAACAAACGGCGACTTCTAGTATTCGACATGCTACTTACAAAATAGACATTGGAGTAGTTGATTCAATTACTTTTAAAAAAATAAGTGTAACTATGAAAAACAATGTAACAGGGTATGGAAAAAAAACTTACTTTATGTTGATCTGGTCGCGAGGAGTACAAGAGTCTCTATTATTGGAGAAAATCGATTTTAAGAACGATTACCCTTCGATGATTTGGGGGTTTTAGTGTTTGTATGGAGATTTATCGTCCGGGAAAGTTGAGACGTTCTGAATGGTTGAAGAACTGATAACGCCGGTGTGGCGTCAGAGATATGATGGCGCCTTAACGCTTTAGAGTGCAAAAAGACAAAGTGCCCTTGAAATCATTCCAAATATGTGAATACTAAGGATATTAATGTCAAAACACATTATTCAAATATTATAACCTTTTATAGGTAACAGTGGAATTTTGATTGTTGAAATGGAATTGGAATTTTGATTGTTGAAATGGAAAAGACAAAAATAACATATATATCATAATCAATAATGTAATACATTAATGTGTGTATATATATATATATATATACATATATATATATATATATATATATATATATATATATATATATATATATGTAAGTCCCGATCTATAGATCCAAATCAGTGATCAATGAATTGCAAACAATCAAACAAAGTGTAGAAGGAGTAGAAGGAGAATAAAGCGAAGCATGCACACATCTATTACGTATAAATGTCAGGTACACCTTGGGAAACACACACATACGCCACTATTTCTGACACACAGCCACAACCTATTTATACCACAAGAAGCAGCACACAAGAGTGTAGCCGCACACACGTGTACGGCCGCACACAGCGTGTGCGGCCGCACACACATGAACGGTTGCACACATCCACAAACAAGTTACAACCAGCACAATCCACTCTAACATCCTACCAAGACCTATACATTAGAATGCCTAGCCCAAACCACAAAAGTATAGCCTATCAATCTCCCCCTTGGTTTGAGGCTAGCATAGACCTGGTCTTCATTCTCCAGGTTTTTCGAACAGCTTCAGGTCAGATTTTCCCATTGATCCCATCCATAGCTTTCCATTAATGATGGTGGCGACCATTCCAGTGAATTCCTTAGCAGTAACCTCCATGACTTCTTTTCTGCAAATGATTTGGTGACGAGCTAAGGTACGAATGTCTCTTTCAGTGAATCTGAGAAGATCTTTTGCACTGATAAGCCTTATCACATTTTCGTTTCTCTTGAGCTTGATGGCAGCAGTAGCAGTTTCATCATCATATGCCCAAAATTCCATGTCGTCAAGATATCCTTCATGGAAGTGTTGAGGGATAGGAATTTATTTCAGTTGTTTTGTTGCTGGCCATAGTATGATCTTCATTGGCTCACCAGATTCAGGATCAATAACATCCGCATCTTTTCTGTACAGGGCTTTTGCAGTTTTCATCTTTGAGAAGTTATCCCTGACCTGTCTGTCCAGGAACTGCTTGAAAGTTGAAGCGCTAGGATCTTTAGAGGGATTGTGGAATGGAGCTCTAGAGAGTTCAGAAAGATCGACCTTCGTCCATGAGTTAAAATCATGGATGTTTTTGTAGTATTCTGAGAGACCAGAATTTCTTTTAACCACCCATAATTTAGACTCAGGATCATAACCCCACATTCTGATCCCAGAGCGATCACCATACTCGTCACCAAACTTTCACTTTTTAAGATCCGTCACTGTCAATACATGATCTTTTGCTTTGCGATTTTCGTTCGAGTTCTTCATAAAAAGTAATCCTTCATTTCTATTGGCAGTGACGGTCCTCTTCCCATGTTTGATCGTGATCCGAGGTCTGGCACCTTCAGGTTCTTTTTCAAATCGATCAACGACTATTGTTGTAGGAGGAGGTTGATCAAAAGAAGCTTCATTTTCAGAAGGTTGGTCGGAAGCAGTATGAGGGTCTTCTATACCATGAGGCTGTTGAAACAAAGTTTTGAGCTTATCCCCAAAAGCGTCAAATAGCTTGTTCTTTAAATCGAAGTAAAAGGCAGTTACTGATCCAAGATTGGTTTGCAGATCAGTAATCTGTTTTGACTTGGAAGCATTTTCTGCCTGGAGTTCAGCGATGAGATTGTCGTGCTGTTCAAGCATAATGTCTTTCTCAGTATTCTGTTGTTTCAGAATACCAATCTCTTCTTGAAGTTTGGAAACAACAGAATTTTCATCCCTTGAGCGACCTTCCTCAAAAGATATTCCCTTTCCACGGAAGGAAGATTTTGGGCTATGTTGAGACAATTGCTTAGCGAGTCTGATGGAAGCCTCATCAAGCGACGGTCTTGTTGGGGAATATGCCGGAACAGCAGACGGTCCGCCTGTCTCAAGCACGGACCTTGGACCTTCATTAGATTGGAGAGGTGGTGTTGTAACAGTTGTGATGAAGACTGCAGCTGCAACTGGTGGTGATTGGCCTTGAATGGACACACTCTGCCTTAAATTTTGTTGCCATCCTTCTATAAGAGGTAGAGAGGTTTGTGTCTGTGTCGTGTCATTTTAAAATGGAAACGTTGTAGGGATAACAGAATCAAGGGGAGGAATCCTAGAATCTGCACCCTGTTGGCTTAAATTTTCTTCCATTGAGGTAGACGAACGTGTTGGATTAATGTCTAAGTCCATAACTATAATTGGTAAGACTTGACCCGACCCGGCATGGTCCATTTGGGTTGCATGGCATCATGCATTTGGATAGACTATAATGAGAGAAATAACACTTAAGGTTGGTTAATATATTATAATTTCTAATATATTAATAAGGTTATTTAATTAGTATTGATCAAGAATTAATTTGGAATTAATTAAGTGATCAAAAGGAGACTAATTAAATATATGGGTTGATTGTGTAAATCATTCATTCTTATATATGTGGGCTTGTGATCCAAGATTCCTTATGTTGGACTAAGTCCATGGGGTGACCCATGGATACTCCATGGAGGTTAAAATCCATGGAGCATAAGGAATGGATAAAGTTATGAGTTACATGGTGTAACCCTAATAGCCACCATATAAAAGAATCCCATGGCTCAAGAAATCGTGCACTAATGTGTGAGTGTGAGGGCTAGACGATTTCAAGGAGTGTTCAAGTTTCTCTCAAGTTATTCCAAGTGTATTTGGTGTTGTGTGAACCATTTGAGGTGTCACACTTGGGGCACTAGGCACTCAAGCTTCATGAAAACATTCTACATCAAAGAGGTATGTATTCTATCTTGTTATATTTATTATTTTGTATGCTAGATTAGGATAATATCTTGGATGTTCATAATTGTATGTATAATAGAGAAAACATAGATCCAAGGTATTTAGGGTTACATGTACACTTAGGAGTGTTAGAACGCTCATAACCCAACAGTGGTATCAGAGCCTAGGCTTCTTTTCTTGTTATACTTGTAAAAGTAGCTGAAAAATCGAGTTGGATGCATATATTCGATTGTTTTGGCTGGAATTGGACTAGGAACATTACCCTAAGATGTTTTTGGACTTATAAACTTGTTTTTGATGTGGTAATGTTCATGCTAATCCAATTTCTAAGATAATTGTCATAATTTCAAGATTTATATTAGTTTGTATGTTCATGCTAATTTCTTGAAGATTGATGATTTGAATTATCTTGTTCTTATGAGGTTCTTAGATTAATAGAAAAGTTGTGTGAAATAGTTGTTTTCAATCCATTTTAATCTAAGAGTTGATTCCAAAGTGTGTTTTTGTAACTTGTCCTCAAGTTATATGAAAAGTCACATTTAAGAATCATAAAACTCATAAAAATTGGCAAAGGTTACCAAATGAAGAGTCTAGTTCTAATTAAATGGTTTTATGACTCCATAACTTGTCCTCAAGTTATGGAGGTTCAAGAGTCTCTTCATTAAATTAAAAAAAAAGTGTAACCTTAATTAGTTCCATAAGTTACAATAAAAAAAAGTTATTTTTTTTATTAATTAGTTTAAAGTCTTCCATAACTTGTCCTCAAGTTATGGAACTTGAAGTGTTTTTTTTTTTTTTTTTTTTTTTTTTTTTTTTTTTAGTTAAAACTACTTTAAACTCATAAGTTATGGAATTAATTAGTTTTGAATAGTTTCAAAACATGCCCTCAAGTTTTGGAATTTGAAAAGTTTTCACTTATGAATACTTTAATTCCAAGTTAGCCCTTAGAATTTTAAAAGTTAAAATTCAACCCTTATACTTTATAATATTATAAGTTAATAATATTTATATATATATGTATAAGAGTAAAGTTAGTCTTACCGTTAGTAGGCCTCATTCACGAAGTCGGTCTATAAGGGGGGTATAAGGTTACTGCCTATAAAATGGCAGTTTAATGGGTGTCCACTCTCACCCACCGCTTCCTTGACTGGTGGAGGGTCGTTAGCCGAACGGGTAGGACAAGGACTATAATTCTCCTTTCATTAAAAGTATTAATGATAAATACTAAGTAACTAAACTCTTATTAATACCCAATCTTAGTTACTTAGGAAAATGTGAATTTGGTGCTAACCCATGAAATTACACTTTGCACTTTGCTTAAGTCGTTAGTGGAGCGTGTGTGGTTAACCGGCACACTAACCTGGACTTAACAAGGTAGGCAAAGGGTAACTTAATATTTATCATAATATCGGTGGAGCGTGTGTGGTTAACCGGCACACTGATTAAGGGGTAAATATTAAGGGTACCAAGTATATTTGCATGGTTATTCACACCTTGTTTTGTGATCCTCGACATCCCAGTCACAAAACCTGAAGGGCACACTCGAGATTGAAACATGCCTTTGAACAGTTCAATGAATCTCAAAGATCTAGGACTTTCAAATCCAATTAAAACCTAATAAATTATTTCGTTTTTCATGGTGGAAATTGGTGAATCGTCATTCACCTACCTTCAAATATTTTATAGCTTGGATTACGGCATCCCTCTTCTAAGTTATAAAATAGTTTGTTGGGTCCTAGCCTTAATATTTCATATTGGGTGTCATATTAAGGACTTTAAATCAACTATCTTGAATATCTCCCAAAAAGATGTCTGGTCTAGACATTTATGATCTTCCCAAATCTCTTGAAACAAGCTTTCCTAAATGAAGATGATGTCCCATGGATATCATACTTCTTTCACCTCCTCCAATTATTCTCCCTAACCCACAAGTTTCTAAAAAGTTTAAGGTCACTCAAGCCCTATTGGCAAGGCAAGGTCTAGGTGTGATCACATCTTGGAGATGTAGTCACATATTGACAAGCCGGGAGAGTTGGGTGTCAAAGTCTTGAGAAAGTTGGTGGCTCAACTACTTTCTAAGTCACATAGTGAGTTCTTTTGGGAATCCTATGAAACAGACTAAGACAAGACCCTTAATGATCTTATCTATTTGCTAAGATCAACTTCCTAAAACACTATGGACATTGACAATGATGACATTGGATATCCAGTAAAGCTCTCTCTTCCCAATGGAAAGGGATCGGCCATAGTCAACTCGGTTGACCCAATGGTAAAGAGAGAGGCGAAGTCTGAGATAGTCCCATTATCAAGGGTCCATAGGTAACTATTGCCAAAGGAAGGGGCATTGGTTACGAAGCTGCCAAATTTACCTAAGGATGTTAAAGTCAATAAGTTTGGCTTTACTTCAGGTAAAGTCCATTGTCTAACTCTATTAAGTACATGCTGATTCTGATCGCGAAGATGGATTTCAATCGCATGGTTCGGTGATCAGAATTTTGGGCTATTACTTAAGAGTTATGATATTTATATTGCTTAGGAATAGATAACAACAAGGTTTTCATATGGATTGTAAGGATAAGTTTTTCCGCAAAGTTTTAAAATAAAAGAAAAAGGTTTTGATTTTATTTATTTTAAGTATCCTTACAATGGCATTTGTGAAAAGTTGTTGCTTATAAGATTCCATTGATAGCAATATTGGAAAAATGGATTTGATTCTTTCGGTTGTGGTAGTGTCTAATATTACCAAATAAGGAAAGATTCTCATCACCCAAGGTTCAATTGGACCGAAACTTGGAATCATGCAAGTTGTATAGTATGATGAATGAGAACTTTCAGCTTGGAAAACTAAGACTAATTCCTTATGTGAATAAGGAAAGGACTAAGGGATCGAGTACACATTCTTGTGCACTGGTCAAGTCCACCACAAAAGATCAAGAAGACTATTCGTCATGATTTACTTAAGTTCAGTAAATATGGTTATACTTATAAGTTTAAGTATAAGTCAGTAGCATTGGAGAAGTTTCAATGTGAGACAGAACGAATAAGAAGAATCAAAGTATGGCAGAAAGATAAAAGTTTCTCAAATTTGAAAAGATGGGAGAGTACTTTAGTATCATGTTTATGATCATCTTAATGATTAAGATACCATATCACAATTGGTCCTCTAAAGTCATCTTAGTGCATTCTTATGACTAAGAAGAGGAGTCATGAATTGTTGAAATGGTTAAATCAAAAAGATGAGTCATACTTCGTTCCAAAACAATTCTTAGAGTCATACTCCAAGATTGTAACTTGAGTGACATATCTTAAAGAGCGTTTGTTAACACTAGTCAAATGTAAGAGTAAAAGGTTATCTACTCTTGTACATTTGAAATTGGTAAGTTGTGATGTTTTGGATAAAACAGAGACCAACTTAGGCCAATTGTGTTAAGTGTTAGTCTTGATAAAGAATCCGCACTATTTCTTGAATATTTGACAAGGGAGTCTTATATGTCAAGAGGACAGTGGGAGTCTTAAAGCTCTTGAAAGTTTCAAGACTTAATCAAGAATAAAACCTAAAGTCCTTCACTAGCACACGACTTGAGGTTTATAACTTATCGTGTTGAAATTTTTGTGCCTATTCAAGTTGGATTTGCATAGGAGTTCTGAGAGTTCTCAATTGGTTGCACAACTACTTGGAAGCAATGGCAGGCACCTGAGCTGCCAAATGTCAATAATTTAAGATTGCACAAGTTTAATCAATATGAGTTTGGATTTGTCACTAACCTTGTCTTGTGATTATGGTTTTGACAAATTTCCATGGATAAGAACACATACACTATTAAATCTAAGTGTCATAAGGTTTCTCTCCGATTCATGAAAATGATGGTGAGGAAACACTTTCACTAAGTAGATTTTAGCTAGATAGCAATTGTGATATTTGCATTCTCAAAGTCGTTAGTGGAGCGTGTGTGGTTTACCGGCACACTAACATGGACTTGTGAGAAGCGGCAAAGGTCTAAACAATTGAGACTATGATTACGGCATCCCTTTTCATAGTTCTAAAATTGTTTAGACACACATGTAAGCTATCTAAGAGAGGTGTATGATTTTGATAAAGTTTTATCAAAACAATCTAGTATCAGAAATCTGAACTTTGGTAAGAAAGTCAGCTGATTTCTGAGTACATGTCAAAGCTAGTGGGAGCAAAAGTGTTATGCTAATAATCATCATGTTAGTGGGAGCATGATAATTATGACAAAGGTTGCAAGTTAGCAATGTTAATTATAGAAAACAAAAGTTTCAATTCGTGAGGTTGCAGGGGTTGAAAAAGTTGTTTTGCTATAATTAAGGGAGAGGAAATTATACTTCATTTCAATTCTAAAAGCTTAGATTGAGATTTTAATCGTATTTAATCAAGGATATATATATGAATTTCATGTTGGAATGGCTCAACATAAGGAAATTCTATATATGGGTCCATTATTTGCGTTCTAAAATTCGATTATGATTACGACATCCCTTTTCATAATCTGAATTTTGAGAACTTGGCAAATTGAAATGGAAATATTATAGCAAAAGACTGGTTTAGTCTTTATGTGAGACATCATGAATCGTGTCCCATATGCTTCAGATATAGGATCGATTACATGTGCTATATTCATCCTTTCTAAAATTTTCCAAATGCCTGGGGGATTATGAAGGGAAAAGGTCTAGAATTGGATATGACTAAAATGATTAAGCAATTATCGAGGACAATCTAGGGTTTACCAAAGATTGGTTGCTCAAGGACAGTTGGAAGTATAATGTTAATTCTGGAAGGACCATATTGACATAATCTGTAAGGAGGCAACTCTTGTTCAGAAGTGATAGTCAAAATGGAATATGGAAATGTTTCAAAGTTAGAAATTATTCAATCTGTGTAAGATTAGGAAACTTAATGAAAGAAGGATGTTTCCAAGGAGCTGATCTCCTTTGGAATGCTCTGTAATGATTGTTGTCAAGACTTTCTGACTTCGTGCATAATCATTAAGAGGATCAATGCATATAAGTTTAGAATCTAACAGATTTCAGTAAATGGCATGAATTTGAAATTCTTGCATTTGCGGTAAGGATTTGGGACTGTGAAAAGAGGATCATTAGAGTGATGTTCAATTGATCTATTTTACAAAGTAAAGATCATAGACAAACATAGTATGCATACTTGGTGTATGGCATGACTAGTGTTTAGAAAACATAGTGTACATACTTGGAGCATGGGACAACTATTGTTTTAAATTCAAGTATAAAGTTGATAAAACCGAAACAATGAATAATGAGTAATCAGTATGGTGACAAATAAAAGTGTTTATTTATATTCATAGGGTTTGATACCATATTTGATTCATTTATTCTTGTGTTTCACTTTGCATGTTTTGACTTCCAGAATAACTAAGTCGCTCTTCCTGAATGATTAAGTTATTCAAACCATCCACAGTCGGTCATATGTTGGAAGTAGATATGAATCAAGACTGTCATGGGTTGGTTTGTAGAGGTCCAAGTTGGTGGACAAAGTGGTGCTACAACGCTCATGAGTGCTCATAAGTTCTGAGTATTGGATTCAACCCGCGCTCATTTGAATCACTTCATGGATTTTATCACGAGTGATCATGAGACGATAATATCTTATATTCTTCAAACCTAGAGATATGAGTTGTTACTATGAGTTAGTTATACATTGATTGCATGAAAACGCATTGGTAACTCGATGTTATAAAACGTGCCTTTGTGTATGATTCAACAAGTAGTAGAACAAGCCATATGAGTCGAAGTTTATCCATTCCTTTTACCTTCGGGATAAAAGCGATATATGTGGGCCCCTCGATGATTTAAAGATGATACATGTGAGTGCTTGGCCAAGCCAGGACTGATTTGATTTGTTCAATCAGTCAGTCATCATGAATCGGAAATCGGGAAACAACAAATAGACAGAGAGAATGATTGATAATCCATGTCTCAGTCCATATGATATCTAGAATGGAGGAATATATGATCCCTTATCTAATGGACAAGTCATTGACAAAGGTCAGAGTTCATCGACAAGGTCAGAGTTCGACAGAAGCTTTTGAGAGCTACGATTGCTGATCGGTTCCTGAAGTCATACGCAATAAAAGTTTTAGACTTATCCAAGTGGGAGACTGTTGGATTAATGTCTAAGTCCATAACTATAATTGGTAAGACTTGACCCGACCCGGCATGGTCCATTTGGGTTGCATGGCATCTTGCATTTGGATAGATTATAATGAGAGAAATAACAATTAAGGTTGGTTAATATATTATAAGTTCTAATATATTAATAAGGTTATTTAATTAGTATTGATCAAGAATTAATTTGGAATTAATTAAGTGATCAAAAGGAGACTAATTAAATATATGGGTTGATTGTGTAAATCATTCATTCTTATATATGTGGGCTTGTGATCCAAGATTCCTTATGTTGGACTAAGTCCATGGGGTGACCCATGGATACTCCATGGAGGTTAAAATCCATGGAGCATAAGGAATGGGTAAAGTTATGAGTTACATGGTGTAACCCTAATAACCACCATATAAAAAAATCCCATGGCTCAAGAAATCGTGCACTAATGTGTGAGTGTGAGGGCTAGAGGATTTCAAGGAGTGTTCAAGTTTCTCTCAAGTTATTCCAAGTGTATTTGGTATTGTGTGAACCATTTGAGGTGTCACACTTGGGGCACTAGGCACTCAAGCTTCATGAAGACATTCTACATCAAAGAGGCCTGAGTCAAGTCCATCTTCATGTTCAAAATCAAAGTTGAGTGGAATGGCAACATTGTCGAGGCCTGAGAAATCCATATCATGTAGAAACTCGTCATTTCCATCATGATCACCTTTATCTCCCTCTTGATCAAATTCACTCTCAGCTTCCACATTTGGCAGCTGTTCATGCTCCGATTCAATCCTTGCCACAGGAGAGATTAACCTTTCTTCAGTTTCAGGCTCAGAAGTAGAGATGACCACATCGTCGGTCTCCGTAGGACAAGAAGATTCGTTGGGTTCTGACTGATCACTCTCCTCGGAAAAGATCCCAAATTTTATCAACGAAAATTTTCCTTCAAAGACAAATTTTGTAGTTCGATTTTGTTTCATTAAACCGAAGGCACTTGGACCAATAAAATTGAGATCCAAAAGTTCATTTCCTCTCTCAATCTCAGGGTGCATGGCATTAAAGATGATTTACATGAACCTAGGGTACATCAAGAACTTATCACGCTTGTTTCCCTCAATGTTTAGCATTAATTCATGCAGAATGAACTTCGAAAAGTTGAACTCAATTCCTGATGCTAAAGCTGCAATGGCTCCAGTGTTGGAGAGAGAAATCTCATTAGCTCTTGATCTCCTTCCGGAAATACAGCTCACAAACACATGAGCTAGATACTTCCAACAAGGAGGTAACAACTTCTTGACAGTAGGAGGAAATGTTCCTTCATAACCCATACGATTCAGTGTTTCTTGTGTTTGCTCCAGATCAATCTCCATTGAAAATTCAGGCATGTCATTAACCTGCAACGATTCTCGAATGATTTGCTCGGTAATCATAACTTTCTTTCCTTGCACATTTGCTTCAAGATATTTTTCATCGTCATCATTTTGTTCAACAGATGCGCTTCTCCAAAATTCTTTAATCAATCTTTGATAAATCACTGGACATGTGGTGAAAGCAGAGACCAAGCAACATTTCCTTAGACCATCAACAATGAATTTGATATCGTTGTGGGCCACCTAAGGATCTTCCAGAAAAATGGCTGAATTGTGCACCTTTGCGAACTCAAGATCTCCCATGATGTTCTGAAACACGCAAGCATAAAAAATAAGAGATTTCCCATCAAACAAAAATTAATGTCAATTTTAGGTGTACAGCCATACACAATGTGTGCAACCGCACACGGTGTACAGCGGCACACAGGTTCCAACTGCACATAGTGCTGACCGCACACGGTTCAGCCGCACACGGTCCAGCCGCACACGGTTCAGCCGCACACGGTCCAGCCGCATACGGTCCAGCCGCACACGGTTCAGCCGCACACGGCGTCTAGCCACACACGGCTTCCAGCCGCACACACACAGTCAATACCAAAACCTTCAATTGACCATCGATTCAAGATCAATTTTGCTCAAAAACTACATTATGGGAGTCGATTTCACAGTTCTTACGATTAAGAGGCTTCGATTTCTCGAAAAATGAGGCTTTTTTGAGGATTTTAGAGAGAGAGAGGAATAGGAGCTGTGTGCGATCGTATTTTGAAAGAAGTAAAAGTGAAAGGGATTTTGACCGCACATCCCCCTTTTATATACATTCCAATAGAGGCTGCCATTTTACCATTCTTGACAATAAAAGCACAATACCCAAAAATATTTAAAAATGAAACCTTTTGAGGATTAATTACAAAATACAAATAGAAATAAAATTAAAAATGAAATAAATTCTAATATTTACTAAAATAAAAAAAATAAAAAATAAAAAATAAAATAAAAGAAAATAAAATGATATTAAAAATTGAATTTAACCTAGGTTTCGCCTTTAACTGAAATTAATAACCTTTTGAGATTTGTGGGATCAAAGTTGTTAGACAATCATTTTCCATTTGTCAGTACTTCTCCTTTCATGAATAGGTCTGGTCGATCGCCGGTATTGTGGTCCACTTAAGCACGAAAAATTGTGACAAAATTTAGGAATGCTATCAGTGACAAGACAGATTGATCCTAAGTTACTAGATAAAAATCCCTAAGGACCATTTATCTGAAGAGAATGAGAATAAGAAGATGATGAATCTTGTATTATTTGATGATTAGAAAGTAGATCCGGATACAAGATTCACACACACTAAAGCTCCTTTCTCTCTCTTCTGGCCGTCCACTCCTCTACCCATTACATCTATTTATATGGACCTCCAACCGTACACGTGTGTACAGCCGCACACCCTGTGTACGGCCGTACACAACCACAAAATAACGGAAAAGTACATTTTCTTAGAAAAGCAAAGTATAAACCAAATTTTGACCCAACAATATATATATATATATATATATATATATATATATATATATATATATATATATATATATATATATATATATAAGCACAAAAGAGTTAGCAATAGGAACTTTTTGGGCATTAAGATTTTTGCCACATTTTTTTGGTAACTTTGACATTTTTGGCCTTCGGAAACAAAACTTTTACATTTTAGTAAAAAAACACAAAAAAACCTTAGATTTTTGCCACAATTTTTTAGCCACTTTGACACTTTATTGTAAAAAATTATTCATTTGGCACAATATACACGAAAAACATTTAGGTTTTTTCCACAATTCTTTAGCCACTTTGACACTCTTGGGCCTTACAGTCAATACTTTTACATTTTGACATAGAAAACACAAAAAAACATCCCGGGGCGAAGCCCGGGCATTCTTCCTAGTTTACATTTATGTATTGATATTAAACCAAATTACAAATTAACTTCATCTGAAAAAAAACATTAAACACAAAAACATCTACTCATTATCTTCTTACTCCTCTTCTTCTTCATCCTCTTCTTCTTTAGTGCTCGATGTACTATACTCATAACTACCCTCGCTGTCAGGAATACCATCATTTTCGTCCTCATGAATTTCACCTTCTTCATCAATATTATATTCATTATCTGAACCGCTGCTTGACATTCCGTGATCATCATAGTTGTCGGTATCGGCTGCACTTGGTATAATGATTGCATTTGATTCAACTTCATCTTCTTGGAAAGCAATGTCTTTCTGAGGATGATTTTCATCGGTCCAACCACGAGGTTTAACTTTAAATACAGCCCACCAGTCCGAGTTGTTTGTTTTCTAACTTGGGTAAGGAATGTAACACACTTGAGTGGCTTGCATGGCTAAAACAAATGGCTCGAACTTGTTTTATTTTCTTTTGACGTTTATCTCAACCATGTTATATTGTTTGTGAACCTTAACTCCTATGTTAGGTGTTGGATCGTACCAATCACATTTAAACAAAACCGTGGTTTTAATTGGGTAACTAGGGTACTCGAATTCTAAAATTTCCTCTACCTTACCATAATAATGACATCCTTGGCTACTAACACACAATCCGCTATTGGTTGTTGATTTGTTCAGACTTTGAGCTTCTGTGTGAAACTTGTAACCATTGACAAAGTATACACTACATAATTTCACTTTTTTGAATGACATTTTGGAAAGGTCAGATATATACTTGTTTATCGGGATCTGACGTGTCTATATGAAAATTGGTAAAACACTTAATTAGAGTTAATTATAACCATAACAAAAAATAATAAATTGTAAAAAATACAAAAATAACACCCACATAGTTTTGAAACCATAACGCAAAGTTCTTCTCAACTTCAGCTGCAAGGACCTATTCATCCATATCCCCCATAAGTTCATTCAAATCTTCTTCAAATATTATGTATCACCATTTGAATAACATTTTAAAGTTACTATGAATGTAATAAACATAATCATGCATGTAAATGTTATTCATAGCAATTACACAACAAATGATTATTATAATTAAAAGTGATGCATATGTTACGTACCTGATGTAATGCTTGATCTTATCTTCGTTAAGGAGTATGTAAGTTTGGGCAACATGAACTTCCTCATCAGACATCATTCTATTCGTGAATCTTCCATAATGACGCCTATGATATGAAAATATATCTAACATGTCGTTGATAGCATCCGCTTGTTCATCTCCTCCTCCATCATCATTTCGAGGCAACTTTCTATTACGTGTGGGACACCAGTCTCGAAATAATGAGAGCAAAATATTGATGCTTCACGTAGCAAGTACGCGTTAACAACGGACCCTTCCACTCGAGATTTATTTTTCACATCTTTTTCAACTGATTTAGATACCTATAGTGAAGATTATTTAAATTAGCTTACAAAAATAGCAACATACATTATGATGTACCATACAAACCATTCAAATGGATACATCCACCGATATTGGACAGGACCGACTATCTTCGCTTCGTATTGCAAATGTACTGGTAAATGTTCCATGGAGTTAAAAATACATGGGACAAAGATGGTCTCTAATTTACATAGTATTATTGGGATTTCGGTTTCATTCCTTTCCATGTCTTTTGTTGTGATTGATGTTGTTGTTAATGTTTTGAAGAAAATACTCAACTCTGTTAGTGCTTCCCACACTTGTTTTGGCAACATCTCACGAAATGCAATTGGCATCAATCTTTGCATAAAAACATGACAATCGTGGCTTTTCATTCCGAACAGTCTACACCCTGTTAAATCAATACACCTCCCCAAATTAGAAACATAACCATTGGGGAACGCAATTTGTCCACCCATTGGCATATGGCTTTCTTTTGATTCTTGTCCACAGTGTAGTATGCTCTTTCATTACCTTCGACTCCTTTTCTCTTCCTACAATAGAGCTTCAGATCTCTTCGATCAAGTGCGATGGAAAAGCAGTGATCCTTGTTCCTTGTTGTCATGTTTGCATTCTTTCTGATGAACAACTCGCTGCCATTATGTTGAACTGCGTCGAGTGTAATTCAAATTATGTAACAACAACGATTTTAGGGTTTATTGATCAACGTGCCAGAATTTTGATTGTTGGAATGGAATGTAGTTGATCAATCGCCGATAAACTGAAACGACAGGATGACTCTTACCACAAATTATGACGCCTAAGTGTTTAGACTATGAATTGATATAACTGCCCTTTAACGTACAAAGGTTACTACGTAAATGGTTAGGGTATTTTTGTCAATACCTACGGGCATTTTTGTAAATAAATTGACAGTTTAAATTTAAAAAGATGAAGTTAAATAAAATTATTGATTAAATTTAGAGAGACGAATTTAAATAAAATTATTGACATCAGTAGGATTCGAACCTGCGACTTCGGGTAAGAAGTAAGACGCGTTTTCCAACTAAACTAAATTAACTTCCGTTTCTTCAAATTGAAAAACCATAATATTATGTTCATTAATATTGCAGCCCATATGTCATCCATGGACACCATAAGAAACTACCATGTTGACCAATGACCCATATGTCATCCATGGGTAGACCATGGACACCACAAGCAACTACCATGTTGACCAATGACCCATATGTCATCCATGGACACCATAAGCAACTACCATGTTGACCAATGACCCATATGTCATCCATGGATACCATAATCAACTACAATGTTGACCAATGACCCATATGTCATCCATGGACACCATAAGCCACTACCATGTTGACCAATGACCCATATGTCATCCATGGACACCATAAGCCACTACCATGTTGACCAATGACCCATATGTCATCCATGTACACCATAAGCACTTCCATATTGACCAATGACCCATATGTCATCCATCGACACCATAAGCAAGTACCATGTTGACCAATGACCCATATGTCATCCATGGGTAGACCATGGACACCATAAGCAACTACCATGCATATTGACCAACGACCCATATGTCATCAATGGACACCATAAGAACCTACCATGTTGACGAATGACCCATATGTCATCCATGGACACCATAAGCAACTACCATGATGACCAATGACCCATATGTCATCCATGGACACCATAAGCCACTACCATGTTGACCAATGACCCATATGTCATCCATGGACACCATAAGCAACTACCATGTTGACCAATGACCCATATGTCATCCATGGACACAATAAGCAACTACCATGTTGACCAATGACCCATATGTCATCCATGGACACCATAAGCAAGTACCATGTTGACCAGTGGCCCATATGTCATCCATGGGTAGACCATGGACACCATAAGCAACTACCATGCATGTTGACCAATGACCCATATGTCATCCATGGACACCATAAGCAACTACCATGTTGACCAATGAACCATATGTTATCCATGGATACCATAAGCAACTACCATGTTGACCAATGACCCATATATCATCCATGGACACCATAAGCAACTACCATGCATGTTGACCAATGACCCATATGTCATCCGTGGACACCGTAAGCAACTACCATGTTGACCAATGACACATATGTCATCCATGGACACCATAAACAACTAACATGTTGACCAATGACCCATATGTCATCCATGGGTGATACCATGACACCATAAGCAACTACCATATATATTGACATCACCCGTACATCTTTTGTATATAAATTTTGGTTTAAACATAAAAGCATAAAGATGAATAGTTTATTAATGTTTAATCCTCGTTTTTAATTTTAAATTAAAATTATAGTATGAACACCTCGTTAGTGTATGTTCTTTCTTGACGTTAGCTAGATGTATATACCTTATCTATCAATCTGGAACTACTTTAATAAATTTGAATTACTAAATATTTAGCGGTAATTAGCACAGTTCGAATTTTTGATTAGCGGAGGTTCAAAATATTTCGCAATTCATTTCCCTCCAACCTACACACGTTTAGGCTGCATATTAGGGTAAGTTTACTATTTAGAAATAGGGTTTACATTTTTTGTAATCATCATCTCTGGTGGCTAATTGATCGAAATCTTTGTTCATTATATGTTTGTGCACTGACATTGGAGATATAGGTTGTCACTCATCTAAAATTAATTTTTATTTAATTTACTATTATCGTGATGATAGTTTATTGTTCTCTGATCATCTTCATGTATATTATCATCTTAAATTACAAGTAAATTGGTTTTGATTGTATTCAATACTTTGCATGTGTAGTAATGCCTTCATATATAATTTATTTTTATTGTTTGTTTCTTTCTTCTCATTAGTAGTTTATCATCTTTAGTACATTGGTATTGAATACAGTTTTTTGTTAATTTTTAAGCAAGAAAGATGTCGAACTCGAAAGCAAAAGGAGCATCCGGTGTGAAGCCAACTAAATTCATTGCACCACAGGTTTTGAACCGCAACAGGGCTTCAAGTGCAAAGTTCATAAGCAGACAATTACAAGATAAAGAAATCGACTTCCCAATACCAACAACCACATCCAAAGCACCTATAACATCTACCAACAAAAGCCCTAAACATATATCATTAACATCAACCATGACTACCACTTCCTCGGCATCACTTACAACATCCACACCGTCCTTAGAAAATACATCTAAAACTTCAGAAACTGGAACAATACAATCCTCAACACTTACATCAATAACCAAAACTTTAGCACCTACATCATCTAAACCATCCTCAACACCGACACCCACTACCACATCATCAACACCTATATCTACTACCACAACCTCAAAACCTGCATCTACACTACCATCCTCCACAACTATAGTAACTACCACACCCTCCTTAAGTAAAGGAACTACCACATCCTCAACATATACATCTATCCCAACACCTACCCAGAATATACCCCATCAACAACACCTATCCCAGAATCTAACCCATCACCAACGAAACCAACCATGAAGGGATCTGTAGTGGAAAGTGTAGAAGGTGAAAACAATTCCTCTAAAGATTATGGACCAGATGGACGTTTAAATGTTCATGTTTGGAAAAAAACGTGAGTTACCAATCAAATCTTAATTACAACTTTTTCTATGTATAACCTTTTGGTTTACACGTGCACATCAATTCATAACTTAACACATCACATGATTAATTACTTGTAGGCTAATGCCACCAGGCCCTTGTGCACACTTTATTAGTCGGTCCTTTTTACAAAGATTAGATCCAGAAGGGTACGCTTGGGGGAAAGTAAGCAAAGAAATGCGCAAATTATATTGGGAGGAGTTTCAGGTAATTAACTATATGTGATAAATTGTTGTTTGGTAAACATTTAGACTTAAACTTATGTTTATATTGTTAATGTGTAGAAAAAATGTTGTTGAGATGAAACAATAGACTCGCTGGTGAGGCAATCTTGGGAAAGGAAAGCGGCACAAAGTTATGGTCAATATCTCTTCAACATGAGGAGCCCAAAGAGAAACAAACATGGCTTTCAACCAGCTCATATTCCACAGGAAGTCTGGAACTCCTAGCAATTAAAATGGAATACAGAAGAATACAAGCTAAAATCTGAGCATAACAAGAAAAATAGGCATAACAGTGTGGCTGATGGAGTAGCAAAACCTACACATAACGCTGGATCCGCAAGTCATTTGAAGATAGCTTCTGATTTGGTAATTTTTTTAATGGTACATCGTATCAATGTTTATATATGTTTATTTGTATATTTGATATTTTATATAGTATTTATGAAGAAGAGGAAATTAGGACGTGATCCACCGCATAGTGAATTGTTCCTGTATACACACACACGAAGAATCACGATGGAGTCACTTTCACAAATGAAAAAGATAGACAAATTCATGTAATATTCATTTCAGTGTTAAACTTTTATATTGTAGCTACTCCATAATATCATTCATAAATTTGATATCTTTTAACTTATAATATTTTTTATTTTGTAGGCGGCCTATACAGAAAAACGGGAACAGTTGGAAGCTGAAGGTGTTGAATTTGAGGAGGACAAGCTATTTTATGTTGTTATTGGTGGTCATGATAAAAAAAAGACTTTATGAATTAGGCTCTTTTGCAAAGGCGGTTCCCAATAGGAACGGTAAAACATTACATTCCGGGAAAAAATGATGAAATAGAAGAAATGAGGGAGCTTGTTGCTAAACAAAAACAACAAAACAAAGAGCTTAAAGAAATGATGAACGCCCAACAAGATGAAAACAAAGCAAGGGTCGAGCATCTTGAAAAACAACTTCAAACGGCATTGGATCTTATTAATGTCTTTACAAAACAACAACAGTAGTAGGTTGATATATGTTTATTGTAGATTATGTATTGTAGAGTAGCAACTTTCTTTTTTCCATGTAATAAATAATTATTGTATTATTTTATGATATAATGGTTTTGTTTTTTTTGTTTTTTTTTTTGTTTTTCATATATCACTACAAAATAATTTCGATATAATTTATAAATCAATTATCCATCGGTCCATATGGAATCTGGTATATAATATACACCACTAAAATTGCTAGGGATTCATGACCACGAAATTTGCTAGGAAGTCATCAAACGGAATTTGCTAGGGATTCATGACCATGGAATTTGCTAGGAAATCATCAAACGGAATTTGCTAGGGATTCAGCACGACAAAATTTGCTACGGAATCACCACCATGGAATTTACTAGGAAATGACCACCATGGAATTTAATAGGGAATGACCACCATGAAATTTACTAGGGAATCACCACCATGGAATTTGCTAGGGATTCATCACCAAGGAATTTGCTAGGGAATCATCACCACGGAATTTGCTAGGGAATCACCACCACAGAATTTGTGATGGAATAACTACCACGGATTGTGCGATGGAATCCTACTACGAAATACACGACAGAATACCACCTACCACAGATTTCATTCCGTTGTCACATTTGTGACGGAATTATCGTTTCCGTTGCAAACCCTCGCTACGACATTTTTAGGGACGAAAATAGGTCGTTGCAAATTCCGTCGCTCTTCGTCTTTTGCAACGGAATTTCAGCTTTTCGCAACGGATTCCTTCCGTAGCAAAAACGTGTTTTTCTTGTAGTGATAATGTTGCTTCTGGTGGGTTTTGAGCACTACATCAATCCTATAGTGTACATGCAAACCCTAAAGCTTTGGATCTAGTTTGTCTAATGAACATGCAATAATCATCCAGAGCTCATAAACCCTAGATCTAGCATACAATAATCGAATTAACATACGAATTAGGGTTTAGATCTTACCATGATTGTTATATAGCAATAACAATCTCAAAACCTTCTTGATCTTGACTTCTGAAAGCTTACTGCCTCAAATGTTGCACCTCTAATGGAGTCACAAACACCATGAGCAACAAGATGACCTAGGAGAAGGAGGAGGAGGCACAAAAACGTCTAAGAACCCTTAGGGATTACTTTCACACATTTTTGGGGCCTTAGGGGTTCCTTATATAGTTAGGCTATTAGGGTTCTCAACTAGGAAACCCTAATCTGACTGCTTAGGGCCTAAGCAGCCCATGGACTCCCTCCTTAGAGGCCTTGGACGAATTCTAATGGGTTTCCCCATAGATTTCGTCCACTCCAACTTCTATGGAGTCCATTAGCCCAATTTATGCAATTATCTTATAATTACAGTATCATTCCCCTTTATTTAATTAATCTCTTTTATCCACAAAATTAATTCTTATTAATTCTTATTAATTATTGACTAATATTAATTAAACAATATGATTTCTCTTTTAATATATTATTCATATAATATATTAATAAATCATAAATAATCCTCTTTCTCCTTAGTTCATCCTATCAGTTGCTATGGTCAAGGCAACCCAAAAGGACCATGCTCGTAATCGGGTCAAGTACATACCAAAATAGTTATGGGCTTAGACACCTAATCCAACTGTCTCCCACTTGGATAAGTCTAATAACTATTATGCATATGACTTCAGAACCTGCTCAGCAATCGTAGCTTTCAAAAGTCGTTGTCGAACTCTGATCTTATCAGAAACGTGTCCTTTAGATAAGGGATCATATATTCCTCCATTCTCGATATCGTATGAACTTTGGCATGGATTTAAATCATACTCTCTGTTCACGTGTTGTTTCCCGATTTCTGATTTATGACGACTGGCAACAGACTACAATTGAACACATCAACTTAGTCCAGGCTTGGCCAAGCGCTTAGGGTGTCATCACTAAATCATCGAGGGGCCCACAAATATCGCTTTTATCCCACATTGGGTAAAAGGAACTGATAAACTTCGACTCAATGCTCGCTTGTACCTACTCATCAAATCACACACAACAATATTTTTTATAACACCAAGTTACTGGTGCGTTTACATATTATCAATGTGTAACCGACTCGTAAATTACAACTCACATGTCTCGGTTTTAAGAATATAAGATATTATAGTCTCACCAATCACTTGTGATAAAATCCATGAACCTATCCAAGTGAGTGTGGGTTTAATCCAATGCTCAAATCTTAATTCATAAGCACTCATGAACGTTGTAGCAAACTTTTGCTATGTCTAATACACTTTCGGCAATCTACAAACAAATTCATGACAGTCTTCTTTCATACCTACTTCCAAAGTATGAGCGACTGTGGATGGTTTGAATAATCTTATTATTCGGGAAGTCAAAACATGCAAAGTGAAACAAATAATAATTGAATCCAATATGGCCTCAAACTTTTGAGTATAAATAAAACCCCTTTTATTTAGTCACCATATTGATTACACATTATTCATTGTATAATGTTTCGGATAATAAGCTTATTACTTGAATTATAACAGCAGTTGTCACATGCACCAAGCATGCACACTCTGTTTACCTATGGTCCATACTTTGTGAAATAGATTAATTGAAAACATTTCCAATGATGCTCATTTCACAACTCGTAATCCTTATCGTTAGTGTAAGAATACAAAATTCTCGCCACTACTAGAATATGTTAGATTCTAACATTTTATGCAATGATCCATTTGTAATCTTATTGCACAAAAGTCACCAAGACTTCGCCAATGAAATTACAAAGTGTTCTATTGGAGATTGTTACAAGACAATTCCATAGATATGAAGTCTCACATTCAAAGTACATTCCTTTGAACATCCTTCTTGCATAAAAGTTTCTAATTTAGACATAAATTCTTAACGTCCGACTCCCAATATGGAAATATTTCCATATTTTCCATACGACAACTCATTATTAATAGAATCATATCTAATCATAATAATGTCATTATGGTCCATTCATTACTATACTTCCAACTGCTCACAAACGACCAATCATTAGCGAACCTTAGATTGTCCTTGATAGTTGTTTAATTATTTTAGTCAAATCCGGTTCTAGCCCTTTTTCCCTCTTGATGCCCTAGGCATTTGGAAAATTTTAGAACAGTCAAATATTATAGCATATGCAATCGAACCTATACCCGAAGCGTATGGGGCACGATTCATAATGAAAAACGTGATACTTTACCAGTTTCTTGCTATAATATTTCCATATATAGGATTCCCATATGTTGAATCTTTTCAACATAACATCCATATATGTCATTTGACTAAATTTAATTAAAATTTCTCGATCCAAGCCTTTAGATTTTGAAACGAAGTATAATATTTTCTCCCTTAATTATAGCAAAACAACTTTTCAACCCTTGCAACTTTGCGAATTGAAACTTTTTGTTTTCTATAATTAATATTGCTAACTTGCAACACTTAAAATAATAATCATGCTCCCACTAACATGATGATTATATCCATACCAGCATAACATTTATGCTCCCACTAGCTTTGACATGTATTCAGAAATCTGCTAAACTTCTAGAAAACAATACCTATTGATTTCCAAAGATCATATTTCTAATACGATACGCTTCGACAATCTTTTATGTAAGCTTCTAGAAAACAACTCATACACCTTTCCTTAGATAGCTCACATGTGTGTCTAAACAATTCTAGAACTTATAGCAATAAGTCTCGAATGTTCAAACTAATTGCCAAATCTCATAATTCAAACTATGAAGAGGGATGTCGTAGTCATAATCGAATTTGAGAATGCAATTTACATAATCGCAATCTCATTAAAATCTTCCTAGTGAAAGCGTTTCCTTAAAATCATTTTCATGAAGGAGAGAAACCTTATGACATTTAGATTTTATAGTGTAGGCGTTCCTATCCATGTGAATTTGTCATAACCATAATCATAAGATAATTTTTGTGATAAATCCAATCTCTTATGGATAGAACTTGTTCATTCTTTATTTCTTGCCACCAAGGGTCCCACCATTGCTTCCAAGTCTTCGAGCAGCTCACCGCTACCTATCAATGTACTTTCCCTTGTGTGACAACCATCACTTTCTGGTCAAGTCAAAGTCAAAGAAAGTCAACAAGTCAAACCGGCCAACTCAATTAACCCTTGTATATTAGGGTTTACATCATGTTTACTATTGTACAACACACTATATTAATGCAAAGTATCACTTTGAGTCTTCACGTGTCCAGAAAATCTAAACCCTAATCAGGGTAAGTGATGGAACTACTCAATAAAACATTAATACATACCTTACAAGGGCATATAACAATCATAACGAGGCATAACGGGGTTTACAAACTTTGCATTTCGAAGTTGAACACTAACAAAGGTCACAAAAAAGCCTCTCTTAATCACTCTCACTCTATTCAAATCTCCCCAAGAATGTGGAAACTCTATCCAAATCTCTCCAAGTATGTGAAATCTCTCCCAAATCTCTCCAAGAGTATGAAATCTCTCCCAAATCTCCCCAAGTATGTGAAATCTCTCCCAAATCTCTCCAAGTATGTGAAATCTCTCCCAAATCTCTCTCAACTTTTTATAATCACTCGGGGCATCCCGACCCTTAATTTAGTCAAAAACAACTCGAAACGGGAAGATAAACGGAAAATCAGCCATATAGAACCGAAACCTCTTAGGAACCGAAACCTCTTAGGAACCGAACCTCTTAGAAGCGAAACCCTAAGAGGCGAAACCCTAAGAACAGAAGCTGGCTATAAGAACCGAACCTCTAGGACCGAACTGCATAAGACCGAAACTACTTATGGGACCAAAGTCGCCCTTCGGTTCAGATCAAGCCTTCGGGCCGAAGCTCCGCCTACCTTCGCCTGCTACCTTTGCCTTCGCTTCCATCCTACTTTCGGTCCCTCTTCCGTGTTCGCCTGCGATGCTGCTCGGACCGAACCCTCCTTTCGGTTCTCATCACACCCGAACCTACCTTCCGTTCTAAGCACCAAAGGCCGAACCCTCACCTCAGACTTCGCAGCTTCGCCCCTATTTCCCGGTTTTCGACCATTTTCGAGTTTTAAGCTTGTTTTTCATGGTTTTAACGTGGGATTTTCACCCAAACTCATATTTGGGAATATAAGACCCTAAATTAATCACTTTTTGAGGGAAATCTTTGTCCAAGAATAAAATCTATTGGGTAAGATTTTGAGGTGGAGTGTTGACTTTTCCGTAGAGCAAAGACACAAGCTACCTCCCATACCCACTCTATGACCACCCTCAGTCACTATTCATCCCTTCCTAGTGAATTATTTGTCCTTTCACACTCTTTTCCAGCAAGTTCTCTTGATCAAAGATTTGGAAAATCCTTATCTCTCCTTCCACATTACTCACTCTTTCACCAAAAAGCAAACTCATTTCTCTCTCACTCACTCTCTCTAAACTCGAAATTGGTGGCTGTTCTTGAGCATTCTCCTTCACTTTTGGGTAAGTAATTTCATCTTTCACTTGATTATCTTACACTCCTTTCACTCAAATCGTGGATTCCTTACACAAATATCAGCATATTTGTTCATAGAATCTTCGAATCTTCAAGCATCTCCCAAGTGTTCTTGACATGGAAACTTCTTCTCTTCAACATCCATCCTAAGAACCCACTCAAGATGAGTTCATACCCCCACATTTTCATGTTTACTTCAAGTTTTAGGGGGAGAATACAAGTTAAAAAACTAAAAACTTAACTAAAACTCAAACATCAGCTTTCAACAGGAAAGTTTAGTTCCATTCATTGACTGTTTTGAACATCTTAAACTTTTTAGTTTTCAAAACTGTATTAGATGAAAATCGTTCAGGTTTATACCTTTAAAATGACTACTTGCACATGTCCATAAGATTTTTCTACAATTTATGGTGATTTTTACAAAACTGTCTATCACTGTAGCTACGAATTCGGACCAGTCTGTGAATATGGACATTTTCACACAAGCTAGAGACTTCTAAAAATCATAATAAAAATTATGAGCAAACTAGACACATTTTTTAAACTCTCGGAGGTTACTGATTTAGTTTTCGACCTCGTATGATTTTTCTGTGATTATTCTAAAACAGCACAGAAAAGTTAAAAACTAGTTACATAGCTTACAATATTAACAACACTTTGTAGTATGTTGAGCAAAGTGCATAACAATAAGTTTCTAAATGTTGGATGCATTTCTTGTTAGTTTGTCATCATAAACAGAAATTAGTCATTCATGATAAGGATTTTCATTCATTTCGAACACATACAATAAACTACAATAAGTATAGTTTATGGATTTTACAATACAAGCATACTACATGAAAAAGGATTTACTCTCAATACAAACGGGTTTTTTCATATACTACATGATAAACTATAATAGTAATAGTTTATGGATTTCACATCACGAATTTATTAAACAAAGGGTGATTTCACTTCCACCACGGAAAAGGTTTTATATTCAAACTATACGTAAACTAGTTAATGTAAGTTGTGAGACAATTCTTCAATTGTATTCCTAGAGTACAGGTTAAAAATTTAGTGCAAGTTATAACCAGAGTCCCTTGTAGGGAAAGCGTGATAATTGTGTATAGATCTATGTTGGGATTGACACCCCACATCTCGCTGCTAGCTACAGCCGGACCTGCAGGTCTACGGGTGACAAGAGTCATAGGATCTTGACGTCTGAAAAACGTTGTAGCGGGTTCATTCTCGTTATAGTATGGTTATAGCGACTCACATAGGGAGTTAACAATATTTAAAGTTTACGGGGAAAATTCTACGCTAAAAAGGGGTTTTATCTATTTAAAACTACGAACACGTTATAGGTACAAAACACACACATATTCTCGATCTTGGGATTTAAGACTACATGACTTTTATAAGGAAAATATTAGATTTTTCTTGGAAACATATTACAATTTCAAACACGTTATAAGTACAAAACACACACATATTCTCGGTCTTGGGATTTAAGACTACATGACTTTTATAAGGAAAATATTGGATTTTTCTTGGAAACATATTACAATTTCAAACACGTTATAAGTACAAAACACACACATATTCTCGGTCTTGGGATTTAAGACTACATGACTTTTATAAGGAAAATATTGGGTTTTCTTGGGTACACGTTACAATTACAAACACGTTATAAGTACAAAATACATCACCATTACAAACAAAGGTTTTCAAACTCTACATCCAAAAGCTTATGAACTCACCAACTTAATTGTTGACACTTTTTTTTTCAAAACTACTTGTATTATCAAGAAATCAGTAAAACAGGTAAACCGCAGCTTTTGAGGATGGGACGCTAAGGCGTCAAACAGTTAATTTTGTCATCATAGTGTAAATGATTTTGGGAATATGTAAACTCATACTACGGTGTAACTTTTTCATTTATGTTATGATGGTTGTATTTGCTTTGGTCACTATTATACTCGTTGTTATGATACTATACATGAAGTCCGCCACCCCCGGACGTTTCCGCCAACCTTGGTTTGGGGGTGTGACAGATTGGTATCAGAGCATTGTTGATAGTGAACTAAGTATATCGAACCTCATAAGATATACAGACTATAAATGCATTGGGACTAAAGTCTCTGATTTAAACACTTTCAAATAACTATACTTTTAGAAATGAAATAGTTTCTAGTCAAAAAGTATGAATACATGCATACATACTAATATAGTGTCATGTCTAGGACGATACAAAAGTAAAATGAGGAGTTGAACACTACGAGTAGGCCTTGGGATATGTAATCAGACTTGGGATGAATATAGCCTGATCAACTATATTTATCCGAGGTGTGACAAATATATGTCGGGGAATGGTCGTAGTGAGCAACAAGCCTAAAAACTTCCCATACAAGAAAATCTTTAAGAAACAAACATAACATTTAAAATACTATAGAAGTATTTTATGGTACTATACTTATGTGAAAACTAAACAGATTCTTGCTAGTAGATCTACAATCACTAAGTGGATACGCTAAAGTTATATATAACTTAGATATCATAGACTTAGAATCTGCGATCATTGCTTTACTTCCCGTTCCTTGTTTGGTTGTGGTTTTGGAGTATGATCACTTATTCGAAGGTCTATCATATCTCTTGTTATATGTAACTAGTATACACCATGTCATTATAGAAGTAACTAAGGAGGATCAAACCCCTATAAGTATTTCTAGGAATATGATTATTATTTGTCTCTTACCTCACCCCTATTCTCGCACGGACATTATGGCACGATTTTACTTACCAGGA
Source organism: Lactuca virosa (assembly GCF_052849685.1). Lineage (NCBI taxonomy): Eukaryota > Viridiplantae > Streptophyta > Magnoliopsida > Asterales > Asteraceae > Lactuca > Lactuca virosa. The sequence continues at coordinate 365,927,595 of NC_136433.1, read as the reverse complement.
GACCCCTACTTTCCGAACCCAGAGAGTTAGTGGGTGATTATGAAAAGAGTCGGAAGTGGAGCCAGAGATCGTCAACTCTCCTTACATATCCAGGGTTCTCGCAAACCGTTTCAACTACTTCGGACCTGTGCCCCGTTGGTCAGCATTGATCGAGGGGTGGAGTCGCCATCAGCGACAACGATCGCTATTTGGAGACCAACGAGATTGCGACGACCTCAACCATGGGGGACCAGCTGACAGAGACCTCCCGATGATGACCCAGCAGATCACGAATATCGAGTTAGGGAACTGCGTGCTGCTACAGACGCTACCATCTCACAAACTCGAGACTTGGAAAGAGACTACTATTTTAGAGATCAACTCATTAAGGACCTTGTCGCCACTCGGGCGAAGGCAAGTGAGCGTCAGGATAGACACTCGACACTCGAAGAGAGAGTGGTCGCAACCGAGCGTAGGTTGGCAGAACTATAGGACGCATCGACTTCGTTTCAAGCACCATCGGGGACGTATTATCATGAGCAGAGTGCATGTTACTCACAAGACCTTACAGATTAGGTCTATGAGTATGTGTTGGTGCTACTCCCCTCCATGTGTGGACTCGACCCTGCGAGTTTGTGATTACATTGGCCGAGGGACTTATTTGCGGTCCAAACTTTTCCTTGCAATGATATGGTGTAGACATGCATCAGGCACAAAATTTTTTCTAAAACTAAATATACTAGAATCATACAAATGAAATGGGCATGCGTATTATTTCATTGGGAGCAAGACTACCAAAAATTCATAAGTTTATTATATATAGACTCTCATTATGAATTGTTTTCAGAACACCATACAAATCGAAACACGATACGCTTAGAACTAAGATAAACTTAGTTAGATAACTCACAACGTATTGCCCTTTCTAAAGACTCATTATCATCTCACCTTTTTAAACATTATGGTCGAAAGGTACCTTCTTCGTAGACCTATAGGGTGCGATCATGCCAGCACTAATGCACCCGATTCCATCAGAACTCCCTGGCTAAGTGTATTTGGGCGAACATAATCCTAGGATAGGTAAAACCTAATAGTCGTACGAAACCTACTTCTACCCACTACCATAACTCCATCTCAGGAATGTTAGCAGAAACATCAAGAATAGTTCAGTAAAGTGCAAAATTTATATATGTGTATATAAATGGTAAGGATATAACTAGAGATAATCATCCCCACTCACGAAATCGTTTCTCCCCATGCAACAGAGTTATGTCTTCACAAGGAGGTAACCAGCCAACAAGCAAGGCACAAATCCTGCAGATAGATTCTGCTACTTTTCAAGCTGCGGTCACGGCAGCCGTGACAGCCGTCATGGCACAACTCAAAGCTATCAACGCCAACGGAGACGAAGGCGTTGTCGGCAATACTAACCGTAGTAACAGTCAAGAACACCTGCAGGTGTCTACCAACAAAGACACCTCAGACCACAAACCCAAGAGCAAGAAACGAAAGTTTTGGTTCAAAATGAAGCGCAACCTATCTCAAAAACGTGTTAAAAGACAACAATTCGTGGCTGCCCCTACGATTACAACAGCAATCACGACGCATGCCTCGACATTTTCCACAACGTCTGACACTCAAGCACCGGTCAGACGATATATGGGAACACTTCCAAAGTGTAACACGTGTAGCTATCACCACAATGGGGTCTGCCGGGTGTTGCATTGTAAAAACTGCAACACGAACGGACACACTTCCCGCTCTTGTAGGACCCGGACTCGGCACACCGCCTCAATCACCAACACCGGTGTAAGCTCAGCATGTTACCTATGCGGTGAAATGGGACACTTCAAGAGGGACTGTCCAACTGAGAGGAATGACATAGAAGCAGGAGGAGCGTGACAACCGAACCAGCAGAAGCAACAAGGAACCTTATTAGGATTTTTAGGATAGTTTCAAAAACAAGACTAGCTATGTAACTTATGTTTGTATGATTTTGGTTTGTTTGCTAAAATTGTCGTCTTTCAAAAAGTAGTTAAAAATACTATCTCGTTCAATCAAATCAAAGCACTTATATATGAACTTAGGATCATTACAGGTGAGCTGTGATGACTTGGTGTATGCATCAGGGTTAATTTTAAATAAAATACTACAAACTTAAAGCGAATAATTCCGTCCTGACTCCTGTTTCATGTCTAGTAGTGGGCTTAGGGTAGAGCCACTCACTCGACAGTTTCATCAATACCAAATTACATACGACTTGCACATACCGATCGATCATAGAGTGACCTGTCGGGGATCATGATATAAAGTATCATTACTAGTTAACAAAACACTCTTACTATCAGTACTAGTAGCAGCAATGCGAATCATCTGCGATAATAATAACACCGAAAAATATAGGACATACTAACAAGAAGCACATGATGCTCCATCTCCCTAACGAATATTTCGTACGAATACAACTTAACGCATGTTTTACTAAAAAGATCTGTTGTCGTCATTCGGTTTGGATTGGTTTAATCCTTACCTTCCCAATTGAATGTGCTACGAAAAGACCCTTCACCTAACTCGCTGAATATCGAAGCCCTCGTCTCTCATAAACACAAATCCGAAACGGACCTCCGGGTCATCCCTCGTTGCGAAACCCCGAAGCACTCATTGGAAGAGCATTACACCTTCCGAACCCATATGCCCCCTACCGATCTAATCGACAAACGAGAATCACTAAAGCAGGCCCCATGCAACGCTTCTAGGAGAAGTCATTACTAATGCCTCAAGACAACTAAAGACGTACGGGGTCGGCTAGGTCACGCATGACCTCGAGCTGGGAGCAATAGTATTCGCTCTAGAGATCTGGAGGTACTATCTCTACAACACGAACTATACAACCTTCACCGATCATAAGAACCTAGAAGGCAAGAGCGGCATGACACGTTATCCCATGAACCGGGTCTGGACACCGAAGTTAGTGGATTCAGAAACGTCGTCACAAACGAAGCAGACAAAACTCGCTACCCCCATTCATCCAGGCTCAGACAAGATGTATTTGGACCTCAAAAAGTTATATCGGTGGCCAAATAGGAAAGTTAACATCGCTACATATGTGAATGAGTATCTGACATGTGCCAAGGTCAGAGTAGAATCAAAGAAGCCTTCGAGTTTCCTACAACAACCAGTGATACCCGAAAGGAAGTGGAAACAGATAACCATGGAATTCATAACCAAGTTACCACGCACTTCCTACCAATCGAAGAAACCAACAAGATGGAGAACTTGACTAGAACATACATCAAAGAGATTGTACGACTGCATGTTATGTCAATGTCCATCACCTTCGATAGAGATAGTAGATTCACTTCGCAAATTTGGCAATCACTCCAAAAATTTCTGGGAACTAGGCCGGATATGAGTACAGCCTACCCCTACAAACTGACAGGCAGAGCAAAAGGAACGGTTCAAACCGTGGAAGAAATGCTAAGAGCTTGTGTGATTGACCTTGGTAAAGTTTGGGTTACCCATTTACCACCTGTTGAATTCTCGTACAATAACAGTTAACACACTAACATCAAGGTCGCTCCATTCGAAGCTCTCTACAGCCGCAAGTACAAATCCCCTCTGTGCTGGGCCGCAGTGGGTGTTACGCAGTTAGCTAAGGGACAAGTCCCTAACAGCACCCCCACTGGCCTGAAGATCATAAGACAAACTACAGAGAAGATTTTTCAAATCCGAGGGCAACTAAAAGCTTCCAGAGACAGACAAAAGCGTTATACGGACAACCGACAAAAGCCTTTGAAATCCCAGGTCGGAGATCAAATACTTTTAAAAGTCTTGCCCGGAAGGGCTTAATACGTTTCGGAAAACGTGGGAAATTGAATCCAAGGCATATCGGGCCGTTCGGGATCCTCGATAGGATGGGCCCGGTAGCATACAAACTTCGATTATCGCAAGAACTCAAAACTGTACACCCTACATTCCAGGTGTCAAACTAAAGAAGTGATTGTTCGACGACAGTGTCCACTTCGTGGAAAAAACCGATATAAATCATGGATCGAAAGATCAAAAGAACAAAATCAAAGTCGCATCCCTGTTGTGAAGGTCCGTTGGAACGTAAAACGAGGACCCGAGTTCACCTGGGAACGCGAAGACCAGCTAAAACAAAAATACCCGCATCTTTCCCCAACTCTCGAAGTCCTGCTCAAGGTGCTAATTTCGGGACAAAATTCCTTCTAACGGGGGGATGATGTGACAACCGTCACTTTCTGGTCAAGTCAAAGTCAAAGAAAGTCAACAAGTCAAACCGGCCAACTCAATTAACCCTTGTATATTAGGGTTTACATCGTGTTTACTATTGTACAACACACTGTCTTAATGCAAAGTATCACTTTGAGTCTTCACGTATCCAGAAAATCTAAACCCTAATCAGGGTAAGTGATGGAACTACTCAATAAAACATTAATACATACCTTACAAGGGCATATAACACTCATAACGAGGCATAACGGGATTTACAAACTTTGCATTTCGAAGTTGAACACTCACAAAGGTCACAAACAAAGCATCTCTCAATCTCTCTCACTCTATCCAAATCTCTCCAAGTATGTGAAAACTCTATCCAAATCTCTCCAAATATGTGAAATCTCTCCCAAATCTCTCCAAGAATATGAAATCTCTCTCAAATCTCTCCAAGTATGTGAAATCTCTCCCAAATCTCTCTCAAAATCTCTCTCAACTTTTTATAATCACTCGGGGCATCCCGACCCTTAATTTAAACAAAAACAACTCGAAACGGGAAGATAAACGGAATACCAGCCATATAGAACCGAAACCTCTTAGGAACCGAACCTCTTAGAAGCGAAACTCTAAGAGGCGAAACCCTAAGAACCGAAGCTAGCAATAAGAACCAAACCTCAAGGACCGAACTGCATAAGACCGAAACTACTTATGGGACCAAAGTCGCGCTTCGGTTCGGATCAAGCCTTCGGGCCGAAGCTCCGCCTACCTTCGCCTGCTACCTTCGCCTTCGCTTCCATCCTACTTTCGGTCCCTCTTCCGTGTTCGCCGGCGATGCTGCTCCGACTGAACCCTCCTTTCGGTTCTCATCACACCCGAACCTACCTTCGGTTCTAAGCACCAAAGGCCGAACCCTCACCTCAGACTTCGCAGCTTCGCCCCTATTTCCCCGGTTTTCGACCATTTTTGAGTTTTAATCTCGTTTTTCATGATTTTTTAACGTGAGATTTTCACCCAAACTCATATTTGGGCATATAAGACCCTAAATATTCATAATTTAATCACTTTTTGAGGGAAATCTTTGTCCAAGAATAAAATCTATTGGGTAAGATTTTGAGGTGGAGTGTTGACTTTTCCATAAAGCAAAGACGCAAGCTACCTACCATACCCACTCTATGACCACCCTCAGTCACTATTCATCCCTACCTAGTCAATTATTTATCCTTTCACACTCTTTTCCAGCAAGTTATCTTGATCAAAGATTTGGAAAATCCTTATCTCTCCTTCCACATTACTCACTCTTTCACCAAAAAGCAAACTCATTTCTCTCTCACTCACTCTCTCTAAACTCGAAATTGGTGGCTGTTCTTGAGCATTCTCCTTCACTTTTGGTAAGTAATTTCATCTTTCACTTGATTATCTTACACTCCTTTCACTCAAATCATGGATTCCTTACACAAATATCATCATATTTGTTCATAGAATCTTCGAATCTTCAAGCATCTCCCAAGTGTTCTTAACTTGGAAACTTCTTCTCTTCAACATCCATCCTAAGAAACCACTCAACCCCACATTTTCATGTTTTCTTCAAGTTTTAGGGGGAGAATACAAGTTAAAACACCAAAAACTTAACTAAAACTCAAACATCAGCTTTCAACAGGACAGTTTAGTTCCATTCATGGACTGTTTTGAACATCTTAAACATTTTAGTTTTCGAACCTGTATTAGAGGAAAATCGTTCAGGTTTATACCTTTAAAATGACTACATGCACATGTCCATACGATTTTTCTACGATTTATGGTGATTTTTATAAAACTGTCTATCACTGTAGCTACGAATTCGGACCAGTCTGTGAATATGGACATTTTCACACAAGCTAGAGACTTCCAAAAATCATAATAAAAATTATGAGCAAACTAGACACATTTTCTAAACTCTCAGAGGTTACGGATTTAGTTTTCGACCTCGTATGATTTTTCTGTGATTATTCTAAAACAGCACTGAAAAGTTAAAAACTAGTTACATAGCTTACAAAATTAACAACACTTTGTAGTATGTTGAGCAAAGTGCATAACAATAAGTTTCTAAATGTTGGATGCATTTCTTGTTAGTTTGTCATTATAAACAGAAATTAGTCATTCATGATAAGGATTTTCATTCATTTCGAACACATACAATAAGCTACAATAAGTATAGTTTATGGATTTTACAATACAAGCATACTACATGAAAAAGGATTTACTCTCAATATAAATGGGTTTTCATATACTACATGATAAACTATAATAGTAATAGTTTATGGATTTCACATCACGAATTTATTACACAAAGAGTGATTTCACTTCCACCACGGAAAAGGTTTTATATTCAAACTATACGTAAACTAGGTAACGTAAGTTGTGAGACAATTTTCAATTGTACTCTTAGAGTACGGGTTAAAAATTTCCTGCAAGTTATAACCAGAGTCCCTTGTAGGGAGAGCGTGATAATTGTGTATAGATCTATATTGGGATTGACACCCCACATCTCGCTGCTAGCTACAGCCGGACCTGCAGGTCTACGGGTGACAAGAGTCATAGGATCTTGACGTCTGAAAAACGTTGTAGCAGGTTCATTCTCGTTATAGTATGGTTATAGCGACTCACATAGGGAGTTAACAATATTTAAAGTTTACGGGGAAAATTCTACTCTAAAAAGGGGTTTTATCTATTTAAAACCACGAACATGTTATAGGTACAAAACACACACATATTCTCGGTCTTGGGATTTAAGACTACATGACTTTTATAAGGAAAATATTGTATTTTTCTTGGAAACATATTACAATTTCAAACACGTTATAATTACAAAACACACACATATTCTCGGTCTTGGGATTTAAGACTACATGACTTTTATAAGGAAAATATTGGATTTTTCTTGGAAACATATTACAATTTCACACACGTTATAAGTACAAAACACACACATATTCTCGGTCTTGGGATTTTAGACTACATGACTTTTATAAGGAAAATATTGGGTTTTCTTGGGTACACGTTACAATTACAAACACGTTATAAGTACAAAATACATCACCATTACAAACAAAGGTTTTCAAACACTACATCCAAAAGCTTATGAACTCACCAACTTAATTGTTGACACTTTTTTTTTTCAAAACTACTTGTATTCTCAGGAAATCAGTAAAACAGGTAAACTGCAGCTTTTGAGGATGGGACGCTAAGGCGTCAAACAGTTAATTTTGTCATCATAGTGTAAATGATTTTGGGAATATGTAAACTCATACTACGGTGTAACTTTTTCATTTATGTTATGATGGTTGTATTTGCTTTGGTCACTATTATACTCGTTGTTATGATACTATACATGAAGTCCGCCACCCCCGGATGTTTCCGCCATCCTTGGTTTCGGGGTGTGACACATTGATCAGGATGCCTTGCCTCTATGCAATAGATGAAAACTAATAGAACTCTTATGCATAGTTGACTTAAACTGGAATGGCACAGAAACAAAAAATGTGTCAACATGATAGGTTACAAACCTCAAGTCGTGTGTTTAGTGTTTAACAGTAGGTTTACACTTGATTAGTTCTTGAAACTTTTCAAGATCATTAAGAGTCCCACTGACGTCTTGACATATAAGATTCTCTTGTCCAGATACATTTCTTGACAAACAAATATTCAAGAGTTAGTGTGGATTCTTATCAAGACAAACATTACACACAATTGGTCTTAGTTGGTCTTTGTCTTATCCAAGACATCACAACTTACCAATTTCAAACGTGCAATAGCAAGAAAGCATTTTCCTACTTCACATTTGATGAGTGTGTTATAAACCTTATTAAGATCATATCACTCAAATCACAATCTTGGACTACGACTCTAAGACTTGATTTTGGAATGAGGTATGATTCACTTTTTGATTTAACCATTTCAACAATTTCTGATTCCGCTTCTTAGCCATACTAGTGTACTAAGGTGTCCTTAGAGGATCAATTATGATACGGTTTCAAAATCAATAAGTTAATCTATAAAATAGATACTTAAGTACTCTCCCATCTTTTCAGATTGGAGAAACTTTTATCTTTCTGCCTAATTGATTCTTCTTATTCGTTCTGCTATTTATTGAAACCTTTTCAACGATTCAGAATCATACTTAAACTTTTTAGTATAACCATATTTACTAATCTTTTAGCAAATCATGGAAAATATTTTATCGTTCTTTGTGGCGGACTTGACCTAGTGCACAACAATGCGTACTAGATCTCCTAGTCCATCACTTGACTCACATACTTATGTGAACAAGGAATTAGTCTTAATTTGCCAAATATGAAGGTTCTCATTCATCACATAATACCCGTTGCATGATTCCAAGTTTCTGTCCAATTGAAACTTGGGCGATGAGAATCTTTCCTTATTTGGTAAATTTCTGACATTACCACAAATAACATAACTAAAAATCAAATCCATTCCAATATTGCTATAAATAGAAACATTCAAACACCAATTTTCATAAAATCCATCGCAAGGAAAACATAAATAAGACAAAATCAAAATTTATTTTATTGCGGAAAAATCTTGTCTTTACAATGCGATTACAAATGAAAAGTATGTAAATATTATTTAGCAGTCTGTCCTAACTCTAAAGTATCAGCTCAAAAATCCGATCTTTGAATCATGCGATCGAAATCCATTTCTTCATGACAAGATTCAACTCATTTCTTTCTTTTAAGCTTCCTTTTTCTTCGATCCTACAAAACACCAAATGTAATCTTATCACATCATGTATTAAGAATCTAAAAAGGAACTTAATAGAGTTAGATACTGGATTTTACCTGAAGTAGAGTCATACATCTTAACACTCCCATCTCTTAGATCTCTCAGGTAGTCAGGGCAGCTTCGTAACCAATGCCCCCTCTTTTGGCAGTAGAAACATATGGATTCTTCTGGGATGGTACACGGGACTATCTCAGATTCAGCCTTTCTCTTGCGTAGAGAAAACTTTCCTGGACTTCCAATGTTGCCATTTACCATAGAAGGATGGGACATTGATTTTCCAGACAAATTTGCTTGACCAGTGCGCCAAATCATCGTTGATTCAGCAGCAATAAGCAAATAAGTCAAATCAATGAGGGTTACGTCGTGGTCCATCACATAGTACTCTCTAATGAACTTACTATATGATTCACGAAGTGACTGAAGAACCAAGTCAACAGCCAACTTCCTTGAGACATCGACACCCAACATTCCCAATTTATCAATATGCAACTTCATATCCAAGACATGAGCAAATACAGATTTTCCATCTTTGTGTCTTTTTTCCAATAGGGCTTGAGTGACCTTGAACTTTTCAAGTCTTCTAACACGTGGTTCAGGGAGAATTATTGGAGGAGGTGGAGAAAGTGAAGCATGATTTCCATTTCCACAATCCAATCGTGGAACATCATCTTCATGTGGAAAACTTTTTCCAACGGATTCAGGAAGACCATAGTTGTCAGACTTTGACATCTACAAAACGGGAGAAATTCAAGTTAGTTGATTGGGTCCTTAATAAAACAACCAAATGAGATATTAAGGCTAGGACCCAACACAATATTCTACAACTTGGTAGAGAGATGTCGTAATCCAAATTGAAGAACATTTGAAGGTAGGTAAATGACGATTTACCAATTTCCACCATGAAAAAAGAAAATTGAAGGCTTAAGTTTTAATTGAATTGAAATTCCTAGATATTTTGAGATTCACTGAACTTTTCAATGGCATGTTAAATCTTGATTATGCCCTTCATTTGTGACTAGGATGTCGAGGATCACAAATAAGGTGTGAATGACCATGCGAATGTATGTGGTGCCCTCAATGTCACAGTCACCTAATCGACGTGCTGGTTAACCACACACGCTCGATCGATCTATGACAAACATCAAGTCACCCTTTGCCACCAATGCCAATCCCAACTTAGTGTGCCGGTTAACCACACACGCTCCACTAATTGTCTCGGCAAGGGTACAAAGTGTAATTCCATGGAATTGCATCAAATTCACTTTTTCCTAAAGTAACTAAGATTTGGGAATTTATAAAAGTGTTTAGTTACTTCGTATTTCATTATACTTATAATGGAAGGTTGTGTCCTATCCTACCCATTCGGCTAACGACCCTCCACTAGTCAAGAGTGCGGTGGGTAAGAGTGGATACCCATTCAATCGTCATTTATAGGCAAATTCCTTAAACACCCCTTAGAGACCAGCTTCGTGAATGACGCCTACTAACGGTAAGACTGACTCTTTACTCATACATATATAATATTAGACCTTTAATTTCATATATAGTATAAGGGTGTATTTTACACTTTCTAAAATACTAGGTGGTTTAATTTAATAAATTATACTTTTAATTTAATTAAATATAAACCAAATCATTATGGATTTATTAACTCTCTTTAAATTATACACTTAATTAACTTAATAAAACCATAAGGGTGTAATTTGAACTTTTCAAAACTACGGTTTCAGAATTTAATATTTCAAAATTAAACTTTTAATCAAAATATTCAAATTCCAAAACTTGAGGGCAAGTTTTGAAATATTTCAAAACATACTAGATCAAATTACAAATAATTTAATTAATCAAATAATTGGTGATTATCTAAATTTGACCTAATTCAATTTCTTGCAAGATAATTCAAATTAATTAATTCAAATAAATCAAGTTTATCATATAAGACAATGATTATCTAATTGATTGGCAATTATCTACTATTTTTGAAAAGATAATCAGATAATATCAATAAAGATCGGATTTTATCAATAAAAAATGTTTATGGTAATTATCTATCATCAAAAACAGCCAAAATCCTGAAATCCCCTCTGTCTTATGCTCTGACTCGCCGAGTACAGCCAACTCGCCGAGTACCCTTGGGGACTCACCGAGTCTGTCAGTCAGAAAGCCAAAAAACACGATTTCAAGCAAGCAATGAACAATTAAGCATCAAATACATCAAACAAACAGCCTAGGCTCTGATACCACTGATGAGTTTTGAGCACTACATCAATCCTATGGTCTACATGCAAACCCAAAAGATTTGGATCTAGTTTGTCTAATGAACATGCAATAATCATCCAAAGCTCATAAACCCTAGATCTAGCATACAAGAGTCGAATTAACATATGAATTAGGGTTTAGATCTTACATTGATTGTTATATAGCAATAACAATCTCAAAACCTTCTTGATCTTGACTTCTGAAAGCTTAGTGCCTCAAACGTTGCACCTCTAATGGAGTCACAAACACCATGAGCAACAAGATGACTTAGGAGAAGGAGGAGGAGGCACAAAAACGTCTAAGAACCCTTAGGGATTACTTTCACACGTTTTTAGGGCCTTAGGGGTTTCTTATATAGTTAGGCTATTAGGGTTTTTAACCAGGAAACCCTAATCTGACTGCTTAGGCCCTAAGCAGCCCATGGACTCCCTCCTTAGAGGCCTTGGACGAATTCTAATGGGTTTCCCCATAGATTTCGTCCACTCCAACTTCCATGGAGTCCATTAGCCCAATTTATGCAATTATCTTATAATTACAGTATCATTCTCCTTTATTTAATTAATCTCTTTTAGCCACAAAATTAATTCTTATTAATTCTTGACTAATATTAATTAAACAATATGATTTCTCTTTTAATATATTATTCATATAATATATTAATAAATCATAATTAATCCTCTTTCTCCTTAGTTCATCCTATCAGTTGCTATGGTGAAGGCAACCCAAAAGGACGATGCTCGTAATCGGGTCAAGTACATACCAAAATAGTTATGGGCTTAGACACCTAATCCAACAGCTTTGGGGGTGAATTTGGTAATTAGATCGAAGTAAATAGGGCTCTTGCATGGCCAAAATACAACAAAATGGTTCTAATACTCCATTGTAGAACCACATGACAAAAAAAATTATGTTCCAAGTAATAGCACAATACATAGTTGCTTTATAATAGCAAAATTCTAACCGTAAGCTTTCAATTTTAGATCTTGAATGTCAAAACTCCAAGAAATAACACCCCATTGTTCTTAGTTTGTTTATCATCAAATTGAAGAGAAAAAGAATTAGAGAAACATCACAATACATTTAAAAAAAGAAAACAACTTACACATCTTCCATGGAATGATGCTTCTAACCTGTGTTGTGCCTTCTTTCTCGGTTGAGGGCATATTTTTAACAAATAAAATATATCCAACTCAATCATAAACCACACTAGCAACTAACCTGAAAAAAAAAATAACAGAAGTTGAAACAATACTTAATAGCTTCAAAAGAATCCAAATTGTAAACCACCAATGTGCTGAAAAACAAAACCCAAAAGGGAGAAATTATTTCTCAATGGCTATCTATTCTAAATTAAGCATCCAAAAGAACACAAAGCAGGTAAAGAAGTCCACAAACAATTCATTTGAGAAGGATGAAGTGCTTTTTCCAATCAAGAAGCAAGCTTTGTGTTCTATATGCCCAATAATGTTGGTTTAGTTCAATATATGAAAACAATGTCAGAATTCATAGTATGTATTTATTATTCTAACCAAAAAGAAATGAGTGTAATTACACCTTTTGTAATGCGAAAACAATAAAAGCTACAAAGGTGATTTATATTTGTATATCTATGTATAAGTGACATGCTTACACTGCATAGTTCACTTCTTACTATAGCAAGGAACGAAAATGCAAAATCCACATTATATGATTCAAATACAATACAATTGCAAAATATAGAGTACCATTATTACCTTATAAACCGATCCAAATCCACCCTCTCCACGTTTGTGTTGGGTTTTTGAGCATTCTAACACTCCTATGGTGTACATGCAACCCTATAAACCTTGGATCTATGTTTTCTCTATTATACATGCAAATATTAAATATTCCAAGGTTTCATCCTAACTAGCATATTATGAAGCACCTATACTACAAAGTTCTAGTTAGATGACATACCTTTTGATGTAGCTTGATGTCTTCAAGCTTTAAGAGCTTAGCCCCAATAGTGTGGAAGCCTCAAGTGGAATCACAAATCACCAAAACACCTTGGAAAACCTTTAGAGAATATGGATACTTGGCTCACACTATGAAATCGGTTATTGCCCTCTTTAGTGTATCCACACTAGCCACTAGCATAATTTCATGAACCATAAGACCCTTTATATAGTGTGGAGGATTAGGGTTAAACCCTAATACCCATGACCTTTCATTTCCTAGGATCCATGGGTTAAAGCTCCATGGACTATCCATGAAGACTTAGCCCAACCTAAATGAACTTGGCCCACTACACATATATATATATCTAAGAGTCCATATTTAATTAGTTCCTTTTGATCACTTAATTAATTATAAATTAATTCTTGATCAATACTAATTAAATAATATGATTTTATATTAATATATTAGAATTTATAATATATTAATATAAATCATAAATATACTATTCTCAAAAGACTATCCATATAAATTGTGTCGGTGAAGTGCAACCCAAATGGACCATGCCGGGTCGGGTCAAGTACATATCAAATATAGTTATGGACTTAGACATTAATCCAACAGTCTCCCACTTGGATAAGTCTAAAACTATTATTGAGTATGACTTCAAAAACCAACTGGCAATCATAGCTCTTAAATCCGCTGTCGAACTCTGATCTTGTCAATAAACTCTGACCTTTGTCAATGACTTGTCCATTAGATAAGGGATCATATATTCCTCCATTCTAGATATCATATGGACTGAGACATGGATTATAATCATTCTCTCTGTCCATTTGTTGTTTCCCGATTTTCGATTTATGATCACTGACTGATTGAACAAATCAAATCAGTCCTGGCTTGGCCAAGCACACACATGTGTCATCGCTAAATCATCGAGGGGCCCACAGATATCGCTTTTATCCCGAAGGTAAAAGGAATGGATAAACTTCGACTCATATGGCTTGTTCTACTACTTGTTGAATCATACACAAAGGCATGTTTTATAACATCGAGTTACCAATGCGTTTTCGTGCAATCAATGTATAACCAACTCATAGTAACAACTCATATCTCTAGGTTTGAAGAATATAAGATATTATCGTCTCATGATCACTCGTGATAAAATCCATGAAGTGATTCAAATGAGCGTGGGTTGAATCCAATACTCAGAACTTATGAGCACTCATGAGTGTTGTAGCACCACTTTGTCCACCAACTTGGACCTCTACAAACCAACCCATGACAGTCTTGATTCATATCTACTTCCAACATATGACCGACTGTGGATGGTTTGAATAACTTAATCAATCAGGAAGAGTGACTTAGTTATTCTGGAAGTCAAAACATGCAAAGTGAAACACAAGAATAAATGAATCAAATATGGTATCAAACCCTATGAATATAAATAAACACTTTTATTTATCACCATACTGATTACTCATTATTTATTGTTTCGGTTTTATCAACTTTATACTTGAATTAAAAACACTAGTTGTCCCATGCTCCAAGCATGTACACTATGTTTTTCTTAAACAATAGCTTTGCCATACACCAAGTATGCACTCTATGTTTGTCTATGATCCTTACTTTGTTAAATAAACCAATTGAACATAATTTCAATGATTCTAATTTCACACACCCAAATCCTTATCGAAAAATGTGAGAATTTCAAATTCCTATCATTTATCGAAATCTGTTTAGATTTTAAACTTATATGCACTGACCCTCCTGTAATGAATATGTACAAAGTCACAAAGACTTGTCAACAGTCATTATAAGGTATTCCAATGGAGATCAACTATATGGAAACTAAGTCTCATATTCAAAGTACATTGCTTTGGACATGCTTCTTGCATTAAGTTTTCTAATCTTACACAAATAACTTCCACCTATGGAGACAACTCCATATTCTCATTTTGACTATCACTTCTGAATAAGAGATGCCTCTTTTCAGAATATGTCAATATGGTCCTTCCAAAATTAGCACTATACTTCCAACTGTCCCTGAGCAACCAATCTTTGGTAAACCTCATATTGTCCTCGCCAATTGCTTAATCATTTTAGTCATATCCAATTCTAGACGTTTTCCCTTCTTAATGCCTCTGGGCATTTGGAAAAATTTAGAAATGACAAATATTATAGCACATACAATCGATCATGTACCCAAAGCAAATGGTACACGATTCATGATGTCTCACATAAAGACATGATTCTAGACCAGTCTTTTGCTACAATATTTTTATTTGCCATGTTTTCAAAATTTGACTATGAAGAGGGATGTCGTAATCATAATCGAATTTTGAGAATGCAATATATAGAATTTCCTTAAGTTGAACCAATCCAACATGAAATTCATATATATATTCTTGACTAAAGATGATTAAGGTCTCAATCTAAGCCTTTAGAACTGAAATGAAGTATATCCTCTCCCTTAATTATAGCAAAACAACTTTTTCAATCCCTGCAGCCTCACGAATTGAAACTTTTGTTTTCTATAATTAACATTGCTAACTTGCAACACTAACAATAATTATCATGCTCCCACTTACATGATGATTATTAGCATAACACTTATGCTCCCACTAGCTTTGACATGTACTCAGAAATCAGCTGGACTTCTAGAAATCAATACTTTATTGACTTTCTTACCAAAGTTCAGATTTCTGATACGAGATGCTTTGATAAAACTTTATCAAAATCATACACCTTTCCTTAGATAGCATGCATGTGTGTCTAAACAATTTCAGAACTATGAAAAGGGATGTCGTAATCATAGTCTCAATTGTTTAGACCTTTTGCCATCTGCTTCAAATCTACTTGGTGGAAGTGTTTCCTCACCATCATTTTCATGAATCGGATAGAAACCTTATGACCCTTAGATTTTATGGTGTATGTGTTCTTATCCATGTGAATCGTCAAAACCATAGTCATAAGACAAGGATAATGACAAATCCAAACTCATATGGACTGAACTTATGCAATCTTAACTTCTTGCCACCTGGCAGTATAGGGCCTGCCATTGCTTCCAAGTTGTTATGCAACCAATTGCGAACTTTCAGAACTCCTATGCAAAGCCAACTTTAACTGGAATGGGCACAAAGTATGTCAACACGATAGGTTATAAACCTCAAGTCGTGTGTTAGTGAAGAACCTCAGGTTTTATTCTTGATTAGTTCTTGAAATTCTTTTTAGGATCTTTAAGACTCCCACTATCCTCTTGACATATAAGACTATCTTGCCAAATATTCAAGAGATAGTGCGGATTCTTTATCAAGACAAACACTTCACACAATTGGCCTTAGTTGGTCTTTGTTTTATCTAAAACATAACAACTTACCAATTTCAAATGTACAAGAGTAGGACACTTTTACTCTTACATTTGACAAGTGTTTTAAACCTTTCTTTAAAATATGTCACTTAAGCTACAATGTTGGAGTATGACTCTAAGAATTGTTTTGGAACGAAGTATGACTCATCTTCCTGATCTAACCATTTCAACAATTCATGACTCATCTTCTTAGTCATAAGAATGCACTAAGATGACCTTTAGAGGACTAATTGTGATATGATTTCTAAATCATTAAGATGATCACAAACATGATACTAAAGTACTCTCCCATCTTTTCAGATTTGAGAAACTTTTATCTTTCTGCCTAATTTGATTCTTCACATTCGTTCTGCCATACATTGAGACTTGTCCAATGTTTCAGAATTATACTTAAACTTGTAAGTATAACCATATTTACTAAACTTTAGTTAATCAAATAGTCTTAACGAGCTTTGTGGTGGACATGACCAGTGCACAAGAATGTGTACTCGATCCCTTTAGTCCTTCACTTGACTCACACATCCATGTGAACAAGTAATTAGTCTTGATTTTCCAATGCTTGAAAGTTTTCATTCATCATACTATTCAACTTGCATGATTCCAAGTTTCGGTCCAATTGAAACTTGGGTGATGAGGAACTTTCCTGATTTGGTAAATTTAGACACTACCACAAATGAAAGAATCAAATCCATTTTCCAATATTGCTGTCAGTGGAATCATATAAGCAACAATTTTCCACAAATGCCATTGTAAGGATACTTCAAATAAATAAAATTAAACAATTTTCTTTTACAACTTTGCGGAAAAACTTATCCTTACAATCCACATGGAAAATTGTTGTTATCTATTCCTTAGCAATATATCATAACTTCTTAAGCAACTGCTCAAAATTCTGATGCGATCGAAATCCACCTTCGTGATCAGAATCAGCATATACTTCCGTTAAGAGTTCTCTCTATTCTTTGATTCTTAAAACATCAACATGTGACCCAATCACATCATGTAATGAGGATCTCAGAATAGAACTTAACAGAGTTAGATAATGGGCTTTACCTGATGTAGAGTCAAACTTATTGACTTTAACATCCTTAGGTAAATTTGGCAGCTTTGCAATCAACGCCCCTTCCTTTGGCAAAATAAACATATGGACCCTTTGGTAATGGGACTATCTCAGACTTAGCCTTTCTCTTTACCATTTGGTCAACCGGGTTGACTATGGTCAATCCCTTTCCATTGGGAAGAGAATGCTTTTTCTGGATTTCCAGTGTCACCATTGTCACTGTCCATAAAGTTTTTGGGAAGTTGATCTTCTAATCAAATTTGCTTTACTATCGTTCCAAATCATTGCTGATTCAGCAGCACCAAGCAAATAGATATGATCATTAAGGTTCATGTCATAGCCTGTTTCATAGTAGTCCCAAAGGAACTCACTATGTGACTTAGAAAGTGATTGAACATCCAACTTTCTCAAGACTTTGACACCCAACTCTCCCGGCTTGTCAATATGTGACTTCATCTCTAAGATGTGATCACACATAGACCTTGTTTGCCATTAGGGCTTGAGTGACCTTGAACTTGTGGTTTAGGGAGAATAATTGGAGGAGGTGGAGGAAGAGAAGTATGACTTCCATGAGCCAAACTCGGGAAGTCATATTCATTAGGAAAGCTTGGTTTGGGAATATCATTGTTGTCTAAACCAGACATCAACAATGGGAGAAATTCATGTAAAGTTGATTTAAGTCCTTAATATAACACCCAATATGATATATTAAGGCTAGGACCCAACAAACTATTTTATAACTTGGAAGAGGGATGTCGTAATCCAAGCTATAAAATATTTGAAGGTAGGTGAATGACGATTCACCAATTTCCACCAAGATAAACGAAATGTATTATTAGGTTTTAATTGGTTTTGAAACTCCTAGATTCTTTTGAGATTCATTGAACTTTTCAATGGCATGTTTCAATCTCGAGTGTGCCCTTCAGGTTTTGTGACTGGGATGCCGAGGATCACAAAACAAGGAGTGAAGTAACCATGCAAATATACTTGGTACCCTTAATATTTACCCCTCAATCGATGTGCCGGTTAACCACACACGCTCCAACGATACTATGATAAACATTAAGTTACCCTTTGCCTACCTTGTTAAGTCCAGGTTAGTGTGCCGGTTAACCACACACGCTCCACTAACAGCTTAAACAAAGTGCAAAGTGTAATTTCATGGATTAGCACCTTATTCACATTTTCCTAAGTAACTAAGATTGGGAATTTATAAAAGGTTTAGTTACTTAGTATTTATCATTTATACTTTTAATGAAGGCAGAATTATAGTCCTTGTCCTACCTGTTCAGCTAACGACCCTCCACCAGTCAAGGAAGCTGTGGGTGAGAGTGGACACCCATTAAACTGCCATTTTATAGGCAGTAACCTTATACCCCCCTTATAGACCGGCTTCGTGAATGAGGCATACTAATGGTAAGACGACTTGCTCTTATACATATAATATATTAAACTTTTAATATTATAATATTATAAGGGTGTATTTTAGACATTTAAAATACTTGGTGGTTTAATCTATTAATTAAACTATACTCTTAATTTAATTAAATTTAAATCATGTCATTATGGAATTATTAATTCTCTTTTAATTAAACACTTTAATTATCTATTAATAAAGTCCATAAGAGTTAATTGAATTATTCAATAAAAACATCATAATTCCAATTATTAAATTCAAAATTAAAACCATTTAATTAATTGTTTAAGTTATGAACCCAATAGTTTTAGAATTCAATTCTTTTTTTTTATCATAAAAAAACTTTTTCCAAATTCCAAAACTTGAGGGCAAGTTTTGTAACTCTTGAAAACTTTTGGATTCCATAACTTATGGAGTTAAATACTTGTTTTATGATGAAACTTTTCATGTTCCATAACTTAAGAACAAGTTATGGAATTCTTTAAAACATTAAGACTAAGTTTTGTAACTCCATAAAAAACTTTGAATCAATTTTTTTAAAAACCTTTTTATATCCATAACTTATGGAGGTTTCAAAAAACTCTTTAGATCAAACTTTTAAAACTAATAAAATAATCATATCATTTTATCTTTTACTAAATTTGACCTAATTCAACTCATATAGCAAATGATTCAAATTTTACAAATAATTAGTTTTTCACAAAAACAAGTAATTATCTTAAAATTTGACAAACGTCATGTTTTTTTCCTTTTTTTTCCAACTTTGAAAAAAAACATTTGCATCAATATAACAGAAAACAACCCATGGCTCTGATACCACTGTTGGGTTTTTGAGCATTCTAACACTCCTATGGTGTACATGCAACCCTATAAACCTTGGATCTATGTTTTCTCTATTATACATGCAAATATTAAATATTCCAAGGTTTCATCCTAACTAGCATATTATGAAGCACCTATACTACAAAGTTCTAGTTAGATGACATACCTTTTGATGTAGCTTGATGTCTTCAAGCTTTAAGAGCTTAGCCCCAATAGTGTGGAAGCCTCAAGTGGAATCACAAATCACTAAAACACCTTGGAAAACCTTTAGAGAATATGGATACTTGGCTCACACTATGAAATCGGTTATTGCCCTCTTTAGTGTATCCACACTAGCCACTAGCATAATTTCATGAACCATAAGACCCTTTATATAGTGTGGACGATTAGGGTTAAACCCTAATACCCATGACCTTTCATTTCCTAGGATCCATGGGTTAAAGCTCCATGGACTATCCATGAAGACTTAGCCCAACCTAAATGAACTTGGACCACTACACACACACACACACACACATATATATATATATATATATATATATATATATATATATATATATATATATATATATATATATCTAAGAGTCCATATTTAATTAGTTCCTTTTGATCACTTAATTAATTATAAATTAATTCTTGATCAATACTAATTAAATAATATGATTTTATATTAATATATTAGAATTTATAATATATTAATATAAATCATAAATATACTATTCTTAAAAGACTATCCATATAAATTGTGTCGGTGAAGTGCAACCCAAATGGACCATGTCGGGTCGGGTCAAGTACATACCAAATATAGTTATGGACTTAGACATTAATCCAACAGTTTGTTGTCAATTGAAAATATGGAAATGGCATTTGCTATTGTAGATAAGCTAAACAATGGTAGTTCCATGGATTCTTCTTGGAATTAAGAGACATTAATCAACAGTTTCCCTATGAAATAGAAACAAAACAGACTTCATAGTTGGAGAATCTACCATGTAGCGTTGAAGCCTAGCAGAAGAACCCTAAAAAGAAGAGAAAGAATGAACGTGAAGAACTTTTCCAACACCTTGTTGTGAAGCTGTTCGAGTAGGTGAATAAGTCAAAACAAAACTTGCAAAAACCCTAACAATAGAACACAAAAAAAATTGAAATTGGAAACAACTGTCCAAGCACAAACCTGAAGCACACCAAATAGAAGGAATGTGAAGATGAAAGTAGAAAGAAGCAAAAATATGTCCCTAAGACAACCTGAAAAGCCCCAAAGCAAAAAGGAAGAGAAAAGAAAAACATGTGGATGCAAAAGCAGAATCAACTTTGACATAAGAAAGAACGTCGGAAAGATTAAAACACAATAGAGGTTGAAACCGATATATTAGGGTTCTTGGACACCAGTGTACGACGATGGTGTAGTGGTTAGTGCTTTTTGCCAGAATCGTAGGTGGTTTGTCGGCATCAAAGGTCAATAGCAGAAAGTGGAACAATTAGAATTGAAGGAACAATAGCAAAGACACGTGAAGTTTGTAGACGGAAGAGTGGATCATAGTTAATAATGGAGGTGTGATTGCTTCTACACAATTTTATAATGTCTAAATGATCAAGCCACAAAGCTACAACTAATTGGAGCATAAAGACGGTGTATCAAAGACGCGTCATGTGGCCACATTAAAAGCCATCAACTGAATATGTGTATTCCCGGGACTAAAACTATCTGGTTGTAGAGGGACTAAAAATGTAAATTACATAAACTAAGGTGTTGTTTTTTTTAAGATGTAAAATGTATGCAGTATTCGGACCACATTTGTAGATATCTTTAGAAAAATAGGTGGACCAAACGTCTGCAGTCTATAAGAAGAAGACTGTTTGTTTTTTAAGGTCTTCAGACTCCTAAAATAAAATAAAATTAAAATAAATTGATTTTTTAAACTTAAAAGAGTTTTTTATTACCGAAATTAAATAATTCTTATCCTAGTTCATTTAATATATAATCATATAATCAGATTTCAATATTAATAAATCACATCCAAAATTATCTAATAAAAGTGTATCATTGTGTTTGCAATAAACAAAAATAAGATCCTAAAAAATGTATCATACATGCAACACATCTCTTTTATTCCAACTACTTTAAATTTATATGGATTATAGAGATTTGTCTTAGTTCAAGTAGGAAAATTGGTAAAGAAGTGAGAAATCTTCTTATGAATTTCCAGCATGAAAAATGGTAAATAAGTATGAAGTACAAAACATAAAACTTGTCGTATATTTAGATGGAATAAGATCAATAGTCATATACCATTACACATAAATATTACAATCACAACCATCTTCATTAATAAAATTATATCAAATAAAAAAGAAAATGAAATCCTAGACTTGTCTTATCTTAACTTGCTCCATTATTAGAATAGATTCAAAACCACATACACACTGCACACTGCAAAGCCACATACACACTGCAAAGCCAGATACACACTGCAACAGTTGCCACCATTGACAACATTGTCGGCTTATTCAAATTTCCATGTTTCTTGGCATATTTGGTGTCCTCTGCCTGAAAAGGTTGTAAATTTGAGTCTCCAATATGTTAAATTGAACTATAAACAATAAAGGAATGTCTTCCAAGATTCAATGTCCCTATCAGAAATTTTATCAAACACTTGGTGGAGGATTTTTATGTGATTTTCGAAAAAAAAATTAGCAAAAAAACATCCAAAACAATAACATAATCTGATTCCAGAAGTCATTTAAGCAAACACGACATCAGAACCACATACCAAAACCGATATCTAATTCAATGCCTTGAACATCCTGAAAAGATGGGATACGATTATAGAGAAAAAGTCATACGAAATAAATACCTCATGAAAAACTACGGGAGGCGCAGACATGGAGGAGAGGGTGGTGTCGATGGGAGGCTGGTCGGCAACATGGAGGATGGTCCGATGTTGAGCATAACCTTTTTTTGTTTACATGGGAAATCAGGTGGTGAGAGGCTAAAGAAGTTTGGCGGTGGAGGTTGTCGTCGATGGTGAGGAGGTAGCGATTGATTTCGACGGCGGCTATAGATGTCGACGACGACGGCTGTTGTGGACGGTCTGTAAGGCAGCGACCAACGATTTGAGGAGGATATGAAAGATTGAGTGGTTAGAAGGAAGTAAGGAAGCGCTGATATGTCAAGAGAAATAAGCGTGTGTTTTTTTTTGGAGGGTTTTGAATAAAGTGTGCAGACCTTAGAAGACTCAATGCCAAGTTTATGTCATGAAGACCTCGCGTAGATGTTTCTATGTCTGCGGACTTCTGAAAAACAAAGACACTGCGAAACCTTATGTTTGCTCATGGTCTGCGAGGTGCAGACAAAAGAAGTCACGCAGACCTTCAGACAAAAAACAAGAAACCCCTAAAAGACCAAGAGACCAAAAGTGACAACAGGTTAAAAAAGTGTGGTCAAAATGTGAAGGACTCAAAGAGCACTGTTCATAAGTACGATGTACATTTAAGTAGGATATTAATTTTATTAATGTAATGTTTATTTTATATTAATTTATATTTAAAATATTAAATAATAAAAGGGTAAATAGCACAAAAGACACAAAGTTTATACTGAAATTCTAATTTGACACTGGTTTTTCAATTTTTTACAATTCTGACCACTTGACCGGTCAACCCGGTTACCCGCTGACGTGGCATGATGACTTGTTAGTTTTGATGATGTGGCATGCTGACATGACACGCTGACGTGTCAAAAATGAATTTTTTTTCCCACAAAAGACACTACGTTTTTATTTTTTTATTTTGACACTAAGTTTAATTTTTTCTTTCAATTTTAACACTCTGTTTTTTTGTTCCAAATCGAACATCAATTTTTTATAATTTTGTTGAATGTGTACCATTTTCCATTTGAAACCGTATAAATATATTTTTTTATTATATTTTAAACCGTATAAATATATATTTTTTTGGGTTAAAAACCATATTTTTATATAAATACAAGGTTTTTTTTACATTCAAAACAAAATGTTATGCATAAATATAGTATATTATGGAAACCAAACTAACCATAAGCTTCAAATAAGATGTAAAAATTTCATGGGTTGCAAATCTGACCTATATGCCTTGATCGACTACACGCCTCCAAACCTTCAAACTCATTTTAAATCTGTGTATTTAATATAAAATATGGTTTTTATATAACTAATACATATTTATACATAAAATTATGGTTTGAATGTAAAAAAAAACCTTGTATTTATACAAAAATATGGTTTTTTAATGAAAAAATATGTATCTATATGGTTTAAAATGTATTAAAAAAATATTTATACAGTTTCAAATCGAAATGGTCAACATTGAACAAGATTGGAAAAAACGATGTTCGATTTGGAACAAAAAACAGAGTGTCAAAATTGAAAGAAAAAAAATTAAACTTGGTGTCAAAATCGAAAAAAAAAATGAAAACGTAGTGTATTTTGTGGGAAAAATTCAATTTTGATACGTCAGCATGTCATGTCAGCATGTCACATCATCAAAAACTGACATGTCATCATGCCACGTCAGCAGGTAACTGGGTTGACTGTTCAAGTGGTTAGACTTGTAGAAAATTGGAAAACACAGTGTCAAATTTGAGACTAGAAAAAACACAGTATCAAATTAGAATTTTGGTGTAAACTTAGTGTTTTTTGTGTTATTTACCCATAATAAAAATAATATGATGATATGAAGTGATAGAATATTTCTTAGATAAATGTGTGGATATGGTCATAGAGACACTGATAGCAACATTTTTAATTTTATAAATGCGTGAGCATTTAGATGAATGAAACCTCCTTAATAATTTATTCAAAAACCATTAAATTGATTTTATATATTTTTTTTACTATAAAGTGAACCAAAACACATGTATGGTCGATCTCTATTTTTAAATTTTAATTCGAATCATCTCTTATATCATAAAAAAGTTAGCAATCTGACCATATCAGACATATATTGTCATTTTCTATTTTTTTAATTTGTTTATAATTTATCTATTATTTTTAATAGTATTTAGAAATGAAGTGACATTTTATATCATTGTTGTTGGGTTTTGGTATATTACAACATCCTATGGTCCACATACAACCCTAAATGCTTTGGATCTATGTTTTCTCTAATTATACATGCAATATTGTTTCCAAAGCATTAAGCCTACAACTAGCATGCAATTGACATAAACAACATAAAATACTAGTTAGGAGTTTACCTCATTATGTAGCTTGTAGAACTTGTTGTATTTGGCCTTTAAGAACTTAGTGCCCCAAGTGTAACACCTCAAATGGCTCACAACCCACCTTAGACAAAGGATGACTTTTGACAGAGTTTACTAGCTTCAAAATCGTCTCCCGTGAACTCCAAGAATACTTGTAATGATTTTAGGGTATGGAGTAACATATATATAGTGTAGGATTCCAAAGGTCATGGGTAAACCCTAATCTATACCGTTAGGCTTATTATCCATGATCCATAAATCAAGTGGGCTAACTCTTTATGGATTCTTCCATCAACTTAGTCCATCATGTATCACAAGCCCAAACTATATATATATATATATATATATATATATATATATATATATATATATATATATATATATATATATATATAGGTTCAGGTGTTTTAAGTAAGTATTGTGTTATTGTATGCATAAATGTGGGCCAATCAAATTTTAAAATATAAATAAATAATTAAATAAATAAATAAGGTTAAATAGGTAATTTGATAATTAGTTTCCACAAATAATATCCTATAATTATGGTAACCATTGACTTCAGCTACTAGGCTTTTTAAAACCACCGTAACCCTAATCAAACCATCTTCAGCCGTCACCTCCATCTTTATGCCTCCCACCACCGGCCGCCACCCTACCCTCTTGCTCCTCCGACCACCGTATACACCGCCCTTCTGTCCCAACCAGATGGCGAGATTGGAGAAAGCCAACAACACATCCCCTTTTACCGACTTTCAATAGACGTTTTGGAGAAGCTCTCTCTCTCTCTCTCTCGACATCTTTATTGTTCGCTGGAAAAACCAAAGAAGAAACCGGAGGCTGCTACCTCCGATCAAGCCTCACCGGCCCTCCTATCTTGACGAAAAAGCAAGCCTAAGAAGCCCCTGCACCATGTCGATCTCGGCTACAGGAGCGAAAAAGAAGATATTGAAAGAGTTTTTTTTTCTGGTATTGCTCCAATTATAGGTTCCATATATCCCAAGTGAACACTACTAATCACTTCATCGACCATCTCCATCTTCTTTGTTCAAATTAGGGTTCTTGATTTCAGTTTTTCGTTTGTTGTTTTTTTGTTTAATTTTCCAGGTGAGTTTCAAATTAGGGTTCTTTATTTCATTCTTGTTACATTGATATGGGTGGAAGCTCAAATTGAAAGGCATTCAAGAAGCCAAATGGAAATTATGGTAAAAGCTAGGAGTGAATTCAAGGAGCGTAAGTTCTTGTTGCAAAGGTTTGATCATCTCCATAGCTTGTCTTTTTTCTGATTCTTTTGACAGGAAATGATTAATTTGCTTTTCATTCGAATTTTTTTTTCCTGATTTAACACTTCATTTATGTGGACAGTGCAGGATCTTGACAAGGTTGAATTTTGAAAAGATATCAAGTATGTTTATGTAGATGATTCAATGGATGATATTGGTGAGATTCCAATTCTATTGGAATGGAATCACGAATTCGAATTCTGTTAGAACGGAATGACGAATTCCAGTTCTGTTGGAATCACAGAAGTTGATGCTTGAAGAACAGACCACAAAATTGAAACGGACCACATTATTCTTTTAGAATGTATTAGTCGTTGTTAGATTTTAATGTTTTCTTTCCCATTTTGATTGTTTTTTAGTTTTATTCTTTAACAATAAATGTAATTCTTAACAATTGTTACTCGTATTCTATAAGAAAATAATGTATTTTTTGTTTTTATTCTTCAATTGATTGTTCAAGAATTTGTTATTCTACAAGAAGTTTTTAATTTCATGATCAAGAAATAGATTGAAGAATATTTTTATTATTTATGGTTCAAGAATATTTTTATTTTTGAATATACTCATAAACATATTCTTTCAGAATGTCCGAATTAGAAGAATTATAATTCGTAAAATCGGATTTTTAAAATTAATAGAATCTATGATCCCTTAAAAATGCAATTTTCCTTTATTAAATCTATATTAATTGACTAAATTACCCTTGTAATTAATTAAGATGATTTTTTCAATTATATTTAATTCAATAATATATATTAATCACTTTCTTAAAATAAGTAAATTTGATTGGCCCACATTTATGCATACAATAACACAATAATTACTTTGAATAGAATAACCTAATATATATGACTAATTTACACAATTAGTCTCCATTGAATTAATTAGTCTCTTTTGATCACTAAATTAATTCCAAATTAATTCTTCATCAATACTAATTAAATCATATGATTTCAGATTAATATAATAGAACTTATAATATATTAATAAATCATAACTAACCTCTTGTCAAAAGTTCATCCTATCAAATTGTCGTGGTGATATGCAACCCAAATGGACCATGCTACTCTCGGGTCAAGTACATACCAATTATAGTTATGGGCTTAGACACCTAATCCAACAGTCTCCCACTTGGATAAGTCTAATAACTATTATTGCAAGTACGATTCCACAACCCGACTAGCAATCGTAGCTCTTAAAAGCCGCTGTCGAACTCTGACCTAGTCAATGACGCGTCCATTAGATAAGGGATCATATATTCCTCAATTCTAGATATCGTATGGACTGAGACATGGATTATAATCATTCTCTCTGTCCATCTGTTGTTTCCCGATTTCCGATTTATGACGACTGACTAATTGAAAAAATCAAATCAGTACAGGCTTGCCCAAGCGCTTCGAGTGTCATCACTAAATCATCGAGGGGCCCACGGATATCGCTTTTATCCCTCTAAGGGTAAAAGGAATGGATAAACTTCGAATGAAATGTTTGCTGGTACTTACTCATCAAATCACACACAACAATATGTTTTATAACACCAAGTTACTGGTGCGTTTACATATGTCAATGTGCAACCGACTTGAAACTACAACTCACACGTCTCCATTTCAAAAATATAAGATATTATCGTCTCACCAATAACTCGTGATAAAATCCATGAAGTGATTTAGATGAGCGTGGGTTTAATCCAATACTCGAATCTTAGTCTAGGAGTACTCATGAACACTGCAGCAAACTTGTGTTATGTCTAAAACGCCTAGACAATCTACAGTCAGATTCATGACAGTCTTGCCTCAATACGTACTTTCAAAGTATGATCGACTGTGGATAGTTTGAATAACCTAGTTATTCGGGAAGTCAAAACATGCAAAGTTAAACACAAGAATAATTGAATCCAATATGGTCTCAGAACTTATGAATATCAATAAAACTCCTTTTATTTAATCACCATATTGATTACACATTATTCATTGTATAATGTTTCGATTTATCAACTTAATACTTGAATTAAAACAATAGTTAACCCATGCTCCAAGCATGCACAATATGTTTAACTATGGTTATTTTTTTGTGAAATAGATCAATTGAAAATTTTCCAATGATGCTCATTTCACAAATCCAAATCCTTATTGCAAGTGTAAGAATTCCAAATTCTTGTCACTACTAGAAAGTGTTAGATTCTAAACTATCATGCAATGATTCTTTTGTAATGTCTAGGTACAAAAAGTCACAGAGACTTGACCAACGATATTACAAAATATTCCTTTGGAGATTGTTACAAGACAATTCCATGGAAATGAAGTCTCAAATTCAAAGTACATTCCTTTGAACATCCTTCTTGCATAAAAGTTTCTAACTTTCTCATCTATTCTTCAACTCCCAATATGGAAACATTCCATATTTGTCATACGACAACTCATTATTAATAGACTCCTGCCTATTAATAATAATTTCAATATGGTCCATACATTACTATACTTCCAACCATCCTAAAGCGACCAATCCTTGGCGAACCTTAGATTGTCCTTAACAGTGTTTAACCACTTTAGTCATATCTGGTTCTATTCATTTTTCCCTCTTAATGCCTTAGGCATTTGGAAAATTACAACACGAGAATATTATAGCATATGAAATCGATCCTATACCCGAAGCATATGGGATGTGATTCATAATGTCTAACATAAAGACATGATACTTGACCAGTCTTTTGCTATAATATTTCTATTTGCCATATTCTCACAATTCGAATTATGAAGAGGTATGCCGTAATCATAATCGAATTTGAGAACGCAATCAACATAAGCTTTTAGAATTGAAATGAAGTATAAATTCCTCTCCCTTAATTATAGCAAAACAACTTTTCAAACCCTACAACTTTGCGAATTGAAACTTTTGTTTTCTATAATTAACATTGCTAACTTGCAACAGTCACCATAATAATTATGCTCCCACTAGCATAATAATTATTATCTTTATTAGCATAACACGTATGCTCCCAATAGCTTTGACATGTACCCAAAAATCAGTTGGACTTCTAGAAATCAATACTTATTGACTTTCATTACCAAAGTACAGATTTCTGATACGAGATGCTTCGATAAGACTTTATCTAGGCTTCTCAAAATCATACACATTTCCTTAGATATCTCACATGTGTTTCTTAACAATTTTAGAGCTTACAGCAATAAGTCTCAAATGTTTAGACCTTTTGCCATTTCTCACAATTCGAATTATGAAGAGTGATGTCGTAATCATAATCGAATTTGAGAATGCAAATAACACAATTGTTATCTACTTAAAATCTACTTAGTGAAAGTGTTTCCTCACAATCATTTTCATGAAGCGGAGAGAAACCTTATGACACTTAGATTTAATGGTGTATGTGTTCCTATCCATGTGAATTTGTCAAAACCATAATCACAAGACAAGGTTAGTGACAAATCCAAACTCATATGGACTGAACTTGTTCAATCTTAATTTCTTGCCACATGGCAGCACAAGGGCCTATCCATGTTGTTATGCAAACAACTAAGAACTCATAGAACTCACATGCATAGTCAACTTTAACTGGAATGGGCACAACAACAAGAATATGTCAACATGATAGGATACAAACCTCAAGTCGTGTGCTAGCGATAAACAATAGGTTTTATTCTTGATTAGTTCTTCAAACTTGTCAAGATCTTTTAATACTCCCACTGACTTCTTGACATATAAGACTCTCTTGTCAAGAACCATTCCATAACAAACAAATATTCAAGAGTTAGTGCAGATTCTTATCAAGACAAACACTTCACACAATTGGCCTTAGTTGGTCTTTGTCCTTACCAAGACATCACAACTTACCAATCTCAAATGTACAAGAGTAGAAACATTTTACTCTACATTTCACAAGTGTTATTAAACCTTTGTAAAGATTATGTCACTCAAGGCACAATCTTGGAGTATGACTCTAAGACTTGTTTTTGGAACGAAGTATGACTCATCTTCTTGATTTAACCATTTCAACAATTCACGATTCCTCTTCTTAGCCACTAAGATGTCCTTAGACGATCAATTGTGATGTGGTTTTCATAATCATTAAGATGATCATAAAACACGATACTCAAGTACTCTCCCATCTTTCCAGATTGGAGAAACTCCTATCTTTCTGCCTAATTTAATTATTCTCATTCGTTCTGCCATACATTGAACTTTTCCAATGATTCAGAATTATACTTAAACTTGTAAGCATAACCATATTTACTAAACTTTAGTAAATAATGACGAATAGTCTTATCATTCTTTATGGTGGACCTGACCAGCACACAACCAAGTGTACCTGATCCCCTAGTCCTTGACTTGACTCACATATACATGTGAACAAGGAATTAGTCTTAATTCCCAAAGACGAAAATTCCCATTCATCATACAATACCAATTGCATGATTCCAAGTTTCTGTCCAATTGAAACCCGGGTGATGAGAATCTTTCCTTATTTTGTAAATTTTGACACTACCACAAACGAAAGAATCAAATCCGTTTTCCCAGTATTGCTAGAAACATACAAACATCAATTTTTCACAAATGCCATTGTAAGGAGATATAAGATAAGATAAAATCAACAAAAATTTTATTTATTTATAAAATCCAGAAAACTTTTTCTTACAATGCAATTACATATGAAAAATATGTTGAAAAATATTTCCTAAGCAATCTATCATAACTCCTAAGCAGCAGCTCAGAAATCCGATCCGCGACCAGATTCAGCTTGCTCTTCCTTTAAGCTTCATTTCATTTCTTCGATTCTACAAAACATCAAAATGTAATTACATTACATCATGTATTAAGAATCTTCAAATAGGAACTTAATAGAGTTAGATAGTGGACTTACCCGAAGAAGAGTCAAACTTTTTGACTTTACCATCCTTGCGATCTTTCAGGTAAATATGGCAGCTTCGCAACTAATGCCCCTTCTTTTGGCAACAGAAACATATGGACTCTTTGGGAATGGTACATGAGACTATATCATACTTAGACTTTCTCTTTACCATTTGGTCACCCAGTGTTCCACATCTCGAATTTGAAAAAGTGTCTATCAGATGAAACCCTTGTCGTTCCTTTTAGAAGAGATTGAGATAAACGAGAATCTCCTGTTCGTCGAAGAACCAGTCGAGATTATGGATAGGGAGGTGAAGCGTACAAAGCAAAGTCTCATTCCGATTGTGAAGGTTCGATGGAGCGTTAAACGTGGACCGGAATTCACGTGGGAACATGAAGACCAAATGAAGCAAAAGTACCCTCACTTATTCTTTCCCTCACAAACCTAGTTTTCAAAAGAATTTCGGGACGAAATTCCCTCTAACGGGGGGATGATGTCACAACTAGCATTTTAGCTAGGAAATTCTATTCTTGTGTAACCATTCAACCATTGTAAAATTTATAGTCTAAGTAAATATCACCCAGTGCTCATTTAAATTCACCTCTCATGTTCAACAAAGAGTCTGAAAACCCTAAGAATCCCGGTTTAAGTCCATATTGGATTAGGATTTCCTTATTGGGCCAAATGGACCAATAAGCATTCAATTCAACTATTTTGGGCTTGGAAACCCTATTTGGACTCTAAATGGACCCAATACACAAATCTATAACATCTTGGACCATTTGGGCCTAGAATGATTCATTCTAACCCTAATGGGCCTTATTGGGCCATAACTAATCCAATTAACCCTAGTAAGCCATAAATCCATTCTTTTATGTCATTTTGGGCCGTGAACTACCCTAAAGGCCCAATGGGCCGAAAAGTAATTATTGGGCCTCATAATTTCGAACCAAGGCTATAAATGGGCCAAGCTAATCTACCCCCCTCTCTTTAGCTCATTTTCGGCCCAAGTAAAATAAAAAAAAACAAAAAAAAGAAAAGAGAAATGGCTAATTATCCAAGCCATGCCACCTCACTAATACATGGAGGTAATCCATGCAAATTACCCACTAAACAAATACCCAATCCCATACATCTGTGCATCTATCACATCTTAATCTCTCTTCCCTCTCTCTTTTTCTTCCTCTCGGCCGAAGGTAAGCACACACACACCAAACTCTCTCAAACACTCACAAGAACACTCCTTCCTTTCCCCACTAATTTTCAAGATTTTAAGCATCTTCAAGATGGTTTTCACCACCAATAATCATCATTTCTTGGTAAGTCTTTACATATCCAAGTTATATAACTTCATTCTCATGTTAGATCACTCCTTCTAAGCAAGTTTTTGGTGATCATACTCCTAGAACTTCATAAGCTTGAAAACTACTTCAAGGTGTTGCTAGGACCAAAAACCTCTTCATCTCTTCTTCAAAACTGAAACATCAAAACAAAGGTGAGTTCATACCCCCTTGTTTTCGGTTTTTTACATGATTTTTGGGGGAGAATACAAGTAAAATGTGTAGATCTATGTGTTATATGCATGTCTTGTGTGATTTCTTAGTTTATTTTGTAAAAATGTGTTAGATCTTAATATATCTCGACCTCTTAAGCAACATTAAGCAAAAAGTATATGAAATAAGACATATTATACATCATATTATCAAGCTAAAAGTGTTTATATGTTTAAGACATAAAAACTTACGGCAAAAACCTTGTTAAGGGTCAAAATTGTCAAGAAAACAAAAGATAAGGACAAAAAGTGACATTTATGTTTTATAAGGATCAAACAGGTTCTACTTGTATAAAAATGGATTTTTATAATAAACATGCTTTCCAAAGGGGCAAAAATGTAAATTTTAGCTTAATGGGCCAAACATTTGGGCCTCACGGTTTTGGGCCCAATTTTGCGAAAAAATGAAATTTTGGGATTAAAAATGTTATTTGACCAAAGTTTGAGTCATAAATGTAAATAAACCAAATTTAGGGGCAAAAATAACATTTATTTCTAAATGGGACCAAAAATGTAACTTTTATCAAAATAGGGCCGAAAGTGTCAATTTTTACAAACTAGGGGCTGAAAATGCACTTTTCTGCAAAACTGGGCCAAATATGTCAAAATACAAAATTTTGGACTAAATCCATGAATTTCTAAACATTTGGGATGAAATTACAATTTTTTATAAATTATGGACTAAAGTGTTATTTTTACAAAACTTTGGGCCTTAATTGAAATTTTGAGGCTTATTGACCAAAAATTTTGTTTTTATAAAAAGAAGACTTTTTATAATCAATTTGGTAAACCTCGAACTAAAACAAACAACGAAAGAATAACGAATTGACGAAATACATCGATAACAATTTTATTGGGCCCATTCAAATGTATATTGAGCCCAATATCTTCCATGACATGTTTATTGGGCCTTGCGACCCATGCACATGTTAATTTGGGCCTGAGCTAATGGTCACATGTTTGTTGGGCCTTGGTGGTCCATTTACATGCCTATTGGGCCCAAATTACCCACTTACATGTTATTGGGCCTTTGTGGTCCATTTACATGCTAATTGGGCTTGGACTGAAATTCACATGCTTAGTAGATCGTAACTATACCTTTACATAATTATTGAACTTCGTATACTTATATATGTACCTTTGGATTTGATAACATACAACATACACGTAAACATTAAACATAATACGAAAGGTTGAGAATCTAGGGATACGTGTTGGTTGGCACCTTTGAGTGTACAATCGTAGTTTGTAGTTATAACCAGAGTTTCGTGGAGGGAGAGTGGGAGTTTGTGTATAGATCTATACGGGGTGACCCCCCACGCCTTAGTTGTTCGCTACAGCTAGACTAGGCCAGTCTAGGGCGACAAAACCTTGAGCAAATACCGGCATTTGGAAAAATGCCAAGACAGGCAACCTAGTCATTATTACGTATGGTTATAACGGCTCATATAGAGATCCAATACCAATTTAACATTTCGGAGAATAACCCTACGAGTGTGTCAATACAAACCAACTTATTTAACGATACAAGAACCTCGACATTTTTATAAATCAGAAAATATCGGATTTTCTAGGGAAATATTAATATTCAATCATCACTTACCTACAATACAAAGAAATATAAACTGCATTCATATATGCTACTACTACGAAATTCACACATGCATCTATACTAGATTATCACATCATATTCAGACATTTTATAGAAAATATTGGATTTTCTGGGTTTTTACGAAAGATACAAAGACTTTTAATCAAACATACTTATGAACTCACCAACATTATATATGATGACTATTTTCAAAATAACTTGTATTCTCAGGTAATCGTTAAAGCAGGAAGATTTTCAAGTATGTATGGTTTTATTTTATGTAACATCACTCGTCGTACTATTAATACTTTGAACTTATGTAATTTATAACAATGTACTTAATGTGAACAATGCTGGTTGTTATATGTAATGTTGGGATGAATGTGTCATGTTTCATGTATATTCATTGTGATGATAATTCAATTGTTAGTCACACGAGCCCCCGGACGTTTCCGTCGTCTGGTTCAGGGGTGTGACAAGTTGGTATCAGAGCAATGTTTATAGTGAACTAGCATATCTAACCATACATGATATGCAACTATAAACACAATGGGACTAAACAACTTTGAACAAAACAAAAATTTCACACTTATGTGCGCATATTAGAATAATAACCTAACAGTATTTAATAAAAGCTTCTGGAGGAAATTGAACACTATAGTCAAACCTGGGCAGTTATGTAGTCATATTAAGGATAGATATAGCCTGATCAACTATATTTATTCAGAATATGATCAACGTGTGTTCGGGAGTAATCATAGCGGGAAATGAATCCAAAAGCCTACCTCACTCTCCAATAACTCTAGGGAACCCAAACCTAGATAATTAAAATATACCATAGGGATAATCAAAATGTAATTTATATATGCACTCTCGTGCAATCAGTATGGCTGGTTTCCACCTCCCTGGAGATCCTTATTTCCCCAATCAGGGAAATAACGAATGGCTAGAAGAATCTGAAGAGGACCTTGAGGAAGAGGAAGAATCGGAAGAAGAAATCGAAGAGGGACCTGCGGAACCTGTGGCAGATGTTGAAGAAGAAGAGTCTGGGGACGACGGCGATGATGATTCGGGCGCGGAGTCCGTAGTCATCAACCCACCGTACCCCGTGAGGGTGCCAGCTCACCGAATGGGCCCTACGGGCCCTACACCTCCCTAGGGTATTGACATTTGGAGGTGGAGCAGACAACAGGGACAGCGACCCCCGTTCGGCATGGCTCGAGAGTTCTATGACTTGAGGGACCGAGGACCGGCTGACCGAGCACTTCCAGTCATGGTGAGACGATTGAGGGATACTGGCGATCTGGCCCAGAGCACCGTCGATCAGATGCACCAGATGCGAACTAGGGTTGCGAGGGCAGAGCAAGCTAAGCTAGTGGTTATCCGGGAATTCCACATGAGGCAGGTGAGGTGGGAGGCTCGACTTCGAGACGCGGAGCGATAGGTGGCTCGCCTTCAGGGATCATCCACTTCCTCAGCACCACCCCCTGGCCCATCCCACCATGACTAGGACCAGCCGTATCTTTCATTAGTGTTATGTTTATGTGATCTATTCTATGTACTATTGACTCTATGTTTAAGTGACCACACTACTCATAGGGTCGTCATGCTGCCGAATTTTATATTTCCCCATGTACTGTATGCCTTCTGGAAAATTTTCATCTATCAAAACAATTAGTATTAATGAAAAATGCTTTATGTTTTATCATGACGTTGTCATCTGCTAGGTGTTTTATTTCCTTGTTTTATGTTAATGCATGAAATTACTTAAATACACACACTATACGCCTAGTCTATGGGAACCCAAACTCACAAAACATTAGGCACTCAACATCTTTCCATTCCACGACAGAAAGATGCCTCAAAGACCCAACCGTGGAAACAACGCAACCCCGAGCCCCCTGAGATAAACTCGGTTGCATTTCAGGAAGCAGTGTCTGTTGCGGTCACTGTAGCACTTGCGCAAATTCGCAATGGAAACAACGGAGAAGGCAACGAGCAGGGAGCCAGAAGCACAAATCAAGGAACGAACCACGAAGCCGCTCAAACATGCACCTACAAGGACTTCACCAACGCCAAGCCGCGAACCTTTAATGGGACAGGAGGCGTAATAGCCCTGAAGCGATGGATTAAGAAAGTAGAATCCGTTTTTTAAAATCTACGGGTGTCCGGATGAGTGTAAGGTCAGGTTCGCAGCTTGTACCTTCGTTGATCAAGCCCTCTCCTGGTGGAATGGCCACATAAAGGCCATGACACTCCCGGTGGCGAACGCGATGCCCTGGGAAGAGCTTAAAGAAATGATGTTGGTTGAATACTGTCCAAGAGGCGAAATCCAGAAGATGGAACAAGAGTTGTGGAACCTCATGGTTCAAAACTCCGATATCGACGCATACATATCCAGGTTTAGTGAGCTATCTCTTCTATGTCCTAGAATGATCACCTCAGAAAAGAAAAAGATTGAGAGGTTTATCTGGGGATTGACTGCACCTATCCAAGGGAATGTCATTGCGGAAAACCCTGAGACGTTTGATAGCGCCAAGAGACTAGCCAAGAAATTGTATGATCATGGCAATAAGAAGGGTGCCAAAACAGCAGAAGCGGAGGTCAAGAAAGAAGGTGAGAGCAAGAAGGGGAAAAACAACAAGCGAAAGGGAAAGCAAAACTCGGAATCATCTAAGAAGCAACAAACTGTAACTGTCCATGCTGCAACTCAAGCTACCACCACACCACATGCTCCAGTCTCATCCACGCCAAATGCTCCAAAGCAGTATTCAGGAAATCTCCCCAAGTGTAACAAATGCAACTTCCACAATCACGGGGAGTGCGGAGAGATGATTTGCACAAGTTGCAACCGGAAGGGACATATAGCAAAGTATTGTAGGGCTCAGCTTCAATAGAACCAGATGACAAACAACAACAACAACAACAACAACAACAACAGCAACAATAACAACAACACCAATGTCGGGGCCAGTTATACCTGTTACGGATGTGGGAAAACCGGGCATTTCAGGCGAAACTTCCCCAACGCAAACAATCAAGGGGCAGGAGCAGCAGGGAGAGTGCTGACAATGGGTCAGGGTGAAGCGGTGCAGGACCCAGCCATTGTCATCGGTACGTTCCTACTTAACAACTCGTATGCATGCATCTTATTTGATAGTGGGGCGGAACGAAGTTTCGTTAGTAATAAATTCAAATACTTGCTAAATCAACAACCCCAGAAGCTCAACGAAGCCTTTACGGTGGAAATGGCTAATGGGAAAACGGAAACAACCAAAGATATCTATATAGGATGTACGTTAGCACTAAACAACCACTCTTTCCAAATAAATTTGATACCAGTAAATATTAGGAGTTTTGATGTGATCATCGGCATGGATTGGTGAAGCCCCCATCATGCCGATATTATGTGGCACGAGAAGGTCGTTTGCCTTCATCTTCCTAATCATGAAACCCTAATAATCTACGGAGATAAACCCGGCGCAAAGCTTCGCCTTATCTCATGTATCAAGGCACAAAAGTGTCTACAGAAGAAGAACTACGTATTCCTTTCTCATGTGGTGGATAAAACCAAAGAGGAAACGAGCATTCACAACATCCCAGTGGCGTGTGACTTCCCAGATGTGTTTCCAGAAGATCTTCCGGGAATACCCCCAGAACGACAAATTGAATTCTGAATCGACCTAGTGCCTGGAGCCACTCCAATCGCCAAATCACCCTATAGGTTTGCTCCTGCTGAAATGCAAGAATTATCAAGCCAACTAAGTGAACTCCTGAATAAAGGATTCATCAGACCCAGCTTCTCGCCATGGGGAGCTCCGGTTCATTTCGTTAAAAAGAAAGACGGATCCTTCAGGATGTGCATCGACTATAGGGAATTAAATAAACTCACCATCAAAAAACGGTATCCACTTCCACGAATCGATGATCTATTTGACCAGCTTCAAGGGGCTAGTTACTTTTCAAAGATAGATCTGAGATCCAGTTATCATCAACTCAAGGTCCGAGATGAGGACATTCCTAAGACTGCTTTCCGAACTCGTTACGGTCATTACAAATTCATCGTAATGCCCTTCGGTCTAACAAATGCCCCTGCTGCATTTATGGACCTCATGAATCGAGTCTGGCCCATTCCTTGACAAATTCATAATCGTTTTCATCGATGATATTCTCGTATACTCTCGAAGCAAAGAAGATCATAGCCAACACCTCCGACAGATTTTAGAAACCCTGCGGGCTGAAAGGTTGTATGCGAAACTCTCCAAGTGTGAGTTCTGGCTCCGCGGTGTGAACTTTCTGGGCCATGTAGTCAGTTAGGAAGGGATACATGTGGACCCCTCCAAGATCAAAGCAATCGAAAACTGGGCAAATCCGTCAACGCCAACATAAATTCGCCAATTCTTGGGTCTTGCAGGCTACTATCGAAGATTCATTCAGAACTTTTCCAAGATAGCCAAACCCCTCACCACATTGACACAAAAAGGCGTACCCTTCAACTGGACCGAGATGCAAGAGCTTGACTTCCAAACCTTGAAGCAAGCCCACTGTAGTGCTCCAGTGCTATCCTTACCGGAGGGAACCGAAGACTTTGTAGTTTACTGTGATGCTTCAAATCAAGGTTTACGTTGTGTCCTTATGCAAAGAGAGAAGCTAATCGCTTATGCATCCAGACAACTGAAAACTCATGAAGTAAATTATACCACGCATGATCTCGAACTAGGGACGATGGTCTTCACCTTGAAAATTTGGAGGCACTACCTATATGGTAGCAAGTGCACCATCTTTACAGGCCACAAGAGCCTCCATCACATTCTAAATCAAAAGGAATTAAACATGAGGCAGCGAAGATGGGTTGAGCTGTTAAATGATTATGAGTGTGAGATCAAATACCATCCAGGCAAGGCTAACGTGGTAGCCGATGCCCTAAGCCGAAAGGAGTATTCAAGTCGTCGTGTGAAGACTCTGTCAATCACCATCCAATCTCATCTAGCCTCACAAATCAAAGAAGCCCAATTGGAAGCATTGAAGCCGAAGAATGTCTCTAGTGAATCACTATGTGGAATGGAGAAGGAGCTCGAAATTAAAGACGACGAAACTCACTACTTCATGAATAGAATCTGGGTTCCCAAAATTAGGGAATTCAGAGAGATAGTCATGCATGAAGCCCACAAGACGCGATATTCTATTCATCCGGGGTCAGATAAAATGTATTTGGATATCAAGCAGCAATATTGGTGGCCTAATATGAAGGCAGAGATAGCCACTTTCGTGGGCAAGTGTCTTACTTGCGCCAAAGTGAAAGTGGAATACCAAAAGGCCTCGGGACTATTGCAACAACTAGTGATACCCGAGTGGAAATAGGAAAGGATTACTATGGACTTCGTGACCAAATTGCCAAAGACAGCAGACAGATTGGATGCTATCTGGGTAATTGTCGATAGATTAACAAAATCCGCTCATTTCCTGCCAATATAAGAGTCCTACAAGATAGAAAAGTTGATCCGAATCTACATCAAGGAGGTTGTGAGACTCTATGGAGTGCCAGTATCTATTATCTCGGATCGAGATAGAAGATTCACTTCAAGATTCTGGCAATCTCTTCAGAAGGCAATGGGCAACAGAGCTAGATATGAGCACTGCCTACCACCCACAGACGGATGGTGAGAGTGAGCGTACCATCCAGACACTCGAGGATATGCTCCGAGCTTGCATGATTGACTTCGGCAAATCATGGGATGCCCACTTGCCTTTGATCGAATTTTCTTATAACAACAGTTACCACACGAGCATCAAGGTTGCACCCTTCGAGGCTCTTTATGGCCGTAAATGTAGATCGCCCCTATGCTGGGCTGAGGTGGGTGACACTCAACTAGCAAAGGGAAATTACCAGCCAGTGCTCTTACAGGACCCGAAATCATCCGTGAAACGACCGAAAAGATAGTCCAAATGAAAGCTCGACTTCAAGCATCGCGAGACCGACAGAAGAGCTATGCTGACAAGCGGCGAAAGCCATTAGAATTTCAAGTCGGGGATCGCGTGCTATTAAAGGTCTCTCCTTGGAAGGGAATGATTCGCTTTGGGAAACGAGGAAAATTGAACCCGCGATACATTGGACCGTTCGAGATTCTTGCACGGATTGGTCTAGTGGCTTACAAGTTGCAGCTACCTGCCGAGCTCAGCAACATACACCCAGTGTTCCACATCTCGAATCTGAAAAAGTGTCTATCGGATGAAACCCTTGTCATTCCTTTAGAAGAGATTGAGATAAACGAGAATCTCCTGTTCTTCGAAGAACCAGTCGAGATTATGGATAGGGAGGTGAAGTGTACAAAGCAAAGTCTCATTCCGATTGTGAAGGTTCAATGGAGCGCTAAACGTGGACCGGAATTCACGTGGGAACGTGAAGACCAAATGAGGCAAAAGTACCCTCACTTATTCTTTCCTTCACAAACCTAATTTTCAAAAGAATTTCGGGACGAAATTCCCTCTAACAGGGGGATGATGTCACAACTAGCATTTTAGCTAGGAAATTCTATTCTTGTGTAATCATTCAACCATTGTTAAACTTATACTCTAAGTAAATATCACCCAGTGCTCATTTAAATTCACCTCTCATGTTCAACAAAGAGTCTGAAAACCCTAAGAATCCCGGTTTAAGTCCATATTGGATTAGGATTTCCTTATAATGGACCAATAAGCATTCAATTCAAGTATTTTGGGCTTGGAAACCCTATTTTGACTCTAAATGGACCCAATCCACAAATCTATAACATCTTGGACCATTTGGGCCTAGAATGATTCATTCTAACCCTAATGGGCCTTATTGGGCCATAGCTAGTCCAATTAACCCTAGTAAGCCATAAATCCATTCTTTTATGTCATTTTGGGCCGTGAACTACCCTAAAGGCCCAATGGGCCGAAAAGTAATTATTGGGCCTCATAATTTCGAACCAAGGCTAGAAATGGGCCAAGCTAATCTACCCCCCTCTCTTTAGCCCATTTTCGGCCCAAGTAAAATAAAAAAAAAAGAAAAAAAGAAAAGAGAAATGGCTAATTATCCAAGCCATGCCACCTCACTAATATATCGAGGTAATCCATGCAAATTACCCACTAAACAAATACCCAATCCCATACATCTATGCATCTATCACATCTTAATCTCTCTTCCCTCTCTCTTTTTCTTCCTCTCGGCCGAAGGTAAGCACACACACACCAAACTCTCTCAAACACTCACAAGAACACTCCTTCCTTTCCCCACTAATTTTCAAGATTTTAAGCATCTTCAAGAAGGTTTTCACCACCAATAATCATCATTTCTTGGTAAGTCTTTACATATACAAGTTATATAACTTCCTTCTCATGTTAGATCACTCCTTCTAAGCAAGTTTTTGGTGATCATACTCCTAGAACTTCATAAGCTTGAAAACTACTTCAAGGTGTTGCTAGGACCAAAAACCTCTTCATCTCTTCTTCAAAACCGAAACATCAAAACAAAGGTGAGTTCATACCCCCTTGTTTTTGGTTTTTTACATGATTTTTGGGGGAGAATACAAGTAAAATGTGTAGATCTATGTGTTATATGCATGTCTTGTGTGATTTCTTAGTTTATTTTGTAAAAATGTGTTAGATCTTAACATATCTCGACCTCTTAAGCAACATTAAGTAAAAAGTATATGAACTAAGACATATTATACATCATATTATCAAGCTAAAAGTGTTTATATGGTTAAGACATAAAAACTTAAGGCAAAAACCTTGTTAAGGGTCAAAATTGTCAAGAAAACAAAAGATAAGGACAAAAAGTGACATTTACGTTTTATAAGGATCAAACAGGTTCTACTTGTATAAAATTGGATTTTTATAATAAACATGCTTTCTAAAGGGGCAAAAATGTAAATTTTAGCTTAATGGGCAAAACATTTGGGCCTCATGGTTTTGGGCCCAAATTTCCGAAAAAATGAAATTTTGGGATTAAAAATGTTATTTGACCAAAGTTTGAGTCATAAATGTAAATAAACCAAATTTAGGGGCAAAAATAACATTTATTTCTAAATGGGACCAAAAATGTAACTTTTATCAAAATTGGGCCGAAAGTGTCAATTTTTACAAACTAGGGGCTGAAAATGCACTTTTCTGCAAAACTGGGCCAAATATGTCAAAATACAAAATTTTGGACTAAATCCATGAATTTCTAAACATTTGGGATGAAATTACAAATTTTTATAAATTATGGACTAAAGTGTTATTTTTACAAAACTTTGGGCCTTAATTGAAATTTTGAGGCTTATTGACCAAAAATTTTGTTTTTATAAAAAGAAGACTTTTTATAATCAATTTGGTAAACCTCGAACTAAAACAAACAACGAAAGAATAACGAATTGACGAAATACATCGATAACAATTTTATTGGGCCCATTCAAATGTATATTTAGCCCAATATCTTCCATGACATGTTTATTGGGCCTTGCGACCCATGCACATGTTAATTTGGGCCTGAGCTAAGGGTCACATGTTTGTTGGGCCTTGGTGGTCCATTTACATGCCTATTGGGCCCAAATTACCCACTTACATGTTATTGGGCCTTTGTGGTCCATTTACATGCTAATTAGGCTTGGACTGAAATTCACATGCTTAGTAGATCGTAACTATACCTTTACATAATTATTGAACTTCGTATACTTATATATGTACCTTTGGATTTGATAACATACAACATACACGTAAACATTAAACATAGTACGAAAGGTTGAGAATCTAGGTATACGTGTTGGTTGGCACCTTTGAGTGTACAATCGTAGCCTGTAGTTATAACCAGAGTTTCGTGGAGGGAGAGTGGGAGTTTGTGTATAGATCTATACGGGGTGACCCCCCACGCCATAGTTGTTCGCTACAGCTAGACTAGGCCAGTCTAGGGCGACAAAACCTTGAGCAAATACCGGCATTTGGAAAAATGCCAAGACAGGCAACCTAGTCATTATTACGTATGGTTATAACGGCTCATATAGAGATCCAATACCAATTTAACATTTCGGAGAATAACCCTACGAGTGTGTCAATACAAACCAACTTATTTAACGATACAAGAACCTCGACATTTTTATAAATCAGAAAATATCGGATTTTCTAGGGAAATATTAATATTCAATCATCACTTACCTACAATACAAAGAAATCTAAACTGCATTCATATATGCTACTACTACGAAATTAACACATGCATCTATACTTGATTATCACATCATTTTCAGACATTTTACAGAAAATATCGGATTTTCTGGGTTTTTACGAAAGATACAAAGACTTTTATTCAAACATACTTATGAACTGACCAACATTGTATATGTTGACCGTTTTCAAAATAACTTTTATTCTCAGGTAATCGTTAAGCAGGAAGATTTTCAAATATGTATGGTTTTATTTTATGTAACATCACTCATCGTACTATTAATACTTTGAACTTATATAATTTATAACAATGTA
This sequence comes from Lactuca virosa, assembly GCF_052849685.1. NCBI lineage: Eukaryota > Viridiplantae > Streptophyta > Magnoliopsida > Asterales > Asteraceae > Lactuca > Lactuca virosa. The sequence continues at coordinate 365,883,753 of NC_136433.1, read as the reverse complement.
CTTAATGTGAACAATGTTGGTTGTTATATGTAATGTTGGGATGAATGTGTCATGTTTCATGTATATTCATTGTGATGATAATTCAATTGTTAGTCACATGAGCCCCCGGACGTTTCCGCCGTCTAGTTCGGGGGTGTGACAGATTCAGCAGCAACAAATATATAGGTAAGATCAATAAGGGTCATGTCGTGATCTGTCATATAGTAGTCCTTAATGAACTCAATATACGACTCGGGGAGTGACTGAAGAACCAAGTCAACAGCCAACTTCCTTTGAGACATCGACTCCTAACATTCCCAACCTGTCAATGTGTGACTTCATCTCCAAGACATGTGCACACACAGACCTTCCATCTTGGTGTTTCCTATCCAATAGGGCTTGAGTGACCTTGAACTTTTCAAGTATTTAAACTTGTGGTTCAGGGAGAATTATTGGAGGAGGTGGAGGAAGAGAAGTTCCACCACAGCACGAAGAAGGGATTAATCTTTCACCTTGATTGTCTTGTGGAATATCCTCTTTATAAAGAAAGGATTTGGGAAGACCATAGTTGTCTAACCTGGACATCTATAAGGGAGAAATTCTAGTTTAGTTGATTTAAGTCCTTAATATAACACCCAAATTAAATATTAAGGCTACGACCCAACACAATATTCTACCATTCGGAAGAGGGATGCCATAATCCAATTGCAGAATATTTGAAGGTAGGTAAATGACGATTTACCAATTTCCACCATGAAAAACGAAATTGATTATTAAGTTTTAATTGGTTTGAAATTCCTAGATCCTTTGAGATTCATTGAACTTTTCAATGGCATGTTTAAATCTCGATTGTGCCCTTCAAGTTTGTGACTGGGATGCCGAGGATCACAAACAAGGTGTGAATAACCATGCAAATTAGCTTGGTACACCCAATGTTACAAACCACCTAATCAATGTGTCGGTTAACCACACACGCTCCATTGATCTATGATTAACATCAAGATACCCTTTGCCACGCACTGTCAATCCTAGATTAGTGTGTCGTTTAAGCACACACGCTCCACTAACGACTTAACAAGGTGCAAAGTGCAATTTCATGGAATAGAACCATTTTCACATTTTTCCTAAAGTAACTAAGATTGGGAATTTAATAAAAGTTTAGTTACTTTATAATTATCATTATACTTTTAATGAAAATTAATGTCCTATCCTACCCATTCGGCTAACGACCCTCCACCAGTCAAGGAAGCGGTGGGTGAGACTGGACACCCATTAAACTGCCATTTTATAGGCAGTAACCTTATACCCCCCCTTATAGACTGGCTTCATGAATGAGGCCTACTAACGGTAAGACTTACTTATTCTTATACAGATATATATTGTTAAACCTATAATATTATAAAGTATAAGGGTTGAATTTTAACTTTTAAAACTCTAGGGTTTGGAATTAAAGTATTTAAAAGTGAGACTTTACAAATTCCAAACCTTGAGGGCAAGTTTTGAAACTTGTCAAAACTTTTGGTTTCCATAACTTATGAGTTTAATATGGTTTTTATGAAAAACTTTTCAAGATCCATAACTTGAGGACAAGTTATGGAAGCCTTTAAAACCATTAAAATGACTCTTAAAAATGAGACCTTTCATTTTCTATAACCTATGAGTTTTAGTGACATTTTAAAAGAAAAACTTTTCATTTTCCATAACTTGAGGACAAGTTATGGATATCATTAAAATCATTTAGATCATTATTTTCATTAACACAATAATCAAATAATACATACATCATCTAGTTAAACTCATAAGTACAAGATAATTCATATTATTAATCTTCAAGAAATTAGCCTTATCATATAAACTAATACAAATATTGAATTATGACAATTATCTTTTAATTTAATGAGGATAGTTATTTTCATAATATAAAAATCAAATTTTCATCAACAAAACAATTCATAGAAATTATCCAAATCCAAATTAAGCCAAGAAATCCAAAAAATCTGCCAGACCCGTCACCACCTCGTGGTGATTTTGACCACCTCGTGGTGATCAGGCAGAGTCCAAAAAGAAAACGATTTTTTAGCTTTGAAAAAATAACTAAGCATCAAATATAATAAAAAACAACCCTAGGCTCTGATACCACTTTTGGGATTTGGTATACTACAACATCATATGGTGCACATACAACCCTAAATGCTTTGGATCTATGTTTTCTCTAATTATACATGCAATATTGTTTCCAAAGCATTAAGCCTACAACTAGCATGCAATTGACATAAACAACATAAAATACTAGTTAGGAGTTTACCTCATTATGTAGCTTGTAGAACTTGTTGTATTTGGCCTTTAAGAACTTAGTGCCCCAAGTGTGACACCTCAAATGGTTCACAACACACCTTAGACAAAGGATAACTTTTGAGAGAGTTTACTAGCTTCAAAATCGGCTCCCATGAACTCCAAGAATACATGTAACCGATTTTAGGGTATGAAGTAACATATATAGAGTGTAGGATTCCAAAGGTCATGGGTAAACCCTAATCCATACCCTTGGGCTTATTATCCATGATCCATGAATCAAGTGGGCTAACTCTTTATGGATTCTTCCATAAACTTAGTGCATCATGTATCATAAGCCCAAACTATATATATGACTAATTTACACAATCAGTCTCCATTGATTTAATTAGTCTCTTTTGATCACTAAAATTAATTCCAAATTAATTCTTGATCAATACTAATTAAATCATATGATTTCATATTAATATATTAGAACTTATAATATATTAATAAATCATAACTAACCTCTTCTCAAAAGTCCATCCTATCAAATAGTCATGGTGATATGCAACCCAAATGGACCAAGTACATACCAATTATAGTTATGGGCTTAGTCACCTAATCCAACAATTGTCACCTCCAGAATTTGAAATCTAAATCAAAATCGTATAGATGGTGGTGGTCGTCGTCATTCTAGGAAAAACACACAAACGAATTTTGGGAAATACAAATAGACGAATGTGTGGGATCTAGGGCCTCTTCATCAGAATCTGATGTCGTTTCTCCAACAAGAGTTTTTCAGTTACACTTTCAAAATCCAAAAATTGAAAATCATAAGTTAAGCTACACATAAACCCAAATGTAACATTCGTTTTCAAGTATTAATTCCTTGACATAAATTTATTTAAGTACGAAGTATTTTTTTGAAGTTTTGATTGACGTGGCGTGGTGGTGGAGATCCATTACATCACGGTAAGGTGTTGGTCGTGGCCCGGTGACAGCTGAGACTCAAAAACCAAGGTATCGAGCCTTAGGCCTTTTTTCAGGACTCTAACTTCTAGGGTTTCCTTATTTGGCAGTGCCATCCTCTGAGATTGACCCTCTCCTAAAACCCTAGTCCCATTGATGTGTTTTGAGCCTTTTAGACTCTCTTTGTGAAGGTTGGTGAAGAAGAGATTCTCTCTTTGTGCAAGGAAGTGAAGATTCATCTTAGATCTAACATTCTCATTAAGTTTTTGGTCCATTTAAGGTATAAGGCTCCAACCTCGGCCTTTACTTATTTAGATCTATGTTTATACTTTATTTTGGTGATTTTAAGTCCCTTTTCTTGATGTTCTTGGAGTTGGGAAAAACTTCAGGACCTTATAAGTGATCTAAATGACTTCTGGAATGGAGTGTTGAAAGAAATATGAGTTTGCATGTTTTTTCTTGAATCCTTGCATGTGTTTTGGCTCACTTTAGAGTTAGGTTTAGAGTTTATGTGAGTTTGAGCCATGAGAATGGATAAAGGTCGAAAATTTATCCATTAAGACCCTTAGAGGAATCAGATATGAGAATTTGAGCCATGGAAGTTGTTGGTTAAGAGCTTAATCTATTAAACTATTTTAGAGCAGGACCGCGACGCGATGGTGTGTAGGCCACAACATGGTAGGCTATGAGTCCTCATGAATGTTTTGTCCTTTAGTGGCCACGACACAGCCACGGGCCTAGTCGCGACACGATGGTCGATATTGGTTAACTGTTGACTTAGACTGTTGATAATTGTTTTTTTTTACCACGGTTGACTTTTGGTCAAATTAAGAGTTTTGAGTCCTAGACTGAGTTTCGACCTCTAACAGGTTAGGAGGTTTGTATAACTGTCTTGGCGAGTCGTTGAGTGTGAATCTTTCAACTTGTGCTTCAGGTGAGTTTTCTCAATATATTACATGTGACAGTATATGTCCTTGTATGCTAGGATATAGGTACCATCAAGATAAGTGCTTGTTTGTATGATGCTCCATATGTTTATTTAGGAGTTAATGACAAGATCAACTTAAGTGTTGTGAGTCTATATACTTATTTCTAGGATTTGATGACAATACCAAGTGTTATGCGTCTAGATACTCATATTTAGGAGTTGATGGCATGATCAATAAAGTGTTGTGAGCATAGATACTCGATGCCTTTTTTAGGCGGATTGGTCTTAGGTGTCGAGAGCCTTGGTTGTATCCATGTTTATGTATTGTTGTATATGGTATTTTGGGAAACTCACTAATCTTTGACTTACATTTATCGATCAAATGTTTCAGGTACTTCATATGATTGTAGGGAGGTGAATGTGTGATTGTATACACTCATCAGCAGCTTTCATGTTTGATATTCAACATTGTTTTATGATACTATGATTTTTGGGTTATGACTTATGGAACAAATGGTTTTATTGATGTTTAGTTTACGAAAAATGACTTTTTATATTATTTAAAAACTAAAATTTTTATTGTGAAAATTGGGACGTTACACCATATCAAATCGAACATTAGAACTTTAGATTCAACGAATGAAAGAATCAAAGAATCAAAAACCCTAAACCATACTTTAGATCAAAAGTATCACAAACTCATATCTAAATTATCAATGGAGATGATGCCGACATAGGAGAGGAGAACGGTCCAAATTTATGACGTGGTTATCGGTGTTTAAATTGTGTCTGTTCTTGAAACACCAGCTCAATGGAGTGGTTGGTCCAGATCACCAACTCAAAATCATAGATGGGGAGAAGTGGTTTTCAGTGGAGATAGTGGTGGTTTTTGACGGATATTACAATAGATGAAAGAAGAGAGAAAGGGGAGAGGCGATTTCTTTATGTTTCTACACATATCTTCACGCTCCAATTTAAAAAGAGGTGGGGTGGTATAAGGGGTGGGGCCATATCTCCTTATGGTCATTTAAGATTTGAAATGGACTAAAGTTGTAGCAAAACCATTTGTTAGGGATGAAATGTGCAAGTTTTAAACTGACGATCCAAGCTAAAAAATAAAAATAAGGACAAAATGTGATATTTGACACTTGTACTAGAGACCATTCATGTAATTTACTCTTATGATAAAGAAAAATAACTACTAAGTAGTAAAAAACTAATACATATCGGTTGTTTTATAAACGCATAAGATAACTTACTTTTTGTGTTTATTGCAATTTAGTGTTTGGTGATACCACAAAAGTAATTTATTTTAGCTTATAAGGTAGATTTTTAAGAAGTTGATTGAGATAGATATAGTTTACTGATAAACTAACTTATAAGTTAAAAGTTAGCTTTTAGAGTTAGTCATGATGATATCGTCCATTTCCTAGTATTTTCTTATCCTTTGAAGAACGTTGTTAACAATAAATAAGAAAAAAAATTTAAAACCCAAACAAAAATAATTGTGTTCGAATACAAATGACAAATCCCCTTAATGTCTTAACTCAAAAATGAGTAATTACAAAATAAAAAGACAATTGAAAAATCACTTCATAACTTGATCACAAGGAAATACTACAAAACAAATCCATGCAAATGGGTATTGCACTCTACTTGTAGAGCGAAGAACTTAAAGATTGTTTGGCAATTAAAATAAATTACGAAATCAATAAGTAGAGCGAAGAACTTAATGATTGTTTGGCCATTAAAATAAATTACGAAATCAATAAACAAAAGTGTGTGGACCTTGAGTCCTTTGATAGATAAATTTAGAGGCGACATGATACGAAACGACAAAAATATACGACAAGAAATGAAATTGAGACGAAATCGTATTCTAAATTGGTGTTCGTCTCGTGTATAAGAAACATGATGTTGTGTCGTCAGGTCCGTCTCAGAGGATGAATGATAGGGCGATCGTCTAGGGCCCATGTTTCAAGGGGGCCAAGAAATTTATAGACTTTATTTTATATAAATACTAGTAAACATTATTTTCATTCAATTATCGAGTTAATATAAAAAAGTTGATGAAATGTTTGGGTATTTTAAGAGCCTTTTTTTTCTCTTTCGTCCCGGGCCAAAAATATATTTGGAATGGTCTTGTGTGTCGTGTTCGAAATTCGTCAAGATAATAGTTTGAAACGTCGTGTTCGTGTTCTTGTTCAAAAGTCGTGTATACGTAGTGGCATTCTAAGTTATTTTTTGTTGTGTTATTAGTGTTTGTTGTGTTTAAATTATTTTTTTAAAAGAACTTATATATGACATTATGCAAATATTTAGTTTTTGTTATTTTTGTCGTGCTATTGTGTTTTTATTGAGCATGTTAACGAAAAAAAACATGTTTGTTGATTGAAATATTCCAGAACCCTTGTGGATTATGGTTGGACGAAAATTACCTCATCCCATGTGGGATGAGGAGTGATTTTCAAAAATGTCTCATATCCCACATGGCAAGGAGCACAAATCCAAGGAAGGGATCCAATGCTAAATAAGACCTTAAGGATCTCATCATTCCTTGCGCCTTGGCTTAACAAATTCACCATCCTTCTTCCTCATTCCATACAGAACGAATTAATTATGAGTTTGTCTCTCCTCCTAGTTGATTTTATTATGCTCTTTTGAGTTCATTGTTGTGAACTAAGAGATGGATTATGGTTTGGATCCTTACATCCAAACAAGGTGACACGCATAAGATCTCAAGCTCGAAGGTCACTAGCTACAAGAGAGGTATGTAGTTCTTTCTTATCTATGTTTTCATAAGGTAGCAGTAATAGTATGAAACTTAGATCGTTAGGTTGCATGAGCACATAAGATTTTGTATTGTTTTCGCTGCCATGATCATTGTGTTTAGATGTCAAGAAAACCTAGCAATCGTATCAAAGCCTTAGTTCATGATTACTTGCACTCTAGAATCCAAATGATTTGTTAATGCTTGTTTGTAATTGGAATAAGTAAAATCAAAAATAAAACCTACTAATCGCAGGTGCGACGCACTTTCTTCTGGGCGTGACGCACCCTGTTGGAACTAGGGTTTTATGTTTCCTTTTGAAATTCGAACTAGAAGGTTTTTTCAAATATGGATAATTACCTTATTTAAATTGTTTTAAATCTGAATTATATTTAGATGAATATTATTCAAATAAGAGATTTTAAATTTGAATATTTATTATTACATTAATATAATATTCGAAATTAATTTTAGTATTGTTTATAATTAAGATTTATGAACTTGAATATTAAACCCTCGTTAATTGTTAATTGTTAACATTGTGTCCCCACAATTTAATTAGAATTAATGATAGAGAGTCAAATTTAAAGAGCTTTAAATTTACCCTTACACACACACACACACACACACACACACACACATATATATATATATATATATATATATATATATATATATATATATATATATATATATATATATATATATATATATATATATATATATGGGTCATGGTGAATATATGGTTGTTATGTACCTAATATTAGGTATAGAACCATAAAAAAATACATAGTTTTAACTAAAATGCAATCAAATCTCTCTACCATCTTTCTTGCATCCTTTATTAAAGTTTATGCTAGGCTTTGTAAATTTTTTGTATGTAGTTTAAAACTTTAATTTTGCACCACAAACCGTGTATAAGAATATTTTACCAACTACATGTAAGTCTCCATATTGACATTTAATATAAAAAACCCAATAAACCTATTCCCTAACCCATAAAAAAAGCCATGCAATTATACATAGGGTAGGTGTTAGAGGAAGTTATGAAGCCTACTAGAGGTCTAATAAAAAAACAACACATTTGAAATACATAGATGTTGGGGATAAATCACGAAATCATAAATAATATGAGTTCAAAAGCAATGGGAATAAGCTAACAATGAAAGCAAATTGTGTTTTTTTAATCAAAATGAAGTTACTTTTGATGGTTCCATACCTAATATTACATACATAACAGCCATATATTCATTTTTCCCTTGTGTGTGTGTGTGTGTCTATATATATATATATATATATATATATATATATATATATATATATATATATATATATATATATATATACATGTTTGTGTGTGTGTGTGTGAACAATATCTATTATATGTGTAAGACATTTACAACATGTGTCCTTGCATGTTTAAATATTTACATTGTTAGTCTTACCATGACTAGGCTCACCCACTCTAATACTGGTTTAAAGAGGTGTCTATGATTCCTAATGAGGTTGGTATTAGAAATACTTCGTGTTTACCACCCTCACCACCTTTTGTATTTTGAGAGTAGACTTACCGAAAGGGTTTGATGGGAAAATGATCAAGTTAAAAGTATGAACATTAAAAGCATAAAATAAAATCTTGTTTTATTAATAAAATGTAAATCTTATGTTAGCCATGAAAATTGCACATTCTCTTTATAACCTGTTGATGGATCTCGTGTGCTTAGCTGGCACATAAATTTGAGAGTATAGTTAAGAGTGATGTGGATCTCGCGAATCTCAAGCGTAACTTGAGTCGAGGACCAGACATTTTTGCATGGTTGATTCACCATCTATTATATGATCCGCAATAACCCCGTCATAGAATTTGAGATGAGGATAATCTGAGATTAACATGTCATTGATAATCAATGAATCTTAAATACCTAGGAATTTTGTGTTGATCAAAATTGGAAAAGGGCTTTGCCTACCTAATTAGCTTTGTGGTGTGTTTATGGAGACCCTTTACACATCATGGAGCCAAATATAGATTGTCGCAACTAGCATTTTTGCTAGGAAATTCTACTCTCATGTAAACATCATCTATTGTAAAGCTTGTACTCTAAGTGTATATCATACTTTATGCTCAATCAAAATCATACATTTGAAATCAAAACTCACTCAAGAGGTTCAAGACCTAATACAATACACCTCATGTGTTCAACTATGGGTTGAAAACCCTAGAATCCCGGTTCAAGTTCTTTATGAACTAGGATTCTCTTATTGGGCCTAATGGACCAATAAACTTTCAACTTGACCACTTTGGGCCTAGGAACCCTAATTGGGATCTAAATGGACCACATTCATAAAAACTTTAGCATTTTGGGCCATGTGGGCCTAAAATAATCCATTTTATCTCTAATAGGCCTTGTTGGGCCATAAATGATTCCATTTTCCCTAATGGGATGTAAGCCCTTTTATTTGGGCTTCATAAATTCGAACAAGCCAAGAATGGGCCCAAAACCATTTCATTCCCTATCTTTTAGCCCATTCTCGGCCCACAAAAAAAATGGAAGAAGGTTTGATTTAAAACTTGACAACTCATAATTATCCATCATATATCTAGATAATCACATACTTCTAGACATCTATTATCCTTCATGCAAATTTCCTTAAATCTCTTCTCTTCCTCTCTCTCTATTCTCGGCCGAAACACACACCCTCACCATCTCCATTTTCTTTTAAAATTTTCTCAAAGCTCCCTCTACAACTCATCCTTTCTCTTCAAAACTTTCGTGAGTTTGTGAGTGTTTCAAGAAGACTTCATCAAGGACTCATCCCTTGTGGTAAGATCTTACAAACCCAAGTGTATTACTTCATCTTTAACTCATTCACTCCTCTTACATCCATGTGTTCATGAATCATGCTTCTTAGAACCATCCAAGTCCGAAAATCCTCCTCAAGAAGCTTCCTAGGACCAAGATCTACTCAAGTTATCACCAAGAACCAAAAACACCAAAACAATGTGACTTCATACCCCTTTTTTCAATTTTTACTTTGTTTTGGGGGAGAATACAAGTTGTGTTGTGTAGATCTATGTGTGTATGCATGATTTGGTGTGTTTTCATGATATATGTTGTGATATGTGTTTTACTTTTGGAGTTTTACTTGAGCTTGAAGTTTAGCATTTGGATCTCCATAATAACCTTGAGAAAAGTATGTGTTATCACATATATTACATGTAAACTTGTAGATCTGGGAGTTATACACTTAAAATAGCAATAACAAAGATGTGTACAAACATGGATAACTTAAACTCAAAAATCAGCCTTTGACAGAAAAGTTTTAGTCTAATCTCGGACTGTTTTTACCACCTTAATGGTAATATTTTTCAAAACTGTTTTAGATGTAAAACGTTCAGGTTTATACCTTTAAAATGACTATGCTCACGTTTTCATACGATTTTTCTACAATTTCTGGCGAATTTTACAAAACTGCCTATCATATTTGAAATAATCTCGGACCAGTCTGTGAAGGTGAGAAATTCCACAATGGTTTTAGGCCATTAAGAATTTTGAGAAAAAATATGAACAAAGTAGACAAAATTTCCAAACTTCCAGAGTTTACGGATCCAACTTTCGAATTACGATGATTTTTCTACAAATTTTCCAACAACCGGGTCAGAAAAGTCAAAAATCAGAAAATTGTTTTAACTTACTAAAAGTGTTTATACTTTTGTTAGATGCAAGTTTATATGACTTATACATACTTTTAAATCATCTAGACATGTTAAATTATGTGCATTTAATATATATATATATATATATATATATATATATATATATATATATATATATATATATATATGATTACAAAAGTGGTATTTTTAAGTCAATTTGACAAATAATTGAACTAATACTAGCAATAAAAATAACAAACGGACTAATTTTGTCATTCGTATAATATTTGGGCCTTAGTGGCCCATTAATATGTTTGATAGGTCCTGAATACTATTTATATGTTTATTGGGCCTCATTGACCCATTAACATGCGCGACGGACCTTAGATACTATTTCGTGCTATTTGGGCCTATAAATATCATACATGTGAAATGGGCCTTAGTTGTTCTTTTACATATATTTTGGGCCCGTGTTATATAATCTCATCCCTTTCGGGCCTGAAAATGACTTACGTGTTTAGTGAGCCTCAGTGGCTCGCTTACATGGTTCATTGGGCCCGGAGTGAGTTTTATATGTTTCTCTTCACGTAGATTTCGATTAAGGATCTAGTGAGATGTGTCGGTTGACACCTATTGAGTGTACGATCGTAGCATGTAGTTATAACCAAAGTCTCCTGGAGGGAGAGCGGGGTTTTGTGTATAGATCTATACGGGGATGACACCCCACACCTTAGTTGTTCGCTACAGTTAGACTACATTAGTCTAGGGTGACTATAACCTTATTCTATTTTCCGTTGGCGTTCACAAACGCCAAGACAGGCGAAATTGTCATTAATTAGTATGGTTATGACGGCTCACTTAGAGGAATTAACGTTATAAATTTACGGGAGACCATTCTTTTCTTTTCTTCTTTGGATTACTCAGGAACATACTCATACTGGTACTCAACCTCGGGGGTTGGTATGGCAGCATTCTCTTTTACAGACAACATAGGGTTGTCTGGGGGCATTCTCTTTACATTCTCTTTATCTTTTCTGCATTATCTTTATACATTCTAATAAACAATAACACACATGCATTAATACAAGATCTGACACAAACACACTAAACTGTTTTCAGAAAATATAGGATTTTCTGGTGGTTTCAAAGTTGTACAATTCATTTTCACAAACATGCTTATGAACTCACCAACATTTTTATGTTGACCTTTTTAAATTAACTTGTATTCTCAAGAAACCGTTGGATCAGGTTGAGCGGAACAAACTAATGGATATTTTGTTATATTTTGTTTCATCAGACTCTGACTATTTTGACATGTAATATTCAAATACAATACTCAATGTAATCAATGAATGTTGTTATATTACACGTGTGATGATGATGATGTTATGTTTCAATTATATACTCTATGATGATACTACAACAATGGAGTCACGCTCAAGCCCCCGGACGTTTCCACCGTCTGGTTCGGGGGTGTGACAGATTGGTATCAGAGCATTGTTCATAGTGAACTAGCATATCTAATCATACAAGATATGCAACTATAAATACAATGGGACTAAACTACTCTGAACATAATAATTAAAATACATATGTATGTGTGCATTTTAGAGTAATAACACAACAAGAACAGTAAAACCTTTGGAGGATTTGAACATCATGCTTAAACCCGAGCAGTTATGTAGTCGTATTGGGGGTGAATGTAGCCTGATCAACCCTCCATACATTGCCAGAGTACCGACTTATCGTATGGACCCACTGAGTCAGTGGTGGACCTCGAAGAGGAAGAGCTCGAGGGCAATGACGATGATGACTTGGATGCAGAGTCCGAGGTCATCAACCCTCCATACATGGCCAGACTACCGACTTATCGTATGGTCCCCGATGGCCCCACGCCTCATGGGCACACGATATTGGAGATGGAGTCGCCAGCAGGGGATACGACCGCCCTACGGCATGAACCGAGGTCTTCTCGATCTTAGTCATGGGGGACCAGCTGACCAGGCCCTCTCAGACATGGTCCGGCGCACCCGAGATATTGACAACCAAGCTTAGGACACCCCAAATCAAACGGACCAAATGTGGGCTGCTGTTGAGAGAGATGAGAAACAAACACATGAAGTGAGCAGAGACTTCCAAGCGAGACAGTTAGTTTGGGAGGCACGACTATGAGATACTGAGCGACAAGTAGCTCATCTCCAGGATGCATCCACTTCATCAGCACCACCACTAGACACTTTCCGCCACGATTAGGATCAGCTTTTTTCCCCCACTCTTATCCGTTATGACTCTCTTTCGTGTGCTAAGATGGTACTCACTAATGAAACAACTAATTGTTCTTCTTATTTCGTGAGTTCACTTATATGCACAACCAAGCCCCCGAAACCGCTAGATACTCAAGGATCTCGAAACCAAAATCACTTATATACTCTAGGCATAGACTTAACATTCTTGCAAAAATCTACGATCTCTTACCACCATAATTACATCTTAGGGATGTAGGTTGAAACAATGAGAATCATACAACAAAACGTGAAATGACTAATCGATACTTACAAGCTTGCTTATCATCATGCAGCATAAAATGTCATCCCGCATAAATAACAAGCACACCTATGAGACACCAATCCTGCAGATGGACTCTGCTACATTCCAAGCTGCTGTAACAGTTGTCGTAACCGCTGCTATGGCACAACTCAACGCAAACAACACCAACAAAGGTGGAAATAGTGTCAACAACTCCAGTCGAAGTGACAACCCCGGAAACCAATGAGTTACAGCTTATCAAGGCACTCCAAACCCCAAACTTAAGAGCAGGAAGCGAGAGTCTAGGAGTAAGAGAAAGGGACAGCCAACTCAAGGATCCTCAAAGAAACAATACTTTGTTACAGTCCATGCGGCCATGACACAAACTAAATCAACACCAGCAAGACCATATGCTGGAAGACTTCCAAAATGCAACAAGTGCAATTTCCATCATAAAGGAGCCTGTCGTAAGCCGTATTGCAATAGATGCAACAAGAAAGGACACACCACCCGATACTGCAGATCTCAACCACAACAGAACCAACAACCAAACTACAACAACAATCACAACAACAATAACAACAACGATAACGTTGGGGTTAGTCACACTTGTTACAGATGTGTAGGAACCGGTCATTTTAGATGCAACTGCCCCAAAGCCAACAACCAGGGGGCAGGAGAATCAGGAAGAATCTTGACTTTAGGTCAAGGTGAGACAATTCAAGACCTGACGGTTGTTACTGGTACGCTCCCACTTAACAACACTTTTGCTTGCATCTTATTCGATAGTGGAGCTGAGCAAAGCTTTGTTAGTATCAAATTCAAACACTTACTAAAACAACAGCCCCAGAAACTAAGCTAAGTCTTCACGGTGGAGATGGCTAATGGGAAAACCGAAACAACCAAAGATGTTTACGTAGGGTGCACATTAACACTAAACAACCATTCATTTCAAATAGCTTTGATGCCATCAATTATTAGGAGTTTTGATGTGATCATCGGCATGGATTGGTTAAGCCCCCACCGTGCCGATATTATGTGCCACGAGAAGGCCGTTTTCCTTCACCTCCCCAATCACGAAACTCTAATAATCTATGGTGATAAACCTGGCGCCAATCTTCATCTTATCTCGTGCATCAAGGCACAGAAGTGCCTGCACAAGAAGAATTATACGTTCCTCGCTCATGTTGTAGGCAAAGCCAAAGAAGAAATCAACATTAAAGACATCCCAGTGGTATGCGAATTTCCGGATGTATTTCCTGAAGACCTTCCGGGAATACCCCCAGAAAGACACGTTGGATTTCGAATCGACCTCATACCAAGAGCCACATCAATTGCCAATTCACCCTACAGGTTAGATCCCGCCGAAATTCAGGAGTTATCCAGTCAATTAAAAGAATTGTTGAGCAAAGGATTCATCAGACCAAGCTTTTCACCCTGGGGAGCTCCAGTCTTGTTCTTCAAGAAGACGGGTCCTTCAGAATGTGCATCGATTTTAGGGAATTGAATAAGCTCACTATCAAAAACCGATACCCACTCCCTCGGATTGATGACCTATTTGACCAGCTTCAAGGAGCTAGTTACTTCTCCAAAATAGATCTAAGATCCAGTTAGCATCAACTCCGAGTCCGAGAAGAGGACATTCCAAAACCTGCTTTCCGAACTCGATACGGCCATTCCGAGTTCGTTGTGATGCCCTTAGGTCTAACGAATTCCCTCACGGTATTCATGGGCCCCACGAAATGAGTTTTCGCAACCATTCGTAGTCAACCTTTTAATTATTGTCATCGATAACATACTCGTCTGCTCATGAAACAAGAGCAAACACTGTCAACACTTACGACCAGCTTTGGAGGCATCAAAGCCGGAGAATATCGCGAAGAAAGCATCATGTGGATTGGATAAAACTCTCGAAGTCAACAAAACGAAGCTTATTATTACAAGAGTTGGATTGGGCACTATTTGGATGATCGTCGATAGGTTAACCAAATCTGCTCATTTCCTGCCAATAAAAGAATCGTACAAGATGGAAAGATTAACACGGATCTATATCAAAGAGATCGTGAGACTCCATGGAGTGCCAGTGTCTATAATCTTGGATCGGGATAGAAGATTTACCTCACGATTTTGGCAGTCACTCCAGAAGGCTATGGGAACACAGCTAGACATGAGCACTGCTTACCGCCCTCAAACCGATAGCCAAAGCGAACGGACCATTCAAACACTCGAAGACATGCTCCGAGCTTGTGTGATTGATTTCGGCAAGTCATGGGATACTCACTTGCCCTTGGTTGAATTCTCATACAGCAACAGTTATCACACGAGCATCAAGGTTGCTCCTTTTGAGGATTTATATGGTCGCAAATGCAGATCGCTGTTGGGTTTTGAGCATTCTAACACTCCTAAGTGTACATGCAACCCTAAATACCTTGGATCTATGTTTTCTCTATTATACATGCAAATATGATTATCCAAGGTATTATCCTAACTAGCATACCAAAACATTGATACTAGGATAATAAAATAGATAGAATACATACCTTGTTGTTGTTGCTTGACTCCATGAAGCTTGAGATCCTAGTGCCCCAAGTGTGACACCTCAAATGGTTCACACAACATCATGAACTCTTGGAATAACCATGAGAATAATACATACATGTTCAAATCGGCTAGCCCTCAAAAGTTTGTATCACTAGTGCCAATTTCTTGAACTAAAGGGGTTCTTATATAGTGTGGCTATTAGGGTTACACCATGTAACTCATGACTTTACCCATTCCTTATGCTCCATGGGTTTTAACCTCCATGGAGTATTCATGGATCACCACATGGGTTAAACCCAACATAAAGGAATCTTGGATCATAAGCCCACATATATAAGAATGAATGATTTACACAATCAATCCCCATATATTTAATTAGTCTCTTTTTGATCACTAAATTAAGTCCAAATTAATTCTTGATCAATACTAATTAAATAACATGATTTCATATTAATATATTAGAACTTATAATATATTAATATGTCACAAAATGTCTTTTCCTCATAAACGGTCTATCCAAATGTTCCGATGCCATGCAACCCAAATGGACCATGCCGAGTCGAGTCAAGTACATACCAATTATAGTTATGGACTTAGACACTAATCCAACAGTCTCCCACTTGGATAAGTCTGAAACTATTATTGCGTATGACTTCAGGAACCAACTGGCAATCGTAGCTCTCAAAAGCCGTTGTCGAACTCTGACCTTGTAGATGAACTCTGACCTTTGTCAATGACTTGTCCATTAGATAAGGGATCATATATTCCTCCATTCTAGATATCATATGGACTGAGACATGGATTATAATCATTCTCTCTGTCCATTTGTTGTTTCCCAATTTCCGATTTATGACGACTGACTAATTGAACAAATCAAATCAGTCCTGGCTCGGCCGAGCACTTCCATTTGTCATCATCAAATCATCGAGGGGCCCACAGATATTGCTTTTATCCCGAAGGTAAAAGGAATGGATAAACTTCGACTCATATGGCTTGTTCTACTACTTGTTGAATCATACACAAAGGCACGTTTTATAACACCGAGTTACTGAATGCGTTTTCGTGCAATCAATGTACAACCAACTCATAGTAACAACTCATATCTCTAGGTTTGAAGAATATAAGATATTATCGTCTCATGATCACTCGTGATAAAATCCATGAAGTGATTCCAATGAGCGCGGGTTGAATCCAATACTCAGAACTTATGAGCACTCATGAGTGTTGTAGCCCCTTGTCCAACATCTTAGACCTCTACAAGCCAACCCATGACAGTCTTGATTCATATCTACTTCCAACATATGACCGACTGTGGATAGTTTGAATAACTCAGTCAATCAGGAAGAACGACCTAGTTATTCTGGAAGTCAAAACATGCAAAATAAAACACAATAATAATAGAATCTAATATGGTATCAAAACCTATGAACATAAATAAAACACCTTTTATTTATCACCATATGATTACACATTATTCATTGTATACTGTTTCAGCTATCAACTTTATTCTTGAATTTAAAACAATAGTTGTCCCATGCTCCAAGCATGTACACTATGTTTTCTAAACACTAGTCATGCCATACACCAAGTATGCATACTATGTTTGTCTATGATCTTCACTTTGTGAAATAGATCAATTGAACATAACTCCAATGATCCTCTTTCACAGTCCCAAATCCTTACTGCAAATGCAAGAATTCCAAATTCATGCCATTTACTGAAATCTGTTAGATTCTAAACTTATATGCATTGATCCTGCTGTAATGATTATACACAGAGTCACAAGGACTTGACAACAAACATTACAGAGCATTCCAAGGAGATCAACTCCTTGGAAACATCCTTCTTGCATTAAGTTTCCTAATCTTACACAGATTGAATAATTTCCAACTTTGAAACATTTCCATATTCCATTTTGACTATCACTTCTGAACAAGAGTTGCCTCCTTACAGATTATGTCAATATGGTCCTTCCAGAATTAACATTATACTTCCAACTGTCCTTGAGCAACCAATCTTTGGTAAACCTTAGATTGTCCTCGACAATTGCTTAATCCTTTTAGTCATATCCAGTTCTAGACCTTTTTCCTTCTTAATGCCCCAGGCATTTGGAAAATTTTAGAAAGGATGAATATAGCACATGAAATCGATCCTATATCCGAAGCATATGGGACACGAGTCATGATGTCTCACATAAAGACTAAACCAGTCTTTTGCTATAACATTTCCATTCCTATTTGCCAAGTTCTCATAATTCAGATTATGAAAAGGGATGTCGTAATCATAATCGAATTTTAGAACGCAAATAATGGACCCATATATAGAATTTCCTTATGTTGAGTCATTCCAACATGAAATTCATATATATATATATATATATATATATATATATATATATATATATATATATATATATATATCCTTGACTAAATACGACTTAAAACCTCAATCTAAGCTTTTAGAATTGAAATGAAGTATAATTTTCTCTCCCTTAATTATAGCAAAACAACTTTTTCAACCCCTGCAGCCTCACGAATTGAAACTTTTGTTTTCTATAATTAACATTGCTAACTTGCAACCTTTATCATAATTATCATGCTCCCACTAACATGATGATTATTAGCATAACACTTATGCTCCCACTAGCTTTGACATGTAATCAAAAATCAGCTGGACTTCTAGAAATCAATACTTTATTGACTTTCTTACCAAAGTTCAGATTTCTGATACTAGATTGCTTTGATAAAATTTTATCAATATCATACACCTTATCTTAGATACCTCACAGGTGTGTCTAAACAATTTTAAGAACTATGAAAAGGGATGCCGTAATCATAGTCTCAATTGTTTAGACCTTTACCACTTCTCACAAGTCCATGTTAGTGTGCTCGTTAACCACACATGTTCCACTAACGACTTTGAGAATGCAAATATCACAATTGCTATCTAGCTAAAATCTACTTAAGGAAAGTGTTTCCTCACCATCATTTTCATGAATCGGAGAGAAACCTTATGACACTTAGATTTTATGGTGTATGAGTTCCTATCCATATGAATTTTATCAAAACCATAATCACAAGACAAGGTTACTGACAAATCCACACTTATATGGATTAAACTTGTGCAATCTTAAATTCTTGCCATTTGGCAGCTCAAGGGCCTGCCATTGCTTCCAAGTAGCTGTGCAACCAATTGAGAACTCTTATAACTCCTATGCAAAGCCAACTTGAATAGGCACAGACATGTCGACACGATAGGTTATAAACCTCAAGTCGTGTGCTAGTGAAGAACTTCAGGTTTTATTCTTGATTAGTTCTTGAGATTTTCAAGACCTTTAAGACTCCCACTGTCCTCTTGACATATAAGACTTTCTTGTCAGATATTCAAGAGATAGTGTGGATTCTAATCAAGACAAACACTTCACACAATTAGCCTTAGTTGGTCTTTGTTTTATCCAAAACATCACAACTTACCAATTTCAAATGTACAAGAGTAGAAAACTTTTACTCTTACATTTGACAAGTGTTTTAAACCTTCTTTAAGACATGTCACTCAAGTTACAATCTTAGAGTATAACTCTAAGAATTGTTTTTGGAACGAAGTATGACTCATCTTCTTGATTTAACCATTTCAACAATTCAAGATTCCTCTTCTTAGTCATAAGAATGCACTAAGATTTCCTTAGAGAACTAATTGTGCCATGGTTTCTTAATCATTAAGATGATCACAAAAACTGATACTAAAGTACTCTCCTATCTTTTCAGATTTGAGAAACTTTTATCTTTCTGCCTAATTTGATTCTTCTTATTCGCTCTGCCATACATTGGATCTGTTCCAATGTTTCAGAACTACACTTAAGCTTGTAAGTGTAACCATATTTACTAAACTTTAGTAAATAATGACGAATAGTCTTAACGATCTTTTGTGGTGGACTTGACCAGTGCACAAGAATGTGTACTCGATCCCTTAGTCCTTCACTTGACTCACATATACATGTGAACAAGGAACTAGTCTTAATTTTCCAAAGATGAAAAATTCTCATCCATCATACTATACAACTTGCATGATTCCAAGTTTCGGTCCAATTGAAACTTGGGTGATGAGGATCTTTCCTTATTTGGTAAATTTAGACATTATCACAAATGAAAGAATGAATTTCATGTTTCCACTCTTGCTCTTAATGGAATCTTATAAGCAACAATTTTTTTCCTCAAATGCCATTTGTAAGGATATTTTAAAATAAATAAATAAAATCATCATTTTTCCTTTTATCTTAAAAAACTTTGCGGAAAAACTATCCTTACAATCCATATGAAAACTTGTTGTTATCTATTCCTAAGCAAAATATCATAACTCCTAAGAAGTAGCTCAAGAATCCGATCTTGAAACTATGTGATAGAAATCCATCTACGCAATCAGATTCAGCATATTCTTTCTTTAAGTTTCTTCACTTTTTCTTTGATTCTTAAAACATCAACATGTGACCCAGTCACATCATGTATCAAGAATCTCAGAATAGAAACTTAGCAGAGTTAGATAGTGGACTTTACCTGAAGTAGAGTCAAACTTATTGACTTTAACATCCTTAGGTAAATTTGGCAGCTTCGCAACTAATGCCCCTTTCTGTGGCAATGGACCATTGATAATGGGACTATCTCAGACTTACCCTCTCTCTTTACCATTTGGTCAACCGAGTTGACTATGGCCGATCCCTTTCCATTGGGAAGAGAGAGCTTTACTGGATATCCAATGTCATCATTGTCAATGTCCATAAAGTTTTAGGAAGTTGATCTTAGCAAATAGATAAGATCATTAAGGGTCTTGTCATAGTCTGTTTCATAGGAGTCCCAAAGGAACTCACTATGTGACTTAGAAAATAGTTGAGTCACCAACTTTCTCAAGACTTTGACACCCAACTCTCCCGGCTTGTCAATATCTGACTACATCTCCAAGATGTGATCACATATAGACCTTTGCTTGAGTGACCTTAAACTTTTCAGGAACTTGTGGGTTAGGGAGAATAATTGGAGGAGGTGAAAGAAGTATGATTTCCATGGGACATCATCTTCATTTAGGAAAGCTTGTTTCAAGAGATTTGGGAAGATCATCTTTTGGGAGATATTCAAGATAGTTGATTTAAAGTCCTTAATATAACACCCAATATGAAATATTAAGGCTAGGATCCAACAACCTATTTATAATTGGAAGAGGGATGCCGTAATCCAAATTATAAAATAGTTGAAGGTAGGTAAATGATGATTTACCAATTTCCACCATGAAAAACGAAATATAATTAAGTTTTAATTGGATTTGAAACTCCTAGATCTTTTGAGATACATTGAACTTTCAATGGCATGTTTGAATCTCGATTGTGCCCTCTCAAGTTTGTGACTGGGATGCCGAGGATCACAAACAAGGTATGAATAACCATACAAATTGACTTGGTACCCTCAACAATATTACCTAATCGATGTGTCGGTTAACCACACACGCTCCACCGATCTATAATAAAGTTAAGTTAGCCTTTGCCACTCTTACTAGTCCATGTTAGTGTGCCGGTTAACCACACACGCTCCACTAACGACTTGGTAAGGTACAAAGTGTAATTTTATGGGCTAGCACCAATTTCACATTTTCCTAAGTAACTAAGAATTGGGAATTTATAAATGTTTAGTTACTTAGTATTTATCATTAATACTTTTAATGAAGGGAGAATTATAGTCCTTTCCTACCCGTTCGGCTAACGACCCTCCACCAGTCAAGGAAGCGGTGGGTGAGAGTGGACACCCATTAAACTGCCATTTTATAGGCAATAACCTTATACCCCCCTTATAGACAGGCTTCGTGAATGAGGCCTACTAACGGTAAGATTGACTTTATCTTATACATATCTATATAATTAAAATTATAATAATAGTATAAGGGTTTGAATTTTAACTTTTAAAATTCTAAGGGCTAACTTGGAATTAAAGTATTCATAAGAGAAAACTTTTCAAATTCCAAAACTTGAGGGCAAGTTTTGAAACTATTCAAAACTAATTAATTCCATAACTTATGTGTTTAAATTAGTTTTAATTAAAAAACTCTTCAAGTTCCATAACTTGAGGACAAGTTATGGAAGACTTTAAACTAATAAAAGAATGTAACTTTTCTTTATTTTGTAATTTATGGAATTAATTAAGGTTACACATTTTATTACTTAATGAAGTGACTCTTGAATCTCCATAACTTGAGGACAAGACTCTTCATTTTTGTAACCATTACCAACTTTTATGAGTTTTATGAAACTTAAATGTGACTTTTCATATAACTTGAGGACAAGTTACAAAAACACATTTTAGAATCAACTCTTAGATTAAAATGGATTGAAATCACATAATCAATTAACTTTTCTATTAATCTAAGCAACTCATAAGAACAAGATAATTCAAATCAAACTTTTTCATGTAATTAGCCTAATCACTAAACTAATACAAAACATGAATCTATTGACAATTATCTTTGAAATTGGATTAGCATGAACATTACCACATCAAAAACAAGTTTATAAGTCCAAAAACAGCTTAGGGTAATGTTCCTAGTCCATTTCTAGCCAAAAACCTCGAAAATATGTTGTCTGGGGCTCCTACTCGTCGAGTGTATCAACCTACTCGCCGAGTAGGATGATTTTCTTCATGGACTCGGCGAGTTCATCAGTGGACTCGGCGAGTCCAGTGCCCAGAATGCCCGAAATTCGACTTTTTCAGTATTTTTCAGCAATTTGCATCAAGTATAATTGTAAACAAGCCTAGGCTCTGATACCACTATTGGGTTTTGAGCATTCTAACACTCCTAAGTGTACATGCAACCCTAAATACCTTGGATCTATGTTTTCTCTATTATACATGCAAATATGATTATCCAAGGTATTATCCTAACTAGCATACCAAAACATTGATACTAGGTTAATAAAATAGATAGAATACATACCTTGTTGTTGTTGCTTGACTCCATGAAGCTTGAGAGCCTAGTGCCCCAAGTGTGACACCTCAAATGGTTCACACAACATCATGAACTCTTGGAATAACCATGAGAAGAAGACATACATGTTCAAATCGGCTAGCCCTCAAAAGTTTGTATCACTAGTGCCAATTTCTTGAACTAAAGGGGTTCTTATATAGTGTGGCTATTAGGGTTACACCATGTAACTCATGACTTTACCCATTCCTTATGCTCCATTGGTTTTAACCTCCATGGAGTATCCATGGATCACCACATGGGTTAAACCCAACATAAAGGAATCTTGGATCATAAGCCCACATATATAAGAATGAATGATTTACACAATCAATCCCCATATATTTAATTAGTCTCTTTTTGATCACTAAATTAAGTCCAAATTAATTCTTGATCAATACTAATTAAATAACATGATTTCAATTTAATATATTAGAACTTATAATATATTAATATGTCACAAAATGTCTTTTCCTCATAAACGGTCTATCCAAATGTTCCGATGCCATGCAACCCAAATGGACCATGCCGAGTCGGGTCAAGTACATACCAATTATAGTTATGGACTTAGACACTAATCCAACAATCGCCTCTATGCTGGGCTGTGGTGGGTGACACCCAACTAGCAAAAGGACAATCACCAAACAGCACACTTACAGGACCAGAAATCGTTCGAGAGACTACAGAAAAGATAATCCAAATCAGAGCTCGACTTCAAGCATTGCGAGACCGACAGAAGAGCTATGCTGACAAACGGCGAAAGCCTCTGGAATTTCAAGTCGGAGATCGGGTGCTATTGAAGGTCTCTCCCTGGAAAGGGATGATCCGTTTTGGGAAACGGGGAAAACTAAACCCACGTTATATTGGGCTATTCGAAATTATTGCTCGAATTGGTCCAATGGCTTGTAAGTTGCAGCTACCTGCGAAGCACAACAATGCACACCCCGTGTTCCACATCTCGAATCTGAAGAAGTGCTTATCCGATGAAACTCTTATCATTCCTATAGAAGAGATCGAAATAAACGAGAATCTCATGTTTGTCGAAGAACCAGTCGAGATAATGGATAGGGAAGTGAGGTTCGATGGAACGCCAAGCATGGACCGGAATTCACATGGGAACGTGAAGACCAGATGAAGCAGAAGTACCCTCACCTATTCTCTCATTCATGATCCTATCTTTTGAAAGAATTTCGGGACGAAATTCCCTCTAACGCGGGGATGATGTCGCAACTAGCATTTTTGCTAGGAAATTCTACTCTCATGTAAACATCATCTATTATAAAACTTGTACTCTAAGTGTATATCATACTCTATGCTCAATCAAAATCATCCATTTGAAATCAAAACTCACTCAAGAGGTTCAAGACCTAATACAATACACCTTATGTGTTCAACTATGGGTTGAAAACCCTAGAATCCCGGTTCAAGTTCATTATGAACTAGGATTCTCTTATTGGGCCTAATGGACCAATAAACTTTTAACTTGACCACTTTGGGCCTAGGAACCCTAATTGGGATCTAAATGGACCACATTCATAAAACTTTAGCATTTTGGGCCATGTGGGCCTAAAATAATCCATTTTATCTCTAATAGGCCTTGTTGGGCCATAAATGATTCCATTTTCCCTAATGGGATGTAAGTCCTTTTATTTGGGCTTCATAAATTCGAACAACCCAAGAATGGGCGCAAAACCATTTCCTTCCCATTCTTTTAGCCCATTCTCGGCCCACACAAAAAAATGGAAGAAGGTTTGATTTAAAACTTGACAACTCATAATTATCCATCATATATCTAGATAATCACATACTTCTAGACATCTGTTATCCTTCATGCAAACTTCCTTAAATCTCTTATCCTCCTCTCTCTCTCTATTCTCGGCCGTAACACACACCCTCACCATCTCCATTTTCTTTTAAAATTCTCTCAAAGCTCCCTCTAGAACTCCTCCTTACTCCTCAAAACTTTCGTGAGTTTGTGAGTGTTTCAAGAAGACTACATCAAGGACTCATCCCTTGTGGTAAGATCTTACAAACCCAAGTGTATTACTTCATCTTTAACTCATTCACTCCTCTTACATCCATGTGTTCGTGACTCATGCTTCTTAGAACCATCCAAGTCCGAAAATCCTCCTCAAGAAGCTTCCTAGGGCTGAGATCTACTCAAGTTATCACCAAGAACCAAAAACACCAAAAAAATGTGAGTTCATACCCCCTATTTTCAATTTTTACTTTGTTTTGGGGGAGAATACAAGTTGTGTTGTGTAGATCTATGTGTGTATGCATGATTTGGTGTGTTTTCATGATATATGTTGCGATATGTGTTTTACTTTTGGAGTTTTACTTGAGCTTGAAGTTTAGCATTTGGATCTCCATAATAACCTTGAGAAAAGTATGTGTTATCACATATATTACATGTAAACTTGTAGATCTGGGAGTTATACACTTAAAATAGCAATAACAAAGATGTGTACAAACATGGATAACTTAAACTCAAAAATCAGCCTTTGACAGAAAAGTTTTAGTCTAATCTCGGACTCTTTTTACCACCTTAATGGTAATATTTTTCAAAACTGTTTTAGCTGTAAAACTTTCAGGTTTATACCTTTAAAATGACTATGCTCACGTTTTCATATGATTTTTCTACAATTTCTGGCGAATTTTACAAAACTGTCTATCATATTTGAAATAATCTCGGACCAGTCTGTGAAGGTGAGCAATTCCACACTGGTTTTAGGCCATTAAAAATTTTGAGAAAAAATATGAACAAAGTAGACAAAATTTCCAAACTTCCAGAGTTTACGGATCCAACTTTCAAATTACGATGATTTTTCTACAAATTTTCCAACAACCGTGTCAGAAAAGTCAAAAATCAGAAAATTGTTTTAACTTACTAAAAGTGTTTATACTTTTGTTAGATGCAAGTTTATATGACTTATACATACTTTTAAATCATCTAAACATGTTAACTTATGTGCATTTAATATATATATATATATATATATATATATATATATATATGATTACAAAAGTGGTATTTTTAAGTCAATTTGGCAAATAATTGAACTAATACTAGCAATAAAAATAACAAACGGACTAATTTTGCCAGTCGTATAATATTTGGGCCTTAGCGGCCCATTAATATGCTTGATAGGTCTTGAATACTATTTATATGTTTATTGGGCCTCATTGACCCATTAACATGCGCGACGGACCTTGGACACTATTTGCGTGCTATTTGGGCCTATAAATATCATACATGTGAAATGGGCCTTAGTTGTCCTTTTACATATATTTTGGGCCCATGTTATATACTCTCATCCCTTTCGGGCCTGAAAATGACTTACGTGTTTAGTAAGCCTCAGTGGTTCGCTTACATGATTCATTGGGCCCGGAGTGAGTTTTATATCTTTCTCTTCACGTAGATTTCGATTAAGGATCTAGTGAGACATGTCGGTTGACACCTATTGAGTGTACGATCGTAGCCTGTAGTTATAACCAAAGTCTCCTGGAGGAAGAGCGGGGTTTTGTGTATAGATCTATACGAGGATGACACCCCACACCTGAGCTGTTCGCTACAGTTAGACTACATCAATCTAGGGTGACTATAACCTTATTCTATTTTTCGTCGGCGTTCACAAACGCCAAGACATGCGATATTGTCATTAATTAGTATCGTTATGACGGATCACTTAGAGGAATTAACGTTATAAATTTACGGAAGACCATTCTTTTCTTTTCTTCTTTGGATTACTCAGGAACATACTCGTACTGGTACTCAACCTCGGGGGTTGGTATGGCAGCATTCTCTTTTACAGACAACATAGGGTTGTCTGGGGCCATTCTCTTTACATTCTCTTTATCTTTTATGCATTATATTTATACATTCTAATAAACAATAACACACATGCATTAATACAAGATCTGACACAAACCTACTAAACTGTTTTCAGAAAATATAGGATTTTCTGGTGGTTTCAAAGTTGTACAAATCATTTTTACAAACATGCTTATAAACTCACCAACATTTTTATGTTGACCTTTTTAAATTAACTTGTATTCTCAGGAAACTGTTGAAGCAGGTTGAGCGGAACAAACTAATGGATATTTTGTTATATTTTGTTTCATCATACTCTGACTATTTTGGCATGTAATATTCAAATACAATACTCGATGTAATCAATAAATGTTGTTATATTACATGTGTGATGATGATGATGTTATGTTTCAATTATATACTCTGTGATGATACTACAACAATGGAGTCACGCTCAAGCCCCCGGACGTTTCCGCCGTCTTGTTCGGGGGTGTGACATAGATCCTAGTGTTATTAAATATTTTTGTTTAGGAAGTTATTTTTAAGGATTACTATATCAAACTGACTAGAATCTCTGTTTTGTAGATGTCGATCCCAAACAACAACAATGACAATAACAACATCAACAACAATAATAACCTTCCTCTTCCTCCTCCTCTTTAAACTCACAAATTTAGCTTCTTGCTCCTGTCATTTATGAATAGCAAAAAACTCAATGTAAGAAGGTTGCTAAAACACCCTTTAAAATATGGAGTGGGACACGTCCTTCCTTGGTACATGTGAATGTCTGGGGATATGAGGCTTTTGTTCATCGTGAGAAAAATGATAAACTCAAACCCAGATCGGAGAAGTGTTACTTTATTAGGTATCCACAAAAGTCTTTTGGATACTTGTTTTGCAATCCTTTTGAGAACAAGGTGTTTGTTTCTTGAAAGGGGTTCTTCCTTGAGAGGGATCTCATATCCAAAGAATCCAGTGGGAACCAAATTTATCTTAAAGAGATTCAAGAGTCAAGTGAAGAAGAACCTTTAGTTGACAATAACAATCAACGTGAGGTAAAGCAACCTGCTAAGCAAATTGATATATCTCCCCATCCCGTCCCCTTCGTAGGTCCAATAGAGTTTGTTTCCTCCCGAGTTCTATGGTTTCCATATTACCATAGAAGCAGACATATTGATCAGGGATCGTACACTAGTGAATATGGATGAGCCATCTAACTATAAGAAAGCGATGATTGTCCCTGAGGCTGCCAAGTAAAAGGAAAGTATGGAGAGCGAGATTCAATCCATGTATGACAACAAAGTTTGGAATTTGGTTGATCCCATATCTTGAATTAGAATAGTTGGGTGTAAATGAATCTTCAAGAAGAAGACGGACATGGATAGGAATATGCACACATTCAAGGCTAGGTTGGTTGCGAAGGATTATACTCAAACTCAAGGGATTGATTATAAGGAAACCTTCTCAATAGTAGCTAAGATTAGGTCTATTAGGATATTGATTGGTTTCATAGATCCAAAATATCTGAATAGAGTGTGTAAGCTTGCAAGGTCCATATATTGATTGAAACAAGAGTCTCACATTTGGAATCTTTTCTTTCATGAAAAGGTCAAAGAGTTTGAATTTTCTAAAAGTGAAGATGAGACTTGGGTATATATCAAAGCTAGTGTGAGTATTGTAGTCTTCCTAGTGTTATATGTTTATTACATACTACTTATAGGAAACAATATCCTAATGTTGCAAAATGTTAAGACGAGGCTTAGGAGTTGTTTAACCATGAAGGATCTGGGAGAGGCTGCACACATACTTGGAATAAGGATCTATAGAGATAGACCAAAACATCTAATAGGACTTAGCCAGAGTACATACTTGGATAAGATCTTGAAGAGGTTCAAGATGCAAGACTCTAAGAAAAGGGTTTCTACCCATGCAACATGGAAAAAAATTAAGAAAAACTCAATGTCCAAGTTCTAGTGATGAATATGTTAGATTAAGTGTCTAAGGTCCTGACTAAATTGGTATAATATTGATGAATAAAAGTAAAAGTCCTTTTTGGGTTGCCCTCATAACCTGGAAATGGCTTGGATTGATCAAATGAGAGTGAGAGATAAAATGTTTTGTAAATATATTACGTGATTAATCTATTAATCAGAAATTGTTAATTAATGATTTCCTAATTTATTATATGATTAATAAATTAATTAGAAATAAGTAACAGTTAATTAATTATTAATCAAAATTAATCTTGAATTAATTCAGGATTAATTAGAATTAATTAAAGGTGTAAGGGGTGAATTATAATTGTTCATAGTTGAGCAAGGAAAGGCAATTCTAGATTGTTCTATGAGGTGGACAGTTTTATGGAGCCTTTTAGGGTTTCCAGAAGCCTCTTAATGGTAAATAAGGAAAGGATTTAGATTGGGATTAAATCTATTATTTAATCATTCAGATATTGCTTTATGCCTAAGTTACCTTGGACTATAAATAGAACCCTTAGGCATGTAATTTTTTTGGCTCTCTTATACCTAAAGGGGAGAACGAAATTCTCCTCCTCTCTCCTTCAATCCTAGGGTTTCTTGTTTTTTTGGTGTGAACCATTAAAGGCTCGCACACTATTGGAGCTAGGTTTTCCAAGGAGACAAGAAGACTTTGATTAGCTTGATTGGAATCAAAGATTTGTTTACAACAACAAATCAGAGTATGTAATTTTGTGAATTTCGATTTCAACTAGTGTATAGAAATTTTTGTTGTTCAACAGTATGTTGCTTCAATAGTGTTATGACTTATATCAAAGTAGGTTGCATGTACACTTAAGAGTATAAGGATTTTTCTGTATTATTACTTGTAAAATCCATCAGTGGTATCAAAGCAATAGGTTGTCTAACAATTGAATGTCCATAAATTGAACTAGAACAATGGAAGGACAACAAAATCGTCATTATGTTTCATCGCCATGTTGTGGGCTCTTCTTCCATGTCGTGACCAACTGTCTGATTTGCGTTTTTCCTTCTTCCGCTACGTCATGGAGACATCTTCCATGTCGTTGGGACCTCCTGTTCAACGATTTTTCTTGGGATAATTAAGATTTGATTAGGATAATTACATTTATAGATATTGTTTTAATTAGATAAAATCTGAATATTTAAAATTGGTAATCTGATCTCCTAATATCTAGAATCCTTGAATTATCATCATGATTTAATTAAGTTTAATTATTTGACTAATTAATTGAAAATAATTAATTTTGAAATCATTAAATTCCTTAACATTATTTTAAATGGTTAAAATACACCCTTATACTTATATATTAAAATTTTAATACTATATGTATAACATGAGTCAGTCGAATCGCTAGTACGCATCATTCATGAAGCCATACTATAGGGGGTATAAGTAAGCGACCTAAAAAATGACCGCCTTGGGTGTCCACTCTCACCCACCGCTTCCTTGTATGTTGGAGGTTCGTGTGCCGAACGTATTCGATAAGATAAAACCTCATTAAAAGTATAATGATATAAAGTAATAGAACCTTTTGAAATCCCACAGTAGTTACTTTAAGGAAATAAATGTGAAATTGTATGCTAATCCATGAAAACACACATCATTTCCTTATGAGTCATTAGTGGAGCGTACGTGGTTAACTGGCACACTAATTTGGGACTATAAAGGTGAAATTATGAAACAACTCATTTTTATGATTGTTGATGGAGCGTGTGTGGTTAACCGGCACATCAATGAGAGATTGTAAATCGATCGAGAGTGTTTGAGCAGGTTTGCATGTGTTAGAATAATTATTTTGCGTCATTGGGCCTTTTGTATAGTCTGTTTTGTAAACGGGTTGGGCATGTCCTCCCGTATTTATTTACTAGGGTTAGAGTATTTAAGGTGCATGCATGCATCATATTTTGGTAACTCTGATATTATTTCTTGTAACCCTAATCACGCCTCTACAGTAGCAATTCTTAATCGAGTTCTTCTGAGGCGTGACTTTTGAATCATTCAGCATATTTTGAGTCATCATTGTGTTCTTGTTTCAATCTGTTTCTTGTTTAAATCTGTTTGAATCTAATTAATCATTCAAGGATTAATATCCCAACAATTGGTTATTCACATCTTAATTGTGGCCCTCGGCATCCCAATCATAATTGGTAAGAGCATAATCAGAGATTAGAACGTCGTTTATTGTTCAATGATCTCATTAGATCTAAGAGTTTCAGTATGATTGAAATTGGTAAAGTGCTTTGCCAATCTAAAATAGATTTGTGTTGTGATTATGGCATCCCTCTTCTTGTTATGAATCGTGTTTTTCGATCGTAGCCTTAATTTAAAACTGGGTTAATAATTAAGGATAAAATCGACTAATTTAAACTTTATTTTTTAGGTTAAGTGGAGTCCTATCCCACCTTCTCACTAACTTTCTAATTCTAGCTTCTCTCTGTTCTCCCTCGAGAATGGCTCATTTATTATGGCATCTTCCACTATTCTGATATTGGGAAAGATGTCCATAATGATCATATCTCTAAATCAATAGTGTTTCTACTTTATATAAGTTGTTATAAAATGAAGATTTGTCAAATAAGTTCTCTTGTAACTTATGTCTATGTCCTCGAAGTTCCAAAAGATTTTAGTGAACATGTGAACACAAGAAATTAATTTAAATTTGAGTGAAATGTTTCACCAATTGGCAAGATAAGAGTAATTTGAAAAATCATTAATATTTCCTAATTGCATTTGAATTGAAGAAAAGAGTTGTGTATGTAATCAATGAGAACTACATAGACAAACTCGAGAATCTCAATGCTACCCATGACAAGAATCTTGCTATAGATCTTGTGCAAGGATCTTTCATTAGTTCTTATGATAATTTCAACTTCATTTATCATATGATTAGTATGGAGAAAAACATTGATGGGATTATTAAGACTTCTCTAAACTTGGAAAATGGAAAGAAATTAGAATTCTTATCCAATTCCAGTTATCGCTTTTGAATGTTGGTGGAATGAATTAGAAACGTTCAAATCCTAAATGGAAAGGAATGGTTTCGGCCAGAACTTCCCATTATGAAGGAATGTAATTGGTGTGTCCTCTATTCCACGCAACCATGATTTAAAAGAGGCAAACTGCAGTTAATGCAATGACAAGGATCATAGGAAACAAAGATTTCCGCAAGTATTTTGGGATGGTAAAGTCAAATGCTTGACTCTGCATCAAGTACTTAAGTAATCAAACTCCAATACATCTAATTCTTGGAAACTTGATGCATGATGTGATAATCACATTTGGATGGCATTATAGAATCTATAAGAAAGAAAGAAGTTAAACATAAAGAGCTAAACCTGATTATTGGAATGGACAAATGTTGCATGTCTCAATGATTTAGGATTTCGAGCTTGTGTATTGCAATGGATTTAGGACTAATATAGTCGCTTGCTATTACTCTTCGAAGATGTTTAGAAACAAAGTTTTATCCTATGCGTTGTATAAACATTAATTTCAATTTTCATTTGTAAATGGAAAGGTGATAATCCTAGTTTATAAAGATGATGGTTTGATGTCTAAACATCTTCTTGCAACTAACATTCATGAAATCGTAGTTTATATTACTAATAATAGAAGTGATGACTTGAACATTGATTCTTCTAATTGTTTATATATGATTGTGCTTGTGGAATTATTTCCTTGGCCACATAAGTGAGAATCGCATCATCAAGCTCCAAATGGACCGGACTTGGAATCATTCGACCTTGAGTTGGATGATAAATTTGAGCCTTGTATGTTGGTGATAGTGTCATATTTATACACATTTCTAGACATTATTTTAATAAATTTTAAGCCATAATTTGGTTAATTACAAAGATATCTGGTACTTATAAAGTTTAAATTGTACTTTGCAGCCAAAAATGGACATTCTCGAAGAAAAGGACTAATACCGACAAAAGTTGGATACTTGGAGAAAGATGAGTTGAAAAAGACACAAAAAGGATGTTGTTGGATAGCTTGACCCCTCGTCAGTATTTTGGCCATATCTCATGACTCATAACTCCGATTAAGGCGATTTAAAATGATCTGAAAGCTAGAAAAATTTTCAGACGACTTTCATATTTGGGCCAAAATGTGAAATCCAACCACCACGACATGGTGATCACCACAACAACGTGGTAAATGGAAACTTCGCGATCATTGAGCTGACTTGGAGAATACGTGATATCCTTGAAGATCACGGCGTGGTGGCTCTCAACCACTTTGTGGGGGCCAGAATTTGGCAAGTATATATATTACGTACATTAGGTTGTTTCCAGGACGTAGATGGCTTAAGGTTGCGATTATTGAGAAATAAAAACCCTTCCAAGAACCCTTGGAGGGTAGAATTCGACTAGAGATTAAGGGATAAAGATATTGGAGCAAGGAGTCACACATATTCATTCGGTTTGCCTACTTTAATCATGTTTAGCCTAGTTTTCCTTTTGTTTATGTGTTTTCTAGCTGTGATTATGGGATAAAAACCCTTGCTTTCGTTTAGATTAGATGAACTCTTAATTAATATGTGTTGATTTCTTATTTGATGGATTGATGAAGTTAGTTTTAGCTTTAAATATTGTTTGATAAATCTAAACCTAGCTTTTTAAAGTTTCTATCTTTAGTGCCTTGTCTTAAGATTGTGTAATTAAACTGTAGTTGATTTCTTATTTGATGGATTGATGAAGTTAGTTTTAGCTTGAAATATTGTTTGATAAATCTAAACCTAGCTTGTTAAGTTTCTATTTATGATCATTAAATTGTTAGAGTTGGTGATTAGTCATATCCTAGTAGCTAGTTTGTTAACTATGTTAGAGAGCAGTATTTGATCATAATATTTGCTTATTACTAGACTTTACCAAAGAATAGTAGTATGTAGAATATATCATTCAGAGTCCAAATTACCTTTAAAATCAATTTAGTGTCCTTAACTTGCATGATCATTAGGGTTAAAGTTATTGAATTGAGTTATGATAGTTAGTCTGATCATGATGACTAGTAAGTTTTATTTGGTAACTAACAGAATTAATCCATTGTCTTGAAATCAACCATAGGAAATAGAAGGGATTCAAAGCTAAACAAAAGTATCCTTTATTCTTGATTTAAAATTTTCTTTCTGGTTGTTTACTTTAGTAATTAGTTGAGTGTAACGACCCAAATTTCAGAATAAAAGTTTTCATTTTTAATTTATAAAACATCCCCATAAAATGTGAAATATCAATGACAATTGTTTTCAAATTCATAAAATCAACATTTTATTTCAAATATCAGAGTGTGCCATCAAATCAAAAGTCGGAGAGTGCATGTCGCGCCATCAAGCCTTGCCCTTGCCCTTAGGCTCATACGTACCTAAAACAAATCAAAAAACTGTAAGTTAATGCTTAGTGAGTTCCCCAGAGCATACCCCATACAGTCCACATAATCACATATATCATATTAGCTATAAAAGCTACATAAACCACATATGCCATGCATACAACATATAGGGATGTCGTGGGCTCCCCCCAGGGTCTTACTCCAGGATGCCATGGGCTACCCACATGGTCTTATACCTAAGTGTCATGGGCTCCCCCCATGGTCTTTAATAGGAAAGCCATGGGCTCCCCACATGGTCTTACATCCAAGTGCCATGGGCACCCCTCATGGTCTTTAATAGGAAAGTCATGGGCTCTCCACATGGTCTGACATCCAAGTGTCATGGGCTCCCCCATGGTCTTTCATATAAGTATACCACATATACAACTAGCATACCTCCTAGCATAAACCAACTAACATGCCACATAACACTACATCAACTAGTGTACCACATATCCTAGTGCCTTAGACCCATTGGTATGGTGAGCAGACTCACCTCTCAAAAATGTTGAACTGATAAGATAAGATCAGATAAGTCCCAACGCGCAGCTGCAACTCAACTGCCTACAATCATCATGTGACTGGTTTTGTCAAAATACCAAAAACATCCTCAAAGTCAAACTTGGTCAACCATGGTCAAAGTCAAGGTCAACAGTCCATGTTGACCCAACTCGTCGAGTGCATCTAGCAACTCGTCGAGTTCCTTCGGTGTTCAGAAAACCTGGAAAAAACCTAACCAACTCGTTGCGTTACTCGTCAGACCAAAAACGTCAAAAACCCGATCCAACTCGTCGAGTTATCTTATCAACTCGTCGATTATACTCTGCAGACCAAAAGCGGGAAAACCCGCTCCAACTCTCTGAGTCGCCAAGGCAACTAGTTGAGTTTTCCCTTGTCTTAATATAATCAGTCCTTCCAATCGAATTCAAACATCCAAACTACAGATCCAGTCCCATAAGACTGAAATACCACGTAAAGTTGCAAACTTTACGTGCATGCAAGGCCTCAAAAGGCTAAAGCACTAAAACTAAGGTTCATACAATGTTTAGGGCATGGAAAAGGGCCTAGACTAGGTAAAGGGATCAACTTTATGTCCATGAAGAGCTAGAGGTGTCTAGATCTGGAACCATATCCTCATGACAAGTCCAAATCCGAGTATAACACCATTTTGCACCAAAAGTGACCATATACTTTCATAAGATGAGATCTAAGCAAATAGAGATCAAGGTAGCAACGTTTTACCTCCAAATGGATGCTAACACCAGGTAGATGTTGAATCTAAAGCCCTCTCCTCACTTCAATCTCTTCAATCTTCAGGTTTCATTCCAAAAAGCTCAAGATTCACTCTCCAATGCTCACACACACATTCAAGAAGGCACTAAAGCGTGGCTAGGGTTTCTCTCTGGACAGTTAGGACGATGAGAGAGGCCACAAATGACCCATAAGTTCCTTAAATAGGGTACAACCCCCTGAAAATTAGGGTTTTCCTTTACAGTGCCTACTCGTCGAGTTGGGGCCTTCCAACTCGTCGAGTAGACCCTAAGTCCCGCGTCCAATATCGATCTCTACTCGTCGAGTTGGGCTCCCCAACTCGTCGAGTCCCAGTGCAAAACCCTAAAAACTTGAAAATTAAACGATACCTGGAATCCAATATGCAACTCCCTCTGAAGTCCAATACACATGCCCGAAGCATATCCTCCAGTGTCTGGATCGTCCCCCCACTCTGGCCATCTGTCTGGGGGTGGTAAGCCGTGCTAAAAAGTAACTGAGTACCCAATTCCTCGTGGAACTTCCTCTAGAATCTTGATGTAAATCGAACATCCCGGTCAGAGACTACTGACACTGGCACACCGTGCCTAGCTACCCCCTTTTGCACATAAATATCCGCTAATTTCTCAACGGAGGTGCTCTCGGAGATCGGAATAAAGTGGGCACTCTTCGCCAGTCTATCGACAATAACCCATATGGCATCCACACCCATCGCCGTCCTTGGTAACTTTGTGATGAAGTACATAGTGATCTCTTCCCATTTCTACATCGGAATGGGTAACGGCTGAACCTTGCTGTGAGGTCTCTGATGCTCGGCCTTGACCTTCCTGTAGGTCAAGCACCGCTCTACGAATCATGCAATCTCCTGCTTCATGTAGGGCCACCAGTAACTCAACCTCAGATCCCTGTACAT
Organism: Lactuca virosa; assembly: GCF_052849685.1. Taxonomy (NCBI): domain Eukaryota; kingdom Viridiplantae; phylum Streptophyta; class Magnoliopsida; order Asterales; family Asteraceae; genus Lactuca; species Lactuca virosa. The sequence goes on along the minus strand of NC_136433.1, from coordinate 365,847,748 downwards.
CTTTGTGGCCCCCCGAGTGAATTGAGAACTCAAATTTGTGTGCCTCCTCCAAAATCTTCTTCATCACACCCCCCCGGTTACCGGTACCCACACCCTGCCACACTGTGTCAGAAGACCTTGACTATCCCGAACAAACAAGGGATACTAACCCTGAACTCGCTCTATCTTCCAATTCTCTTTCTTCACACCCTCCACCTGAGATTGCTTGATCATATCCATCAATGAAGAGATCACCGTCATCCTCAAACAAGCGTTCCCGAACGGTGCACTTGCCGCTTTGCGGCTCAAAGCATCGGCCACCACATTAGCCTTCCTTGGATGGTACAAGATCTTGTAATCATAATATTTTAGCACATCCAACCACCTCCTCTGCCGCATGTTCAGGTTCTGTTGATCCATCAAATACTTCAAACTTTTGTGATCAGTGAAGATGGTGCACCGAACTCCATACAAATAGTGCCTCCAAATCTTGAGGGCAAACACCACTGCCCCTAATTCCAGATCGTGAGTGGGGTAGTTCGCCTCATGAGGCTTCAACTGCCTCGAGGCATACACGATCACATGCCCTCTCTGCATCAGTACAGCGCCTAACCCCGTGATAGACGCATCACAGTACCACCAAATCATCCAACCCATCGGGTAGTGATAAAATCGGGGCCTCACATAACCTCTGTCTCAAGGTCTCGAAATCCAACTGTTGATCCGGGCTCCATCGAAATGTCACATTCTTCTTGGTCAAGCGGGTCAAAGGCACCGCAATCTTGGAGAAATCCTGGATGAATCTCCGATAGTACCCTGCTAGACCCAAGAAGCTACATATCTCTGATGCATTCTTCGGCACCTCCCACCGCATCACTACCTCAATCTTGGCTAGATCAAACAAAATACCCTCTTGGTTGATGATGTGCCCCAAAAACTGCACCTCTCTCAACCAGAAATCACACTTTGAAAACTTGGCATAAAGCCTTTCGGTCCTCAGTGTCTCCAATACCTCCCTCAGATGTTGCTTGTGTTGCTCCTTGGTCTTAGAATAGACCAAAATATCATCGATAAACACGATCACTGACCGATCCAACATCGGCCTACACACCCTGTTCATGAGATCCATGAACGCTGCTAGGGCATTGGTGAGCCCGAATGGCATCACCACAAACTCATAGTGCCCATACCGAGTCCTGAAAGATATCTTTGGTATATCCTCATCCCGAATCCTCATTTGATGGTACCCCGACCGAAGATCAATCATGGAAAACCAAGACGTACCCTGTAGTTGATCGAGAAAATCATCGATCCTTAGAAGTGGATAATGATTTTTCATCGTTAGCTTGTTCAGCTTTCGATAATAAATACACATCCTGTGTGACCCGTCCTTCTTTTTCACGAACAGGATCGGTGCTCCCTACGAGGAGCTGCTCGGACGGATAAACCCTCGGTCTAGCAGCTCCTGAAGTTGCGTACATAGCTCTTGCATCTCGGGCGGAGCTAGCCGGTACGGTGCCTTGGCTATCGGAGCGGCACCCAACAACAAATCAATGCGAAACTCCACTTGCCTCTCCAGAGGCACTCCAGGTAACTCCTCGGAAAAGACATCCCGATACTCCTGTACAACCGGTACACTGCCCAAATCTATCGAGCTCTCAACCCTCGTATTCGAGATATATGCCAGAAATCCCGAACAACCCTGCTGAAGAAGTCTCCTAGCCCTCGCAGCTAAATAGAGGGTTGGCCCCTACGAGGCCCTCTCTCCATGAATAACCAGTTCTCCCCCACTTGGGGTTCGAACCCTCACCAGCTGGCGCTCTCAATCGATCATGGCCCCATTGGTCCCCAACCAGTCCATCCTGACGATCACCTTCAACCCTGGTAACAGTATCGGGACTAGATCAACACGAAACCTCTCCCCAAGCACATTCAGGACACAGTCCCGATAAACCCTCGCAGCAATCAAAGTGCGGTCATCCGCAATCTCAACCTCAAGCGGGGAATCCAAACTCCCCGGTGCATCCCGGAACTTCTTGCTAAGTGCAAGAGATACAAACGATCGGGTAGCACCCAAATCAAATAGAAGGTGAGCCGACATACCGTTGACCAAAAAGGTCCCATCCACGACATCTGGCGCTGCCCAACCCTCCTCGGTAGTCAACTGAAATGCGCGGATATTCACCGCTGGAGCATCCGCCTTAGCAGGGCGGCCATCAATGATCCTCATTGTGGCAGGCGCAAGCGCCGCCACTGCTCCTCCTCCTTCCTGCAACCTCGGACAATCAGCCCGTTTGTGGCCGGTCTGGTTGCAGTGGAAACAAATCAAGCCCTTCTTGGGGCAATCCCTGATAACGTGGCCCGACTGGCCACATGCATAGCATCCCGAGCCTGCATTTCGACAAGCCCCACTATGCGGTTTACTGCACTTGGTACACCAGCCACAGCCCTGCTGGCCCCTACTGGAAGTATCCAAGGTGTTAGGATTTTTAGTCTGGCCTACTGTTGTTTGTACCTGCTCAGGCTTCCGCTTGGTGCGGAAGTCCAACTCCATCTCCCGTTCACGGGTCTTCTCTACCATCTCATTCAGGGTTTTACACCCTGTAAAGCTCACAAACTCTCGTCTATCATCCCTTAGCATGGAATGATACCTCGTCCTCCTCATATCCTCGTCTATAGCATACTGTGGGATCAACAGTGCTCGTTCCCGAAACTTGGCGGTGATCTCCGCCACAGTCTCGGTGGTCTGCTGGAGCTCATGAAACTCCCTCACTAGCCGTTGCACCTCAATAGGTGGTGTAAACTCCAAATCAAAACGCCTGACGAACTCTGCCCATGTCATCTCAGCCATACCGGCTGCTCCCACCTGCGTAGTCACCTCTCCCCACCAATCTCGGGCTCGATCCCTCAGCATACACGAACCAAAACCCACCTTTTCCGCATTAGGGCAAGAACTCGTGCGTTGGGCGTTCTCCATGTCCGCCACCCAGCGTCGGCTAACTATGGGGTCCCTGACCCCGTAGAACTCTGGCGCCCCGCATGCCTTGAACTTCCCGAACGAGGGAGTTCGGGCCCCGACCTGGCCCGCAGAAATCTCGGCTCTGAATAACCTGAGCCTCTCCTCCATAATCTCCATCATTCCTTCCTTGACCGTCCCAAAAATCACTGGGGTAGCGTCAAGGATGCCCCTCGTAACCTCGGCTGCAATGAGCTCGCGCAGCCTCTCATCAATGGGCGTTGTACCGTCGCCCGACCCAGATCCGGATCCTAATCCCGATCTTGATCCCCCTGTTCCCAACCGTGTCACCACCATTCTGATCTATAATACCAAAAGATGGAATGATTAAAATATCCAAAAAGGGATCTTCCCACACCGGTTCTCCTCAGAGCTTCCAGATCTAACATCAGTTCGGGTACAGGTCTTGTGCTTTCAGTAGTACGGGCCCAATACTACCTTCTACACCTACCTGTACCTTCCCAAAATGTCTACCTGGTAACCCTAATTCGTCCCAGAACAAAACATATCTCATGAGCTACTGCATAACTCAAATCCTAGGTTATCCTAGGATTTGCTCAATCCCATCAAATCAGATCTCAAACCAATCATAACAGGTTGCCTTTATGCATGAAAATTATACACAGAACGGATCAAATAGACTTTCGTATAATAGATTCTACCCTACGACCACAACCAGACAAGGAATAGGAAATAAGGCCAAATCAATCATTCTAAGGTTATAAGCTCCTAGCCGTATATAATTTTAAAAGCATACACATAGCAAAATCCATCCAACTATCATAATCCAAATATCAGTATCACATGGCTAACAGATTGGGGAATCACTTACTTGAGCTCGGCCGATCACACGCATTTCACTTTCCTCTTTTTCCATTTTAAGAAGTTTTTGACTTTTGATTTTTGAAAACAATTTTACCATTTCCTTAGTTTGAGTCCTGACACACCCGAGAGTGTGCCCGAATCCCTCAAACCAAGGCTCTAATACCAACTTGTAACGACCCAAATTTCCAAATAATTTTTTTCATTTTTAATTGATCAAACATCCCCATAAAATGTGAAATATCAATGACAATTGTTTTCAAATTCATAACATCATTATTTTATTTCAAATATCATAGTGTCCCATCAAATCAAATTTCTAAGAGTGCATGACGGGTCATCAAGCCTTTCCCTTGCCCTTAGGCTTAGAAGTACCTGAAACAAATTAACAAACTGTAATCTAATGCTTTGTGAGTTCCCCAAAGCATACCCCACATAGTCCACATAATCACATATACCAAATTAGCTAAAAAAAGCTACATAAACCACATAAGCCATGCATACAACATATAGGGATGTTGTGGGCTCCCCCCAGGGTCTTACTCCAGGATGCCATGGGCTCCCCACATGGTCTTACACCTAAGTGCCATGGGCTCCCCCCATGGTCTTTAATAGGAAAGCCATGGGCTCCCCACATGGTCTTACATACAAGTGCCATGGGCTCCCCCCATGGTCTTTAATAGGAAAGCCATGGGCTCTCCACATGGTCTGACATCCAAGTGCCATGGGCTCCCCCATGGTCTTTCATACAAGTATACCACATATACAACTAGCATATAACCAACTAACATGCCACATAACACTACATCAACTAGTGTACCACATATCATAAAATAGGCCGGCCTTGGTGCCTTAGACCCATTGGTATGGTGAGGAGACTCACCTCTCAAAAATTCTGAACTGATTAGATAAGATCAAATAAGTCCCAACGCGCAGCTGCAACTCAACTGCCTACAATCATCATGTGACTGGTTTTGTCAAAATCCCAAAATACCAAAAATATCCTCAAATTCAAACTTGGTCAACCATGGTGAAAGTCAAGGTCAACAGTTCATGTTGACCCAACTCGTCGAGTGCATCTAGCAACGCGTCGAGTTCCTTCAGTGTTCAGAAAACCGGGGAAAACCCTAAGCAACTCGCCGAGTTATCTCATCAACTCGCCGAGTTACTCGTCAGACCGAAAACGGGAAAAACCCGATCCAACTCGCCGAGTTTACTCTGCAGACCGAAAACGGGAAAACCCGCTCCAACTCGCCAAGTCACCAAGGCAACCCGTTGAGTTTTCCCTTGTCTTAACATAATCAGTCCTTCCAGTCGAATCCAAACCTCCAAACTACGATCCAGTCCCTTAATATTGAAATACCAAGTAAAGTTGCAAATTTTACGTACATGCAAGGCCTCAAAAGGCTAAAGCAGTAAAACTAAGGTTCATACAATGTTTAGGGCATAGAAAAGGGCCTAGACTAGGTAAAGGGAGAAACTTTATGTCCATGAAGACCTAGAGGTGTCTAGATCTGGAACCATATCCTCATGACTAGTCCAAATCCGAGTATGACACCATTTTGCACCAAAAGTGACCATACACTTTCATAATATGAGATCCAAGCAAATAGAGATCAAGGTAGCAACTTTTACCTCCAAATGGATGCTAACACCAGGTAGATACCGGATCTAAATCCCTCTCCTCACTTCAATCTCTTCAATCTTCAAGTTTCCTTCCAAAAAGCTCAAGATTCACTCTCCAAAGCTCACACACACTCAAGAAGGCACGAAAGTGCGGCTAGGGTTTCTCTCTGGATAGCCAGGACGATGAGGGAGGCCACAAATGAGCCATAAGTTCCTTAAATAGGGTACAAACCCTAATCCGAAAGCATCCCATGCCGGACATTCACTCAATCTGTATCTTGACTCACTCGAGTCCTGCTGGCGATCCTCCAACCTGGTTTTCCAAACCATCCATCAACTGACGTGAATACAACGGTCACCCCTTAGCCTCACTAGACTTCCCGCACTGTCTACCTACTGGCGAATGCTATGGCTACCCCGTAGTCTTACATCCTGGCTAAGATCACGTTCTGCCGAGAAAATCTTCAACCTTGTTTCCCAAACCAATCATCTACTAATCGCAATTACACGAACTCAATAATGGGAAGTTTCCCAAACTCCCAACTCACGCGTTCCGAACAGCCACTCGGACTATTACCCTGCTCAGCAAAGTTGCGAACTCATTCCAACTCCTCACTTACTTCTGCTCCTGAATAGATTGAGGGTTCTCCCCCACTTTGACTCAACTAGCTCCTTACAGCTTACTGTCTGGAAAGGATTCCCAATCCTTCTTACCAATCCATGATCGTTCTGTTAAAACTGATGCTTACCGCTGCTAGTGCTCCAAAGTTAACCAATACCGTGATGCTACCATCCTTGAAAGCTGGCGAAATACTTCTAGAATCCCAACTCACGCTTGCTACAGTGACCGCATCCTGAGTAACCTGCTCTAATAGGGTACAACTACGGACTACTACTCTAAAATCCATGGTATGCAGATGGCATATAACTCAATCATAAGTAGGAAACAGAATCCAAAGTACAATCATTAATACTAATGCAGTACCATAGCAAATAAATCATAAATAAAAATGTCAAGCAGATAAAGGATACGCACCTGCCACATCCGGGGCTGCTCGCACGTCGTCTGAAACCAACTGGTACGCCCTGCTCCGTGCCGCAGGCGCCTCTGCCCGTCCCTGCCGACCGTCGGTGATCCTCAGAGTCGTAGGGACAGGTGTTACACCTGTCCTGCTGAAAACAAACTCGGACACCGGGCCTTCTTGTGGCCCCTCTGAATGCAATGAAAACATATCAGGTCTGATCCCTGAGTAGTGGTAGCTGTACAATCTCTGCTGAAATGGCCAGTCCGGCCGCACTTGAGCAACCTGAATCACCACCACTGCCACTCCTGCACGCACCCTCGTGCGTCCTGCCACACTTCCCGCATCGGCTGCGGCTCTGGAAATCCCTCGATCTCGAGTCTGACCCCTTGGGTCTCTTGCCTGAACCTGTGGCTACCTGAATCTCACCCGGTTTCCTCTTCCTCTCTAACTCCAAATCAATCTCTCTCTCCCTGGCACGAGCAATCATATCCTCCAGTGCCTTGCAGCTGGACCTGCTCACAAACTGCCTGATGTCACATCTCAGCATCTCGTGATATTGAGCCTTCTTCATCTCCTCGTCTGCCACATACTGCGGCACGAGAAGGGCTCTCTCTCTGAATTTGGAGGTGATCTCTGCCACAGTCTCAATCGTCTGCTTCAAATCCTGAAACTCTCGTGCTAGCTGCTGCACCTCGATCACTAGTGCAAACTCGGCCCTGAACCTGGTCGAGAAATCACTCCATGTCATCGCGTCCAACGCGGCATCATCTCCCATGGCATGTCCAACCTCCTCCCACCAATCCCGTGCTCTGTCCTTCAGAAGACAGGAGGCAAGTCGGACCTTATCCCCCTCGGGACATCAGCTCGTACGGAAAGCGTTAGCAACATCGGCCAACCACCTACTGCTAGCGATGGGGTCCCGAGCCCCATGGTAATCTGGTGTGCCACAAGCTCTAAACTCTCGAAATGTCCAAGTACGCGCTCCCATCATGGCCACCATCTCCGTGCGGAAGGCTCCAAGCCTCTCAATATCTCCAGTATGCCCTCCTTGACCGTGCCAAAGATCACAGGAGTCTGATCTAGAATACTGCGCGTAACCTCAGCTGATACAAACTCCCTCATCCGCTCCTTGAGCTGCTCGGTTCCTGAACCCGAGCCTGAAACCTCTCCGGCGCCTGATCCGCCAACTGGTCTACCCCGTAGTGTCACCATTCTACAACATATCATTACTACCATTAGAATACACATCTCTACTGAGGGATCACACACACACTACAAGTTCCCCAGTTTCATCTCAACCCTTCTTGAATCGATTACAGATCCTCTACTTCCAGTAGTATGGCCCCCTACTACGTTCCACATCTATCCGTACTTTCCTCAAGAATTTCCTCGACTACGCCAAGTCCCTTTCACTGCTCCTAACATTGCTCCCAGCACTACCCTCATCCTAGGCTTGCCCTAGGGTATCCTCTATCCCGAAACCAGTCCTCAACTACTGAAGGTATCTTCATAATGCCAATCAGCCACTACCTGAATACCATCACATGTGACGAGGCTCAGATAATCCTTCGAGTAAAGGACTCGTCCCTACAACGGTTAGACTCAAACAAGAGTTGCGTAATAGGGCCAAATCCAGCACTCTGAGATTATTCAACCCTGATCACATGTGACTTGACGTATTCACCTAATGGCTAACTCTCATCACTTAGAGTCCCACAAAGCACAAAGCAAGTAGCATTCAGACAAAAAAGGAAAATCTAACCACATCATCCAATCAAACTGTTCTATCCTCTACTCAGGAATCTGTACTAGCATGCAACTCATAAAGCTCATACACATATAACAGGCACATAAGGCATCCTCCTAGATCCTTAGTCCTAAAATAGCATGCACTTCTAATACTCATATCATAACAGAAACTTGTATGGGTAATTTGGGAGAACTTACTTGAGCTCGGCTGATTGCATGCACCACACCCTTTTCTCTTTTCAAAGTTTTTTTTCTTTCTAAAATTCCTTTTTGCTTTTTCTAAAACTCTTTTCTTTCCTTTTTATCAAAACTCTTTTTCTAAAAGTAATTTTCCTTTTGAAAATTTTCATACCAATTCCTCAGTTTGAGTCCAGACATACCCGCGAGTGTATCCGAATCCCTCAAACCAACGCTCTGATACCAACTTGTAACATCCCAAAAATACGGTCCAAAAATTTCATTTCTAAACTATTAATTAAACCATAATCATAAAATCATTCATCCAAAATCATAAGTCATTATCTTAAATCAGAGTATCATTTCAAAACACTAGTTCATTTTATCAAAGTAAACATCCCACGCTAAAACTTCTTGGTGTGTGCAATGCGATCATCCCGAGCTCTTCCCTCTGCTACCGGAAGTACCTGAAACCAAAACTGGAAACCGTAAGCATGAAGCTTAGTGAGTTCCCCAACCTACCACATACCATACACATATCCACATACTGGGCCTTGCCCACTGCATCGGGCCCCGCCCGGCATCAGACCGGAGTCCGGCATAACTTGGGCCCCGCACACTGCCTCGGGCCCCGCCCGGCATCGAGCCCCGCTCGGTATACAGATCTGTTCTCTTAGGCCCCGCCTGTCTCTAGGCCTCGCCCGCTAATAACATATACAAGCATGCAACATAACACATATCATAAAGCTAAACATGCTCTACTGTACTACTGATTTTTAAGGCCTCGCCTAACTTGGGCCTCGCCCCTGTCCTGCTACTGATGAATCATGGAACCCCGTCCACGCTCCTGCTGGTAGGGAGATACGGGCCCGCGCCCACACTCACCTTTCTACTAACTCGGGCCTCGCCCCTGCTCTGCTACTAATGAGATACGGAACCCCGTCCATACTCGGCTAGTGATGAGATACAGGACCTCGCCCGACTCACCTCCCTACCAGGCACATACAAGTATCACAAAGACAACAAGTATAACTACACATACACTACTGCCTCGGGTACCACCCGGCATCGGACCGAGATCCGGAATAACATACTAGCATACCATGCCTAGGGCTAACCCCCAGGTCTTCCCACTCATAACTACATGGGCCGGCATTGTGGTCGTAGACCCATTCACACAAAGGGAAACTCGCCTCGCACTACTGAAGACCTGCTGATACTCTTCTGGCTGCTAGCTGGCAATCCCCCGGACTGCTGATCCTTCAACTCCCGAACTATCAATACCCCAAAGTAACACTTAGACCACAATATTCCAAAAGTCAATCCAGGTCAAACTTGGTTAAAGTCAACCTCCAGTTGACTATGACTCGCCGAGTTGCTCTACCAACTCGTCGAGTCCATGCTTCTCCAACTCAATACAACCACCGATCCTACCCGTCGAGTCTAGCAAGCACTCGACGGGTTCTCATTCAGTCTTACAATCGGGACCGTCTTCAACTGACTCGCCGAGTTCATCCTTGAACTCGTCGAGTTCATCTCCCTCTTATGAATGTCCAGACTATGACTCGCCGAGTTGTATGAACAACTCGTCGAGTCCATCTTCATAAACTAAGAAGATTGCCTTAGACTCGCCGAGTTCCTCATTGAACTCGCCGAGTACGATGATCTTCATGCCCGCTATGGACCCAGACTGACTGAGTCCCATACCAACTCAACTCATACCCTTTAACAGAAGGGTTTTAGGGCAAGAAAGCAGACTGACTCGCCGAGTCCCATAAGTGACTCGCCGAGTCCCTCTATGTCCCATTCTATTCAGACGATTTCTAAGCCAAACAGCTTCTCCCAAAGGTAGATCTGGGCTCCTAAGATCGGTATAACACGTAAAGTCCCTGCCTTTTCTTCCATGCATGGCCTTTTGAGGCTTAAAAGGCCATAATAACCCCTTAAAGCTTGCATGAGGGTTTCTAATGGCATAAAGCTTGCACCTTTATGCCTTAACCATTCTCAGGGACTCCAGATCTGAAAAGATCTTTGCTTGGACGTCCTTGTCCCATAGATCAAGCTCTATGGACCAACACTCTCATAAAATGGACATAAAGAGATCTAAGAAACTATAAACCAATGTGAAGACTTTATTACCAGAAAAGGATGGAAATGGGATGATGATGCTGGATCTACAAACTTCTTTTTGAACCCTCAAGCTCTTTCCTAACTTCCAAGAACACATAAGACACTCAACAATGGCTCTCACACTTTGAAAAGGCTCTAGGTTTCGTGGGTTAAGCTCTGGACAATGGAGGCTACAAATGAGGCTGATGGAATAAGAATGAGATGTTTAAATAGGGCACCAAGTCCGAATTTAGGGTTTCCCAAACCCAGACCAACTCGCCGAGTCGGTCTACCGACTCGTCTAGTAGGTCACTAAACCCGCGACCCAAAAGACACTCCTACTCGTCGAGTTCCTCCCTGGACTCGACGAGTAGACCTCTTGACTTGGGGTTTTTCTTTTCCTTTCTTGACCTTCTGAATTTGGGATGTTACATAGAATAATATATATATATTTGGATAAAAAAAGATCTAAATATATTGTGCACCATGTCAAACGGTATTTCTTTTTCTATAGTGTAGTTTATTTGATTTTTCTTTTATATTTTTTATGTTACAAATTGATGTTAGTTTATTAATTAATTATTTCTATGTAGACCTTTTGCAATATAACCAACGCATATTTGTGTTAACTATTGTTATTATTACATACCTAATGGATGTCATGATCATCATTCATTTGAATCTTTTTCCAATTTTTATCTAATCGTCAACATGCACATTTTCAATCTAATTCTGAATTTAATCTGAAAAGTCTATTATTTTTAATAAATTCATGTAGTACACCAACTTTTATTTTTAATAGACCCGTGTAATACACGGGTGTCACACCTACTACTTTTCATATATAGAATTTGGCCTTTCAAGTTTAAGTTTATATATTTATAATTAAATTAGTTTTATAGTTATATTTTAGATATGATATACATTAAATTGATATTACTTGGTCATATATATTAGATTTAACCTTTAGGTTTTGAATCTTATCAAAATTTAAATACTTTCTTTTTAGATGTAATATTTATTAGACCGCACTGAGTGCTTGAGGGAAGTCGTGCAGTACCCTTTCCCGCTCATCAGAACACCACACCAGGACTACGGGAACAGTGGTGTCGGGAGGAGATTGGGGAGGAGTTGTTGCAGTCCCTCTCTTCCTCTTCCTCTTATTGGCCAGCAATTTTTTGTTTTGTTTTTTTTTCATTCTAACCATTAAAAAACAACACTATATAGAAAATTAATTTTTTTACTAAATGGCTAGTTATAGGAAATTGAGTTTTTTTTTAAACCTCTACAACATTTTAACCTTCAAACCCACACACTTTATGTAAGTTTTATTTTAATTAATGAAATGGTTTTCATTTTTAATTAACTTTATATTTATTACTTATTTAAAAAAACACTATAAATCATAAAAATCAATTATTTTTATTTAAAAAAAATAAAAAAATAAAAGAGTAAAGGAAACTTCATACGCACGCTGACTTTTGATGAGGAAAAGAAAAATAGAAGAAATGATGACGTAGCAGACAAAAAATGCAGGAAGCTTCCCGCACGCACTCTCCGGTCTTATTTGTTAAGGCTTTCAAATACTAAACTTTTCAAAAAATAAAAAAAAAATAAAAAACTTAAATTTATCAATCTATGTATGTCCCATTAGTTCCATGTTGATATATTTGCAATAACAAGTTTCAAGAGCTACATTGTTGAGTTTCAGTTCCAATTGCAGAAAGATAAGTAAAACCGCTTTTAAGTTGATCAAATACAGCTAAAATTAAGACTTTGCTAAAATTGTCACAAACACTAACACTCACCAAAACAGAACCCCGAATTTATTCCTTAACAATATTTCAAAGACACTCGAAGAAATCAGATGAAATAATCTCAACTGACATTTAAAATCCGGGACACTCTAAAATGACTATTTTAACCTTCTCTCCCTATTTGTCACTTTGCTGCTTTGGCTTCGATCACTTTCTTTGCAAAAGAAGGCAAACAGAAAGCTGCTGAGTGGATCTGCATGTTCATATCAAAGATTAATGATCAAGAAAGATGAAAACATTATGATAAATGATCAAGAAAGATGAAAAGTTTACAAATATGATCAAGAAAAGTAAAAGTTTTCATTAAATGATCAAAGAAAAATTAAAACTTTACAATGTAAGTTCAAGGAAAATGAAAGAGTATCCATAAATGATCAAGATTAAGACTTTACAATATATGATCAAGAAAAATGAAAAGTTTACAATATATGATCAAGAAAAATAAAAGTTTGCATTAAATGATCAAGAAAAATTATACCTTTATGATGTAATTTCAAGAAAAATTAAGGTTTACGATAAATGATCAAAAAAAACGGAAGATTTACAACAAAATGATCAAAAAAATGAAAGCTTTTGTGATAAATGATTGAGAAAAATGAGAACTTTACGATAAATGATGTAAATATTAAAATCTTATGATAAGGGATTAAGGAATCTGAAAATTTTACCAATAAATGATCAAGAAAAATGAGTTCTTTACAAAACAATGATAAAGAAACATAAAAGTTTTACGTTAAATGATCAAAAAAATGAAAAACTTTAAGATAAAAGATCAAAAAAATGAAAACTTTATGATAAAAGATCAAGAAAAATGAAAACTTTATAATATATGATCACAAAAAATGAAAGATTTACATGAGAAACAAAAAAAAGATATGATGATAAAAAAACGAAACCTCTTTGTTGTAGAACTTCAAGGGTCCCACAGATTTAGATTGTTTATCGATTGCATCTATTGGGTTGACCGGGTTCTTGAAGTCAACCTCAGGTCCTTCAGTAGAACATAACATGAATCCAATAACACCACTGCATTCATTCATAGATCATGTGCAAAATTAACAATTGTTAGAAATTTAGAATCCTTATTATGACCAATGTCACAAATTTTGCACAATTTTTTATGGTTACAACAAGATTTTGTAGATGATTAATGGTGAGGATTACACAGTGTTTGACCAGTTTGACCCATTTCCCTTTTTGCCAAAACTTTTAAGACTAAATTACAAACTTTCTAGTTGCATAGTTTGATTCCAGATGTTTGGTCCCTGGACTGTTTAAATAGTAAATGACTATTTTGCCCTCATCTCCATCCTCTTCATTCAAAACCAAAAAATATTCTCCATCTTCTTCAATGCGGAATATGTTTAAAGTTTTCATTTCATGAGGATGAAAGAGATGACGAAAACAAGGGCAAAATAGTCATTTAGCATATAGACTGAGGATCACACAATGTTTGACCAGTTTGACCCATTTCCCTCTTTGCCAAAACTTTTAAGACTAAAATTACAAACTTTCTAGTTGCATAGTTTGATTCCAGATGTTTGGTCCCTGGACTGTTTAAATATTATGGTAAATGACTATTTTGCCCTCATCTCCATCCTCTTCTTTCAAAAATCAAAACCGAAAAAATATTCTCCATCTTCTTCAATGTGGAATATTTTTAAGCTTTTCACATGACAAGGATGAAAGAGATGAAGAAAACAAGGGCAAAATGGTCATTTAGCATATAGACTGTTGAACCGTTGCTAAAGGATACAAGAACCAATCATGCAACCAAATTACACTTTCGGGACCTTTTTCTAATCCATTTAATTCATTCGATAACAAAATATAACCCAAATCGACTCATTTTTTGGTAAAAAAAAAAAATCAAAATAAAAAATTTTCAAAGAAATTAATTAACCTTGGATATGTAGGAACCGTTGTCCATGCATAATTAACAGACCCTTTAAACACCTGGCGACAATTTGCAACAATATCTTCAATAATATGCATATGAAGCCATATGCTTTCAGCTTGTGTACAAACAACACCACCAGGACGCAACGCTTTTGCAACACTTTCAAAAAAAGGTTTCTCAAAAAGCTCTTGAGCTGGACCTGAATCATAACAACATCAAATGGTGGGGTAGGGGGGTAGGGGGTAGGGGGGTTGTTAAAGTGTGAAAGTGTTTAAAGTACCTATTGGATCTGAAGAATCAACTATAACAGCATCATAACTTCCTTCAGGAGCAGCTTTCAAGAATGCAACTCCTACAAGATTGCAAAAAAGTAAAGAGTAAATTACACGAATGGTCCCTATGGTTTGTGGTCATTTGCATGTTTGGTCCCCAACTTATTTTTTTTAACTCGGAAGGTCCGTACTGTTTGTTTTTGTTGCGCGTTTGGTCCCTGTCTTACCTAAAAAGACTATTTTGCCCTTGATTTTTTTAATTTATTTAAATAATCACACTCCCAACCCCACTTCCACCTTACTTTAAAATATCAAGGGCAAAATAGTCTTTTTAGGTAAGATAGGGACGAAGCACGTAACAAAAACAAACTGTAGGGACCTTTCGAGTTAAAAAAATAAGTTAGGGACCAAACGTGCAAATTACCCCAAACCATAGGGACCATTCGTGTGATTTACTCAAAAAATAATAAACAAAACTATTGATTTGTTTATTAAAGAATTATAATTTATAATTTCATTTCTTGTTTTTACAACATTTTACCATCGCCTATGTGGAGGTTGACACGAGGATCATCGTATCCAACAGCAACATCAGGAAAGAAATCTTTAGAAACCTGAAAAAAAAAAAGGGACACAAAAAAAAAATCACATTAGTCCTTTTTTTTATATCTTGTAAGGAGACAAAACTCTTTTTATTTTTTCATGAAGTGTTTGTGTGGACAATTGGACACATTTTTCAAAGCATAATTTCATAGGAAAAAGAAAAAAAACAGATGAGGGCAAATTGATGAGTATTGTGAAAACTTTGTTTTTTTAAATGTAAGGATAAAATGGTCATTTAGATTATTAAGCCAGACAGACATCATTACTCATTTTACTCATTCAGCCACTTCATACATGACTTGATGAGTATAAAAATGAAACATCCCTTAAGTCTTGTCCTCATTAAGTCAAAGAGAATGAACAACTAAATGTGTAATGATGTGTAAAGATTAAAGAAGATTCAAGAAATTATGAATTTATAATTTATATGATTACTCACATCAACAACCATTTTATCAATCTCACATATATCTATATGTTCAATAGAAGTATGTCGAGCTACTTCACGCAACACCCCACCATCACCTCCTCCAACAACCAAAACCTAAAAAAATTTAAAAAAAAAATCATGTAGTTAATAGAGGCATTGAAAAATCAAGTGTAAAATCATATGTTGAACAAAGTGGAAATGTGAAACCTTTTTAGGGTTTGGAATTGAACAAAGGGGAAGATGAGTTATCATTTCTTGATATGCACATTCATCTCTTTCTGTAAGTTGAATTACACCATCTAAAACAAGAACTTTCCCATATGTTGCTGACTGAAAGAAAAGGGAATAAATAAATATATTTTATTATTTGAAGTAGGAAGAAAAAGGGGTTTTAATATTGAAGATTAGAAAGTAAAATGAAAAAATATAATACCTGAAATACCATAACATCTTGATACTCAGACTTGCCTTGAAACAAGATCTTTTCCACTTTTAAAGAGTGTGCTTCTCCTACATGGAAAAAATGAATATTATAAAGATTTTGTATGGATACTTAAAAAAAATCTATCAGAAACAAATTTCAACAGAAGGAAGTGAATATACATTCAAAGAGTGTGACAGTAAAGGTGTGTTTGGTTCACATGATGTTTTTGGAAGGAATGGAATCTGACAATGGAATTGGAATCTGACAAAGGAATTGGAATCCAAAGGAATTGGAGTATGTGATTGGTTTGGTTGGCTGGAAATGAAATGGAATTCAATTACATTTCTTTGATATTTTATGTTAGATTTGTGAATATATCAATGAAATTGGAATGTAAATTATGTTAAAAGGGGTTATGAGGACAATTTTGTCTTTTAATGAATAAAATGAAAAATGGAATTCAATTCTTATCAATGATGCAACCCTTCAAACATGGTTTTTTAAGAGACATCTTGGAATTTAATTCCATTGGTTTCACAACATAATGGAATTAGAGATTCCAATCCCACTGGAATCCACAAACCAAACATGCCCTAAGGTGATATAAAGATTAAAGTCATTTAAATGAATGACACTTTTGCAACATGTCTAAACATATCAAATTAAGACGATTTGAACCCATAATTTTCTTATAAATATAGACATAAAAAGGGGTGTTTGAATGTGCGTTAACTTTATGTAATAATCATACAAAAAAACCCTACAATAGCATGAATGCAGAAAAGTAATACGGGATTTCATGATTATTATCCACCTTTTGACTTATGAGTGTCAAGTGGGATACTTTTTAATTTAAAAAATTAGAGATGTTTTGGTTATAAAAAGAACTTCGATAACAATAAAGTATCATCGATACACAAACTTTGTACTTTATTACAAACCAAAAAACAAGAGTCGATTTTCTATCTTGGATATTAATAGAATGAACCCTTAAAATAAAATAAAAAATGAGCTCTAATGATGACACTAATGGAGGAAATCTACTTTAAACTATAATAAAAAAAACCCATAAACCCATGAAGTAGATGAATCACCTCACAATACTTGAGTGAATCTGTAAATCTATGACAAATACACAAGAACAATAACCACATTAATCCCAAATCACCATGAGATTCGAAAAAGCCAAACTATAGAAAACCACTGAAAGGAAACAAACATTAAGGAATTGCGCAAATTAGAGAAGAGTGGAGCTCTGTAAACAATCTGAAATCGAAACCCCACAACAAATACTTTCATACATATAAACACAGTAAGAAAATGCGAAATGAAAGAAAACCCACCAGGCCACATTGGGCTAATCTCTGAAAACCATCCGGGAATGACAGATGATATGTGGGCATTAGTTTCAAAGGCGGCGGCGCCGTTCTCATCTCCTTCTCTTGGTCTCTTTAACGGCGAATCGGTCGCGGCGGCGACGGTGGTCTGTTCAGCCATAACTCAGTATGTTACGTCTCTCTGTTGATTTAGGTGTGCCCTGAACCCTGGACCTATAAAATGCAATTATAAAGAAGCAACAAGTACAAATCTCTCCCCTTCCGTATCTAAACAGAATTTTTGCTTCAATAAGATAAATCCCGAAAAGGAAAAAGTTACACATAACAATCACCATTATGCACTAATTACAATATGGTCCCTATTTTTCATGATTTCTCAAATCTTTAACCCAATCATTTTGTGGTACATAAAAGTACTAGAGTAACAGCCATGGACCATTTTGGTGTAACATATCAACCTTAAATTTTCCAAAATAACATACATCAAACATGAAAAGTAAAGTCAATTCCATAATAATATACATTATACATGAAAACTAAATCAATAATGCAATAAGGGAGGAAATTTTATCTTCACATTTTTATTTCAACTCTCCTAATGTCTATTTAACATTTTTTTAATTATTCCTTACAATTATTTTGAGAATTTATGTTTTAAATTGTTTGTATTTATTCCTCGTTCCTTCATAATAAAAAGTACGATTTCACATCCAGTATTTAATCCTAAGTTGTTCATTGTTACAAAGCGGATCAAAATCGATTCAGGAACATACTAAATAGTTGTCGATATAGACCGACGACACCCATCAACATGACCGAATCAACATCATAGTTCCAACACTTTGGCATCATATATTGGTCATAAGAGATCGCGAGTTTTCTCTTTTCAAAAAATAAATTAGGCTTCATCGTTGGAAGCATAAGATACCGAAGGAAGAATGAACATAACAGGATATTCAGATGCAATATGTGTGACATACGTGTTCCCAGGTACTTTTCAATTATAGCTTAAATTATTAAAAATTTTCATTTTCGATCTTTATATGGGGTGTACCCTATGGGTACGTTCAACGTAATTCATTAAAGGTGTCGAGGTTCTTTTGAGTACGCAGTGCCTACTTAAGTGGTACGCATGGCGTACTCACGCAGATCCCAAACCCTATTTTTTAGGGTTTTGACCATCTTTAAAAGATCTTAAGTCATTGAGGCCTCCCTCGTCACCAACCCTCACTGTCCTAAAGCACCATTTCGAAACTCTAGCCACCTTGTAAAATTCTTGAGCTTTTAGAGTGATATTTTATGTGTTTTATGAAGAAGGTGATCATTGGATGAGCTCTTGGGAGTCCATTCCTTGTATATCCATATTTCGTTGTTCACCTAACTTCTTCAAAAGGTAAAAAGTTCCCACCTTGATAGTTCATTTTCTAGATCTTGTCGGTTGGTGAATCCTTGTGTGTTTTTGGTCTCGTGGCTTTAGTTCTTGTGAGTATAAGCTACTCCAGAACCCTTGAGTATCTTTTTTAGCCATTTCTGAGGTTAATAAATCATAAAAATCAGATCTTGAGGATTATATTCCACACATGCATGAATTGTTGGTCATTTTGTGAAGTTATGAACACAAGGATTGGTTTTGGGTTGTATTAAGCCATGCAAAAGCTTAAAGTTGTCGACTTTATCAATTAAGACCTTCCCATGATTGAGATCTATGAGTTAGACGTTTAAGCTTTAAGCATTAATAGCTTAAAAGTTGGTTTTGGACCATAGAGGATTACGTAGGGCATAACCTTTGGGTGCGCATGACGTAACGGGTTAAGCCACGTAGCCCTTTCTGTGAACACCCAGTACGTTGGGCGTAAGTATGGAATACGCATGGTGTACTCCTAAAAGTCCATTTGGGTCATTTTTGGGTCGTGGACCATGTTTAGTTCGGTCTAGTATGGGAAGGGTAAAATGGTATTTTACCCTTAGCAGAGAGAATATGATTTGGACCTTTAATTGTGGGTTATTATCCAAAATAGTAATTAGGGTTGGTTTGGATGTGTTTAGTGTGAGAAGCCTTTGTAGCAATAGCGCATGTGCGATTCAGATATCTTCAGTTTGAGGTGAGTCTCCTTACAATATTTACGGGTCGAAGGCACCAATGCCGAGCCATTGGATTATATTTGTAGGATGCTAGTTGTCTATGTGATACGTGCATGTTTTGTATGTTACGTGAGGCCCGTTAGACTCATTGGTAGGGGCCCATTATGTGAGTTAGGGAGAGGCCCATTATACTCATTGGGCGGGGGCCGTTATGTGAGTTAGGGCAAGGCTCGTTATACTCATTCGACGGGGCTTGTTGCTTGTATGGTATGTGGTATTTTGGGGAACTCACTAAGCTTTGTGCTTACAGCTTATGTTTACATGTTTTTCAGGTACTTCTGGTTCAAAAGGGAAGGGCCCAGTAAGATCGAATCATATCCACCAGTGTTTAGCATTTTATGATTTTGGGATTTTACTCTAATAACTCGTTTTCCAGATTATCATACTTTGATGGTTTGAAATGAATGCTTGATGGTTTTGGTTGACTTAAAAATAAAAAAAAATTACTTAGTTTTTTTTAGGATGTTACAAGTTGGTATCAGAGCATTGGTTTGAGGTATTCGGACACACTCACGGGAGTGTCTGAACTCAAACTGAGGAATTGGTAAAAAAGAAAAATATTTTTCTAAAGATTTTTAAAAAATAAGGTGTAATGTGTGTAATCGGTCGAGCTCAAGTAAGTATTCCGAAAATACACATACATGTTTATTTGATTTAGTATGTGAATATGTGAATAACATGTTGGATTAGGGCTAAGGATCTGCTCAGGGTTGTATGTTAGGAGAGATGCCTTTGTATGTCTATTGTATGAGCCTCTAGAACTGCATGCTAGTATGGATTACAGATGATATGATAGGATGACCTGTTAGGTTGCTCTGGTTATGTCACATGCCCAAACCAGAACGACAGAAACGTCTGGGGGCGGATGGAGTGACTTCATGTATAGTATCATAACAATCGAATAGTAATAAAACATAGCAACCCAAACATTCATACATTGTGTAACTCCCCGTTCCTGGTACGCATTTAATTTATTAAAATATTCATTTTGTAAGAGCTACTCGACGAGTTGGTAGCCCTAACTCGTCGAGTAGGTGTCAGCTTGATCGCGGGATTTAAATGGTCTACTCGACGAGTCCGAGCCTGGGCTCGGCGAGTAGGTCCATCAGGAGGAAACCCTAATTTTCAGGGTTTGCACCCTATTTAAACATCATATCTGGCCTCCACCCCAACCTCCATCACCTCCAAACCCTATTATCGAAACCCTAATCCGCCATAAGTGATATTGAGCTAGTTCTTGCCATTTTTAAGTGTTTTTGTGCATTGTGAAGCTCGTGGGAGAAGAAGAAGGTAAAAGGCTCAAATGGGAAGAAGTAGATCCAGGAGCTACACTTCATTTACTGCATTTTCTGGTAATCAAACTTCCAACTTGATCATTCTTCTCTTAGATCTAGTTATCTCCATATTATGAAAGTTTTGGGTCAAGAACCTTGTTTCTTGGGGTTGGGACGTCCCAATTGACTTATATCTCAGATCTAGGATCTAAAAAGGGTTCCATGGCATAATGGTGCAAAATTTATGACCATGGAAGCCCTATGCAAGCTTATAAGGAAGTTTATGGTCTTTTTAGCCCTAAAAGACCATGCATGGAAGGAAAGTTCGGAGCTTTATGTGTCCAACATATGCTAAAACCTTAGATCTGGGTTTGTATGCGTGGAGTTGTGATTATATGGCCTTTTGGACAAGATTCATGTTTTATAGGAATTAGGGTTTTGTTTAAACCCTTTTAGAAGAGCTATGAACAGGTAAAGTTGGAAACTTTACCCTTAGGAAAGGCCTTTCCAGTGGACTAACGAGCTAAGAACCTTGGATATAGAAGATAGGGGCTTAATCTGTTAAGATGGCCAAACAGACAGAAGGACTCGTCGAGTCCATAAGGGGACTCGACGAGTCATATCGTTTTGTCCCGATTTCAGTTTGTAGAACTTGACGAGTCTGTTGAAGGGCTCGACGAGTAGAAGAGTCAAGTCGCGACTAAGCAGCCCGATAGAACTCGACGAGTCGGTGGAACGACTCGGCGAGTTGGATCGCGTTTTCAGGATTTCTGAGCTATAGAAATCGGCGAGTTGAGAGGTCAACTCGGCGAGTTGGTCAACCCATAATGTTGACTTTGACCAGAGCGTTGACCTTGACCAGGGGTAAAATGGTCATTTTACCCTATGAAGAGTTATCAGTTTCTGATTAAGTGTTATTATAGATTTATAGCCGGAGAGTCGCCGGGACAGCAGACAGAGATTCCTCACTCAAGTTTTCAGTAGTCATTCTTGCGAGGTGAGTTTCTCTCCAGTAGGAACGGGTCTAAGGCCACAATGTCGGTCCGTTTAGTTGTTAGTAGTTCCGGACTACAGTTCGATGTCGGGGCGGTCCCGAGAAGAGTATATGTATGCTTGATGTATTTGTGATTCATGCATGTTATGTGTTATGTGTTCCGGGGCAAGCCCGATGCATGTTAGTTATATGTTATTTGTTATGTGTTTCGGGCTTCGGTCTGATGCCGTGGTAAGCCCGATGTATGTTATATGCTTATGTTATGTGTATATGATATATGATATGTTATGTATGTGTCGGGTTAAGCCCGATGCCGGGGTTAGCCCGATCCCAGACGTGGTTTGATGTCGGGGTGAGCCCGATGTCGGGCAGGAGTCCGATGTCAGGTAAGCCGATGTCGGGTTCGTCCCGATGCAGTTGGGCGGTGTCCCAAAGTTTATGTTACATGTTATATGTTATGTGTATGGTATGTGGTAGTTTGGGGGAGCTTACTAAGCTTCGTGCTTACAATTTTCAGTTTGGTTTCAGGTACTTCAGCTAGCAAAGGGAAGGGCTTGGGATGATTGCATGGCACACACCACGGTTCTTCTAGCCTGGGAGATTTACTCTGATATTTGATATGAGATTTTGATATGTTGACAAATATTATGATATTTTGAGATACATGGTTTATGATTTTATACTACGGTGATGATAATTATGGTTTTAATAATGATT
Source organism: Lactuca virosa (assembly GCF_052849685.1). Lineage (NCBI taxonomy): Eukaryota > Viridiplantae > Streptophyta > Magnoliopsida > Asterales > Asteraceae > Lactuca > Lactuca virosa. The sequence continues at coordinate 365,825,335 of NC_136433.1, read as the reverse complement.
TAAAAACGAAATTTTTGGACCGTATTTTTGGGATGTGTTCAAGTTGGTATCAGAGCCTTGGTTTGAGGGATTCGGGCACACTCTCGGGTGTGTTTGAACTCAAAATAAGGAATTGGTATGAAAGTTTTCAAAAGAAACTCAATTTTTATAAAAGAACTTTGAGAAAAAGTAAAGAATTTTGAAAAGAAAAAAGAACTTTGAAAAAGAGAAAATGGTGTGGTGCATACAATCAGCCGAGCTCAAGTAAGTATGTAACACCCGGATTTCCAGGTATATTATTTTAATTATTTATTTTTGTGAATCATTGATCTACTCGACGAGTTGGTGCTATAACTCGTCGAGTAGAAGCGGGGTGGCCATGTAAGTTTAATGAACTGCTCGACGAGTCCAAGAGTAGACTCGCCGAGTAGGCGCTGTGGGTGGAAACCCTAAATCCTCGGGCATGTGCCCTATTTAAGGGACCTTATGGCCCTCATTTGAGGCCACCTTCACCCTTGAGAGCACCAGAGCACCTGAGAGCGTTGTGAGAGAGAGAAGAAGTCGTTTTCATCATTCTAAGTGTGATTTTCAAGAAAGAAGGAAGGAGGGCAAGTAAGGAAGATTGAGGAGCTCAGATCTACCACCATTTGATCAGAAGAGGCTGCTAGAGGTATTAATATGTGCTCAATCTAGTGTATTTGGTGATCTACTTGAATCTAGGGTTTTCTTATACCTTCTTTAGCTTGGATTCGAAGTATGTGAGGTCCCAAGGTGGAGTTCTTCTTAGATCTGGACCTTAAGAGGTCCAGAGAGTCCTATCTATCTTGCTTTATGCTACTCCATTAGAGATATGAACCTAGGTTGCAATTTTAGAGGCTATTTCACCAAAAGAAGCTTTATGGACGTTGCATGAGTGTAAAGGTCGGACCTTTACGTGATTTTTGGGTATGGTAAGGTCAGATCTATAGATTAGAGAAACAGATCTGACCTCAGAAGGTCATTTGAGTGTTGCCATGGAAGGAACTCGCCGAGTCCATTAGTGCACTCGACGAGTCGAGTCGGGGTTGCCCCGCGATTCATGACCAGTGGTAACCGTCGAGTGAAAGGTTAACTCGACGAGTCGAGTGAAGATCTATGAGGATTCGGAAGACGCCTGGACTCGCCGAGTCACACGAGTGCACTCGACGAGTCTGGTCAAAGTTTGACCGTTGACTTGAGTTAACTTCAGTTGACCTTAGGGTTTTGGTCAAGCTGGTTCTAGAGAGAGATCTGGGAGGGTAGAATGGTCTTTTACCCACTCCTTAGAATTGAGGACAAGAGAAAGTATTGATTAGAGATGTTATTATGTTAATAGGAGGAGGCTAGGTCGGGTTATCGAGCACGAGAGGTTATCCGACATCGTACGAGGTGAGTCTTCTCACTATACTTTACCTAGAGTGGTAATTATGTGTGACCGGAAGGTCTCATATGCTATGCAGAATATGTGATGTATGTTGTTATGTGATATGTATGTGTTATGTTATGTTATGAGTAGTATGGTATGGACCGGAAGGTCATTATGATAATGGTCCGGAAGGTCAACAGTGTATGAACCAGAAGGTCAAGATGATAAGGACCGGAAGGTCATTACGGGTAGAGCCGGAAGGTCTACCAGGATTGGGACGGAAGTCCCCTGAGACACATGGATCGGAAGGTCCCATAGATCTATGGCCTTGAGTGGCGTATGTGTTGTATGTGATATTTTGGGGAACTCACTAAGCATTTATGCTTACAGTGTTTGCGTGATGTGTTTCAGGTACCACTGAGGATCGCGGGAAGGCGCCAGCATGATCTGTACACACTGATGGGATTTATGTATTAGAGATATTCGGATTTGTTTTATTATGATGACATGTGGTACAATGGATTTTTATGATATCTTATGAATGATTTTATGTTTTAAAAATGAAAAATTGTTTTGGAAATTCACGTTGTTACAAGTTGGTATCAAAGCCTTGGTTTGAGGGATTCGGATGCACCTTCGGGCGTATCTGAACTCAAACTGAGGATTTGAGAAAGTTTTTCATAAAGGAAACAATTTTTCTAAAGTAAAAGAATTTGAGAAAAGCGGAAAGAAGCAGTGTGTACGATCAGTCAGCGCCCGAACGGTGATTTCCCAAAATACCCTTACATTATGTGTTATGAGATATGACATGATATGTTATGTATGCTAGAGTAGGCTAGGTATTCATATTAGGACTAGAGTGGCCTGATTTGTGATGCCTTAGCCTAGGAGATTACTGCTGCTATGAGATACTTGAGAGTGAGTAGGTAGCAGTGAGGAGCTTAGGAGGGGCCTACCAAAGGGTAGCCTGTGCTTAACGAGAAGTAGAGTACTTGTGATCTGGGATCCTAGGAGGAGGACTTGGGGTGAATATTGATGCGGTGTGGACGGTAGTATAGGGCCCGTACTACTGAAAACACCAGATCAGTGCGCAGTCCAAGTAAGAATCCTTAGGGTACTAAGGAACAAGTAGGGATGGGTTATCGAGTGCGTGGATACTCGAGCGAGTCTCTGATATTTTTGTGTTGTATTTCAGAGACATCATGGTTGGGACTTGCCACAGAGCAGAGACCAGCGGCGTGAGTGACGAGGAGCTTCGTCAAATGATCCACGATGAGGTGGCTGCGGCTATCCGCGCAGAGATACCGGAGATGTTTGGGTCTATTAAGACCACTCTGATTGAGACGTTCGATGAGAGATACGCTGGGGTTACCGAGGCTGCAGCCGCTGCAGCTACTACAGCTGTTGCTGCTGCTAGACCTCAGGGGGGTGACTCGTTGCTGTTCCGGGAGTTCAGCAACACGAAGCCACCAGAGTTTGATGGGACGCAGGATCTGATTGCTGCGATGAGATGGATTTCTAATATTGAGGGATGCTTCTACACCTTCTCGTGTCCGGAGCATCTGAGAGTACGGTTCGCACTGAACCAGCTTCGCTTGGGGGCGAAGGACTGGTGGAAGTTGTGTCGGCGGATTTCACCCCTGCTGAGCTTACTGCGGTGACCTGGGAGAGGTTCACCACTATGTTTTGTGATGAGTATGTTCCCCCGGTGGAAAGGGAACTGCTAGCCTAGGAGTTCTTGTCCCTCAAGCAGGGTACTGATTCTGTTACTGTGATCACCAGGAAGTTTCATGAGAGGGCGATGTTTTGCCCTGAGCATGTGTCTACCGAGCAGGCACGCATGAGCCGGTATCTGAGCATACTGAGGAGAGATATTCACGAGTTCGTGGCGAACTCGACGTACCGGACGTTTGCCGAGCTTCAGGCAAATGCTCGGAACAGGGATATTGAGCTGGAGACTCAGGCCAGGGAGGAGGCGGAGTCTCAGGGGAAGGATCGGCGACCGGCACAGCCTCAGCCTGCAGCCAAGCGGGCAAAGCCCGCCGATTCGAGAGCTTGAGGCCAGAAGGGCCGCACTTGTGGGAAGTGCGGCAAGGGACATGATGGAGTCTGTCGATCAGGTGCTTGCTACAAATGTGGCAAGGAGGGGCATATAGCCAAGGACTGCCCCAAGGGATTTATGGTTTGCTTTCATTGCAACCAGACGGGTCACCGCAGGGCCGAGTGCCCACAGCTGCTACAGGGAACAACGCAGGGATCTGCCCCTGCTACTGCACAAGCTACTAAGGGTCGGCCAGTGAAGGCCGAGGCACCAAAGGCTCGCGGGAGAGCCTTCCAGTTGACAACAGAGGAGGTCCGCGCAGTGCCCGATGTCGTGGTTGGTATGTATTCTTTCATTTATTTATGCTGAGTTGAGATATTGTGCTTATATTATGATATGCGTAGGTACTTTTCTTGTGAATTATGTACCTGCCATGGTGTTATTGTTGGATTAGTGTCTAAGTCCGTAACTATATTTGGTATGTACTTGACCCGAGTGTGCATGGTCCTTTTGGGTTGCCTTCACCAAAGCAACTTGACAAGGTAATTTGATATGAGAGAGAAGATATTATGGTTTATTAATATATTATAAGAATAATATATTAAAGGAGAAATCATATTTATTTAATTAGTATTAGTCATAAATTAATTAGGAATTAATTTGGTGACTAAAAGAGATTAATTAAATAAAGGGGTATAAACTGTCAAATGTGTGATAGTTGAGTTTTGGGCTGGGAAACCTTATGGACTAAGGGGGAACGAAATTATGATGAGGGATCATCATATTTTCGTCCAAGGGCCTCATTCCAGAAGGTTCCTTGGGCTGCTTGGTGGCTAAGCTATCCATTAGGGTTTAGACTGAAACCCTAGCACCCTACAGTATAAATAGATGCCCTATGCTTCAATTTTAGGCCACTTGATTCCAAGGGAAACCCTAGGGCCGAAATTAACATCCTTCCCCTCTCTCTCTTAATTGCCTTCTTGCTTCAAGGTGTTTGTGAGCCATTAGAGGTACTACAATTGTGGTGCTTGCTTTCAAGAGTTCAAGAGATCAAGGAAACTAGTTGTTATTGCAATATAACAACAAAGGTATGTCTTCTACACTTCTATATGATTTTCGAAAATTATAGAAGCATGCTAGGGTTTATTTTGTGTTCATATAGTTGTATGTCTTATAGTGAAAACATAGATCCAATTAGGGTTGCATGCACACATAGGATTGTTTGTATAAAACCTATCAGTGGTATCAGAGCCTTTGGTTTTTGTTTTCAATTTGATTTGATACATATTATGAATTTGACAAATTAGGGTTTATGGCAAGTAAACCCTAAGGCTTGGTGGTTTTCGAAAATAGGGTTAAGAAACCCTAGTTGGCGATTTTTTTGTAGGGTTCTTAAATTTTTTTGCCTAGCCTCCAAATTTCGAAATTAGGGTTATGAAACCCTAGGGATTTCGAAAATCCCTTGCCCCCCAAGACAAGATCCCAAAATTTTAGGGATTTGGATAATGCCATCTTTGTGATTATCAACTTAATTGTTTAAACTAGATAATTGAAGATCTTGAATTATCCTTTCCATAAATTTCGAAATCTAGGGGATAAAAAGGATTAGGATAAATTAATTGTTTAATTTTATGATAATCCTTCATGATTTAATAATTTAAATTAATTGTTTAATTTTGATAATTATTAAATCAAAGATTTTTGGTGTTTAAAATTTTAAATTAAATTGTCTAATTTTCGAAAATTTTAAATGCAACAAAGACACTAGTATTTTAAAATGTTTTAAAATACACCCTTATACAATTATGATATTATAAGATTAATTATTATATATATGTATAAGAATAAGCTAGTCTTATCGCTAGTAGGCCTCATTCACGAAGCCAGTCTATAAGGTGGGTATAAGGTTGCTGCCTATAAAATGGCGCTTAATGGATGTACACTCACATCTACCGCTTGCTTGACTGGTGGAGGGTCGTTAGCCGAACGGATAGGATAGGGCACTTAATTCCTCATTATAAGTATAATGGAAATATTAAAGTAACTACATTGTTTTACAAATTCCCACTCTTAGTTACTTTAGGGTAAAATGTGAAAATGATGCTATTCCATGGAATTACACTTTGTACCCCTGTCAAACGTTAGTGGAGCGTGCGTGGTTAACCAGCACACTAATTTGGGATTGACATTGGTGACAAAGGGTGGCTCGATGTCTTATCATAGATCAATGGAGCGTGCGTGGCTAACCAGCACATTGATTAGGTGATGAAGACATTGAGTGCACCATGATGATTCGCATGGTTATTCACAAACTTGTTTGCGATCCTCGGCATCCCAGTCGCAAATTTGAAGTGCATATCGAGATTTAAACATGCCATTGAAATGTTCAATGAATCTCAAAAGAAATCTAGGAATTTTCAAATACATTTAAAACTTAACCTCTTTCGTTTTTCATGGTGAAAATTAGTGAATCGTCATTCACTTACCTTCAAATTATTTACTTTTAGATTACGGCATCCCTTTTCTAAGTTGTAAATAATGTTGTTGGATCCTAGCCCTAATTTCTCATGTGGGTGTTTAATTAGGGATTCATTCTAATCAAACTTTGTTCCTTTCTATTTCAGATGTCAAACGCAAACGCAAACAACAACACTTCTGGGTCATTCTCGTTGATGAACCTGTGTCAAAAAGTGACATTTGATGGCTCGAACTTCAACGAGTGGATGAGATACATTCGCATGATAACTCGTTATGAGGACAAAGAATATGTCCTAGACGAGAAGCTTGAAAGGATCAACCCAGAAGAAGCTACTCCTGAAGAGATGGCCGCCTTTGAGGCCCACGAGCGTGATGCAACGAAAGTTCATTGCATCATGTTGGCCACCATGAACCTCGAACTCCAAAAGTCCTATGAGGACATGTATCCATATGAGATGCATCAAGATTTGCTGGACAGGTACCACCAGAGCGCGAGGCAAGAGCGCTATGAGATCATCACCAACATGATCACCGCTAAGATGGGGAGTGGAGAATCCCTAACTGCTCATTTGCAAAGAATGCAAAGATATGTTGATCGTCTTCTCAAACTTAATGTTAAGTTTGATGAGGATTTGGCTATCGACATCATCCTCCACTCCTTGCCTTCCTGCTACAGCCAGTTCAGAATGACCTACCACATGAATAAGGAAGAGGTCACCCTAAGTAAGCTTCAAGGGCTCCTGAGGACAGCTGAGAGCAACCTCAAGGACAAATCTGTTGCATCATCCTCTACTGTAGCTGCTCCTGTGTTGGCAATTGGCCAAGGAAAGGGAAAGAAGAGGAAGGCTCCTTACAAGAGCCACCATAAGGGTAAGACCCAAGATGGTTCCTCTTCTAGTGGGACCAAAGCAGGTTCTATTAAGCCCTCTTCTGACCCCAAGGAAGCAGAGTGCTTCTATTGCCACCAGAATGGCCACTGGAAACGAAGCTGCCCTAAATATCTGCAAGATATTAAGGATGGGAAGATAAAGCCCACCTTTGCAGGTATGTATTTAATTAAATCTAATAACTCATCATTTGCTACTTCATGGGTTCTTGATACAGGGTGTGGTTACCACATTTGTTCTGATATGCAGGGCCTAAAAGGAAGTAGGGAAGTGGAGCATGGAAGGATAAGCTTGATCATGGGAAACAAGAAGTCTTCACCAGTAACCAAGATCGGAGTTTATTCCTTAGTGTTGAGTAATGGGTTAGGACTAGATTTAAATAATTGTTGCTATTCGCCAGATATGGCAAGGAACATCATTTCTTTTCATGGTTTGTTTAGACAAGGTTTCAGATATTCATTTGATAATAGTAATGGTTCTATTAATGCTTATTTGAATGGTGTCTTTTATTTCAATGCATCACCTTGTAATGGGATTTATGAATCTGTGTTAGTTATTGACAATTTAGGAAATGATGTTTTGAATATTGATTCGTCCACAAGTTTGGACAAAGCATGCTTGTGGCATTGTCGCCTTGGCCATGTGAACAAGAAACGCATAGCCCAACTCCAAAAGGATGGAGTCTTGGAGTCTTTCGACCTTAGGGACAATGACGTGTGTGAGTCTTGTTTACTTGGGAAGATGACCAAGTCACCCTTTACTGGCACATGTGAAAGGGGTGAGGGTGTATTGGATCTCATACACACAGATGTATGTGGACCCTTTAGATCCACCACAAGGGACGCTTGTCGCTTCTACGTGACTTTTACAGATGATTATAGCAGATATGGATATATCTACTTAATCAAGCAGAAGTCAGAAACCTTTGAAAAGTTCAAAGAGTTCAAGAATGAAGCAGAGAATCAGTTGGGCAGGAAAATCAAGATGCTTCGATCTGATCGAGGGGGAGAGTACCTAAGTCTTGAGTTTCACGACTATCTGAAAGAGTGTGGAATAGTTTCACAATTGACGCCTCCTAGAACGCCACAATTGAATGGTGTGGCTGAGAGACGTAATCGAACCTTGTTGGACATGGTTCGCTCTATGATGAGTCGTGCTTCGTTACCAATCTCATTCTAGGGGTATGCCTTGGAGACTGCCGCCCATATCCTTAACTTAGTTCCCACCAAGAAGGTTACCAAAACACCTCACGAGATGTGGACAGGGAAAGCTCCCTCGTTAGCACATATCAAGGTTTGGGGTTGTGAAGCTTTCGTAAGACGAGAGACTCACGACAAGCTAGAACCTCGTAGTGAGAAGTGTTATTTCATCGGCTATCCACAGAAGTCTTTTGGTTATCTCTTCTATAGACCAAATGACAATGTTGTCTTTGTTGCTAGGAGAGGGGTTTTCAGAGAAAGAGAACTCATAAGCCAAGAAGACAGTGGGAGTCAAATTGACCTTGAAGAGCTTCAAGAGTCAGGAGAAGAAGGAACCTCTGACACTGGCATGCAACCTGAGGAGGAAACTCCTGTTGAACCTATTGACCAGTCCTTACCTCTTAGACGTTCAAGTAGAGTTATTGTTCCACCCCAGTTTTATGGTTTCCATATTACTACTGACGGGGATACGTTTATTAGTGATAGTACACTAGTGAATCTGGACGAACCTAACAGCTACAAGGAAGCCATGGCAGGCCCAGAGTCTGCTAAATGGAAAGAGGCAATGGACAGCGAGATTCAGTCCATGTATGACAACCAAGTTTGGAATTTGGTTGATAATGTACCAGGTCGTAAGACAGTCGGGTGCAAGTGGATCTTCAAGAAGAAGACAGACATGGATGGGAAAGTGCACACTTATAAAGCACGATTGGTCGCGAAGGGCTTTACTCAAACTCCTGGAGTTGACTATGATGAGACCTTCTCACCAGTTGCGAAAATAAAGTCTATTAGGGTAATGCTTGCAATAGCTGCGTTTCATGATTATGAAATCTGGCAGATGGACGTAAAAACCGCCTTCCTAAATGGGAAGCTGGCTGAGGATGTTTACATGAATCAGCCAGAGGGTTTTGTCAATGCGAAGCATCCAAATAGAGTGTGCAAGCTTGAGAAATCCATTTATGGATTAAAGCAAGCATCTCGCAGGTGGAATCTTTGTTTTGACGAGAAGGTCAAAGAGTTTGGTTTTCTGCGAAATGAAGATGAGTCATGTGTATATGTCAAGGCCAGTGGGAGTATAGTGAGCTTCCTCGTATTGTATGTCGATGACATACTACTCATAGGAAACGACATCCCAACATTGCAGGAGGTCAAGTCCTGGCTTGGGAAGTGTTTCGCTATGAAGGACCTCGGAGAGGCTGCATATATTCTGGGAATAAGGATAGTGAGAGACAGAAGCAAGAGACTGATAAGACTTAGTCAGGATACATACTTGGAGAAGGTACTAAAACGTTTTAGTATGGAAAATTCCAAGAAAGGGGAGTTACCAATCCAATGCAATACCAAACTGAGTAAGACTCAGAGCCCGAGTACAGAGGCAGAGATAGCTGATATGAGCCGAGTACCTTACGCTTCCGCAGTTGGCTCGATTATGTATGCTATGACTTGTACTCGCCCTGATGTGGCTTTCGCTTTGAGCATGGTCAGCAGATATCAAGGGAACCCTGGTAGGGCACATTGGATTGCTGTCAAGAATATTCTTAAGTACCTACGAAGGACCAAGGAATGGTTTCTAGTCCTCGGTGGGAGTGATGACTTAAGGGTGTGAGGGTACAGTGACGCTAGTTTCCAGACAGATCGGGATAATTACCGATCACAGTCGGGCTGGGTCTTTACCCTGAATGGAGGAGCAGTGACTTGGAAAAGTTCCAAGCAAGAAACTGTAGCTGATTCAACGTGCGAATCAGAGTACAATGCGGCGAGCGAGGCGTCAAAGGAGGCTATATGGTTGAAGAACTTCATTGGAGACCTTGGAGTTGTGCCATCCATAAAGGAGCCCATGGAAATTTTCTGTGATAATGAAGGAGCGGTTGCCTTAACCAAGGAACCAAGGGATCATGGCAGATCTCGACATATCGACAGGAAATACCATTTTATTAGACATCGGGTAGAAGAGGGACTCCTCGTTGTGAAGAGGGTATCGTCAGAAGATAACCCAGCAGATCCCCTCACGAAGGGACTGAGTAGGGTTAAACATTTGCAGCACGCTAGGAGCGTAGGGCTGAAGGACGATATTAGTTTAGATTAGATAGGTAGGAAACTTGTAATGGATGATCATGTATTCAACATTTGATGATTAAATAAAGGTGTGTTATTTATAAGAAAGCTTCTATCTTGTGTTGATTATTTATCTATTGTTTCAATTTTGCATGTTTTGACTTCCTGAATAATAAGATTATTCGAACAGTCCACAATCGTTCATATGTTGGAAGTAGATATGAAGGAAGATTGTCATAAATTTGTTTGTAGATTGTCTGAAAAGTTTTAGACATAGCAAAGGTTTGCTGCAAAGTTTATGAGTGCTTATGAAATTTGTATTGAGCATTGGAATAGACCCACACTTGCTGGTATCACTTCATGAATGTTATCACAAGTGATCGCAAGATGATAATATCATATAATCTTTAAACCTAGAGATATGGTTATTGTTTGCTGGTTGATTATACATTGATAATGCGAAAACGCATCAGTAACTTGATGTTATAAAACGCATTATTGTGTGTGGTTTAACTAGTAAATGATAAAGGCATATTAGTCGACGTTTTTCTGTTCCTTTTATTCTATGAGAATAAAAGCGATATCTTGGCCACTTGATGATTTGGTTTGACTTATGTGCCGGGCCCGGTCAGGATGAAGTTGATGTGTTCAACTGAGTTCTATGTCGAACAAATCAGAGATCAAGAAATAAAATGCTAAACAATAAGTATTGTTAGCATGATATCTAGAACAGAGGATTATACGATCCCTTATCTGAAGGACAGATTATTGGTCAGAGTTGACAGCGGCTATTGAAAGCTACGATTGCTAATCGGATAGGGAAGTCATATGTGAGATGTGGTTACTAGACTTATCCAAGTGGGAGACTGTTGGATTAGTGTCTAAGTCCGTAACTATATTTGGTATGTACTTGACCCGAGTGTGCATGGTCCTTTTGGGTTGCCTTCACCAAAGCAACTTGACAAGGTAATTTGATATGAGAGAGAAGATATTATGGTTTATTAATATATTATAAGAATAATATATTAAAGGAGAAATCATATTTTTTTAATTAGTATTAGTCATAAATTAATTAGGAATTAATTTGGTGACTAAAAGAGATTAATTAAATAAAGGGGTATAAACTGTCAAATGTGTGATAGTTGAGTTTTGGGCTGGGAAACCTTATGGACTAAGGGGGAACGAAATTATGATGAGGGATCATCATATTTTCGTCCAAGGGCCTCATTCCAGAAGGTTCCTTGGGCTGCTTGGTGGCTAAGCTATCCATTAGGGTTTAGACTGAAACCCTAGCACCCTACAGTATAAATAGATGCCCTATGCTTCAATTTTAGGCCACTTGATTCCAAGGGAAACCCTAGGGCCGAAATTAACATCCTTCCCCTCTCTCTCTTAATTGCCTTCTTGCTTCAAGGTGTTTGTGAGCCATTAGAGGTACTACAATTGTGGTGCTTGCTTTCAAGAGTTCAAGAGATCAAGGAAACTAGTTGTTATTGCAATATAACAACAAAGGTATGTCTTCTACACTTCTATATGATTTTCGAAAATTATAGAAGCATGCTAGGGTTTATTTTGTGTTCATATAGTTGTATGTCTTATAGTGAAAACATAGATCCAATTAGGGTTGCATGCACACATAGGATTGTTTGTATAAAACCTATCAGTTATTTGACTCGGGTGCGAGTCGATCATTTGTGTCGTTAGCGTTTAGTCAGCACATCAGTATTCGGCGAGAGGCGTTGAGTCGACCTCTACGAGTTTCCATAGCTGACGAGCGAGTGGTGTATGCTACTGAAGTGATTCGAGGATGTGTACTCGAGATCTTCGGTGTTGAGTTCCCGATAGATCTGGTCCCGATTGCGATGGGGGACGTTTGCGTTATAGTGGGCATGGATTGGTTGAGCCGATTTGGGGCGGTTATAGACTGCGAGCGGCAGATGGTGACGATACGAGAACCTAGTGGGGGAGTGCTGACGGTATATGGCGAGGGTACCCGATGTGGGTCGGCATTTTATTCGGCTGCCAGAGCGAGACAGAGTTTACAGCAGGGCTGCAGCGGGTTTGTAGCTTATGTGATAGATACACGAGTGGCCGTAGGGAGGCCGAGTTTGGTTGATGATGTTCCGATAGTGCGTGAGTTCCCGGATGTTTTTCCCGAGGAGTTGCCGGGTGTGCCTCCCGAGAGGCAGGTGGAGTTCCGTATTGATATGGTTCCGGGGGCAGCGCCTATCGCCAAGGCGCCTTATCACCTTGCGCCGCCAGGGATGCAGGAGTTATCCTCGCAGCTTCAGGAGCTGCTGGGGAAGGGGTTTATTCGGCCGAGCAGCTCTCCATGGGGAGCGCCGATCCTTTTTATCAAGAAAAAGGATGGTTCACACCGGATGTGCATTGATTACCGGGAGTTGAACAAGTTGACGGTTAAGAACCGTTATCCATTACCGAGAATCGATGATCTGTTCGATCAGTTGCAGGGGGCGTCTTGGTTCTCCAAAATAGATTTGAGGTCTGGATATCATCAGATGAGAGTGCGGCATGAAGATATCCAGAAGACGACATTCAGGGCTCGTTATGGGCATTACGAGTTCGTGGTGATGCCTTTTGGGCTCACCAATTGTGACAACCCGAAATTTCTATTCTGTACAACCATTCACTTCAATAGAAGTTAGAACTGTTTCTGCTAACTTTTGAGCTGTGTAGAGTCAGTTTGAGTGTTTTAAAGCTTAGTACTTCAGGAGATAACTGGAGAGAGGATGCTCTAGGGTTTATTGTGCATCAGTAAGGTCTCAAAACTCCAAGAGTTTGGAGTTTACGGCCTAAACATGGAGTTTACGGCCATAAACTCCAAAGAGTATAAATATGACACTTAGTCATTTTACTCACTTTTTTCACAAATTCAAGACTAGAACATCAAAATCCTCTCAAGTATCATCCAATTTTCCTTCTTGATCTTCAACTTTGTAAGTGTTTCTTGCCCTAATTAGTTGATATCTTACTTAATCTAGTGATCTTACAATGATTTCATTCCATTTGTGTAGATCTTTAAGTGTTCTTCATTTCACCAAGAACACACACTAGTGTTCTTGGACTTTTATTACCCTTTCAAGCTCCTTTATTGTAAGTACTCTTACCCTAGTGTGTTATGAGGCTTGTTACACTTCTTAATCAACTAGTAAACACAAAGAAACACAAGATCAAAGGTGTTTACGGTCCAAACATGTTCTTGGACCGTAAACCCTAATGAAAGGGCCTTTGTGTGCCCTAGTCCCTTACCAAGCCTTGGATACTAGTCTAGATCACATCCTTGAAGTGTAGAGGAGCTTAAGCATCGAAAAAATCAAGGACCATTAGAGTTTACGGCCGTAAACTCATGGAGAAATGGTTCATGGGCCGTAAAGTCTACAAAGGGGTGAAATGTTGCCACAATCACTTCCTAAGGCTTAGACTTGAAGTAAGGATGCTTCATTATGACTTCTAGGACTTCAAAACACAAAATGGTAGAAGTACCATGGGTTTACGGCCATAAACTCATGGGTTTACGACCGTAAACTCCAAGGGAGTTGGTCCCAAAACCGTAAACTCATAAAGAGTTTACCCTTGGACCCTAAACTCAAAAGCCAAGCCCTACAACCCTTATATGCAATCCTTAGTACTTATAACACTTAAATCAAGTGTTTTTCATGTCCTAGGATGTCTTAACTTGGTTAATTAGTTGTTAAATGACTAATTGGATACATATATGTGTTATTATATGTTAACTAGGATCATTGTGTGTGTTCAAGTCTTCACTTGACACTTAGCATCCTATACCATCCGTTCATCCAAACCACTCACTACAGGTGAGTTCATACCCCTTAATCAACCTTTTAAATGATTTTAAATGCTTTTATGGGGAGGGGGGATACAAGTTGAACTATTATAGTTATTATATCAATCACATGTGATTAATAACTACCGAACAAGTGGATTTCTTACTTTTTAAACCGTGTTATCAAACAAACTACTTCAAACTGTTTTACAAACTCTTTTACATGTCAAATACTTTTATTAAACTCTTTTACACGTCAAATACTTTTATTAAACTCTTTTACATGTCAAATACTTTTATTAAACTCTTTTAAACTTATATTCTGTTAAATATGTATCTATATAGATATAGTTATATAAGTAGGATTGAAAGGACTTAGGACTGATAGCTCGCCTTATCTCCTGTTCCTTGTTTGGTGATGGACTTAGGGTATCGGTTGTTTGTCCGAAGGTCGTTTGAATCCTAGTTATATATTATGTATATGTATATAAATATAAAAGTTCCTTCTTTCTATTCAATACCTTTGGGTAGCAAAGGTATACAAACATGTTCATACATACAAACAACATTACTAGTAAACTATAATAGTCATAGTTTAGGAAGTTACTAATACTATTACTAGAACAATGAAACATACATTACAATACAGCTAGTACATACAATACATTACAATACAGCTAGTACATACTATACATTGCAATACAGCTAGTACATACTATACATTACAAGACAGCTAGTACATACTATACATTTTACAAGAAAACATACATGCTAGATAGAGAGAGAACAATCATACATGCTAGACAGAGAGAGAACATACATACATACATACTAGACAGAGAAAGAACACACAATACAACTAGTACATACAATACATATACAAGAATATTACTACAGTTATGTGAGCCACGTAACGGGGCATGGCATCACCTGTCATGGCTCGTTTTGTATCCAAAATCTCCTTAATTGGAGAGCGTTGAGTTTGTGTATAGATCTATACTGGATTGACTATCCTACACCTTGCTACTCGCTATAGTGGGACTTGCAAGTCTACAGGTGCCAAACGTCATTTTTTTCCGACGTCTTACATCGTCGTGTTCTAAGTCGGTAGTATGGTACAGGCCGATCACATGGTACTTTAAATAACAATTGGTTTAAGGTAGTTAGTACATCAGTAGTTACTTAATACAATACTACAATACTATTTTATTTCCCATTGCATTCACTTTGTGATCTTCACACAATGAACCGTAATGCAAAAACTATATTTTTGGTTAATGATAGTCAGATTTGGGAAAATACATACTCTTACAAGATACATACACACAAACACTTGATGCCTTGGTAGAAGGCTACTTTTAGTAGTAAAACATTGGGTTTTCTAGGAAATTCGAACATTTTACAAACATACTCAAACTTTTACAAACTTACACATCACATACTTACAAACACTTTCATACAAACACATACACTAAAATACTTATGATCTCACCAGCTTTAAAGTTGATACTCTCTTTCAAAATAACTTGTATGCTCAGGTCACTAGTAGAAAGGTACCGATGCCAGGTTTTGAGAAGATGGAGCTCGTTCAAGACTCATCTTTTATTTTGATTCATATTTTTGGTGTCTATTAACTTGACAGAAAACACTTGTATTCAATTATATTATTAATGCAATGGATGATGTTGTTGCTTGTTTACTACTATTCATTGTTGTGATACTGTATATGACGTCTTCCACCCCCGAACGATTCCGCCGTTCCGGTTTTGGGGTGTGACAGATTGGTATCAGAGCATTATTTATAGTGAATTGAGTATATCAACCCATAAAAGATATACAGACTATAAATACAACGGGATTTAAAAATACTCTGATAAAGAGTTTATACTTTTAAATAATAAAATATTTAACCAAGTATACATACCTGCATTCATACTAAAATCAGTGTCACTAGGACAGAACAAAAGTATTACGATTGTTGGGCAGCACAAGTAGACTTAGAGACATATAGTCAAATCTGGGAAGATATAGCCTGATCAACTATATTATCCAAGGAGTGACTAGCATGTGCCTAAGTGTGGTTGTGAGGTTGCAATAAGTCTAAAAACTTACCAACAATACCACAACGAAAACCTTAGAACAGAACATAAACTTAAAATACTATAGGAGTATTTTGTGTTACTATAAATTACTTATGTGCTTAATTCTTATATCCCTTTTCTCGTGTAGAAAACATGGCTGGATTCCATCCCCACGGTGACTTGTACTTCCCTAACCAAGGTAATGGAGGAGGGTTTGAAGCAGAGCTAGAAAATGATCACCAAATCCCTGTGGATGATCACCAGGCTGAAGGCTTTGCAGATGGTTCTGACTCCGAGCCTGAAGTGGCGAACCTACCCCCGGTGGCTCCTGTCCCAAATCCTAACCCTCGTCCGACTTTTCAAGGCCCGACGCCTCCGTGGGTGGAAAGCTTGGAAACATGGAGCCAAGAACAGAATCAGCCCATACCATTCGACGGAGACCAAAGCTTTTATGACCTGAGCGAGGGAGGCTTAGCAGACAGAGTCTTGCCAATCCTGGTCCGTAGAGTGGCCCGAAACGAGATTCAGGGCAGGACATCTCTCCATCGAATCACGGAAGTTGACGCCAATGCGAGAATGCATACCCTCCGCACCATTCGTCTGGAAGATGCTCGTGAGAGAGCTATGGGAGACCATGAGACCCTGCAGCAAGAGCTAGCTGAAACTCGAGCTGAAGTCATAGAGCTCCGAGTACGCCAAAGGGTGTACGAAAGGCACCTACTTGATATGGAGCGTCAGCTGGCTGAACAAAGGGTTCACCCAAGGGATAATCGTCACCAGTAGGAGATATTCTACCTTTCTTTCCTGGGTTGAAAGAATAGTCGTCCTATCTAAGCTCCAAGTAGCACTTTTCTATGTAACTAACTCTTTACTGTAAGTACTTTCTAGTAGGCCAGTATGTCGTCGAAACTTTTTCTACTTCGGATATGATGTAAGACCTACTCCAAGGTCATTTTTCTCAAACGTATTACATCTTAAATATCAATGATATTGACAATCGGCTAATTTCTGTGCCAATCCTTGTTCAAATACTTTCGTTTTACTATCGTTAAAATCCTATCTAAAACCCCCACTTCGTCAAATTATTGAGCTATGGTGAATTAGCTCAAAGATTTCTTCCAATTCTTGTCAAAGGTTGGATCCGGTTATCCACCAACCAATGATAGTCTAGTTCAAAATAGCAAATGTCTAGTAAACATTCTACGAACTACTTCAACTCTTTTCCAGTACTGCATGATAGGGATGTAGGTCAAACCACCGAGAACAGTTTATTCACAACAAAAACTTTACAATTACATGATTGAGTATAATCACTCACAAACTCCTTTTTTTGTCAAATAACAGAATCATGTCGTCACCTAGAGGTAATCCGCCGAACGACACAACCCTGATCCTTCACATAGACGCTGCCACCTTCCAAGCAGCGGTAACAGCCGCCGTTGCAGCTGTCTTTGCACACTACGACTCTGGTAACGCAATCGAGGCTGTGAAGGTTGTTGACAGTTCAAATTGTTGTAACAATCCGGGAAATCAACAAATGATAGCTGTTACTGACACCCAGGGCCACAAATCTGAGGGTAAGAAGCGAAGGCGTCAAACCTATAAGGAGCGCAAGCGATCACAAAAACTTGCCACACAACAGCAACAAGTGGCGGCCCCTGCCACTTCAGCCCCGATCAAACTATATAAGGGGACACTCCCGAAGTATGGCAGGTGTAATTGCCATCATCACGGAGTCTGCCGTGATTTAAAATGCAGCAATTGCAACCGTGTGGGGCACACTACTCAAGTATGTAGAACGCTAGCGTAAAACATCTCCCAAGCCACTAACATCGGAGTTAGTTCGACTTGCTATGGTTGTGGTGAAGCCGGGCACTATAATAGGAATTGTCTAAAAGGGAGGAACAACGAAAACAACCGTGTCCACATAACTCCGACCCGACACTTCACTTCCACCACTGATGCTGGTACAAGCCAGATATGTCATTTATGTGGTGAGATAGGACATCTCAAGAAGGATTGTCCAATAACAGAGAACTCTGGCGCAAACGGGAAGATACTAAGGATCACTGCTGCAGGAGAGACTACTCCGGACCCACGTTGAAATATTAGGGCGTTTCGTTTTAGTAGACTTATAAACTGTTAAAAACTAGTGCAACTCGAGTCTTATCTTTTGCGAGATCCCGTCAGGCAAGGGACTCTCGTGCTGCGTGTACTTGCTTTTGTAGTATACCTTGTTCGCAGCAGTAGTCTTAAGTAAAACTAAAGTACTGAAACTCTGTAAAAGTTGCACCATTATGTTTTTGTAACACCTTTATGAACTAAGTCTAATGCCTCTTATTCCGAGTAGTCCGACATTTTCATATAACTTGAGCAAGTTCGACCCTTACAATACCAGTTTTATGCGTAAATTCTTTTCTCCGAAATCGCGTTTCTAGCGAAGCCGTAATTCCAGAACTCCGAAGTACTCATGCAGAGAGTACCTTATGATTTGTATCCTTCCCGAAGACACCCCAGCAAACCTCCCCGGAGTACCACTCGTACAGTACGTAAAGTTCAACCCGAAGATCCATACGGTTGATCTATTGCTGGAGAAGGTATACGCAAGGGTGGTATATAATCAAGGTTCTACAGGCTTAGAATTGATGATTCCGCTTTAACTTCTTTTCCTTGCTTGGATGTGAGCTTAAAGAAGAATCATTTATTCGACTGCCTTTTCAGTCTTAATTATATACGACTCGTATACACGAAGCTGTGATTGATGAACCAAATATGACTTCAGATATGAACTTTAGGACGGAGACTGCCCAAAACTACGAGTGATCATACTGCCATGCTGATAAACTTAGAATCAAATCAAATGCCTTCTCACCGATCGAGACAATAGATTCAGATAGAGCAGAAAACTCCCAGGATTTACCTCCGCAACGTCAAGTCGAGTTTAGGATCGACTTAGTTCCAGGGGCTACCCCAGTAGCCAAACCGCCCTATCGTCTAGCACCTGCATTGATGCAAGAACTGTCCGATCAACTTAACGAACCGCTCAACAAGGGCTTTATGAGACCAAGCTTCTCACCCTGGGGAGCTCCAGTCTTGTTCGTTAAGAAGAAAGACGGATCGTTTCGTATGCGCATCGACTATAGGGAGCACAACAAACTGACCGTCAAAAATCAGTACCCTTCGCCTAGCATAGACGATTTAGTTGATCAATTGTAAAAGGGCGAACTTCTTTTCGAAAATCGACTTAAGATCCGGATATCACCAGCTACGAGTGCTAAGGGAGAATGTTCCGAAGACAGCCTTCCGAACTCGTTACGGACACTACGAGTTTGTAGTGGTACCATTCAGATTGATTAATGCGCCCGCAGTATTCATGGACTTAATGAATAGGGTATGCCATCCTTACTTGGATCAGTTCGTCATCACCTTCATAAGATGACATACTTATCTACTCTCGTAGTAAGGAGGAGCATAGTCAACATCGTCAGCAGATCTTGGAAACATTTTCGATCAGAGAAGCTCTACGCGAAATTCTCTTAAATTCGAGTTTGGATTCGAAGGGTCAAATTCCTGTGTCACATTGTTGGTAAAGAGGGAATTCAAGTAGACACTTCCAAAATCCAGGCCGTTGAGAATGGTCAGATCCGAAGACACCTACATAAATTCATAAATTTTTAGGTCTCGCAGACTACTATAGTAGGTTCTTACAGAACTCCACACGATTCGCGAAGCCCTTACAACTTTGACCCATAAGGGCGTGGCCTTTAACTGGGAAGAGAAGCAGGAGAGATCATTCCAAACGCTAAAACGAGCCTTATGCACCACGCCAACACTATCCCATCCAAAAAGGAATAGAAGACTTTGTAGTCTATGGCGATGCGTCCAATTCCAGGGCTCAGTTGCATTTTGATGTAACGAGGTAAGGTCATTACCTAAGCCTCCCATCAGTTGGAAACCCTCAAAGCTGGCTATGAAATTCGTGATCTAGAGTTAGAGGGCATCATTAGAGAAGATCATTCAGATTAGTGGACGATTGAAAACCTCTAGTGACCGACAGAAAAGTTACGCAGGGCCTTTCGAGATTCTCGCAAGAATCGGCCCTGTAGCTTTCAAACTTAACTTACCACACGACTCAGTAACGTACATTCTACTTTCCACGTCTCGAACTTGAAAACGTGTCTGTCCGACGAGACTCTTGTAATCCCACTCGACGAGATCGAGATCAACGAGAGCCTCAACTTCGTGGAAGAACCTGTAGAGATCATGGACCGAGAGGTCAAGCAAACGAAACAAAGCCGTATCCCGATAGTGAAGTTTCGCTGGAACGCCAAGCGAGGACCGGAATTCACTTGGGAGCGAGAGGATCAGATGAAACTGAAATATCCTCGTCTTTTTACTTAGTTATTTGTGACTACTTATTTGCTTAAACTCTAATTTCGGGACGAAATTCCTTCTAACGAGGGGATGATGTGACAACCCGAAATTTCTATTCTGTACAACCATTCACTTCAATAGAAGTCAGAACTGTTTCTGCTAACTTTTGAACTGTGTAGAGTCAGTTTGAGTGTTTTAAAGCTTAGTACTTCAGGAGATAATTGGAGAGAGGATGCTCTAGGGTTTATTGTGCATCAGTAAGGTCTCAAAACTCCAAGAGTTTGGAGTTTACGGCCTAAACATGGAGTTTACGGCCGTAAACTCCAAAGAGTATAAATATGACACTTAGTCATTTTACTCACTTTTTTCACAAATTCAAGACTAGAACATCAAAATCCTCTCAAGTATCATCCGATTTTCCTTCTTGATCTTCAACTTTGTAAGTGTTTCTTGCCCTAATTAGTTGATATCTTACTTAATCTAGTGATCTTACAAGATTTCATCCATGAAATCATTCCATTTGTGTAGATCTTCAAGTGTTCTTCATTTCACCAAGAACACACACTAGTGTTCTTGGACTTTTATTACCCTTTCAAGCTCCTTTATTGTAAGTACTCTTACCCTAGTGTGTTATAAGGCTTGTTACACTTCTTAATCAACTAGTAAACACAAAGAAACACAAGATCAAAGGTGTTTACGGTCCAAACATGTTCTTGGACCGTAAACCCTAATGAAAGGGCCTTTGTGTGCCCTAGTCCCTTACCAAGCCTTGGATACTAGTCTAGATCACATCCTTGAAGTGTAGATGAGCTTAAACATCGAAAAAATCAAGGACCATTAGAGTTTACGGCCGTAAACTCACGGAGAAATGGTCCATGGGCCGTAAAGTCTACAAAGGGGTGAAATGTTGCCACAATCACTTCCTAAGGCTTAGACTTGAAGTAAGGATGCTTCATTATGACTTCTAGGACTTCAAAACACAAAATGGTAGAAGTACCATGGGTTTACGGCCATAAACTCATGGGTTTACGACCGTAAACTCCAAGGGAGTTGGTCCCAAAACCGTAAACTCATAAAGAGTTTACCCTTGGACCCTAAACTCAAAAGCCAAGCCCTACAACCCTTATATGCAATCCTTAGTACTTATAACACTTAAATCAAGTGTTTTTCATGTCCTAGGATGTCTTAACTTGGTTAATTAGTTGTTAAATGACTAATTGGATACATATATGTGTTATTATATGTTAACTAGGATCCTTGTGTGTGTTCAAGTCTTCACTTGACACTTAGCATCCTATACCATCCGTTCATCCAAACCACTCACTACAGGTGAGTTCATACCCCTTAATCAACCTTTTAAATGATTTTAAATGCTTTTATGGGGGGGGGATACAAGTTGAACTATTATAGTTATTATATCAATCACATGTGATTAATAACTACCGAACAAGTGGATTTCTTACTTTTTAAACTGTGTTATCAAATAAACTACTTGAAACTGTTTTACAAACTCTTTTACATGTCAAATACTTTTATTAAACTCTTTTACACGTCAAATACTTTTATTAAACTCTTTTACATGTCAAATACTTTTATTAAACTCTTTTAAACTTATATTCTGTTAAATATGTATCTATATAGATATAGTTATATAAGTAGGATTGAAAGGACTTAGGACTGATAGCTCGCCTTATCTCCTGTTCCTTGTTTGGTGATGGACTTAGGGTATCAGTTGTTTGTCCGAAGGTAGTTTGAATCCTAGTTATATATTATGTATATGTATATAAATATGAAAGTTCCTTTTTTCTATTCAATACCTTTGGGTAGCAAAGGTATACAAACATGTTCATACATACAAACAACATTACTAGTAAACTATAATAGTCATAGTTTAGGAAGTTACTAATACTATTACTAGAACAATGAAACATACATTACAATACATCTAGTACATACAGTACATTACAATACAGCTAGTACATACTATACATTGCAATACAGCTAGTACATACTATACATTACAAGACAGCTAGTACATACTATACATTTTACAAGAAAACATACATGCTAGACAGAGAGAGAACAATCATACATGCTAGACAGAGAGAGAACATACATACATACTAGACAGAGAAAGAACACACAATACAACTAGTACATACAATACATATACAAGAATATTACTACAGTTATGTGAGCCACGTAACGGGGCATGGCATCACCTGTCATGGCTCGTTTTGTATCCAGAATCTCCTTAATTGGAGAGCGTTGAGTTTGTGTATAGATCTATACTGGATTGACTATCCTACACCTTGCTGCTCGCTATAGTGGGACTTGCAAGTCTACAGGTGCCAAACGTCATTTTTTTCCGACGTCTTACATCGTCGTGTTCTAAGTCGGCAGTATGGTACAGGCCGATCACATGGTACTTTAAATAACAATTGGTTTAAGGTAGTTAGTACATCAGTAGTTACTTAATACAATACTACAATACTATTTTATTTCCCATTGCATTCACTTTGTGATCTTCACACAATGAACCGTAATGCAAAAACTATATTTTTGGTTAATGATAGTCAGATTTGGGAAAATACATACTCTTACAAGATACATACACACAAACACTCGATGCCTTGGTAGAAGGCTACTTTTAGTAGTAAAACATAGGGTTTTCTAGGAAATTCGAACATTTTACAAACATACTCAAACTTTTACAAACTTACACATCACATACTTACAAACACTTTCATACAAACACAGACACTAAAATACTTATGATCTCACCAGCTTTAAAGTTGATACTCTCTTTCAAAATAACTTGTATGCTTAGGTCACCAGTAGAAAGGTACCGATGCCAGGTTTTGAGAAGATGGAGCTCGTTCAAGACTCATCTTTTATTTTGATTCATATTTTTGGTGTCTATTAACTTGACAAAAAACACTTGTATTCAATTATATTATTAATGCAATGGATGATGTTGTTGCTTGTTTACTACTATTCATTGTTGTGATACTGTATATGACGTCCTCCACCCCCGAATGATTCCGCCGTTCCGGTTTTGGGGTGTGACACCAATGCACCGACAGCATTCATGGATCTCATAAACAGGGTGTGCAGGCCGATGTTGGATCGGTCGGTGATCGTGTTCATCGATGATATTCTGGTGTATGCGAGATCTAGAGAGCAACATGAGGAGCATCTGAGGGAGATTCTCGGAGTGTTGAGGTCGGAGAGGCTTTTCGCCAAATTATCCAAGTGTGATTTCTGGTTACGAGAGGTCCAGTTCTTGGGACACCTCACCGAGATCAGGAGTTTTCTGGGATTGGCCGGCTACTATCGGAGATTTATCAAGGATTTCTCCAAGATTGTCGTTCCTCTCACCAGGTTGACTCGGAAGGGCGTGACTTTTAGTTGGGGTCCAGAGCAGCAGGCCTCATTCGAGACGCTTCGCCAGAGATTATGCGAAGCCCCGGTGTTAGCCCTCCCAGAAGGGATGGAGGATTTTATGGTGTATTGTGACGCATCGACATCTGGGTTGGGCGCGATGCTTATGCAGAGAGGGCACGTGATAGCATATGCATCGAGGCAGTTGAAGCCTCACGAGGTAAGGTATCCCACCCACGATTTGGAGTTGGGGGCCGTGGTGTTCGCCCTCAAGATATGGCGTCATTATTTGTATGGGGTTAAGTGTATCGTATACACGGACCACAAGAGTTTGAAGTACCTGATGGATCAGCCCAACCTAAATATGCGCCAGAGGAGATGGTTGGATGTGGTAAAGGATTATGACTGCGAGATCCTATACTACCCAGGCAAGGCTAAAGTTGTAGCCGATGCCCTGAGCCGTAGGGCGGAGAGTGCCCCGATACGAGATATTTGTATGAGGATGACGGTGATGACTCTGGTGTTGGATACCATTCGAGAGGCCCAGGCAGAGGCCGTGAGACCGGAGAACCGCAAGAGAGAGCAGGTGATTGGGCAGGTATCGGAGTTTGTTACCGATAGCCTTGGGCTTATGACCTTTCAGGGTCGGATTTGGGTGCCGTTTTCGGGCGGGGCACGTGCCATACTGATGGAGGAGGCGAACAGATCGAGGTTTTCGATCCATCCCGGGGCCACTAAGATGTATTTGGACCTGAAGAGAGAGTATTGGTGGCCCTGTATGAAGAGGGATGTTGCATGGTTTGTTGAGAGGTGCTTGACCTGTCGTAGGGTTAAGGCCGAGCACCAGCGTCCGCATGGCAAGTTGCAGCCACTTGAGGTTCCCCAGTGGAAGTGGGAACAGATTTCCATGGATTTTATCACCAAATTGCCAAGGACCGCGAGGGGTGTCGATGTAATTTGGGTGATTGTTGACCGGCTGACGAAGAGCTCTCACTTCCTTGCTATCAGCGAGAGCTCTTCCGCAGAGAGACTGGCAGAGATGTATGTGAGAGAGGTGGTATCGCGGCATGGAGTACCGATCTCGATTGTGTCAGATCGAGATGTACGTTTTGTTGGATTAATGTCTAAGTCCATAACTATAATTGGTAAGACTTGACCCGACTCGACATGGTCCATTTGGGTTGCATGGCATCATGCATTTGGATAGACTATAATGAGAGAAATAACACTTAAGGTTGGTTAATATATTATAAGTTCTAATATATTAATAAGGTTATTTAATTAGTATTGATCAAGAATTAATTTGGAATTAATTAAGTGATCAAAAGGAGACTAATTAAATATATAGGTTGATTGTGTAAATCATTCATTCTTATATATGTGGGCTTGTGATCCAAGATTCCTTATGTTGGACTAAGTCCATGGAGGTTAAAATCCATGGAGCATAAGGAATGGGTAAAGTTATGAGTTACATGGTGTAACCCTAATAGCCACTATATAAAAGAATCCCATGGCTCAATAAATCGTGCACTAATGTGTGAGTGTGAGGACTAGACGATTTCAAGGAGTGTTCAAGTTTCTCTCAAGTTATTCCAAGTGTATTTGGTGTTGTGTGAACCATTTGAGGTGTCACACTTGGGGCACTAGGCACTCAAGCTTCATGAAGACATTCTACATCAAAGAGGTATGTATTCTATCTTGTTATATTTATTATTTTGTATGCTAGATTAGGATAATACCTTGGATGTTCATAATTGTATGTATAATAGAGAAAACATAGATCCAAGGTATTTAGGGTTGCATGTACACTTAGGAGTGTTAGAATGCTCAAAACCCAACAGTGGTATCAGAGCCTAGGCTTGTTTTCTTGTTATACTTGCAAAAGTAGCTGAAAAATCGAGTTGGATGCATATATTCGATTGTTTTGGTTGGAATTGGACTAGGAACATTACCCTAAGATGTTTTTGGACTTATAAACTTGTTTTTGATGTGGTAATGTTCATGCTAATCCAATTTCTAAGATAATTGTCATAATTTCAAGATTTGTATTAGTTTGTATGTTCATGCTAATTTCTTGAAGATTGATGATTTGAATTATCTTGTTCTTATGAGGTTCTTAGATTAATAGAAGAGTTGTGTGAAATAGTTGTTTTCAATCCATTTTAATCTAAGAGTTGATTCCAAAGTGTGTTTTTGTAACTTGTCCTCAAGTTATATGAAAAGTCACATTTAAGAATCATAAAACTCATAAAAGTTGGCAAATGTTACAAAATGAAGAGTCTAGTTCTAATTAAATGGTTTTATGACTCCATAACTTGTCCTCAAGTTATGGAGGTTCAAGAGTCTCTTCATTAAATTAAAAAAAAAGTGTAACCTTAATTAGTTCCATAAGTTACAATAAAAAAAGTTATTTTTTTATTAATTAGTTTAAAGTCTTCCATAACTTGTCCTCAAGTTATGGAACTTGAAGAGTTTTTTTTTTAATTAAAACTACTTTAAACTCATAAGTTATGGAATTAATTAGTTTTGAATAGTTTCAAAACTTGCCCTCAAGTTTTGGAATTTGAAAAGTTTTCACTTATGAATACTTTAATTCCAAGTTAGCCCTTAGAATTTTAAAAGTTAAAATTCAACCCTTATACTTTATAATATTATAAGTTAATAATATTTATATATATGTATAAGAGTAAAGTCAGTCTTACCGTTAGTAGGCCTCATTCACGAAGCCGGTCTATAAGGGGGGTATAAGGTTA
Source organism: Lactuca virosa (assembly GCF_052849685.1). Lineage (NCBI taxonomy): Eukaryota > Viridiplantae > Streptophyta > Magnoliopsida > Asterales > Asteraceae > Lactuca > Lactuca virosa. The sequence goes on along the minus strand of NC_136433.1, from coordinate 365,798,915 downwards.
CTGCCTATAAAATGGCAGTTTAATGGGTGTCCACTCTCACCCACCGCTTCCTTGACTGGTGGAGGGTCGTTAGCCGAACGGGTAGGACAAGGACTATAATTCTCCTTTCATTAAAAGTATTAATGATAAATACTAAGTAACTAAACTCTTATTAATACCCAATCTTAGTTACTTAGGAAAATGTGAATTTGGTGCTAACCCATGAAATTACACTTTGCACTTTGCTTAAGTCGTTAGTGGAGCGTGTGTGGTTAACCGACACACTAACCTAGACTTAACAAGGTAGGCAAAGGGTAACTTAATATTTATCATAGTATCGGTGGAGCGTGTGTGGTTAACCGGCACACTGATTAAGGGGTAAATATTAAGGGTACCAAGTATATTTACATGGTTAATCACACCTTGTTTTGTGATCCTCGGCATCCCAGTCACAAAACCTGAAGGGCACACTCGAGATTGAAACATGCCATTGAAAAGTTCAATGAATCTCAAAAGATCTACGAGTTTCAAATCCAATTAAAAACCTAATTACATTATTTCGTTTTTCATGGTGGAAATTGGTAAATCGTCATTTACCTACCTTCAACTATTTTATAACTCGGATTACGACATCCCTCTTCCAGTTATAAATAGGTTGTTGGATCCTAGCCTTAATATTTCATATTGGGTGTTATATTAAGGACTTTAGATCAACTATCTTGAATATCTCCCAAAAGATGTCTAGTTCAGACATTTATGATCTTCCCAAATCTCTTGGAACTTTACTTCCTCCACCTCCTCCAATTATTCTCCCTAACCCACAAGTTCAAGGTCACTCAAGCCCTAATGGCAAGCAAGGTCTATGTGTGATCACATCTTAGAGATGAAGTCACATATTGACAAGCTGGGAGAGTTGGGTGTCAAAGTCTTGAGAAAGTTGGATGTTCAATCACTTTCTAAGTCACATAGTGAGTTCCTTTGGGACTACTATGAAACAGACTATGACATGAACCTTAATGATCATATCTATTTGCTTGGTGCTGCTGAATCAGCAATGATTTGGAACGATAGTAAAGCAAATTTGATTAGAAGATCAACTTCCAAAAAAAATTTATGGACAGTGACAATGGTGACACTGGAAATCCAGAAAAAGCATTCTCTTCCCAATGGAAAGGGATTGGCCATAGTCAACCCGGTTGACCAAATGGTAAAGAGAAAGGCTAAGTCTGAGATAGTCCCATTACCAAAGGGTCCATATGTTTATTTTGCCAAAGGAAGGGGCGTTGATTGCAAAGCTGCCAAATTTACCTAAGGATGTTAAAGTCAATAAGTTTGACTCTACATCAGGTAGAGCCCATTATCTAACTCTGTTAAGTTCTATTCTGAGATCCTCATTACATGATGTGACTGGGTCACATGTTGATGTTTTAAGAATCAAAGAATAGAGAGAAATCTTAAAGGAAGTATATGCTGATTATGATCGCGAAGGTGGATTTCGATCGCATCAGAATTTTCAGCAGTTGCTTAAGAAGTTATGATATATTGCTAAGGAATAGATAACAACAATTTTCCATGTGGATTGTAAGGATAAGTTTTTCCGCAAAGTTTTAAAATAAAAGAAAATTGTTTAATTTTATTTATTTGAAGTATCCTTACAATGGAATTTGTGGAAAATTGTTGCTTATATGATTCCACTGACAGCAATATTGGAAAATGGATTTGATTCTTTCATTTGTGGTAGTGTCTAAATTTACCGAATCAAGAAAGTTCCTCATCACCCAAGTTTCAATTGGACCGAAACTTGGAATCATGCAAGTTGAATAGTATGATGAATGAGAACTTTCAAGCATTGGAAAATCAAGACTAATTACTTGTTCACATGGATGTGTGAGTCAAGTGAAGGACTAAAGGGATCGAGTACACATTCTTGTGCACTGGTCATGTCCACCACAAAGCTCATTAAGACTATTTGATTTACTAAAGTTTAGTAAATATGGTTATACTTACAAGTTTAAGTATAATTCTGAAACATTGGAAAAGTCTCAATGTATGGCAGAACGAATGGGAAGAATCAAATTAGGCAGAAAGATAAAAGTTTCTCAAATCTGAAAAGATGGGAGAGTACTTTAGTATCATGTTTGTGATCATCTTAATGATTTAGAAATCATATCACAATTAGTCCTTTAAAGGTCATCTTAGTGCATTCTTATGACTAAGAAGAGGAGTCATGAATTGTTGAAATGGTTAGATCAGGAAGATGAGTCATACTTCGTTCCAAAACAATTCTTAGAGTCATACTCCAAGATTGTAACTTGAGTGATATATCTTAAAGAAAGGTTTATAACACTTGTCAAATGTAAGAGTAAAAGTGTCCTACTCTTGTACATCTGAAGTTGGTAAGTTGTGATGTTTTGGATTAAACAAAGACCAACTAAGGCCAATTGTGTGAAGTGTTTGTCTTAAAGAATCCACACTATCTCTTGAATATTTGGCAAGATGGTCTTATATGTCAAGAAGAGAGTGGGAGTCTTAAAGATCCTAAAGAGAATTTCAAGAACTAATCAAGAATAAAACCTGAGGTTCTTCACTAGCACACGACTTGAGGTTTATAACCTATCATGTTGACATATTCTGTGCCCATTCCAGTTAAAGTTGGCTTTGCATAGGAGTTCTGAAAGTTCTCAATTGGTTGCATAACAACTTGGAAGTAATGGCAGGCCCTATACTGCCAGGTGGCAAGAAGTTAAGATTGCATAAGTTCAGTCCATATGAGTTTGGATTTGTCATTATCCTTGTCTTGTGACTATGGTTTTGACGATTCACATGGATAAGAACACATACACCATAAAATCTAAGGGTCATAAGGTTTCTCTCCGATTCATGAAAATGATGGTGAGGAAACACTTCCACCAAGTAGATTTGAAGCAGATGGCAAAAGGTCTAAACAATTGAGACTATGATTATGGCATCCCTTTTCATAGTTCTGAAATTGTTTAGACACACATGCATGCTATCTAAGGAAAGGTGTATGATTTTGATAAAGTTTTATCAAAGCATCTCGTATCAGAAATCTAAACTTTGGTAAGGAAGTCAATAAAGTATTGATTTCTAGAAGTCCAACTGATTTCTGAGTACATGTCAAAGCTAGTGGGAGAATAAGTGTTATGCTAATAATCATCATGTTAGTGGGAGCATGATAATTATTGTTAGTGTTGCAAGTTAGCAATGTTAATTATAGAAAACAAAAGTTTCAATTCGTGAGGCTGCAGGGATTGAAAAAGTTGTTTTGCTATAATTAAGGGAGAGGATATACTTCATTTCAGTTCTAAAGGCTTAGATTGAGACCTTAATCATCTTTAGTCAAGAATATATATATGAATTTCATGTTGGATTGGTTCAACTTAAGGAAATTCTATATATTGCGTTCTCAAAATTCGATTATGATTACGGCATCCCTCTTCATAGTCAAATTTTGAAAACATGGCAAATAAAAATATTGTAGCAAAAGACTGGTCTAGAATCATGTCTTTATGTGAGACATCATGAATCGTGTACCATTTGCTTTGGGTACAGGATCGATTGCATGTGCTATAATATTTGTCATTTCTAAATTTTTCCAAATGCCCAGAGGCATTAAGAAAGGAAAAGGTGTAGAATTGGATATGACTAAAATGATTAAGCAATTGTCGAGGACAATCTGAGGTTTACCAAAGATTGGTTGCTCAGGGACAGTTGGAAGTATAGTGCTAATTTTGGAAGGACCATATTGACATATTCTGAAAAGAGGCATCTCTTATTCAGAAGTGATAGTCAAAATGAGAATATGGAGTTGTCTCCATAGGTGGAAGTTATCTGTGTAAGATTAGAAAACTTAATGCAAGAAGCATGTCCAAAGCAATGTACTTTGAATATGAGACTTAGTTTCCATGGAGTTGATCTCCATTGGAATACCTTATAATGACTGTTGACAAGTCTTTGTGACTTTGTACATATTCATTACAGGAGGGTTAGTGCATATAAGTTTAAAATCTAAACAAATTTCGATAAATGATAGGAATTTGAAATTCTCACATTTTTCGATAAGGATTTGGGAGTGTGAAATTAGAATCATTGAAATTATGTTCAATTGGTTTATTTCACTAAGTAAGGATCATAGACAAACATAGAGTGCATACTTGGTGTATGGCAAAGCTATTGTTTAAGAAAAACATAGTGTACATGCTTGGAGCATGGGACAACTAGTGTTTTTTAATTCAAGTATAAAGTTGATAAAACCGAAACAATGAATAATGAGTAATCAGTATGGTGATAAATAAAAGTGTTTATTTATATTCATAGGCTTTGATACCATATTTGATTCATTTATTCTTGTGTTTCACTTTGCATGTTTTGACTTCCAGAATAACTAAGTCGCTCTTCCTGAATGATTAAGTTATTCAAACCATCCACAGTCGGTCATATGTTGGAAGTAGATATGAATCAAGACTATCATGGGTTGGTTTGTAGAGGTCCAAGTTGGTGGACATAGTGGTGCTACAACACTCATGAGTGCTCATAAGTTCTGAGTATTGGATTCAACCCGCGCTCATTTGAATCACTTCATGGATTTTATCACGAGTGATCATGAGACGATAATATCTTATATTCTTCAAACCTAGAGATATGAGTTGTTACTATGAGTTGGTTGTACATTGATTGCACGAAAACGCATTCGGTAACTCGATGTTATAAAACGTGCCTGTGTCTATGATTCAACAAGTAGTAGAACAAGCCATATGAGTCGAAGTTTATCCATTCCTTTTACCTTCGGGATAAAAGCGATATCTGTGGGCCCCTCGATGATTTAAAGATGATACATGTGAGTGCTTGGCCAAGCCAGGACTGATTTGATTTGTTCAATCAGTCAGTCATCATGAATCGGAAATCGGGAAACAACAAATGGACAGAGAGAATGATTGATAATCCATGTCTCAGTCCATATGATATCTAGAATGGAGGAATATATGATCCCTTATCTAATGGACAAGTCATTGACAAAGGTCAGAGTTCATCGACAAGGTCAGAGTTCGACAGAAGCTTTTGAGAGCTACGATTGCGGATCGGTTCCTGAAGTCATACGCAATAATAGTTTTAGACTTATCCAAGTGGGAGACTGTTGGATTAATGTCTAAGTCCATAACTATAATTGGTAAGACTTGACCCGACCCGGCATGGTCCATTTGGGTTGCATAGCATCATGCATTTGGATAGACTATAATGAGAGAAATAACACTTAAGGTTGGTTAATATATTATAAGTTCTAATATATTAATAAGGCTATTTAATTAGTATTGATCAAGAATTAATTTGGAATTAATTAAGTGATCAAAAGGAGACTAATTAAATATATGGGCTGATTGTGTAAATCATTCATTCTTATATATGTGGGCTTGTGATCCAAGATTCCTTATGTTGGACTAAGTCCATGGAGGTTAAAATCCATGGAGCATAAGGAATGGGTAAAGTTATGAGTTACATGGTGTAACCCTAATAGCCACTATATAAAAGAATCCCATGGCTCAATAAATCGTGCACTAATGTGTGAGTGTGAGGACTAGACGATTTCAAGGAGTGTTCAAGTTTCTCTCAAGTTATTCCAAGTGTATTTGGTGTTGTGTGAACCATTTGAGGTGTCACACTTGGGGCACTAGGCACTCAAGCTTCATGAAGACATTCTACATCAAAGAGGTATGTATTCTATCTTGTTATATTTATTATTTTGTATGCTAGATTAGGATAATACCTTGGATGTTCATAATTGTATGTATAATAGAGAAAACATAGATCCAAGGTATTTAGGGTTGCATGTACACTTAGGAGTGTTAGAATGCTCATAACCCAACAGTGGTATGAGAGAAATAACACTTAAGGTTGGTTAATATATTATAAGTTCTAATATATTAATAAGGTTATTTAATTAGTATTGATCAAGAATTAATTTGGAATTAATTAAGTGATCAAAAGGAGACTAATTAAATATATGGGTTGATTGTGTAAATCATTCATTCTTATATATGTGGGCTTGTGATCCAAGATTCCTTATGTTGGACTAAGTCCATGGGGTGACCCATGGATACTCCATGGAGGTTAAAATCCATGGAGCATAAGGAATGGGTAAAGTTATGAGTTAAATGGTGTAACCCTAATAGCCACCATATAAAAGAATCCCATGGCTCAAGAAATCGTGCACTAATGTGTGAGTGTGAGGACTAGACGATTTCAAGGAGTGTTCAAGTTTCTCTCAAGTTATTCCAAGTGTATTTGGTGTTGTGTGAACCATTTGAGGTGTCACACTTGGGGCACTAGGCACTCAAGCTTCATGAAGACATTCTACATCAAAGAGGTATGTATTCTATCTTGTTATATTTATTATTTTGTATGCTAGATTAGGATAATACCTTGGATGTTCATAATTGTATGTATAATAGAGAAAACATAGATCCAAGGTATTTAGGGTTGCATGTACACTTAGGAGTGTTAGAATGCTCAAAACCCAACACGTTTCACTTCCAGGTTCTGGAAGAAATTCCATGAGGAGTTGGGTACGAGGTTGCATTTCAGCACCGCTTACCACCCACAGACGGATGGACAGAGTGAGCGGACGATTCAGACGCTCGAGGACATGCTCTGAGCATGTGTGTTGGACTTCGGAGGAAGTGTATAGCCGACGAGTCGGCGGTAGTGCCACTACAGGATATTCAGGTGGATGCGAGCCTGAATTATGTTGAGTAGCCGATCACGATCTTGGATCGGAAGATCAAGGTTCTGAGGAACAAGGAGGTGCCCCTGGTTCAAGTCCAGTGGCAACATCGGAGAGGGTCCGAGTTGACTTGGGAGTCGGAGGCGGAGATGCGGGAGCAACATCATGAGTTATTTGCGGAGCGAGACTTCGAGGGCGAAGTCTGATTCTAGTGGGGGAGAATTGTAACACCAGAATTTCCAGGTATATTATTTTAATTATTTATTTTTGTGAATCATTGATCTACTCGACGAGTTGGTGCTATAACTCGTCGAGTAGAAGCGGGGTGGCCATGTAAGTTTAATGAACTACTCGACGAGTCCAAGAGTAGAGTCGCCTAGTAGGCGCTGTGGGTGGAAACCCTAAATGCTCGGGCCTGTGTCCTATTTAAGGAACCTTATGGCCCTCATTTGCGGCCACCTTCACCCTTGAGAGCACCAGAGCACCTAAGAGCGTTGTGAGAGAGAGAATAAGTCGTTTTCATCATTCTAAGTGTGATTTTGCAAGAAAGAAGGAAGGAGGGAAAGCAAGGAAGATTGAGGAGCTCAGATCTACCACCATTTGATCAGAAGAGGCTGCTAGAGGTATTAATCTGTGCTCAATCTAGTGTATTTGGTGATCTACTTGAATCTAGGGCTTTCTTATGCCTTCTTTAGCTTGGATTCGAAGTATGTGAGGTCCCAAGGTGGAGTTCTTCTTAGATCTGGACCTTAAGAGGTCCATAGAGTCCTATCTATCTTGCTTTATGCTACTCCATTAGAGATATGAACCTAGGTTGCCATTTTAGAGGCTATTTCACCAAAAGAAGCTTTATGGACGTTGCATGAGTGTAAAGGTCGGACCTTTACGTGATTTTTGGGTATGGTAAGGTCAGATATATAGGTTAGAGAAACAGATCTGACCTCAGAAGGTCATTTGAGTGTTGCCATGGAAGGAACTCGCCGAGTCCATTAGTGCACTCGACGAGTCGAGTCGGGGTTGCCCCGCGATTCATGACCAGTGGTAACCGTCGAGTGAAAGGTTAACTCGACGAGTCGAGTGAAGATGTATGAGGATATGGAAGACGCCTGGACTCGCCGAGTCACACGAGTGCACTCGACGAGTCCTGTCAAAGTTTGACCGTTGACTTGAGTTGACTTCAGTTGACCTTAGGGTTTTGGTCGAGCTGGTTCTAGAGAGAGATCTGGGAGGGTAGAATGGTCTTTTACCCACTCCTTAGAAATGAGGAAAAGAGAAAGTATTGATTAGAGATGTTATTATGTTAATAGGAGGAGGCTGGGTCGGGTTATCGAGCACGAGAGGTTATCCGACATCGTACGAGGTGAGTCTTCTCACTATACTTTACCTAGAGTGGTAATTATGTGTGACCGGAAGGTCTCATATGCTATGCAGAATATGTGATGTATGTTGTTATGTGATATGTATGTGCTATGTTATGTTATGAGTAGTATGGTATGGACCGGAAGGTCATTATGATAATGGACCGGAAGGTCAACAGTGTATGGACCGGAAGGTCAAGATGATAAGGACCGGAAGGTCATTACGAGTAGAGCCGGAAGGTCTACCAGGTTTGGGATGGAAGTCCCCTGAGACACATGGATCGGAAGGTCCCATAGAGTTATGGCCTTGAGTGGCGTATGTGTTGTATGTGGTATTTTGGGGAACTCACTAAGCATTTATGCTTACAGTGTTTGTGTGATGTGTTTCAGGTACCAGTGAGGATCGCGGGAAGGCGCCGACATGATCTGTACACACTGATGGGATTTATGTATTAGAGATCTTGGGATTTGTTTTATTATGATGACATGTGGTACAATGGATTTTTATGATATCTTATGAATGAAATTTTGTTTTAAAAATGAAAAATTGTTTTGTAAATTCACGTTGTTACAAAGTACTCCCAAATTACCCATACAAGTTTATGTTATGTTATGATTATCAGCTTTATGAGAACAACATGCTAGATTAGGACTAAGGATCTAGGGAAGATGCCTTATGTGCCTATTATATGTGTATCAGCTTTATAAGAATTTCATGGTAGTTTAGGACTAAGGATCTAGGAAGGATGCCTTATATGCCTGATATATGAATCTCAGCTTTATGAACTGCATGCTAGTACAGATTAGTTAGAGATATCCTGAAAGAGATATACTTGATTATGTTTACTCAATGCTCGAATGTTGCTTGCTTTGTGCTTTTAGGAGTTCTAGTTACCTTTTACTAACTAGAAAGTGAATATGTTACGTTACATATTGCGAGGACTAAATAATTTCAGAAGGTTTGGTCTAGCCCTATTGTGCAGCTCTTGTTTGATTCCAACCGTTGTAGGGTAGGATATCTCATTCGAAGAATTATCTAGTCTTAGTGATATGTAATAGTATTCACGAACTAGTTAGGGGAAGGTAGCAGGGACTTCTTATGAAGCTGATAGCGGAGAGTGGGTTGGTGTTTACCCTAGGGCAAGCCTAGGAAGAGTTTAGTATGAGATCAATAGTAGTAGTAGTAGAAGGGACTTAGTGGAGTCGAGGCAGTTCTTGAGGAAAGTACAGATAAATTTGGAAGGTAGTATGGGCCCATACTACTGAAAGCAGAGGATCCATACTCGAATCAGGAAAAGCTGAGATTAATCCAGGAAACTTGTAGCATGTTAGATCCCTCGAGATTTAATGAGCATATTGATGTTTGTTATGGTGTATTTTCAGTATGGTGGTTTTACGTCCTAGGCCGACGGGAACTTCAGGTGAGGGATCAGACTCGGGCTCTGGATCCGAGCAGATGGATGAGTAGACGAGGGAGTTTATTTCGTCTGAGATAACACGCAGCATACTCGATCAGACTCCTGTGATCTTTGGATCGGTCAAGGAGGGTATTTTAGAGCATCTGGATAAGAAGCTGAGCACTTTCCGCACTGAGATACCGGCCATGATGGGGTCGCGCATATTGACTTTTAGGGAGTTCAGAGCTTGTGGAGCTCCCGACTACCATGGGGCTCGGGACCCCATTGTGAGCACCAGATGGTTGGCAGATGTCACCAACGCATTCCGCACTAGCAGATGTCCCGAGGGGGACAAGGTTAGACTTGCGTACTGTCTTCTGAAGGACAGGGCACGCGACTGGTGGGAGGAGGTTGGGAGGTCCATTGGGGATGATTCATTCTTGGATGCTATGACATGGAGTGATTTCTCGGCTAGGTTCAGGGCCGAGTTTTCACCTGTGATTAAGGTGTAACAGCTAGCGAGGGAGTTCCAGGATCTTGAGCAGACGACAGAGACTGTGGAGGAGATCACTGCCAAGTTTCGGGAGAGGGCCCTTCTTATTCCGTAGTACGTGGCGGACGAGGAGATGAAGAAGGCTCGGTACCACGAGAGGCTGAGGAGTGATATTAGACCGTTTGTGAGCCGCTCCTGCTGCAAGACGCTGGAGGACATGATTGTTAGGGCTCGAGAGAGAGAGAGAGAGAGAGAGAGAGTTAGATTTAGATATGGAGAGAAAGAGGAAACCAGAGGGGGTTAGTCAGGGGGTTTGGGCAAGAAGCCCAAGGTATCAGATCACAGATCCCGAAGCCAGCAGAGCCACAAACATTTTGGCAAATGTGGCAGGATGCACGAGGGAACGTGCAAGGCGGGGAGTTCGGGCTGCTACAAGTGCGGTCGAACTGGTCATGTGAGTCGAGATTGCACAACCACTACCACCACCACGACAGCGTCAGATTTGATTTGCTTCCAGTGCAATCAGAGGGGACACAAGCGGTCCTAGTGCTCGAGTTTAGCAGCAGCAAGGAAGGTGGCAGCACCTTCTCCTGCCACATTGAGGATTACAGATGGCCGCCAGGGCCGGGCTGAGGCGCCTACAACGCGAAGCAGGGCTTTTCAGCTCACAACAGAGGAGGCACGAGCAGCTCCTGACGTGGTAACGGGTATGTAACTTTCTCTTATCTCTTTATTGGTATTGTTTATTACTTATGTTTATGTGTTTTGTTATAGGATCGTTCTTAGTGAACAATATATCAACTTTGGTACGGTTTGATTCGGGTACCACCCGATCTTTTGTGTCGCTCGCGCTTAGCAAGCGATTTAGTAGAGCTCCGGGGGAGCTGGATTGCCCATGTGACACCCCGCTAAAGCGGAAACACGAGGCGTGGCAGTATAAAGGGTTTCATAGCAAAAGTTAAAAGACAACACCAACCATAGTATTAAAAATCATTACAAATTTACAATGGGTTTGAACAACTTTTAAAAGAAATTATAATGAAAATTGGAATACAACACATGCGAATGCTCCTAATAGTGAAGTGTCCCTAAGTGCCACTTACTCGATGATTCCTGAAAAAACATGTAAAACGAGCGTCAACTATAAAAATAGTTGGTGAGTACTCACAGATAAAAAAAATAATAATATTGGTTTCATGAATCGAAATCAAAGTTTTGATATAAGTTTCCATAGATAAAAATATATTGCTAAAATGAGTAAATAAGTTTGTATAAACACAGTTCGTTGTCATCATGAGAAATAAAATATGTTGCTCAAATGAGATGCAACGTTCATATTCTCATGGGAAATAAAGTTCGTTACTAAAATGAGTAAACAAGTTTCATTGCTATAATGAGCAACCAAGTTTGTTGCTACAAGCAGCAAACAAGTTCATTGTTAAGACAAGTAAATAAGTTTCCAGTAATAAAAGTTCGTTGTTATAATTAGAAACAAAGTTCATTGCTATAATGTGAAACAAAGTTCATTGCTATAATTAATAAACAAGTTTATTGCCATAATTAATAACAATTTTGTATGTGTATGAGCAAACAATGAGTTCCCAACCAAGCCTATGACTGATGCCCTATCAAGATCTATGCTTATCGTTCCATAAATTATATGGTATCATGCACTCCAGCAATAAGGCGAGTGAGGTGTTGTCAATTCCTAATAGCGCTATCCACAATGACCATTGGCTCAAAGAGTTAATGGTTGGAGTAAAGTATAAGGGAAGGGACTTAAGACGATAAGTTCTCATGTTTCGTGTTGCATAGACATACATAGCAGAATATAGCAAATTATAGCAAAATATAGCAATCGAGTTTGATACGAATCAATTTAAATACAACGAACAATAAATAGTTTTTCGGACATGCTTTTCCACCCCAAAGCATAAAAACCGAAAATAGAGGAGTGCGTGAATACTCACAATGCATTGAGATGATGCAAATGGTGCCTTCAACTACGATCCATTTGTACCACTATCGATTCCTACACGCTGTTACACACTAATGAGTCTCTAATAGAAAGCTAACACTAGTATATTTGCTACTACAATAGAATTATGCTAATATTGTGTCAAAATTTAATATTGATAAGTTAAAAACATATTTCTATGAAAATTAAATTTCAATGAATCAATTGTTATATAACAATTTAAGTGGAAAATTCCCATTATTGAAATGTTAATATTTAACATTTTAAGAGGTGTTCCAATGATTAAATATTCAAAAACTAAATCAATTTGGTTCTAAACTTTCCCAAACTTTTCGTTTCAGTTTTAATTGAAGTCAAAGACCTTAAGATAAATTTTCTTGAATTTTTGATTTGTCTAACTATTTTTCACCATTTAATTCCTTGAATAATCATAAAATCATGGAAAAATAGTAAATTATCATGAAAAATTCTTATAATTTTTGTGTAACTGTTTTACAGTGTACATAATATGGGAAAAATATTAATATGTGTTTTCAAAAAGTTTAACACAATTTTTCTGATTTTTGTGTATTTATTCTATAAAAATAGAAATAAATAGATAACAGTTTCAAAAATTCACAAAACCTTTTTTTACAAGTGTTATTGCACATACTTAAGCAGGCAAAAATATAAAAATGGATTTCTAAACTGTTTAACCCAATTTTATGATTTTTGTGCATTTAAGTGTATTAATTCTTGGGAAAATAGAAGAAAAATAGCATACAGAAAAGAAAAATCATCAAAATTTATATGTAGCATCCTAATATATTAAAAGGGGCTCTGGTAAATTTTTATGAATTTTGGATGAGGAAAACTATTTTTCTTGTTTTTAGTCCATTATAAACACAAAAATCATGGAAAAATAGATATACATTTCCCAAAATATTTGTCTGAGTCTTAAACATAAGGTAGAAGCTGTGAAAAAATAATAGATAATATTTTCACCTTCCCTAACGTGGTTTTATGATTTATTGGAGCTAAATAAAAAGAAAATTCAAAAGCATAGTAAACAGTACCAACAATCCATGAAACTTCATGAGAAATGTTTATTAACTAAAAGGATCATCCACAAATTTTTCCAGAATTTATTTACAAGTGTAAGTATTTTATATGCTTTAACACTCTATTTTCTTATTATTTTCATGTAAAAATAAATAAAATATATATTGAGCTGAAAATTTCCAGAATGCATCTTCATACAATTTAATATCAATGAAAAATCGTTTTCTTATTTTTGATGTGGAAAACATGCCTAAAGGCTCAATAAATTATAGAAAAAACTTGATACTTGTGATTTTGGTAAAGATTATTGATGTTACTTTGAGAATTTTTGCAACATGATCCAAAGACTTTTGAATCAATATCTTTTTGTACCTCTTAATACATGATGTTAAGTGCTTAAATTAATTTTTCCTAGATTTTTAGTGAGGAATAAGACCTTTGAACATACAATACAAATCTAGTATTCACAAAAAGGTGCTCATTGAGCAACCGTTTTGTAAAAATTACTAAAAATCGAAATATTGGAATTTTCCAGTGAGGCCAGATGGGTTTGAAAGCTAACTCAACATATTATATTTCAGAAAAAGAATCTCGAATTTTGGTTAAGAAATGAGTGAGATATGACAGTTTAAAGTTAGGTAAAGAAATCCGGCAGATTGCATGCATGATGATTGGTTAGAAAAGTGAGTTTTCATCATTTCTTTGAGTAAATCTTTTGAAATATTTTAAAGATATCATGATCCATGCATGTTATGGTCATGTTTCCAGAGATCAAATATATTTAAAAATAATAATTTACAATCATGCATTAAAATACAAAAATCTTATTTCTCAAGAACTCTTAAAAATGAGTTTGATGTTTTGATCCTTAAAATCGATTTTTGCACTAAGATCATTAACATGCAACCTTGTTTAACATACACGCATGGTGTTAAAACACATCCATGATGTTATAGTAACCATTTTAACAAAAAGAAAACAAGTTTGAAGAAGATGAAAAAGTAGAATTCGGTTTTTGAAGTAAAATGAACATGCATGGCTTAAATTATTGTTGTGGATCTTCAAGAGATGTATGTTCTTTTCCTTAAATTTATTTGTGGCTTGAAAAACCCTTATGAATATCCATAATTTCATGGTTAAGAGGCTGTGGTTGTGGTGTTTGGAGAAAAAAAAAATTAGAGAGAACGTAGAGAGAGTTTTCTAGAGAGAGAAAGAAGAGAGATGTGTGTGTGTGTTGGAGAATGAGAGTGTGTGAGAGAGATATGGGAAGAGAGGGGTCCAAAATTTTGAGTATAATACCCCTTTCTCATTCATTTTGTTTTATAAAATTTAAGTTCTTTTATAAAATATCTAAATTTTATATAAAATGTGCACTAAAATCAAGTTTTTATTCATAAAACCTTGATTTTTGATTTATAAATTAAGGGTAAATGTTAATGAGTTAAATTTTATTTTCCTTGAATGAATTTTTATAATTTTAATTATTATAAGATCATATTATGAGGCTCATAACTATTTTTATAGAATTTTTAAGGTTAAATTTCATAAATTTAGGTTTTTAGGGCATTTAGGGTTTTTGAGATTTGTAAATATTTGGATATCAAAATCCATAGAATCTTTGAGACTTAAATTTATCTTATGTTATTATAACTCTTTTCATAGTTATAAATAATGTTTGTAAGTTATTTTATCGGTTTATTGGCATTCTATGTAGTGATTCCGAGATTCAAGCGAAATTGAGGAATCAAGTATACTAGTCCTAGTTTTCAACTCTGACTTAAGTTCCAACGAGACTAGGACCTAATTTCTACCACTAGGTCAAGTGCATGATGTGTGTATATGATTCATGAAAAGGTGTTTGAGTAAAAGAGTGACCTAAATATGGATATTCACTACAGTTAAGTAGTTGTAGAATTCACATATCAATGTGAAATCTAAGTATACTATCCATTGATTCTAATTGTTTCCATGTTTCTAGTAGGTTATAACTTAGTTTCTAGTTACTAAGTCTAGTATGTTTCGTGACTACACGTACAACTAAGTTTATCAAATCTAGAACCGACTCGAATTTTTGACGGTTGTCACAGCCCACTTGATGTAGAGATAGTACATGACAGGACATTCATGGTTACGAGGGTTCATAGAGGTTGTGCATTTCAGTTGTTTGACGAGCAAGTTTTAGTGGATCTAGTTCATATTCCCCTGCGATGGAACAAGTTTATAGTCGGTATGGACTGGTTGAGCCCCAATGGGGCAGTGATCGACTGCGAGCAGCAGCTAGTGAGGGTTCGGACTCCTAGTGGGGGAGGGTTAGTGATTCAGGGTGAGAGGCCGCAGCGCGGACCAATTTTATGTTCAGCAGCGAGGGTGAGATGCCACCTTCAGCAAGGTTGCACGGGATACGTCGCCTATGTCATGGATACCCGGGATAAGGGTAAGGCGATGGTTGATGATGTACCGGTAATGCGAGAGTACCCGGGCATATTCCCAGAGGATTTACCTGGGGTACCTCCGGAGAGACAGGTCGAGTTCAGGATTGACCAAGTCCCTGGTGCGGCTCCGATAGCCAAGGAACCATATCAGTGGGCTCATCCTGAGATGTAGGAGTTGTCTACGCAGCTGCAAGAGCCGCTAGACAAGGGTTTCATTAGGCAGAGCAGTTCACCATGGGGAGCCCCGATCCTGTTTGTGAAGAAGAAGGATGGGTCACATCGCATGTGTATAGACTACCGGGAGCTGAACAAGGTAACGGTGAAGAACCTTTACCCACTTCCGAGGATAGATGATTTGTTTGATCAGCTTCAGGGAGCGTCTTGGTTCTCCAAGATTGATCTACGGTCAGGGTATCGCCAGATGCAAGTCAGGGATGATGATGTGCAGAAGATAGCTTTTAGGACTCGTTGTGGTCATTATGAGTTTGTGGTGATGCCGTTTGGGCTCACCAATGTTCCATCCGCATTCATGGACCTCATGAACCGAGTGTGCAGACCGATGCTAGATCGGTCTGTAATAGTTTTCATTGATGACATATTGGTTTTACTCCAAGACTCAGGAGCAACATGAGGAGCACCTGAGGGAGGTGCTAGAGTCACTGAGGAGGGAGAGACTGTATGTGATGTTTCCCAAGTGTGAGTTCTGGTTGCGCGAGGTGCAGTTCCTTGGGCATCTCGTCAACCAGAAGGGTATTTTGGTCGATCCGGCCAAGATAGAGACCGTGATGCAGTGGGAGATTCTGAGATCTCCAACTGAGATTCGGAGTTTCCTAGGTCTGGCAGGGTATTACAAGAGATTTATTCAGGACATCTCCAAGATTGTAGTTCCATTGACCCGACTGACCAAGAAGTTGGTAGTTTTTTGCTGGGGACCTGAGCAACAGGCAGCCTTTGAGACTCTCAGACAGCGATTATGCGAGGCACCGATTCTCACTCTGCCAGAGGGTGTAGATGACTTTGTAGTCTACTTTGATGCTTCGATCACATGCATGGGAGTAGTGTTGATGCAGCGGGGTCATGTGATAGCTTATGTCTCGAGACAGTTGAAGCCTGACGAGTCTAACTATTCGACGTACAATTTAGAGCTGGGGGCAGTGGTGTTCGCCCTCAAGATTTGACGGCATTACCTCTATGGGGTCTGATGTACCATTTACACGGATCACAAGAGTTTGAGGTACCTCATGGATTAGCCGAATCTGAACATGAGGCAGCGTTGGTGGTTAGATGTGTTGAAGGACTATGATTGTGAGATCCTTTACCACCCGGGCAAGGCCAACGTAGTGGCCGATGCCCTGAGCCGCAAGGCGGTAGCGAACCTGATTCGAGACATCTGTCTGAGGATGACACTGATTACTCCATTACTGGAGAAGATCCAAGAGGCGCAGGTCGAGGGCCTGAAGGAAGAGCGCCAGAAGTGTGAGCGGATTGTAGGCCGGGTGGCCTCATTTGATTATGAGAGCCGAGGGTTGCTGACCCTACATGGGAGGGTCTGGGTACCGTATTGGGATGGAGTACGACAGGTATTGATGGATGAGGCTCACAAGTACAGGTTCTCCATCCATCCGGGGGCGACGGAGATGTACAAAGATCTTCGACCCGATTACTGGTGGCCCTGCATGAAGCGGGACGTAGCTTGGTATGTAGAGAGATGCCTGACCTGCAGGAAGGTCAAGACAGAGCACCAGAGACCGCATGGCAAGATGCAGCCGTTAGACATTCCCGTGTGGAAATGGGAGGATATCACTATGGATTTCATCACTAAGCTTCCCAGGACCGCACATGGGGTTGATGCGATCTGGGTCATCGTGGATCAATTGATCAAGAGCGCCCATTTCATACTGATCCAGGAGAGCATCTCGGCCGAGAAGTTAGCCGAGATTTATGTTCGAGAGGTAGTGGCACGTCATGGAGTGTCTGTCTCGGTGGTGTCAAGCCGAGATGTCCGTTTTACTTCCAAATTTTGGAATCGGTTTCACGAGGAGATGGGTACTCGTCTCCACTTCAGCACCGCTTTCCATCCCCAGACAGACGGGCAGAGTGAGAGGACGATTCAGACTCTTGAGGACACGTTACGCGCATACGTGTTAGATTTCGGTGGCAGTTGGGATACATATTTTCCGTTAGCGGAATTTTCGTATAACAACAGTTACCATGCCAGCATAGACCGACCTCCCTTTGAGATGCTCTATGGGAGGAAGTGTAGGACCCCAATCTGTTGGGGTGAGGTCAGTCAGAGAGTTATGGGGAGTACGGAGGTAGTACTCAAGACCACCGAGCGGATCCAGCAGGTCCGGAGCAGGCTCCATACTGCTCAGAGTCGGCAAAAGAGCTACGCTGACTAGCGGCGTTCAGACTTGGAGTTCCAGGTGGGCGATATGGTCCTCCTGAAGGTGTCACCCTAGAAGGGTGTTATCAGGTTCCGGAAGCGGGGAAAGCTGGGCCCCAGGTTCATAGGTCTGTTGAGGGTGTTGGCCTAGGGGGGTCGGGTTGCTTACCGGTTAGATCTTCCAGCAGAGCTCAGCCAGATCCACAACACTTTCCATGTTTCCCAGTTGCGAAAGTGCTTAGTGGATGATTCAGCAGTGGTACCCCTTGAGGATATTCAGGTTGATGACAGCCTGAACTACATCGAGAGGCCGACGGCGATTTTAGATCGCAAGACGAAGGAGCTGAGGAACAAGAGGGTGGAGTTAGTTAAGGCGTAGTGGCAGCACCACAAGGGTTCAGAGTGGACATGGGAGCCTGGGGAGGAGATGAGGGAGCACTACTTGAAGTTGTTTTCAGACGCAGCAGACTTCGAGGACGAAGTCTAAGACAAGTGAGGAGAATTGTAACGCCCCTTTCCTGGTACGCATTTAATTTATTAAAATATTCATTTTATAAGAGCTAATCAATGAGTTGGTAGCCCTAACTCATCGAGTAGGTGCCAGCTTGGTCACGGGATTTAAATGGTCTACTCGACGAGTCCGAGCCTTGACTCGGCGAGTAGGTCCATCAGGAGAAAACCCTAATTTTCAGGGTGTGCACCCTATTTAAACATCATATCTGGCCTCCACCCCAGCCTCCATCACCTCCAAACCCTATTATCGAAACCCTAATCCGCCATAAGTGATCTTGAGCTAGTTCTTGCCATTTTTGAGTGTTTTTGTGCATTATGAAGCTCGTGGGAGAAGAAGAAGGTAGAAGGCTCAAAGGGGA
Organism: Lactuca virosa; assembly: GCF_052849685.1. Classification (NCBI taxonomy): domain Eukaryota; kingdom Viridiplantae; phylum Streptophyta; class Magnoliopsida; order Asterales; family Asteraceae; genus Lactuca; species Lactuca virosa. The sequence continues at coordinate 365,780,240 of NC_136433.1, read as the reverse complement.
AGAAGTAGATCCAGGAGCTACACTTCATTTACTGCATTTTCTAGTAATCAAACTTCCAACTTGATCATTCTTCTCCTAGCTCTAGTTATCTCCATATTATGAAAGTTTTGGGTCAAGAACCTTGTTCCTTGGGGTTGGGACGTCCCAATTGACTTATATCTCAGATCTAGGATCTAGAAAGGGTTCCATGGCATAAAGATGCAAACTTTATAACCATGGAAGCCTCATGCAAGCTTACAAGCAAGTTTATGGTCTTTTTAGCCCAAAAAGACCATGCATGGAAGGAAAGTACTAGAGATTTATGTGTCCAACAGATGCTAAAACCTTAGATCTGGGTTTGTATGCGTGGAGTTGTGATTATATGGCCTTTTGGACAAGATTCATGTTTTATAGGAATTAGGGTTTTGTCTAAACCATTTTAGAAGAACTATGAACGGGTAAAGTTGGAAACTTTACCCTTAGGAAGGCCTTTCCAGTGGACTAACGAGCTAAGAACCTTGGATCTAGAAGATAGGGGATTAATCTGTTAAGATGGCCAAACAGGCAGAAGGACTCATCGAGTCCATAAGGGGACTCGACGAGTCGTATCGTGTTGTCCCAATTTCAGTTAGTAGAACTTGACGAGTCTGTTGAAGGGCTCGACGAGTAGACGAGCCATGTCGCGACTAAGCAGCCCGATAGAACTCGACGAGTCGGTGGAACGACTCGGCGAGTTGGATCGCATTTTCAGGATTTCTGAGCTATAGAAATCGGCGAGTTGAGAGGTCGACTCGGCGAGTTGGTCAACCCATAATGTTGACTTTGACCAGAGCGTTGACCTTGACTAGGGGTAAAATGGTCATTTTACCCTATAAAGAGTTATCAGTTTCTGATTAAGTGTTATTATGGATTTATAGCCGGAGAGTCGCCAGGACAGCAGACAGGGATTCCTCACTCAAGTTTTCAGCAGTCATTCTTATCGAGGTGAGTTTCTCTCCAGTAGGAACGGGTCTAAGGCCACAATGTCGACCCGTTTAGTTGTTAGTAGTTCCGGACTACGGTCCGATGCCGGGGCGTTCCCGAGAAGAGTATATGTATGCCTGATGTCTTTGTGATTCATGCATGTTATGTGTTATGTGTTCCGTGGCAAGCGCGATGCATGTTAGTTATATGTTATCTGTTATGTGTTCCGGGCTTCGGTCTGATGTCGGGGTAAGCCCGATGTTTGTTATATGCTTATGTTATATATATATATATGATATATGATATGTTATGTATGTGCCGGGTAACCCGATGTCGGGGTGAGCCCGATGCCGGACGTGGTATGATGCCGCGGTGAGCCCGATGCCGGGTAAGCCGATGCCAGGTTCGTCCCGAAGCAGCTGGGCGGTGTCCCAAAGTTTATGTTACATGTTATATGTTATGTGTATGGTATGTGGTAGTTTGGGGGAGCTCACTAAGCTTCGTGCTTACAGTTTTCAGTTTGGTTTCAGGTACTTCAGCTAGTAAATGGAAGGGCTCGGGATGATCGCATGGCACACACCACAGTTCTTCTAGCCTGGGAGATTTACTCTGATATTTGATATGAGATTTTGATATGTTGACAAATATTATGATATTTTGAGATACATGGTTTATGATTTTATACTATGGTGATAATAATTATGGTTTTAATAATGATTTAAAAACGAAATTTTTGGACCGTATTTTTGGGATGTTTCACATTGATAACACAAGTTGACATTGTTTACAACACTTTGTTTGTTCAAAAGTTAAATACAAATAACTAAAAAGTAGAAAGACATGAGACGACGACGCCGACCTTCAAGAAGGGTTGTGTACCTCTCTACTAGTTTCCTGAGAATACAAGTGATTTTGAAAGTGTCAACAATTATGTTGGGGAGTTCATAAGCATTTGGTATGAAAAGGGTTTGTAACTGTTTCGCGAAAAATGGTTTCGTATACTTCCAGAAAATCCAATATTTTCTTTAAGATGAATTGTAATTGTATATAATTCCTTTGTATATTTTCCTTGTAAAGTAATAATGTATGTTTCCAGAAAATCCAATGTTTTCTTTAATATGAATTGTAATTGTATGTAATTCCTTTGTATCTTTTCCTTGAAAAGTAATATTGTATGTTTCCAGAAAGTCCAATATTTTCTTAAAGATGAACTATAGTCTTAAACCCTAAGACCAAGATGTAAGTGAATGTTGTACTCAAAATAGTATGTAGTTTTATTTCTTTTTATAAAAACAATGAAGTGTAAGCTTCCCGTAAACCAAGTAGTTTTGCTAATCCCTATGTGAGTTATTATAACCATGCTAATATGAATGATATGCTTGAAACGACGTTCTTCCGGCGTTGGAGCCCATAAGACATTTGTCACCCTAGACTTGTCGCTCTAACTGTAGCGAACAGCTGAGGTGTGGGGTTGTCAATCCCGTATAGATCTATACACAACGTTCTCGCTCTCCCCCATGGAGACTCTGGTTATAATGTAGGACTTAAGGTGTACGCTAGGTAGGTACGGTGAAGGAACGTCTCACAAGAGCATTAACGGATTTACGTGAACTTCAACTCCCTTTTTCTTGTATAATAAAGTAATTGCACTTTTAGAAAACTTATGACATGAGTTTCATGACATACAAATTATACTATCAATAATTTTGTAACGCCCCGTTTATTTAAATAAATTAATAAATCTAAGTTGGAAGGCAGGGACTAAATGGTAATTATTGGGACTTCATTGAAGAGATTTTGGAGGCTTAGGGGCTGTTTGGTAAATCAGGTATCAAATTTGAAGGGAATTTCCGAAGCTGGGGTAGAAAAGGTAAATTAGGGGCCTTGGTTTGAAAAGATTTTATAGGGAGGGACCATTCCTGCCAATATGGGATGATGATTGTTATGGCAGCGGGTATATAGCTGATACATTTCCATAAATCCTAACCCTAAGCATCAGCCATCTCCACCTTATTTCCCCCACCCAGCGCCGCCGCTTCCTTCGTTGAGTCACCACCGCCGCTACTCTTCTTCCGGTGACGACCAGGGCTGCAAGGAAGCCTCCGAGGCCGGTGCACCTGGCGTATCCGTTCCATCACACTTTGTTGAAGACGTCGCCGCCATGCGACCTCACTGTGACGTTGGTGCTCTCGGGCAGCCGCCTGTCGTCTTGAGGCTGCCGTGTGGGCTGCGGTTTAAATCACCACCAATGAATGACGATACTGTTCGTGGCTCGCGAGGTGGTTTCACCGAAGGGGGAAGGTCCAGTCGAGAAGGGGTTATTAAGAACCACCATGGCGGCCGACCATGGTGGCTGTCATCGTCAGCACTAACCCAGACGTTGCTATTGCCGCTAGCACTGCCGTTTCCAGCGCCGTCTCGCGACTGTTTCACCCGGAGCTGCTGCCAAACGCCGTCGCCGTCGCCGCCGCCACCGCCATGCCAAAACAGCCGCTGTTACCGCCGACCGCCACCAGGTGGTGGCTGTAGTATTATTCCTAGCATAGGATGTAAGTGCGGGTCATTTTAGTGTTGTATGTTGGGTTTGTGGGTTTGGAAAACCAAGAAGGCCACCATCACCACCGTGAGGTGGTGGCTACCGCCATGAGCCACCGCCGGCCACCACTAGGGTGGCTGTGTATGTGTGTGTTAGAGTAGCTAGTGTGTGTGTTTATTTTTGGATTAAAGCCTTGTAATTGTAATTAGCGAAAAGATTAGTGAAAAGAATCAAAACCACCACCGTAAGGTGGTGGCCGCCGCCGTGAGCCGCCATTGACCACAACTACCCGAAGTGGTAGTGGGTGGTGCCCCACTAGCAAAACCCTAATAGGCTTAAAGATTAATTTTGGGCCTATTGGGCCATGGTTGGGTGGAAACCCTAATTGTGAGCATTTGGGCCTTGGACTTATTGGGACCCACCTTTGGGCCATTGGGATTGGATTGTGTATTAAGCCCAAATTATTCCATATCATTTATCTAGTAGAGTAAAGGACTTAATGTAGTAAGTTCTTAATGGGTTAAGTGAGAAACAATTAACCCTAATCGTCATTTTATATGAAACCCTAATTTCACTTGGGCTTTAAGTGGGGCCTTTCTATTGGGTTTTGGTTATTGGGCCAATAATGGGCCATCCAAGAATGATTATATGGACTAGAATATTTAGATGGGCTTTAGGGTAAGACCCATGTCATGGTTTGGGCCCAATTTAGAAAATTGGGCCATAAAAAGCCATAGATTGGGCCTTGATGATTATGAGATGTTGGACCATGAGAATGTCAAGTGTTGGACCAAGAATGAATGATTGGGCCTTAAGGCAAGACTATGTGGAGGTTGGGCCCAATTTAGAAAATTGGGCCTTAAGTAGTGGAGTATGCCGGGGTGAGCCCAATGTCGGGGTTAGCCTGATGTAGTTTATATGTTTCTGGACTTCGGTCGGATGCCGAGGCAGTCCCGAGAAGTAGTTAAGTATGCTTGATGTCTTTGCGATTCATGCACGTATATGTGTTATGTGTTATGTGTTCCGGGCTTCGGTCCGATGCCGGGTAAGCCCGATGCAGTATATGCGATTATGTTATATGTTATGTGTTAAGTGTTTCGAGGTAAGCCCGATGTATGTTAGTTATTATGCCATGCATTATATGTTCCGGGGCAAGCCCGATGTATGCTAGTTTATATGTTATGATTATATGTTATGATTATATGTTCCGGGCTTCGGTCCGATGCCGGGGCAAGCCCGATGCAGATCATGTGATTTTGTTATGTGTTTATGATATTTGTTATGTTGTGTATGTGCCGGGGTAAGCCCAATACCGGGGTGAGCCCGATGCCCGATGCGGTCGGATTCCGGGATGAGCCCGATGCCGGGCAGGAGTCTGATGCCCGGTAAGCCGATGCCGGGAATCGTCCCGATGCAGTTGGGAGTAGTCCCAGAGTTATGTGATTGTTACATGTTATGTGTATGGTATGTGGTAGTTTGGGGGAGCTCACTAAGCTTCGTGCTTATGGTTTTCAGTTTTGGTTTCAGGTGCTTAAGTTTTCAAAAAAGGAGCTCGGGAAGATTGCAGTGCACACACCATTTGTTCAGCCTGGGTTGTTTATACTCTGATATATTTGACAGATGTTAGTATGTTCTTGAGATATACGATTTATGATTTTATATGTTGAAAGATAATTATGGTTTTATTAATGATTTAAAACGAAATTTTCGGACCGTGTTTTTGGAATGTTTCAAGTTGGTATCAGAGCCTTGGTTTGAGGGATTCGGGCACACTTTCGGGAGTGTCTGAACTCAAACTAAGGAAGTGGTATGAAATTTTCAAAAGAAAATCATTTTTTTTCAAAACGATTTTGAAAATAGAAAAGAACTTTAAAAAGAGAAAGGGTGTGGTGCATGCAATCAGCTGAGCTCAAGTAAGTACTCCCAAATTACCCATACAAGTTTATGCTATGTTATGATTATCAGCTTTATTAGAACAGCATGCTAGATTAGGAGTAATGATCTAGGAAGGATGCCTTATTTTCCTGTTATATGTGTTCAGCTTTATGATAACTGCATGCAAGTATAGATTAGTCAATATGATAGCCAGAGTAGTAGATGCTTGGTTATGCGTACTCAATGCTCGAATGTTGCTTGCTTTGTGCTTTTAGGAGTCTTAGTTATCTTTCACTAAGTAGTAAATGAATATGTTACGTTGCATATTGCAAGGACGAAATAATTTCAGAAGGTTAAGTCTAGCTCTATTTCGCAGCTCTTGTCTGAGTCCAACCGTTGTAGAGTAGGATCTCTCATTCGAAGAATTATCTAGTCAGAGTAACATGTAATAGTATTCGCGAGCTAGTTAGTGAAAGAAAACAGGGACTTCTTATGTAGCTGATGGCGGAGAGTGGGTTAGTGATTACCCTAGGGCAAGCCTAGGAAGTGTTTAGCATGAGATCAGCAGTAGTAGTAGTAGAAGGGACTTGGTGGAGTATGGGCCCGTACTACTGAAAGCAGAGGATCCGTTCTCGAATCAAGGAAGGATGAGATAAGACCAGGGAACTTATAGTGTGAGATCCCCTGAGTTTTTGATGAGTATTGTGATGTTAGTGATGGTATATTACCGAGTATAGTGACGCTACGTGGTAGACCAGATGGTAGTTCTGGTGTCGACGAAGGATCAGGCTCGGACTCTGTAGCTGGGCAGCTCTATGATCAGATGAGGGAGTTCATTCCATCTGAGAATTACGCGTAGTATCATTGACCAGACTCCTGTGATCCTCAATGTGATCAAGGAGCGCATTATAGAGATTTGTGATGAGAGGCCGAGTGCATTCTGCACTGAGATAGCAGTCATGATAGGGACCCGTACATTGATGTTTCGGGAATTCAGAGTTTGCGACGCTTCAGATTGTCATGGGGGTTAGGGACCCCATTGGTAGCAACAGATGATTGGCAGATGTCGCCAACACTTTTCGTACCAGACGTTGTCCCGAAAGGAGACAAGATCCGACTTACTTTCTGTCTCCTGAGGGACAGAGCACGAGATTGACAGGAAAAGGTTGGTAGTGAGTTGAGTGATGAAGTGGTTGATGTTATGTCATGGGATGACTTTTCGACCAGATTCTGGGCAGAGTCTGCCCAGGCGATAGAGGCGCAGCAGTTGGCGCGAGAGTTGTTAGATCTCCGCCAAACTACTGAGACTGTGGCAGAGATCACTGCCAAGTCTCAGGAGAGAGCTTAGTTGGTACCACAGCATGCAACAGATGAGGAATGGAAGAAGATAAAGTACCAGGACATACTACAGAATGATAGCAGGGAGATCGTGAGTATCTCGGGGTGTGAGTCCCTGAATGATAAGACTTCTAGAGCTCGAGAGCGAGATATTGACTTGGAGCACGTTGGGAAGGGGAAACCAGATCCGTTGCTTATATTGAAGGGTGTCGGGAGGAGACCCAAGATTTCAGATCAGTTTTTGAGAGGCCAGCAGGGCCAGATTCGGTACAGCACTTGCGGGAAACTGCACAGTGGAGCCTTTCGTTCCAAGGATTTGAGTAAGTGTGACTCTGGGTTATCCTCTGTTTGTGTTTGAATTATACTTTCAAGAGATGTCATATGCCAATTGCATACCGAGAATTATTAGCGTATAGCAAAAGATCATTTCCCAAATTGCGGGATTGGGAGAGTACAACGTCATCTTGGTTTATTCCAAGACTGAGGAGCAGCTCGAGAAGCACCTGAGGGAGGTGCTAGAGACTTTGAGGAGGGAGAGATCTTCTGCAAGGCACTCTAAATGTGAGTTCTGGTTGCGCGAGGTGCAATTTCTTGGGCACCTTTTCAACCAGAAGGGTGTACTAGTCGATCCGGCCAAGATAGAGGTCGTGATGCAGTGGAAGATTCCGAGGTCTCCAACTAAGATTCAGAGATTCCTGGGTTTAGCGGGTTATTATCGGAGATTTATTCGGGTTCTTGGAGGTGGTGTGATATTTTGGACTGGTTAGTATTGAAACACTAGCAATGGTAAACGTGGTTTTCAGCAGATTGGGCATAGAATGGTAAGAAGGATTGAGAATCTTTCCAGTATTGTGTGCTGTAAGACGTTAGTTGAATCAAAGTAGGGGAGAATCGTTTAGGGATTCAGAAGTAGGAGCAGTTTTGAAACTGGGATAAGTTTCGCATCCTTGTCAGGAAGGACGACAGTCCATGTGCTGTATGTTTTGAGGATAGTGTGAGATGGAAATTCGGAAAAACTTGTCAATGATGAGATCGCGTTCTGGAATGTTAGCTAGCAATCCTTAGGGAATCAGTTTGGGGATTCCAGTGAGGACATGGGTTCAGTTTTGGATGTTAGGTCGCGTGTGTGCTTGACGTCATATGTGTTCGGATTAGTAATCAGTGAATGAGATAGTGTGAGAAAGTGTTATAGGTCTGCGGGTGTAGCCGTAGCATTCACTAGCAGTCAGATAGTGTTAGAGTGTTGTAAGTCTGCAGGATGTATGATGTTGACTTCTTGTGATAACCGAAGTCTATGGGCTACTAGACCTATCCTGGCGAGAATCTCGAATGACCTAATGAAGATCGCGTACTTGACGCCTTAGAGGTAGTGTCTCTAAACCTTAAGATGACCACTATTGTTACTATGCTTAAGGTTGTGTGTGGTGCAGTTTAGGATGGCTGGCCTTATGAATCTTAGGCTGTCCCGGGAGTTTCTTCCTATGGAATTCTAAGCTAATGGTATGTCGACCTTTGTTTGTTCCTTGAAGTTGGTCGAATAGGTCGTTGATTCGGGATAAGGGATATTTATCCTTGATGATGGGCGGGTTTGACTTTTGGGAGTCAATGGTCCTATGGACAATTCGCCCTTCCTCTTTACGAGTCAGAAGGGTGCTCTCTGAGGTTAGAGGCTCAGTCTGATAATTTCCTTACCTATTAGGTCGTTCCATTGACCGGACAATTTCTGTATTTATGTTGGTACTAAGTGGCATTGGGGATTTGGCTATGGGAATGGATCCAAGAGTCTAGTCGATTCCGAACTCAACTTGACACATGGGTGATATTTCCGAAAGACCTTATAGGAAATACTTCGGAAAGGCTATAAATCTCTGGGATACCCTTGATGTCTTTTGCTTCTTGTTTCCTATTTCTATTGTGGGCTAGGAAAGAGCGTGGTACCTCTTACATAGGTACTTATGAGTCGAGATGCAAGAGACGATTCGGAGGTTTGTCGTCTTAGATAACATGGGTTTCGTTATTTGGTAAGTTAAGTCGAACGGTCTCTTGTGGCGTATGGTATTGGTTTGGTGAGGACTTAATTAAATGGTGTAACTGATCGCACCGAAGTTTCCTATTGTTACCGACCCTAGGACAATTTAGAAAGAAATGTTTGCTTAGAGTTAGAGCGCATCCTAGGTGTGGGTCGATGGTGGTCTTAGTTCTTCCCCTAGTCATCACTACTGGGAATATTTTCATGAATGTTCGAGGGTTTCGATTTAGCATGCAAATTTTACTTTGTGATTTATGAGTTTCCTTTTCGTACCTTTATTGTAAAGTACGCATGCGTATGAGTTAGTTGGGGGGAAGTGTACCGGTAATCACAGTAGGGTCCTTCATTTCCTCCTCGTGTTCCATTGTTGAAATTCTTCTGGCGTCTCTGACATCTTTATTCCTAGTCCTTAGGCACTATCTATTGAAATGCACCGTCTCTCCACATTCGTAGCAAGCTCGACTCATTCTAGCTTTAGCGGCTTGTCAGGTTGGCACCCTACAACAACGAGTGGTATGCCCTTTTCTGTTGCAATTCTTGCAGAGTAGCTTCCGGCAGGACCCTTGGTGATGGAAGTTACACTTGTGGCATTCATGTAGGTTTCCAACATATGGTCTCATTGGTACCGGGGCAGTAGGGGCAGCGGTGGTATGGACTGCCACAATTTGTTGTATTTTGGCAGGTACCTGAGTTGAACGACTCCCTTTCTTGTTCCAAAAACTTTCTTTTCTTGGGTCGTGCCCCTCCATTGTCGCGGGAGTTCTTAGGTTTGAGATTTGGGGTGTCTTTTCAGGAACACGCCTGCTGGTGTCCTTGGTTGCCACCGGGGTTGGTATTGTTGGCACCGCCCCTGTTTCCGTTGTATTGTTAGCGCTAAGTTGTACCATGACGGCTGTCACGGTGGCTGTTATGGTGGCTTGAAATGTAGTGAGGTCCATTTGTAGAACTAGTGTTTCGCCGGTATGTTGGTTACTTCCATGTGAAGGCATGATTCTGTTGCATGGTGAGAAACACACTCGTAAGTAACTATGGTCGTTTCTAGTTGTATTCCATCTATTTATATACACATATAAATTTCACATTTTTACTGTATGATTTTTAATGTTTCGTTCAACGTCCCTGTGATGTTCTAATGGTAGGGAATAAAAGTAGGTATTGTACAAATGTTGAGTTACTAAAGCAGATTATAAGCATCAAAAACCTTAAGCTGGTTCGAGTTTCATGGGTTTTGGAATGGTGTATCTCTCTTGATTTACTATTACAAGTTGTGACGAAAGACGTGGAAAGTCTAACACATAATGCGAGTAGTGTAGTCACTAACCCACTAGGTTATACTAATTTATTTCTTATTAAAATGATACACAGAGTGCTCTACCTTCTCACACATCTCGTGAGTGGCCCCCTTCTGTTGCTCTGATTTGTTATAACCGCTCTAGTTTTAGCTGCAAGATTCGCTGTCTTATGGTGACTATCTCTCCCTTTAAAGAGTGTAGGTAACCCGTATCGTTTTCCTGATCTACTTGTAGGTATGGCATACATATGGTGTTCTTTGTTCTTTGTGGGTATATTGGATTTGCATCGTCATGTTCCGGGCTTTGCTACTGATCTGCATTACTTCGTGATGGAGAGTCTGAACCCGAATGTTCAAGCGGGTCTCTCACGATATAATCAGAGGTGGTGCTCCAATTGTAGGTGCTAGGGTCCGAAGTATTGTGTAATGGGTGTATGTACCTTGTGTGCACATACCTTAGAAAGATGAAGATGAAAAGGGTCTCATGTCTGCTCTTAATAGGGTAAGGTTTGTTGGATTAGGTGTCTAAGCCCATAACTATAATTGATATGTACTTGACCCGATAGTAGCATGGTCCATTTCGGGTTGCCTTCACCAAAACAATTTGATAGATGGATATTTTAGAAAGAGGTTATTTGTGATTTATTGATATATTATAAGTATAATATATCAATTGAGAAATCATATTATTTAATTAGTATTGATCAATAATTAATTTAGAATTAATTTAGTGATCAAAAGAGACTAATGAAATTGGTACATATGGATTGGGCTAATGATCCATGATTGATTTGTGATGGGTTAAGCTTATGGGTTAGTGCATCAATTGTTAGTCCAAATCAAATGCAAGGATCATAAACTTAAGTGTAAGAATTAGGGTTACACATGACTCTTGGAATTCTACATTATATATATGTAACCCTAAGCACTAAAATCAGCTACCACTTGCATTCCAAGAAGGAGAAACCGATTTTGAGTCTCCATAACCTCCCTCATATCCATCTAGTTGTTTATTGGTGTTTGTGACTTGTTTGAGGCACAACACTTGGGGTGCTAAGTTCTCTTAAGGCCAAAGTTCTACTAGCTACATCAAAAGGTAATCTTCTAACTAGTTTTATGATTCATATATCAAATTTTGTATGCTAGTTTAGGCTTCATGCTTTGGAAATCAATATTGCATGTATAATTAGAGAAAACTTAGATCCAAAGCATTAGGGTTATATGTGCACCATAAGAATGTTAGAGTACATAAAACCCATCAGTGGTATTAGAGCCATGAGTGTTTTTTATTATATTGATGCAATTGTGTAATTTTCAAAGCTGAAAAAACTGCATTTCTATATTCTGCCAGGGCCTACTCGACGAGTCCATCATGGAACTCTACGAGTTGGTTCACATGATGATGAACTCGACGAGTCCATAATGGGACTCGACGAGTTGGATCATTAGATGGCAGAATATTCGAGTTTTTGGCTTGTTTTGGATTAGGATCATTACCACAAACTGTTTTGGTTCATAAAATTTGATTTTACTGATATGGTAATGTTTATCCCCATCCAATAACATAATCATTGTCAAATTTTAAGATAATTACATGATTTTGTGAAAAACTAATTATTTGTAAAATTTGAAATTATATGAATAATACCAGGTCAAATTGGTAAATGATAAATTATATAATAATTGTATTAGTTTAACAATTTGATCTAAATGTTTCTTGAAGAGTTTCATAACTTGTCCTCAATTTATGAAATGTGAAAAGTCATCATTCATGAAACATTAATTTTTAAGTTATAGAATTCTAAAGGTATTGAAGAGTTACATAACTTGTCCTCAAGTTATGGAACTTGGAAAGTCTCTTTTATGGAACATAAACTCTAAAACTCAAGAGGTTTTGAAGAGTTTCAAAACTTGCCCTCAAGTTTTGGAATTTGAAAAGTCTCATTTATGAAACTTTAATTCTAATCCCTAGTATTTTAAAAGTTTAAAATTCAACCCTTATACTATTATAATATTAAAGTTTAATACTTATATATATGTATAAGACAAGTCAGTCTTACCGTTAGTAGGCCTCATTCACGAAGCCGTTCTATAAGGGGGTGTTGGAGCATGGAAATGCTCTACAAATAATGAGTGATAGTTAGGTTGTATTTTCCCTTTATTGTATTTATGGTGTAAATACTCTCCCTCCTATATAAAGGGAGAGTTGGTCATTTCTTACTTTAGCTAGCTCACTTTTTCTTAGATTAGAGATTACTTTACTTCTCACAATGTAATCTAGAGAGAGAGAAAAGTGGTGGGTTCTCCCACCCAGGGAGAGTTTCTCTCCCACCATGTACTTCATGCATTAATATTATTATTCTCTCTTGTTCTTAGTCTTCTTCAAGGAACTCATAATATGTTCTTCGTGTTCACACTTACAAAAACACCTTTAATCTCGAGATATCTTACTTCCGCATTCACCGTTCGTATAAAAATGGGTCTTTACAATTGGTATCAGAGCTGTACCTTGAAGATCTCACGATTAGTTCAAGGGAACGACTCCCGTTCGGTGATTATCTTGTGATTTTTCCGTGTTTCTGCAAAAAAAATTTCGGGTTTCAAACCGGAATTTTTTTATGAAGTTCGTTCTTAGTTCTATTTTCTGGGTGATTCTTACTTAATAAAATAAATTGTTGCTGGTGCTGCTCGTTCTATTTGTTGCTGGAAAAAGATGTTCTTAAAAAGTTATTATTTTTGCTGTTGAAGAAATGAAGAATATTTGGTGAAGAAATTATTTTTGTGGTCTCCAAAATTTTGAAGAAATTGTTCCAGGAGTTCTTTTTCTTGGATGAGAAGACACAAAAATTATGGGCTTATTATTCTTGAAGATAGTGGAGGAAAGCAACTTTTTCTAGAAGATTTTTTCTACAACATGTTTATTATGATCATCATAAAAGGTATGATATTCATACATTCTACCTTTTATTTGTTGCTGTGAATCTTCAAATTAGTGCATATGGACGTGTTTAAGTGTTTGCATAAAACATATTGTCCTTGTTACTCTTTTGGGTAAAGAGTACTCCACTATTTACTCCCTCAAAAAGACAAAAACCATGTGACATTGTCCAATCCCATCACCTTTTGTCCCTAAGAACCCCCTGCACACTCCTCATTTTTGCCTTCCCAAGACCATTTGTTGACTTAAAATGCTTTATAAAAAAATTCACTTATTAAAATATGAATAAATGGCCTTTGTAGTACCATTTTTCATGGAAAAATAGCATTTTTCGTCATCTGTTCAGCCCTTCTCGGAGCCCAGAACCGCAGCCAAAAACTGCCTACCGGAGTCTCCTTAGAAGCCTACCCGCAGCCCCTACTTAGCCTTGATCCGAGGTCCTCTCAGGTCCCATCCGCAGCCTCGATCAGCAGCCCTAGAACCGCAATCAAACCTCTTATGCTGCCCTCGGTTCCGATCTCTGCTGGCTCGGACCGCAGCCTCGGACCGCAGACTCCCTTCTCGGTTCGGACCGCAGGCGCTCCACTGCAGTCTCGCACCGCAGCCGCTTGCCTTCCATTGCACCGCATCCAAACCATCCGCAACCTAGCTCCATCCGAAGTCAGCTCCTTGACCCGCAACACCCAGCAGACCTCGGATCCTCCTTCGCCATCAGCAATCATCCGACCCGCAACACCTTCTTACTCCGGTTCAGCCCTCTTCAGCCTCCTCTCTCACCCTTCAGCTCTTTTCCTCTTCCTCCTTATTCCTCCCCCCTCCTCCCCTCTTTTCTTTTTCCTCCCCTCTTTTCTTTTTCCTCCCCTCTCATCAGCCCTTCTTTTTTTTAACCCTCTTATTTTTTTTAAACTTCATTTTTTTTATTATTTAGCCATTTTTTTTAACGACAATTTTTTTTATTCAGCCAATTTTTTTAACACCAATTTTTTTTAAACGCCAATTATTTTTCATTCAGCTATTTTTTTTAACACCAAATTTTTTTAACACCAAATTTTTTTAACACCAATTATTTTCATTTAGCCAATTTTTTTTATTAAAACCAATTTTTTTTTTAACACCAATTCTTGCCACAACCGAACCTTGGATTGTCACATTGGTTCATTTCATGCCGGTTATTATTGGAAGAATACTCCTACCGCAGTCGGACTTCATATTATTTTTTGTGATGCTTGCACCGCAACAGCAATTGATCAACAAAGTTGTTTCGCATTCTTCACTTTATGGGATTTTATGACTTGTCGCTCTTGATTTTTGGTTGACGAATCATGTATCTTGAGCATGTGGACTTTACTCTCTATTGAAGACCACTTCAAGTGTTCCGGCACCGCAGTTTGGATATTTGGATATATTTTTGGCACAATAGATTATTCTCAACACAGCTTCAGCAACTATGTCACCCGCCTCCTCATGACCGCAATAGTATCTCTTTTACTCTTTCTCGTTTCTTATCAAGACCCTTCATACATATAGGGAGAGCTTCTCTTAGCTCTTGGTATCCGACACTCTCCATCCGATGATTTGTTGATTTTTGATATCCGGTCATTGGTTATCAAAAATAGGGAGAGAATATCATCCGGATTTAGTTATTATGATTGTTTGAGTTTGGAATTTTGAAGACTTTTGAAGACGATTATTTATTTAGTGATGCGATGTGGCACTTATTTTTGGTCTTTACGGATCAAATTTTTGGCATTACTCGATGTTTTCCGATTCAGATTATTTATTATTCGGATCTTATGGTTTCACGAGTTTGGATTTGTGATATGTTGAAGACGCAGATTATTTTGGCAATGTGACGTGACACTTATTTTTGGTCCCTGGATCAAATTTTCGGCATTGCTAGACCATGTTTTTGGACTCACATTATTTTTATCCAGACTTCATTTTATGGATGCTTCACATTTTTAGCAGGTTATTCTTTGAAGAATTTCGGTGTATTATGATTCGAGAACTCGAGATGTTTTTCAGACTTTTGAAGCCGAAGTGTTTCTTTTATTGGATCTTCTACTTGCTCATGGTGGCCTCCTTCTTCGGGTGATTATGACTGGTTTGAAGATTTGGATCTTATTTTTTCGGCTTCATTGGTTGTGCTTTGAAGCCGAAGACCGTCATTGTTAGAGATTCATGGCCAGTTTCAGACTTCACAGACACTTTAGATTTTCAGAGACATTTCAGCACTTGGTTTCATTTTATTACCACACTTGCTAGTCAGATTATTGTATTATAGCCTTGTATCACTTATTGGATCTCTCATAATTTGTAAGCATTTAGGGAGAGAATGTTGGAGCATGGAAATGCTCTACAAATAATGAGTGATAGTTAGGTTGTATTTTCCCTTTATTGTATTTATGGTGTAAATACTCTCCCTCCTATATAAAGGGAGAGTTGGTCATTTCTTACTTTAGCTAGCTCACTTTTTCTTAGATTAGAGATTACTTTACTTCTCATAATGTAATCTAGAGAGAGAGAAAAGTGGTGGGTTCTCCCACCCAGGGAGAGTTTTTCTCCCACCATGTACTTCATGCATTAATATTATTATTCTCTCTTGTTCTTAGTCTTCTTCAACGAACTCATAATATGTTCTTCGTGTTCATACTTACAGAAACACCTTTAATCTCGAGATATCTTACTTCCGCATTCACCGTTCGTATAAAAATGGGCTCTACGGGGGGTATAAGGTTACTGCCTATAAAATGGTAGTTTAATGGGTGTCCACTCTCACCCACCGCTTCCTTGATTGGTGGAGGGTCGTTAGCCGAAAGGGTAGGATAGGACATTAATCCTCATTAATAAGTATAATGATATTATAAAGTAACTAAACTTTAATAAATTCCCAATCTTAGTTACTTTAGGAAAAATGTGAAAATGGTGCTATTCCATGGAAATTGCACTTTGCACCTTGCTAATTCGTTAGTGGAGCGTGTGTGGTTAACCGACACACTAATTTGGGACTAGTGTTGGGTACAAAGTTATCGATGTATGACTTTGTAAATGGGTTCACTTTTGTGGACCCACTTGCATGTGGTGCATTAGCCTTGTGACATGAGATAGACAGCGAGAGAGTGAGAGAGAGAGACATGTAAACACATCTATATAAGGTGGGTTCATACCACTTATGGAGGTGTGCTTGAGAGGTATAAAAGTTGAGTGTGTAAGTGTGTGTTATTTATGTAGATTTAGATCTAGATCCTTTTTTTATAACACCATACATAATCGAATGCATCTCTTAAACACCGAAATCACCGTGTTCATTGTGTGTTCTTTAATTCCGCATGCCAAACCAATGTTCATAATTCACATCAATTGGTATCAGAGCGGGTCTTCGAATATCAACATGATTTTTTTGAAGAAAAGGTTCTTGGTTTGGCTAAATTTGTCACAAATGAAGCGTTTATGGTGAGTCTCTCTCTATGATCTCTCTAAATCTCTTTGAATCGTGCTTTGCGTTTTTTTTATTTTTGATCGATTTGTTTTGTTAGATCTAATCCGTTTTAACCCAATTGGCGATCCAACAAAGTTTTTTTAGATCAAGCTTAAACAGATCATGATTTGTTTGATCCAAAATTCAAGCCCAAAGTATTTTTCGTTATTGTTCATTAATGTTCATCAATTAAATTTCGAGCCCAAAACAGATTTTGCTACTGTTTGTGTTATTTGTTTTAGCCCATCGATATTGTTGTGTAAGCCCAAAAGCCAAGAAATATATTTGACTCATTCGCAGTTCTTCATTCATCGTTATCATCCACGCTTTATCGGTTGTACATCGTAATGTTCTAGATTCACGTTTTATTCAACTTGTTCTTATGACTTTGATTTCGTTTCATCATCTCTAGCATTCGATTAGCTTTGATTGTTACGTTAGTCTTGTGAATCGATTTTATATTATCGATTATGATCAAGCTGTTCTTAAAAAAATTGTCAATTAATTCTTTGATCTTGATAAACTTGACCAAGAACACATGAATGTGATGAAGAACAGTTGATTGAACGTAGTCTAATATGAAATTGGATGTTAGAATCATCAATTTCATGTTTCTTGACTGTTAATTTCGAAAAGTCAAACATAATAAAAAGTCAATCGTGATTTTCTGGAGATGAATCCATGAATTGGAAGTTGAAATCGATAGATACAAGTTGAAATTAGTTTTGTTTGATTTGGGTTAAATTTCGAAAGTTAGTAGAGTTTGTGTGCTTGTGTCGAACATAGTGATGCAAGTGATATTGATGACGAACATTGTGGACTGATGATGGTTTGGAACGAACATATGTGTTCACGATTAATTTTGAGTCGTTATCGATTTATGATATCAAATGACGACGACTATTTGTAGCTTAAGAACGATTGTCGATTTTGGGTTGTTAACCAATTGAAGTTAAAACGAATGTCTACTGGGTCTTGGATTTCATCTGTGAACTGGGTTTGATAATCGAAGAATGGAAAGAAGGACGAAATGGTGACTGGTCGTTGTTTCATGACCAAGACAGGAGACAAATCACCAATGACAACCAAAGTACGTGCTATTCTTCAGTCTTTTAACATTCCTTTACAAGCTTATGATTCTAAAATAATTGCTTTTGATGATACTGTTGCTTACTTTGATACAATTGTGGTGTTTGCTAGTAATGAAGCTAAGAAACTGAACATTCAGTTGCTAGAGACCCAAAAATTGTTAGATTCGAAATGAAGCAGAGTAGAGTATTTGGAATTGCAATTAGGTAATGTGAATAATGATAGGGAATGTCTACATAAGGATGTTCGAATGTTACTTGCACAGAGAAACGTTTATTGTAATTCAGCCAAAAGACTTTATGCTAAATTGACTGCATTGCATCATTCGTGTGATATAAGCAAAGAATAACATAGGAAACTGTTGCCTTTTCTTGCTTTCGAAAGAGAGAAAATTGATAGTTTATCCTATGATTGTGAGAAAACCATAGCAAAATTTGATAAAGTGCCTGATAATCGATTTGCTTATGGTATTGTTAAGATAGACGAATACTTGAATGCTGATGAACTTGTTGAAATAGTGAATGATACTTTGACCAAAAGTGAACAAATCAAAATTTTGAATAGAACTGAGAATTTGAAACTTGACTCTTAATCTAATTTTGCTGATATCGATGATAATTCTGATAGTTTTAGCGAAATGAGTGAAATTGTGGAGGAGGAAAGTATTGATTGTTCTCAGTTATCTGTCATTAAAGTCATATCTAAGTGAAATTGTGGAGGAGGAAAGTATTGATTGATCATGTGAATGTGAGAGACAGTCAAACGGATAGTAGTGATGATGAGAATGAAGAAGAATTGTCGAAAAATTCTGAACCAGAAAGGAATTTCGTATAATTTCTCATCAATTAGAAAGGGTAGCAAAGGGTAGGTTGATGTTAATCATGGATCAATGGAGCGTGTGTGGTTAACCAACACATTGATCAAGTGATTTGTGACATTAAGAGTACCAAGCACATTTGCATGGTTATTCACACCTTGTTTGTGATCCTTGGTATCCCAGTCACAAACTTGAAGGGCATAATCGAGATTCAAACATGCCATTGAAAGTTCAATGAATCTCAAAAGAATCTAGGAATTTCAATTCATTTAAAACTTAATAATCAATTTCGTTTTTGATGGTGGAAATTGGTAAATCGTCATTTACCTACCTTCAAATATTTTACAATTGGATTACGGCATCCCTCTTCCGAATTGTAGAATATTGTGTTGGGTCCTAGCCTTAATATTCATTTGGGTGTTATATTAAGGATCCTTATCTAATCTAAACCTTGTCTTTCTTTTCAGATGACTACTTCAAACAATGCTTCAAACCCAATCCCTTCCGGCTCTTTCTCCCTCATGAACCTATGTGGGAGAGTCATATTTGATGGATCGAACTTCAATGATTGGATTCGAAACATCCGCATGGCTATTCGCTACGAGGATAAAGAATATGTCCTTGATAAAGAGCTAAAGGAGATTGATGAAAACACAGCTACTCCCGAACAGATTGCTGAGTATAAGACCCATCAGAGGGACGCGACAAAGGTGTCGTGTATTATGATTGCTACCATGACTGCTGAGCTTCAGAAGTCCTATGAGGACTTTTGGCCTTATGAAATGCACCAGGATTTGATGGAAAGGTACCATCAAAGTGCTCGGAAGGAGATATATGAAATCATTGCCTCCATGATTACTACCAAAATGAAGGATGGAGAGTCTATCACTGCCCACTTACAAAAGATGCAAAGGTTTATGGACTGCTTGCTAAAGTTGAATGTCAATTTCGATGAAGAATTGGCAATTGACATTATCCTACACTCTTTACCTCCTTGTTATGATCAGTTTCGTATGACTTATCATATTAACAAGGATGAGTTGACTCTAAGCAAGCTTCAAGGTCTTTTGAGAACTGTTGAAAGCAGTTTGAAAGGCAAATCTGTTGTACCTATTCCTACTGCTACTGCCCCTGTCTTGTAAATTGGACACGGGAAGGGTAAGAAGAGGAAAGCCTCCTCAAAGAGCCACAAGGGAAAGTCCCATGTTGGATCCTCTTCTAGTGGGTCCAAAGGTGGTCCTGCTATGTCACACCCCGAAACCGATGGCGGAAACGTTATGGGGCGGAGGACGTCATGTGTAGTATCACAACAGTTGTATCATAGTAAGCGAAGTAAACACAACCATTACATTATAATATGAGTATTTACATTGTTGAAAGCATGGTTTATACATAACAGTATATATAGCAAAAGTAAAAGACGTGACTTCAGAATGTTTCGTCTTCTCCAAAAGTTGGAAGGAGTACCTGTCTATTGATGCCCTGAGAATACAAGTAGTTTTAAAATATCAGCATAAAGCTAGTGAGTTCATAAGCGTTTACTTCTGGAGAAAGAAATGTTTCTTTGATCCTTTGAAAAGTGTTTCCCAAGAAAATCCTATATTTTCTTATGAAAGAGGTTTGATTATCCATTAGTTATATGTTAAATAGCCTGTTTATGAAAGGTTGAGTTATCCCAGGAAAATCCTATATTTTCCTTAAAAGTTGATAGTCGGTTATCGATTCTGAAATGAGGTGTACAAGTATCTACCATACTTGTATCGTTAGATGTAGTTTCCTTGAAAAACCCTGTTTACTCTCAGTGAAATCTATTAGCCTTATTACATAAATAAAACTAATAAAGAAGTAGGTAGTGAACTAGATCCTAAGGGTATTATCAATACCCTCTAGTAATCAAATCGGTTATTACTTTGAGGTTAGTTCACTTGATTCATTATTACCAAAGTAAATCTCTATTATCTAGGTTGCAAGTTTTATAACCATACATTAAACTGGATATGGAACGTAACGGGGCCAGTATCTTTTATGACTTTGTCACCCGTAGACCTGACGGTCCCATTGTAGCTAGCAGCGAGGTGCGGGGTAGTCAGTCCCGTATAGATCTATACAAAATAGTCACGCTCTCCCTACAAGAGATTCTGGTTATAAGAGTTAGTCCTACACTCACGAAATCCGGTGGAGTGTTACCAAGGACGCGTCTCCAATCCTAAGATGACAAACTTACAAGTAATAGTATCGAAAATCCTGTTTATGGTTTGTATAAATCCTTTATAAAATATCACATTTTATGATAAGATTTACAAGTTCCTTGCTTTAGTTTTGAAAACTGTTTCTACGAGTTGATTTCTTAATCGATTAGTAAAACGGTTTTCTGTGTTAAAAGCATACTGAACATATAATTATTTTAAACAAAATAATATACTTGAGCACAAGTTTCCTTGTACTCTTGCTTGTATTCCCCCCCTGAAAACATGAAAAACTCAGAAAAAGAGTAGGGGTATGAACTCACCTGAAGTGAGTGATGCGAATGTAAGATCGGAAAAAGGATGCTAAGTGTCAAGTGAAGACTTGAACACACACGGATCCTATTTAGCATATAAAGGCACATATATGAACACAATTAGTGTTTACTCAACTAATGAGGTAAAGAATAACACTTTAAGGACTAAGAAATCCTTAATGGAAGTGTTACAATCACTTAGGATTTCATAAGGGTTGTATAGCCACTTAAAGGAAGTTTTCGGTCCAAGTGGTTTTCGGTCCATGAAGGGTTTTCGGTCCATGAAGGGTTTTCGGTCCATGAAGGTGACTGAAAACTCAGGATGTTTGATGCATGTGGTGATTTTCAAGGGCTTTCAAACATGCATAGGGGTTCTAAGTTTTATCCAAAGCCTTAAGTGAGTTTTAAGGTCTTAAAGGCACTTTTCTTTAGGGTTTTCGGTCAAAGGAGATACATTATACCGAAAACTCCTTTTGTTCTAGGAAAAATGACAATTTCAAGGCCTTAAACAAGAGTTTCAACTAGATAATAAGTGCAGGAAAGTAATACTTACGATTTAGAGGCTAAAAGAGTTGATTTATGGACCAAAACACTAGTGTGTGTTCTTGGTGTTCTTGAAGATTAAACCCAAAAGATGAAGTTAAGGGATGAAATCGAAAGGTGTTACTAGTTAGGAAGATCTAATAACAAAACAAGGGGAAAGAAACACTTACATTTTCGAGAATTTGAAGATCAAAGTGAAGAACTTGATGATACTTGAGAGAGTTTTCGAGTTCTAGACTTGTAAAAAGGGAAAGAATGATCAAAATGATCATGAGATATATATGTATAGGGGAGTTTTCGGTCCCTTTACCGAAAACTCTAAGGTCTTGACCGAAAGCTCCTTTTTGAGGAGGTTTTTCGTTTTGCTTCATGTCTAGAACTTCAACAAATTCATCCTAACACCGATTCCTTTGATGTACTAAGTTTAGAATATTTCGTTAGTCCAAAAATAATACTGAAGTGAACAGAAATAAATCCGAATTGATTTATTTAAACGCAAAGTCTTTCCCAAACTATCAAATTTGACGGAATTAAATAAAAAACTCAAATTGATTAACGGAAAAAGTTTCGGGTTGTCACATCATCCCCTCGTTAGAGGGAATTTTGTCCCGAAATTCGAACATAGAATACAAATCATGGATTAGAAAAGAGATGCGGATACTTCTGTTTCATCTGATCTTCGCATTCCCAAGTGAATTCAGGTCCCCGCTTGGCATTCTAGCGAACCTTCACTATCGGGATGCGACTTTCTTTCGTTCGTTTGATCTCTCTATCCATGATTTCGACTGGTTCTTCTACGAAGTTCAGAGTCTCGTTGATTTCAATTTCGTCGAGAGGAATCATAAAGGTTTCGTCGGATACGCATTTCTTAAGATTCGAAATGTGGAATACAGGATGAATGTTGCTAAGTTCTTGCGGTAAACGAAGTTTGTAGGCTACGGGACCGATCCTAGCGAGGATCTCGAAGGGTCCTATGTATCTTGGATTTATCTTTCCGAAGCGTATCATGCCTTTCCAGGGCGAGACCTTCAGCAGAACACGGTCTCCAACCTGGAAATCCAAGGGTTTTTGTCGTTTATCGGCGTAGCACTTTTGTCTATCTCGTGAGGCCTTAAGTCGTTCTCAGATTTGTACGATATTTTCGGTGGTTTCACGGATGATTTCTGGACCAGTGAGAGTGCTGTCAGGGACTTGCCCCTTGACTAGCTGCGTGTCGCCCACCTCAGCCCAGCACAGATGGGATCTGCACTTGCGACCATAGAGGGCTTCGAAAGGCGCAACCTTGATGCTGGTATGGTAACTGTTGTTGTAGGAAAATTCAACCAAAGGAAGATGAGTGTCCCATGACGCGCCGAAATCGATGACGCAAGCTCTCAACATATCTTCCAATGTATGAATTGTTCTCTCAGTTTGTCCATCAGTCTGAGGATGGTAAGCTGTGCTCATATCCAACTTAGTTCCAAGAGCTTTCTGTAGTGACTGCCAGAACCTCGAAGTGAACCTGCTATCTCGATCGGAGATAATGGACACATGCACACCGTGCAGTCGGACTATCTCTTGGATGTAGATGTTGGGTTTTGAGAAAACTAACACTCCTAAGGTGTTCATGCAACCCTAGAAACCTTGGATCTATGTTTGTCTAAAATACATGCAAAATAATTTTCCAAGGTTCATAACCTATCTAGCATACATGGGGTACTTTTAAACATAAAAGATACTAGAAGAATTACATACCTTTGTTAGTGAGTTGATTCCTTGGGAGTTTGAGAGCCAAGCACCAATAATGTGAATGCCTCAAATGGAAATCACAAATCACCACAAACTTGGAAAACTTATGAGAGAGCACTCTAATACTCTAGAAATCGGCCACACCTTATGCACACACACATAATGTCTTTTCAAGCACCATAAGCCTCTTTATATAGTGTAGATGATTAGGGTTATGAACCATACAAACCCTAATAACCCATGTCTTTTCCTATTCCAAGGATCCATGGGTTAAAAGCTCCATGGATCATCCATGGACTCCCATTCAAGCTTAGCCCATTTCCTTATGAGTGTTAGCCCACACTATATAAGTACAATAGCTCATTATTTAATTAGTCACCTTATGATCACTAAATTAATTCATAATTAATTTAAGATCAATACTAATTAAATAATACAATTTTATATTAATATATTATAACTTATAATATATTAGTAGGCCGCAAATATACTCTTCTCATAATGTTATCCATATAAATAGTTCGGGTGAAGTGCAACCCAAATGGACCATGCCGGGTCGGGTCAAGTATATACTAAATAAGTTATGGACTTAGACACCTTATCCAACAGTCTCCCACTTGGATAAGTCTGATAACTGTATTTGCCTATATAGCTTCAGGAACCAACCGGCAATCGTAGCTCTCGAAAACTCTGTTGAACTATGAAGCGCCATTTTAGATAAGTGATCACATAATCCTCTACTCTCATGATATCAGCCGGACAAATACATGGAACAATATCATACTTGTTGTCCAACAGTTTGTTTCCCGATTTCCGATTTGTCTGACAAAGAACTTAATCGAACACATCAATTTAGTTCTGACCGGGCCCGGTACATAGGTCAAAACAAAATCATCGAGGGGCCCAGATATCGCTTCTATTTCTAGAAGGAACAGATAAACTTCGACTCATATGCTTGTTCTACTACTTATTGAATTGCACACAAAGGCACGTTTTATAACATCAAGTTATTGATGCGTTTACGTGCAATCAATGCACAACCAACTCACAGGTGACAACTCATATCTCTAGGTTAGAAGACTTATATGATATTACCGTCTCACGATCACTCGAGATAAATTCCATGAAGTGATACAAGTGAGCGTGAGTTTATTCCAATACTCATAACTTATGAGTACTCATGAATGTTGTAGCAACCATTGCTATGGATAAACACCTTTAGTCATCTACAATCCCAATTCATGACAGTCTTGATTCATACCTACTTCCGACATATGACCGACTGTGGAGAGTTTGAATAAACTTATTATTCTGGAAGTCAAAACATGCAAAGATGAAACAATAATAAATAATTGACAATGATAGCAACACCTTACTCATAAATAAATCACAACTCTTATTCATCATCAAACGTCGATTACATTTTACAAGTTTCAGTAATAACTATCTAATCTGTAAAACTAATATCGTCCCTCAGCCCAATGCGTCTCGCATGCTGCAAATGCTTCACCCTCGTCAGTCCCTTCGTAAGGGGATCAGCAGGGTTCTCATCTGACGATACCCTCTTTGCCACGAGGAGTCCCTCTTCTATCTTGTGTCTTATGAAGTGATATTTTCTGTCAATGTGTCGGGATCTGCCATGATCTCTTGGTTCCTTGGCTAAGGCAACCGCACTATTGCTGTCACAGAAAATCTCCATAGGCTCCTTAATAGCTGGTACAACTCCAAGGTCTCCGATGAAGTTCCTCAGCCATATCGCCTCCTTTGCCGCTTCACTCGCTGCTATGTACTTTGATTCACAAGTCGAATCAGCTACAGTCTCCTGTTTGGAACTCTTCCAAGTGATTGCCCCTTCATTTAAGGTAAAGACCCAGCCCGACTGAGAGCGGAAGTTATCCCTGTCAGTCTGAAAGCTAGCATCACTATACCATACTACTCTCAAGTCATCACTCCCACCAAGGGTAAGGATCCAATCCTTAGTCCTCTGCAGGTACTTGAGAATATTCTTTACCGTAGTCCAATGAGCCTTGCCAGGGTTCCCCTGATATCTGCTGACCATGCTCAAAGCGAAGGCCACATCAGGACGGGTACAAGTCATAGCATACATGATCGAGCCAACAGTGGAAGCATAAGGTAATCGACTCATCTCAGCTATCTCATCTTCTGTACTCGGGCTCTGAGCCTTGCTCAGTTTGGCATTGCTTTGGATCGGTAATTCTCCTTTCTTGGAATTCTGCATGTTGAACCTTTTCAACACCTTATCCAAGTAGCTACTCTGACTAAGTCCAATTAGTCTTTTACTCCTTTCTCTTAATATCCTTATCCCTAGGATATAGGCAGCTTCTCCAAGGTCCTTCATAGCAAAGCACTTCCCAAGCCAGGACTTAACCTCCTGCAAGGTTGGGATGTCATTTCCAATGAATAGTATGTCATCCACATACAGTACCAAAAAGCTAACTATACTCCCACTAGCTTTGACATACACGCGTGACTCATCTTCACTTCTTGAGAAACCAAACTCTTTGACCTTCTCATCGAAACAAAGATTCCAACTTCGAGATGCTTGTTTCAATCCATAAATGGATTTCTCAAGCTTGCACACTCTATTGGGGTACTCTGCACTGACAAAACCCTCTGGCTGATTCATGTAAACATCCTCAGCCAACTTTCCATTAAGGAAAGCGGTTTTGACATCCATTTGCCATATTTCATAATCATGAAATGCAGCAATGGCTAGCATAACCCTAATAGACTTAATCTTTGCTACTGGTGAAATGGTTTCATCATAATCAATACCCTGAGTCTGAGTAAAACCCTTCGCGACCAGTCGAGCCTTATAAGTGTGCACCTTCCCATCAATGTTGGTCTTCTTCTTGAAGATCCATTTGCACCCGACTGTCTTACGGCCTGGTACATTGTCAACCAAGTTCCAAACTTGATTGTCATACATGGACTGTATCTCGCTGTCCATAGCCTCCTTCCATTTAGCAGACTCTGGGCCTGCCATGGCTTCCTTAACATTGTTAGGTTCATCCAGATTTACCAGTGTACTGTCACTGATAAATGTATCACCTTCCGTAGTAATATGAAATCCATAATAAAACTCAGGTGTGTTCCTAACCCTTGTGGAACGCCTAGGAAGTATAGACTCGTCAGCTGGATCAACAGGAATTTCCTCCTCAGGTTGATTGCTAGTGTCTGAGGTTCCTTCACCAATTGAGTCTTGAATTTCTTCAAGGTCAATTTGCCTCCCACTGTCTCCTTGGTTTATAAATTCTCTCTCTCGAAAGACCCCTCTCCTTGCCACAAAGACCACATTCTCACTCGGTCTATAGAAGAGGTAACCAAAGGATTTTTGTGGGTAGCCGATGAAAATACACCTTTCACTTCGAGGTTCGAGCTTGTCATGAGTCTCGCGCCTCACGAAAGCCTCGCAACCCCAAATCTTGATATGGTCCAAATTGGGAACTTTCCCAGTCCACATTTCATGAGGTGTTTTGCCAACCTTCTTTGTAGGGACTAGATTAAGGATGTGGGCGGCAGTCTCTAAGGCATACCCCCAAAAAGAGATTGGTAGCGAAGCTCGACTCATCATAGAGCGAACCATGTCCAACAAAGTTCGATTACGCCTCTCAGCTACACCATTCAGCTGTGGTGTCCTGGGAGGTGCCAATTGTGAGACAAGCCCACACTCCTTAAGATAGTCGAGGAACTCAGTACTAAGATACTCACCACCTCGATCGGATCGAAGCACCTTAATGTTCCTACCCAATTGATTTTCTACTTCCTGTTTAAACTCTTTAAACCTTTCAAAAGTTTCTGACTTATGTTTGATTAAGTAGACATAACCATATCTACTAAAATCATCAATAAAAGTCATATAATAGCGATTAGCATCCCTTGTGGCGGTTTTGAATGGTCCACATACATCAGTATGTATAAGGTCCAACAAACCCTCACCCCTTGCACAAGTACCAGTGAAGGGTGATTTTGTCATTTTTCCAAGTAGACAAGACTCACAACTATCATCCGACTTGAGGTCGAACGACTCCAAGACTCCATCCTTTTGGAGCTGGCCTATGCGTTTCTTGCTTACATGTCCAAGACGAGAATACCACAAAGATGCTTTATCCAGGCTAGTAGAAGAATCAATACATAATACATTATTTCCTAAATTATCTACAACCGATACAGCTTCATACACACCATCACAAGGTAATGCTTTAAAATAAAGAACATTATTAAAGAAAGCATTAATACTACCAACTTCATTATCAAAAGAAAAGGTAAAACCTTGTTTGTACAAAGCATGAAACGAAATAATATTCCTCGCCATTTCAGACGAGTACACACATTTATTCAAATCTAACTTTAACCCACTATCTAACAACAAAGTATAAACTCCAATCTTGGCAACAGGTGCAACCTTCTTGTTCCCCATTATTAAGTTTATCTTTCTGTGCTCCACATCCTCACTTCTTCTTAGGCCCTGCAAGTCACAACAGATGTGAATACCACAATCTGTATCAAGAACCCAAGAATTAGAATATGGTGAGTTATTAGATAATATAGTGTAAATACCTGCATGAGATGCTTTCACTTTCCCATCCTTTACATCCTGCAAGTACTTTGGGCAGTTTCGCTTCCAGTGCCCCTTATTTTGACAGTAGAAGCATTCAACATCCTTAGGGATGGCAGAAGGAGTGATAGAACCACCTTTGGTTCCAGATGAGGAGCCTTCAAGGGACTTTCCCTTGGTACCCTTCGAAGGGTGCTTCCTCTTCTTCCCTTTGCCTTGCCCGATAGCCAAAACAGGGGTAGTAGTAGGAGTAGGAGTAGTAACTGACTTACTCTTAAGACCACTTTCGCCAGTCTTCAGAAGTCCTTGAAGCTTACTGAGTGTGACTTCCTCCTTGTTCATGTGGTATGTCATACGAAATTGATCATAACACGAGGGCAAGGAGTGCAAAATGATATCAATTGCCAACTCCTCAGGGAAGTTCACATTCAGTTTCATTAGACGGTCCACATACCTTTGCATTTTCTGCATGTGGCTCGTGATTGGTTCGCTATCCTTCATACGGGTAGTGATCATGGAGGAGATTATTTCATACCGCTCTTGACGAGCACTCTGATGGTACCTTTCCATCAGATCCTGATGCATCTCAAAAGGGTAATAGTCCTCACAAGACTTTTGGAGTTCAGCTGTCATGGTGGCCATCATGATGCATGCCACCTTGGTGGCATCTCTTTCATGTGCCTGATACTCAGCGACCTCCTCAGGAGTAGCAGTGGACTCATCAAGCTCCTTTAGCTCCTTATCGAGGACATATTCCTTGTCCTCGTAATGAGTGACCATCCTGATGTTCCGGATCCAATCCATGAAGTTGGTACCATCAAAGATGACCCTCCCACAAAGGTTCATAAGGGAAAAGGAGCCAGTAGGGTTAGAGCTCGAAGCATTGTTGTTGGAAGACATCTGAAAAGAAGAAAACAAGTTTAGATTAGATATATCGAATCCTTAATAATACACCCAAATGTAATATTAAGGCTAGGATCCAACACAATATATTATAACTTAGAAGAGGGATGCCGTAATCTAAGCTATAACATATTTGAAGGTAGGTGAATGACGATTCACCAATTTCCACCATGAAAACGAAATGAATTATTAGGTTTAATTGGTTTTGAAATTCCTAGATTCTTTTGAGATTCATTCAACTTTTCAATGGCATGTTTCAATCTCGATTGTGCCCTTCAAGTTTTGTGACTGGGATGCCGAGGATCACAAAACAAGGTGTGAATAACCATGCAAATTTACTTGGTACCCTTAATATTATCACCTAATCAATGTGCCGGTTAACCACACACGCTCCACCGATCTATGATAAACATTAAGTCACCCTTCGTGATCCTTACTAGTCCAAGTTAGTGTGCCGGTTAACCACACACGCTCCACCAACGACTTGGTAAGGTACAAAGTGTGAATTTCATGGGTTAGCACCATATTCACATTTTCCTAAAGTAATTAAGATTGGGAATTAATTAAAGGTTTAGTTACTTTATAATATTCATTATACTTTTAATGAGAATTTAAAGTCATTGTCCTACCCGTTCGGCTAACGACCCTCCACCGATCAAGGAAGCGATGGGTGAGAATGGACACCCATTAAGTTGCCATTTTATAGGCAACAACCTTATACCCCCCTTATAGACCGGCTTTGTGAATGAGGCCTACTAACGGTAAAACGACTTAATCTTATACATATATATAATAATTAACCATTAATGTTATAAATAGTATAAGGGTTGAATTTTAACTTTTAAAACTCTAAGGGTTTGGAATTAAAGTATATTAAAGTGTGTGTAACTTTACAAATTCCAAAACTTGAGGACAAGTTTTGAAACTATTCAAAACTTTTCATTTCATAACTTATGAATTAAAGGTTCATAAAATGAAGACTCTTCATTTTCATGTAACTTATGTGTTTTAAGTGTGCATAAATGAAAGTGACCTTTGGAAATCCATAACTTGAGGACAAGTTATGGACTCCATTAAAACACATAAATGATCAAGAATTATCAATAAACAATTTAGCAAATAATTCCTATGATCTAACAATAATTCATAAGAACATGAACATCATATCAAAAATTCCAAGAACATATGAACACATATTATCATGAAATTTTGATATAAGCCATTGTAAATGGATTAGCATAAACATTACACCATCTAAAACAGGTTTTATAACACCAAAACAGTTTAGGGTAATGTTTCTAGTCGATTTCCAGCAGCAAAACTCGAAAATCTGCATTCTGAGGCTTCTACTCGTCGAGTGCACGAACCTACTCGATGAGTAGGATGAATTTACTCATGGACTCGGAGAGTCCCCCCATGGACTCGGCGAGTTCATGCTGCAGAATGCAGAAAACTTGAGTTTTTCAACAAGTTTGCAACAAGTATCAAACAAACAAGCCTAGGCTCTAACACCACTGTTGGGTTTTGAGCAAACTAACACTCCTAAGGTGTTCATGCAACCCTAGAAACCTTGGATCTATGTTTGTCTAAAATACATGCAAAATAATTTTCCAAGGTTCATAACCTATCTAGCATACATGGGGTACTTTTAAACATAAAAGATACTAGAAGAATTACATACCCTTGTTAGTGAGTTGATTCCTAATAACCCATGTCTTTTCCTATTCCAAGGATCCATGGGTTAAAAGCTCCATGGATCATCCATGGACTCCCATTCAAGCTTAGCCCATTTCCTTATGAGTGTTAGCCCACACTATATAAGTACAATAGCCCATTATTTAATTAGTCACCTTATGATCACTAAATTAATTCATAATTAATTTAAGATCAATACTAATTAAATAATACAATTTCATATTAATATATTATAACTTATAATATATTAGTAGGCCGCAAATATACTCTTCTCATAATGTTATCCATATAAATAGTTCGGGTGAAGTGCAACCCAAATGGACCATTCCGGGTCGGGTCAAGTATATACCAAATAAGTTATGGACTTAGACACCTTATCCAACAGTAGACTCGCGTGAGTCTCTCCATTTTGAAAGTTTCTTTGATTGGCAGGAAGTGGGCGGACTTCGTCAACCGATCGAGAATCACCCAGATGGCGTCGTGCCCACTCGGTGACTTGGGTAATTTGGTGATAAAATCCATAGAAATTTTCTCCCACTTCCACTCAGGTATCTCCGACTGGTGGAGTAGACCTGAGGGTTTCTGATATTTGACCTTCACCTTGGCGCAAGTCAGGCACTTGCCCACGAAGGTAGCAATCTCTGCTTTCATGTTCGTCCACCAATACAGTTTCTTGAGATCGAGGTACATCTTGTCCGAACCTGGGTGAATGGAGTATTTAATCTTGTGAAGTTCGTTCATTACAACCTCTCTGTAACCACCGAACTTTGTGGTCTAGATCCGGTCGAAGAAATAATAGACTCCGTCTCCCTTGATCTCTAGGTTCTTTCCTATTCCTCTCAAGGCTTCACCCGGCATGTTCTCTGGTTTTAAGGCTTCCAACTGAGCCTCCTTGATTTGCACGGATAAATGGGAATGGATAGTCATGGTCAGTGCCTTCACTCTACGACCTGAGTATTCCTTCCGGCTGAGGGCATCTGCCACCACATTGGCCTTGCCGGGATGGTAGCGATTTCGCACTCGTAATCGCTGAGTAGCTCAACCCATCACCGTTGTCTCATGTTCAGCTCCCTCTGGTCGAAGATATGCTACAGACTTTTTATGGTCAGTGAAGATAGTGCACTTGGTTCCGTAGAGATAATGTCTCCATATCTTCAGTGCGAAGACTACTGCTCCCAATTCCAGATCGTGTGTTGTGTAGTTGACTTCGTGTGCTTTCAGCTGTCTTGAGGCATAGGCAATGACTTTTCCCCGTTGCATGAGCACACAGCCTAGGCCCTGATTAGATGCATCGCAGTAGACAACGAAGTCCTCCGTCCCTTCGGGTAGAGACAAGATAGGTGCGCTGCACAAGGCCTGCTTCCATGTTTGGAACGCAGTGTCTTGCTTTTCACTCCAACAAAAGGGTACGCCTTTCTGAGTCAGAGTGGTTAAGGGTTTGGCAATTCTGGAGAAATTCTGGATAAATCTGCGATAGTAGCCAGCAAGACGCAAGAATTGACGGATTTCTGTGGGCGTATTCGGTACTGACCAGTTCTCTATCGCCTTGATTTTGGAGGGGTCCACGTGTATGCCTTCCTCGCTTACCACGTGACCTAGGAAGGTTACTTTTCGAATCCAGAATTTGCACTTGGAGAATTTCGCATACATCTTCTCCGTCCTTAGGGCTTCCAGCACCGATCTCAAGTGGTGTCGATGATCTTCCTCACTTCTATAATAGACAAGTATATCGTTGATGAACACGATTACGAACTTGTCTAGGAAAGAACGGCACACCCGATTCATCAGGTCCATGAATACTGCCGGTGCGTTGGTTAGACCAAAGGGCATTACTACAAATTCGTAGTGACCATACCGAGTCCGAAATGCTGTTTTAGGAACATCACTCTCATGGACTCGCAGCTGATGGTACCCTGATCTTAGGTCTATTTTGGAAAAGTAACTAGCTCCTTGAAGTTGATCGAAGAGGTCGTCGATTCGAGGAAGAGGGTAACAATTTTTGACTGTGAGCTTGTTCAGCTCTCGGTAGTCAATGCACATCCGAAAGGATCCATCCTTCTTTTTCACAAATAAGATCGGGGCTCCCCAGGGTGAGGAACTCGGTCTGATGAACCCTTTGCTGAGCAGCTCATTGAGTTGACTGGATAACTCCTGAATTTCTGCTGGCGCCAATCGATATGGGGATTTAGCTACGGGGTAGCTCCGGGGACTAAGTCGATGCGAAACTCGACTTAGCGTTCGGGAGGGATTCCCAGGAGATCTTCGGGAAAAACATCGGGAAAGTTGCAGACTTCGGGGATGCTCTCGAGGTCTTTAACTTCCTGCTTCTCGTTAATGACGTGGGCTAGGAATGCATAACACTCCTTTCGCAGGAGTTTCTGGGCTTGGATGCATGGAATGATACGGAGGTTCGAACTGAGTTTATCGCCGTAAATCATGAGAGTTTCATCAGAGGAGAGATTGAGGTGGATAGGTTTTTCGTAACATAGGATATCAGCATGATTGGGGCTCAACCAATCCATGCCGATGATGACATCAAAGCTTTTTATGGAGACTGGCATAAGGTCGATGGGAAAAGAATGATCATTTAGGGTAAGAGTACAGCCTACATATATATCATTAGTGCTCTCTTTCTCACCGTTAGCCATCTCGAATGTAAATGTTTCAGTTAATGGTTGAGGTTTATGCCAAAGAAGATGCTTGAATGCATGGCTAACAAAACTTCTCTCCATACCAGAATCGAAAAGAATGCATGCATAAGAGTTGTCGAGGAGGAACGTACCTGAAACAACGGTGGGATCAGCGACTGCCTCTTCTTGCCCCATCGTTAGCACTCTCCCCGTGCCACCTGCTGTTGTTGCCTTGGGGCAGTTTCTCTTGAAATGCCCGACTTCCCCACAGCCATAACAGGCTTTACCGACACCTACTCCAGAGGCCTGATCGGTTGGTTGGACTGGTGTTCTGCAGCTTTGAGCCATGTGACCCTTCTTGCCACAGTTGCTGCTGAGCATTTCACGACATGGGCCGGGGATGCGATGATGATAGTTGCATTTGCTGCACCAAGGGAGGGTACCAGTATATCCACTGGTAGGTGCTTGAGTGGCAGGAGCAGCGACAGGAGTAGTAGCAGCGTGGACTGCCACCGTTTGCTATTTCTTCGAGGGCTCCTGTGAAGACTGGCCCTTCCGCTGCTTCCAAAACTTTCTTTTCTCACCACTCCCTTTAGCTGGCTCAGGAGCGGTTGCCACTTTATCAAGATCAACTCCGTGATCTATGAGAGTTTGCGCCAGACACTTAGCATTGTCAAAGGTGTTTGGCCTAGCAGCCAAGACATTTCCTTTAGTGGGTTGTGTCAGTCCCCAAATGTATCTCTCTACCTTCTTGCTTTCTGGGGTGACCATTCACGGACAAAGAAGTGCTAGGTCTTCAAACCTAGAAGTGTAGGCAGCAATGTCGGATTCCTTCATCCTTAGGTTCCAGAGTTCGTGCTCTAGTTTCTGCATCTCTCCCCGTGGGCAGTACTCAGCTATCATGAGTTCCTTTAAGCTTTCCCAACCCATAGCATTTGCCGCTGGTAGGGTTAGGGATTTGACCCGGCCATTCCACCAGGTCAGTGCCCTATTGGCGAAAGTGCAAGCGGCGAATTTTACTTTGTTGGCTTCAGAACAGGAACAGATTTCGAAAATGGACTCGATCTTTTCGAACCATTGAGTCAGGGCAATAACTCCTCCTTTGCCGTCGAAAGATGTGGGTTTCACGCTGATGAAGTCTTTATAGGAACACTCCTTCTGGTGTCCCTGACCACCTTCATGATTTTGGGGATACGTACCACCTCCCCGATCACCAGATCCGCCAGGATTCATCTGTGACATCGCGGCAGCCACAATAGCAGTAACAGCTGCTTGGAACATAACGGGATCGAACTGAGGGGGCGGTGGTGGTGGTGGAGTGTCGTTATTCCTTCTGACAGGTCTTTTTCGAGGAGGCATCTTGTTCTAGAACCAATCAGGAAGAAGAGGATGGTAAGTTCTCAAGATATATGAAACAAAATATATCCTATCCTGATAATAAAGTGTGCTACCAAGCGATAAGCAAAGGAAAGTTACTAATGCAAGTAAGTTATCGCTAAGAAACGAATAGGTAGCAACACTAGGAATGAATTTCTACAATGTATTCGGCTCTGACTAAAATACTCCTATAGTATTTTAAGTTGTATTGATACTGGGTAAGTTTTAGGCCTGTTGCAACACCAAAGTCACTCCCAAGAACATGTTGGTCTTGTGTCGAATAAATATAGTTGATCAGGCTATATTGACCCTAGACATGATTACATAACTGCCCAGGTTTAACCGTAGTGTTTAACATCCAAAATACTTTTGTTTTGTTCTACTCATGATACTAATTCTGGTATGTAGGTATACTTGTATACTTTTTGAGAAAATACTTGTATTTTAAAAGTATACTTTTAGTTCAGAGTACTTCAGCCCCTTAGTGTTTATAGTTGTATACCATGTAAGGTTCGGTATACTTAGTTCACTATAAACAATAGCTCTGATACCAATCTGTCACACCCCGAAACCGATGGCGGAAACGTTACGGGGCAGAGGACGTCATGTGTAGTATCACAACAGTTGTATCATAGTGAGTGAAGTAAACACAACCATTACATTATAATATGAGTATTTACATTCTTGAAAGCATGGTTTATACATAACAGTATATATAGAAAAAGTAAAAGACGTGACTTCAGAATGTTCCGTCTTCTCCAAAAGTTGGCAGGAGTACCTGTCTATTGATGCCCTGAGAATACAAGCAGTTTTAAAATATCAGCATAAAGCTAGTGAGTTCATAAGCGTTTAGTTATGGAGAAAGAAATGTTTCTTTGATCCTTTGAAAAGTGTTTCCCAAGAAAATCCTATATTTTCTTATGAAAGAGGTTTGATTATCCATTAGTTATATGTTAAATAGCCTGTTTATGAAAGGTTGAGTTATCCCAGGAAAATCCTATATTTTCCTTAAAAGTTGATAGTCGGTTATCGATTCTGAAATGAGGTGTACAAGTATCTACCATACTTGTATCGTTATATGTAGTTTCCTTGAAAAACCCTGTTTACTCTCAGTGAGATCTATTAGCCTTATTACATAAATAAAACTAATAAAGAAGTAGGTAGTGAACTAGATCCTAAGGGTATTATCAATACCCTCTAGTAATCAAATCCGTTATTACTTTGAGGTTAGTTCACTTGATTCATTATTACCAAAGTAAATCTCTATTATCTAGGTTGCGAGTTTTATAACCATACATTAAACTGGATATGGAACGTAACGGGGCCAGTATCTTTTATGACTTTGTCACCCGTAGACCTGACGGTCCCACTGTAGCTAGCAGCGAGGTGCGGGGTAGTCAGTCCTGTATAGATCTATACAAAATAGTCACGCTCTCCCTACAAGAGATTCTGGTTATAAGAGTTAGTCCTACACTCACGAAATCCGGTGGAGTGTTACCAAGGACACGTCTCCAATCCTAAGATGACAAACTTACAAGTAATAGTATCGAAAATCCTATTTATGGTTTGTATAAATCCTTTATAAAATATCACATTTTATGATAAGATTTACAAGTTCCTTGCTTTAGTTTTGAAGACTGTTTCTACGAGTTGATTTCTTAATCGATTGGTAAAACGGTTTTCTGTGTTAAAAGCATACTGAACATATAATTATTTTAAACAAAATAATATACTTGAGCACAAGTTTCCTTGTACTTTTGCTTGTATTCCCCCCTGAAAACATGAAAAACTCAGAAAAAGCGTAGGGGTATGAACTCACCTGAAGTGAGTGATGCGAATGTAAGATCGGAAAAAGGATGCTAAGTGTCAAGTGAAGACTTGAGCACACACAGATCCTATTTAGCATATAAAGGCACATATATGAACACAATTAGTGTTTACTCAAATAATGAGGTAAAGAATAACACTTTAAGGACTAAGAAATCCTTAATGGAAGTGTTACAATCACTTAGGATTTCATAAGGGTTGTATAGCCACTTAAAGGAAGTTTTCGGTCCAAGTGGTTTTCGGTCCATGAAGGGTTTTCGGTCCATGAAGGTGACTGAAAACTCAGGATGTTTGATGCATGTGGTGATTTTCAAGGGCTTTCAAACATGCATAGGGGTTCTAAGTTTTATCCAAAGCCTTAAGTGAGTTTTAAGGTCTTAAAGGCACTTTTCTTTAGGGTTTTCGGTCAAAGGAGATACATTATACCGAAAACTCCTTTTGTTCTTGGAAAAATGACGATTTCAAGGCCTTAAACAAGAGTTTCAACTAGATAATAAGTGCAGGAAAGTAATACTTACGATTTAGAGGCTAAAAGAGTTGATTTATGGACCAAAACACTAGTGTGTGTTCTTGGTGTTCTTGAAGATTAAACCCAAAAGATGAAGTTAAGGGATGAAATCGAAAGGTGTTACTAGTTAGGAAGATCTAATAACAAAACAAGGGGAAATAAACACTTACATTTTCGAGAATTTGAAGATGAAAGTGAAGAACTTGATGATACTTGAGAGAGTTTTCGAGTTCTAGACTTGTAAAAAGGGAAAGAATGATCAAAATGATCATGAAATATATATGTATAGGGGAGTTTTCGGTCCCTTGATCGAAAACTCTAAGGTCTTGACCGAAAGCTCCTTTTTGAGGAGGTTTTTCGTTTTGCTTCATGTCTAGAACTTCAACAAATTCATCCTAACACCGATTCCTTTGATGTACTAAGTTTAGAATATTCCGTTAGTCCAAAAATAATACTGACGTGAACAGAAATAAATCCGAATTGATTTATTTAAACGCAAAGTCTTTCCCAAACTATCAAATTTGACGGAATTAAATAAAAAACTCAAATTGATTAATGAAAATTGAGTAAGGATAACGGAAAAAGTTTTGGGTTGTCACGTGCTACCCCTCCTCAAATCCAAAGGAAGCAGAGTGCTTCCATTGTCAAGAAAAAGGGCACTGGAAACGAAGCTGCCCCAAATACTTGCAGGACATAAAGGATGGGAAGATCAAGCCCTCCTTTTCAGGTATTTATACTATTCTGTCTAATAGCTCATCACATGCTAATTCTTGGGTCCTTGATACAGGATGTGGTTTTCACATTTGTTCTTATTTGCAGGATCTAAAAGGAAGTAGGGATGTGGAGCATGGGAAGATGAACCTGATCACGGGGAATAGGAAAAAGTCGTCTGTCACCAAGGTTGGAGTTTATTCTTTATTGCTCAATAGTGGGTTAAATTTAGATTTGAATAATTATTGCTACTCATCAGGTATGGCGAGAAATATTATTTCTTTTCATGGTTTGTATGAACAAGGTTTTACCTTTTCGTTTAATAATGAGATTGGTTCAATAAATGCTTATTATAATGGAATTTTTTTATTTTGAAGCATTTCCTTGTAATGATATATATATGAAACTGTGATGGTTGTAGATAACTTAGGAAATAATGTGTTGCATATCGATTCGTCTAATGTTTTGGACAAAGCATCCTTATGGCATTGTCGTCTTGGACATGTCAACAAGAAGCGCATAACCCAACTCCAAAAAGATGGAGTGTTGGAGTCATTCGACTTAAAGTCGGATGAAACATGTGAATCTTGTTTACTTGGAAAGATGACCAAGTCACCCTTCACTGGTTCTTGTGCAAGGGGTGAGAGTTTGTTGGATCTCAAACAAACAAATGTGTGTGGACCTTACAGATCCGCCACAAGGGATGCTAACCGCTTCTATGTGACTTTTACTGATGATTATAGCAGATATGGGTATATCTACTTAATCAAGCATAAGTGAGAAACCTTTGAAAAGTTTAAAGAGTTTAAACAAGAAGTGCAGAATCAATTGGGCAGGAAGATAAAGATGATCTGATCCGATCGAGGAGGAGAGTATCTTAGTATCGAGTTTCACGACTATCTTAAGGAATGTGGAATTGTTTCACAATTAACGCCACATAGGACACCACAGCTTAATAGTGTGGCTGAGAGGCGCAATCGAACCTTGCTGAACATGGTTCGTTCCATGATGAGTCGAGCTTCGTCACCTATTTTCATTTTGGGGGTATGCCTTACAGACTGTAGCCCATATCCTTAATCTTGTAACACACCGAATCTCAGGTATAAACTTTTCAGTCTTATATTTCCATTTGAAAGGTCAACTCAACGATTTGGATGCCCTGACTCGTCGAGTAGGCACGGATTTGGTCGCGTGTTTTAAGTGACCAACTCGACGAGTTGGAGGACCGAATCGACGAGTTGGAGCTGGAGGATGAAACTCTAATTTCTGGGGTTTTGCACCCTATTTAAAGGGTCATTAGCCTCCCTTACAGCCCCCTTAGAGCCCAGAAACCCTAAATCGCATTTTCTCTCCATATTTGTGTGTTTTTAAGCTTGGAAGGTGGATCTTGGTGAAAGGAGCCTGAAGATCAAGAAGCTTTGAGCAAGGAACAGTTGAGGATCGGAACTCTACTCCATTTTAGCATCACTTAAAGGTAACAAGTCGTTACCTTGAACTTCCTTCTATCTAGATCTCTTCATGATTGAGATTAGGGCTATTCTAGCATGATTGGTGGTTCATTTCGGGTATTGGGCAAGATCTGAAGTTGCAACTTCAGATCTAGGCTCATCTTGGTTCTCATGGTCATAAAGTTTTAGCCTTTAGCAAGATAATGCCTTTCCCTCACATAGAAACTCTTCTCTAGCTTGATGTTGGCCTTTAACACCTTGCATGTACTTAAAGTTTGCAACTTTACGTACGAAGTATGCTCTAGGAACTCATATCTGCAATATAGAGCTTTGGGGGGGGGGGCTTATAAGCATCTAAATGGAGAAAGGACCGAAGAGACTAGACGAGTTGCATGTCCAACTCGGCGAGTCCGATGAAGATTAGCCTTGAGGGTTTCTGCATGAACTCGGCGAGCCAGCAGGATGACTTGACCAGCCAGTTAGGGTTTCCTTGAATGTGAACACGCATGGACTTAACGAGTTGACTGGAAACTCGACGAGTCAACTGGGAGGTTTCACGACTTCTCGAGTTCTGGAAGGACTCGACGAGTCAGTGATCTGCACTCGACGAGTCAGTGATCTGCACTCGACGAGTTGGGTCAATATGGACTGTTGACCTTTACCGTTGACCTTGACTTTGACCAAGGATTGACTAGTTGACTTCTGGGGGTATTTTGGTAACTTGGAAATTTATGGAAACGGTCTTATGGTAAATATAGGTGGTGGAGTTCGTGGCTGTGGTTCGAGAGTTTGAGCTTATCACTTCAGCTCAACAGTTGTGAGGTGAGTTTTACTCACTATGCTCAAGGGTCTAAGGCACCAAAGCCGCCCCTTTGGATTGTTATCCTGATATGTTATGCTAGTATGAGCTGTTAGATTAGCATCCTGGTAGATATGATGGTATTATGTTGCTATGATTTGTTAGATCAGTATCCTAATAGGTACGATGATGTTATGCTAGTTTGATATGTTAGATCGGTATTTTTGTCTGTAGATTGTTATGTGATTATCTGATATGTTAGATCGGTATTTTTGTCTGTAGATTGTTATGTTAGATCAGGGTTTTGTTCGTCTTCCTGGGCTTGGCAGTACATTCAGCATAGGTGTGCGGGATATCTAGCATATGTGGTGGATACGCGAGTCAGGGATCAGGTTTTAGTATCAGAGGTTCCAGTGGTTAGAGAGTTTGCTGACGTGTTTCCGGAGGAGTTACCCCAAGTGCCTACGGAGAGACAGGTTGAGTTTAGGATCGACCTAGTGTTGGGTATGGCCCATATCGCCAAGGCGTAGTACTGGTTGGCACCACCAGAGATGCAGGAGCTGTCATCACAGCTGCAGGAACTACTGGGCAAGTAGTTCATTCGTCCGAGCAGTTCCCCGTGGGGAGCGCCGATACTCTTCGTCAGGAAGAAGGATGGTTCACACTAGATATGCATTGATTACCAGGAGTTGAACTGACGGTAAAGAACCGTTATCCGCTCCCGATGATAGATGATCTTTTCGATAAGTTGCAGGGAGCATCTTGGTTCTCCAAGATAGACCTAAGGTCCAGGTACCATCAGGTTAGGGTTAGGGAGGAGGACGTGAACAAGACCGCCGAAATCGTTATGGACATTACGAGTTCATGGTGATGCCGTTTGGGCTAACCAACACGCCAACAATATTTATGGACCTAATGAATCGGGTCTGCAGGCTGATGCTCAATCGCTCGGTCATAGTGTTCATAGATGATATATTGGTGTACTTCAAGATCCGAGAGCAGCATGGGGAGCATCTACGGGAGTTATTGGGAGTTCTGAGGCGAGAACGGCTTTATTCCAAGTTCTCGAAGTGCGAGTTTTGGTTACGAGAGGTTCAGTTTCTTGGACACCTCGTTAACCAGGAGGGGATTTTGGTCGAGCCGGCCAAAATCAAGGCGGTTATGCAGTGGGAGGTTCCGAAATCTCCCTCAGACATCAGGAGCTTTTTGGGATTGGCAGTGTACTACCGGAGATTCATACAGGATTTCTCCAAGATTGCAGTACCTCTCACTCGTCTGACGAGGAAGGGGTGGATTTCCAATGGGGCCCCGAGCAGCAGAGGGCGTTTGAGACCCTCAGACAGCGACTATGCGAGGCTCTAGTCTTGACTCTTCCAGAGGGAGTTGAGGATTTTGTTGTGTTCTGTGATGCATCCATCACGGGACTGGGGGCGGTACTCATGTAGAGAGGACGGGTGATAGCCTATGCATCGCGACAATTGAAGCCGCATGAGGCGAGATACCCTACTCATGATCTGAAGTTGGGAGTGGTGGTATTCGCTCTCAAGATTTGGAGACATTACCTCTATGGGGTCCGTTGTACCATCTACACGGACCACAAGATCCCGAGACACATCATGCATCAGCCGAACCTGAACATGAGACAACGCAGGTGGCTGGACGTAGTCAAGGACTACGACTATGAGATCCTTTACCACCCAGGTAAATCGAACGTGGTGGCGGACGCTCTGAGCCGCAAGTTAGCCGGATCATCCTCTACAGTGACGTGTATGAGGATTTTAGTGGATTCTCCACTTGTGGGCTTGATCAGAGAATCCTAGGCAGATGGTATGCGTCAGGAGAATTGGAAGCTGTAGAGGATTAGGGGTGAGAACACCCGGTTTGTTCAGGATAGTTGGGGATTATTGGCCCATTGCGGTCGGGTCTGGGTTCCGATGTCTGGTGGGGTCAGACAGACTATATTGGAGGAGGCTCATAATTCTTTCTTCTCTATTCACCCGGGGCCCACCAAGATGTACCGGGACTTGCGATTGAGTTACCGGTGGCCGTGCATGAAGCGAGAAATCGCTTGGTATGTTGAGAGGTGCTTGACCTGCAGGATGGTCAAGGCCGAACACTAGAGGCCGCATGATAAGCTGCAGCCTCAGGAGATTCCCATGTGGAAATGGGAGCAGATCACGATGGACTTCATCACCAAGCTACCGAGAACGAGGAAGGGGTTCGACACTGTTTGGGTCATCGTGGATCAATTGACCAAGAGTGCTCATTTTCCGCTCATTCGGGAGAGCTCATCGGCCGAGAAGTTGGCAGATGTCTACATACGCGGGATTGTCGCTCGTTATGGGGTTCCGGTCTCTATTCTCTCTGACCGTGATGTTCGGTTTACCTCCCGATTTTGGTAGAAGTTCCACGAGGAACTGGGCACACGACTGCACTTTAGTACAGCCTATCATCCATAGACGGACGACCAGAGTGAGCGGACCATACAGACTCTTGAGGATATGTTGAGAGCCTGTGTTTTGGACTTCGGTGGGAGTTGGGACTCCTACCTATCCCTTGCAGAGTTCTACTATAACAACAACTTTCACTCCAGCATTGGTGCTCCACCATATGAGTTATTGTATGGGCGGAGATGCCGCACCCCAGTCTGTTGGGGTGAGGTGGGTCACAAGGTGATGGGTCGAATCGAGGTAGTCTTGCAGACTACCGATATGATTCAGCAGATTAGACAGTGGCTGCAGACCGCACAGAGTCGGCAGAAGAGCTACGCCGACCGGCGCCGATTTGACTTGGAGTTTCAGGTCGGTGACATGGTACTCCTGAAGGTCTCACCCTGGAAGGGTATGATCCACTTCAGGAAGAGGGGGAAATTGGGTCCCCGATACATTGGATCGTTCTGAATCATTTCCAGGGTTAGCAAGGTGGCATATAGACTCGAGCTACCAGAGGAGCTTAGCCAGAACCGCAGTACTTTCCACGTTTCGTAGTTGTGGACGTGCGTTCTAGACGAGGAGGC
Source organism: Lactuca virosa (assembly GCF_052849685.1). Classification (NCBI taxonomy): domain Eukaryota; kingdom Viridiplantae; phylum Streptophyta; class Magnoliopsida; order Asterales; family Asteraceae; genus Lactuca; species Lactuca virosa. Next base: position 365,737,643 of record NC_136433.1, on the reverse strand, counting down.
GATAGTGTCATTAGAGGATATTCAGGTCGATGAGCACCTGAATTATGTAGAGAGGCCGGTAGCTATTCTGGAGAGGAAAGTGAAGGTTCTACGAAACAAGGAAGTACCTTTGGTAAAGCTACAATGGGAACATCGGCGAGAATCTGAGTGGACTTGGGAGCCGGAGGCTGAGATGCGGGAGCATTATCCGGAATTGTTCACCGCAACGGACTTTGAGCACGAAGTCTAGTTCAAGTGGGGGAGAATTGGAACACCCCGACTCTCAGGTATAAACTTTTCAGTCTTATATTTCCATTTGAAAGGTCGACTTGACGAGTTGGATGCCCTGACTCGTCGAGTAGGCACGACTTTGGTGACATGTTTTAAGTGACCAACTCGACGAGTTGGAACTGGAGGATGAAACCCTAATTTCTGAGGTTTTATACCCTATTTAAAGGGTCATTAGCCTCCCTTACAGCCCCCTTTGAGCCCAGAAACCCTAAATCACGTTTTCTCTCCATATTTGTGTGTTTTTAAGCTTGGAAGGTGGATCCTGGTGAAAAGAGCTTGAAGATCAAGAATCTTTGAGCAAGTAACAGTTGAGGATCTGAACTCTACTCCATTTTAGCATCACTTGAAGGTAACAAGTCGTTACCTTGAACTTCCTTCTATCTAGATCTCTTCATGCTTGAGATTAGGGCTATTCTAGCATGATTGGCGATTCATTTTGGGTATTGGGCAAGATCTAAAGTTGCAACTTCAGATCTAGGCTCATCTTGGTTCTCATGGTCATAAAGTTTCAACCTTTAGCAAGATAATGCCTTTCCCTCACTTAGAACCTCTTCTCTATCTTGCTTTTAGCCTTTAACACCTTCCATATATGTAAAGTTTGCAACTTTACGTAGGAAGTATGCTCTAGGAACTCAGATATGCAATATAGAGCTTTGGGGTGGCTTATACGCATCTGAATAGAGAAAGGACCGAAGAGACTCGACGAGTTGCATGGCCAACTCAGCGAGTCCGATGAAGATTAGCCTTGAGGGTTTCTGCATGAACTCGGCGAGGCAGCAGGATGACTCGACGAGCCAGTTAGGGTTTCCTCGACTGTGAACACGCATGGACTCGACGAGTTGACTGGAAACTCGATGAGTCAACTGGGAGGTTTCACGACTTCTCGAGTTTTGGAATGACTCGACGAGTCAGTGATCTGCACTCGACGAGTTGGGTCAATATGGACTGTTGACCTTGACCGGTGATCTTCACTTTAACCAAGGGTTGACTAGTTGACTTCTAGGGGTATTTTGGTAACTTGGAAATTTATGGAAATGGTCTTATGGTAAATATAGGTGGTGGAGTTCGTGGCTGTGGTTCGAGAGTTTGAGCTTATCACTTTGGTTTGATAGTTGTGAGGTGAGTTTTCCTCACTATGCTCAAGGGTCTAAGGCTCCAAGGCCGACCCTTTGGATTGTTATCCTGATATGTTATGCTAGTATGAGCTGTTAGATTAGCATCCTGGTAGATAGGATGCTATTATGTTGCTATGATCTGTTAGATCAGTATCCTGATAGGTAGGATGATGTTATGCTAGTATGATCTGTTAGATCAGTTTGTTTGTCTGTAGATTGTTATGTGATTATCTTATATATGTGCACATGTTTATTAGTGGTTGAGGCTCATCTGATTTGTGCGAGAGCCAACAGACATGGGCATTCCAACCCGATGGTTGTGGGCCGTGAGTATTCCATACCGAGGATGATTGGACTCGTAGAATGAGGGTATTCCAACCCGATGGTTGTGGGTCTGGGGTATTCCATACCGAGGATGAATGGACCTATAGTATAATTTGCATTCAAACCCGATGGATGTGGGCCTAGGGTATTCCAACCCGATGGTTGATTGGACCCATAGTATGATGTTTGTGTTCTATGTATGTTGATGTGTGTATGGGTATTTTGGTGGAAGTCACTAAGCTTCGGGCTTACAATTGTTGATTTTGTTTCAGGTACTTCTGATGATCTCGGGAAGGCGAAGTCATGATCGTACGCCTCCTGTTGTTTATGATTTAACTATGGGATATTTTGACACCGAACTATTTTTGAAATAAGTTTTGTAATAATCAATGGTTTTGGAATATTTTTTTAAAAGTTTAAAATTGGCACGGTTTTTCTGGATGTTACAAATCTAGTACCAACTAAAAAGGTTGCCAGAACACCTCACGAAATGTAGACATGGAAGGTTCCCTCGTTAGCACATATCAAGGTTTGGGGTTACGAGGCCTTCGTAAGACGAGAGACTCACGACAAGCTCGAACCTCATAGTGAGCGATGTATTTTCATCGGCTACCCACATAAATCTTCTGGATTTCTCTTCTATAGACCGAGTGAAAATGTTGTCTTCGTTGCGAGGAGAGGAGTTTTCTACGATAGAGAACTCATATGCCAAGAGGACAGTGGGAGGCAAATTGACATTGAAGAGCTTCAAGAGTTAAGTGATGAAGGAACCTCAAACACTAGCGCTCAACCCGAGGAGGAAACTCCAGGTGAACCAGTTGACGAGTCCTTACCTCTCAGGCGTTCCAGTAGAGTTAGAATGGAACCTGAGTTTTATGGTTTCCATATTACTACTGAAGGTGATACATTTATCAGTGATAGTACACTGGTAAATTCGGATGAACCTAACAACTACAAGGAAGCCATGGCAGGCCCCGAGTCTGCAAGATGGAAAGAGTCAATAAACAGCGAGATTCAGTCCATGTATGACAATCAAGTTTGGAACTTGGTTGACAATGTACGGGGTCGTAAGACAGTCGGGTGCAAATGGATCTTAAAGAAGAAGACCGACATGGATGGGAAAGTACACACATATAAGCCGTGACTGGTTGCGAAGGGCTTTACTCAAACTCATGGAGTTGACTATGATGAGACCTTCTCACCAGTAGCGAATATTAAATCTATTAGGGTAATGTTAGCCATAGCTGCATTTCACGACTATGAAATATGGCAAATGAATGTCAAAACTGCTTTCCTTAATGGGAAGTTGGCTGAAGATGTTTACATGTGTCAGCAAGAGGGTTTTTTCAATGCAAAGTACCCTAATAGAGTATGTAACCATGATGTTAGTAAAATAGAGTAGTGTCCCTGTATCGTTTCTTGAACCTTGTAAAATAGTGTAGTGACACACAAACTATACCTATTATAGTTTTAATGTAAGCTCGGAATGAACTAGAAACTTTTACAATTTAGTTATACTAAATACCCTTATGCTCGACATGTTACAAAAGGGTTAAATATACGTAATATTTTATAAAATGTAGTGATAACTCGGTTTGTATTTAATTGCAAAGGTTTTGAAACTATTGAAAATCATTTGTATAAAAGCACAAGTCCTTGTGTTTTACTTGTACTCTCCCCTAAAAACATTGAAAAACAGTGAAAAGGTAGGGGTATGAACTCACCTTGAACGTGTGTGCTCGGTTGAGTCGCGAAGTGCTAACGATGATCCTTGGACTAGCGTACGAGCGAATAACGTTATCCTACAAATAATTATATTCGACATCGTATCTAAATTAATAAGATATTAATTTAAATAATGAATTAAATAATGTTGGAAATAATAATTAAAGTGTTAGGCAACACTTTAATTATGTAAGGAAAATACTTACAATTATTATTGAAATGTAGAAAGGGGTTTTCGGTGGACAAAATGGGGTTTTCGGTGAGGGTTTGGTGATTTCGGTGGGATGCTTGAAGATTTGAAGGTATGAATGAATGTTTTTGGTGTTCTTGGTGGAAATAAGAAGATTTGAAGATCTTCTAGGCAAAAATTCATGAGTTTTGAGAGAAAAATTGGCAAGGAATTCGGTGTGAAAAGTGGGAAATGAGGTTGAATTTGGTTGAACATATATATATATATATATATATATATATATATATATATATATATATATATATATATATATATATATATATATATATATATAGGAAATGGGAATTCGGTCTTAAAGGGCCCTAAGCTTTGCGAATTCGGTCCTTAGTGGGCTTTATAAGGCGAATTCGGTCACACCTAGACTGAACACAGCTTCTTGAATTGATTTAGGACCGAAAACTAACATGTGACAAGATTCCTAAAACCGAATTCTACTTGTTTTTTATTTCCATGACCGAATTCATGTTGTTTCTAGAATATATGGACCGAAATCCCTTTATGGTGTATTCATTTATGGATTAAGGCTTAGAATTTTGCCTTAACTTGATTTATACTAACCTAAACCAACTTAGTTTTCAATCCAAGCTTAGTTACTAGCTTATAAACAAGCGCTAATGGTTATAGATGCTAAAATGCAACAAGGATTGCAATGTGGATTCACTTGTGCTAAATTAGGGTTTAAACTTTGCTAGGTTTAAAATTTCGAGTTGTGACATCATCCCCCCGTTGGAGGGAATTTCTTCCCAAAATTCGAATTCTGAGTGGTTACTAGGAACTAGGAAAGAGGTGGGTACATCTGTTCCATTTGATCATCTGGTTCTCTAGTGACTTCAGATCCTCGCTTGTCGTTCCAGCGGATCTTCACTGTTGGGTCTGTTGTTCTGATCTGTAGAGGGTGTGCGGGTTTGACTTGCCAGTCTATGTTCATCCGAATAGTAGAATGTTCACTCGTAGTCCTGGGCATCCTTGTTCTGGAGTTTATGGTAGGGCTCATACTTGGTCCATCTATCATCACCTCGTGTATACAAGTCGTATATAATTAAGATTGATAAGACAATTGGATGTGCGACTCTGCCCCAGGTCCACAACCAGACAAGGAAGATGAGATAGGGCGAAAGCACACATCCTAAGTCCATAGAATCTTAATTATATACTACTGTGACAACCCGAATTTTTTTTTCTTTGAAAGCTCAGTCAGTCAACTCAACTGAGTGTCAGACTCATTGGTAATGAGTTCTAGCCTTGTTAAAGGTCATTCTGAGGAGTTTAAGCCTAGTACACTTAAGGAATAAGTATTTGGAAGTATCAACGGAAGTTCTAAGCCATCCAGCAAACCGTAAACCTCTTCATGAGGAGTTTACGGTCTGGACCCATGAGTTTACGGTCAGGGTAACCGTAAACTCCCTCATATATATATATATATATATATATATATATATATATATATATATATATATATATATATATATATATATATGTATGTATATTTTATGATCATTTTGATCATTTCTTCCCTTTCAAACTCAAGAAATTCCAAATCCTCTCAAGTATCATCAAGTTCATCATCCTAGATCACCAAAATCGTAAGTGTTCTTCCTTTGATTTATTGATACATCTCTTAATCTAGTATCATCTCATGATTTCATCCATGGAAATCATCTTTTCTTAGATCTTCAAGAAACACCAAGAACACCAAGAACACACACTAGTGTTCTTGGACCTTAATCACCATTTCAAGCCTCTATATCGTAAGTACTCCCTCCTTAGCTTGTTATCTAGTTTAAACACCTGATTAGAGCCTTGAAAACATCATTTTTTAGCCAAGAGCAAGGTGTTTACGGTCTAAGAGTATCTCCTTAGACCGTAAACTCTAATGAAAGGTGCATTAGAGACCCTAAACCCTTCGTAAGGCTAAGCATGGTCCCTAGAATCCGATGTCTTTGAATGAAGCCCTTGAAAACCATCATTGTGCAAAGATTTGATGAGTTTATGGTTGGATCTCCTTAGACCGTGAACTCCATGACCGTAAGGTCATTAGACCGTGAACCCATGGGACCGTGAACCCATTTGACCGTAAGGTCATAGGACCGTAAACACATGGGACCGTGAACCCATTTGACCGTAAGGTCATTAGACTGTAAACTCATGACCGTAAACTCCATTGGTGGCCGTGAACTCTCCCTTGATCAATCACGTGTGATTCAACACTTCATTACAAGTGTTTCCTAGTCCAGTGAGGTGTTTCCTTGCCTTTGGTTGCCTCTAAACGCTATATTTAAGTCAATATATGCCATTATATGTCATTTAGGACTCGTTAAGTCTCGGGACTTCATTCGTGGAACTTCTCATACTTACATGCATATTCACTTGAATCACCCACACCAGGTGAGTTCATACCCCGTAACGAATCTTTTAATTGTTTTAAATGCTTTTAAGGGGGGGGGGGAATACAAGTTGAACACAATTATAATTGTGTAAATGTTTGCTATAAACATCTTTCAAAAGATTGCTTATGTCTTTTATAAGTGATCAAAACATTTCAAAAAACTCTTTTAAAGTTATGTTACTTTATAGTTTTACAAAACTCCGTTTTTAAAGTACAAGCATAACTTAGTAGATAAATGAGTCTTTTCAATAACAGTTCAAGTAGAACATTAGTAAACTATAATAGGTATAGTTTAGGAAGACACTACTCATTACTTCTAGTATAATGAATCATACAAAGAGTCAGTTCATACATGAGTTAAAACATACTATTATCAGAAACTAAGAGAACATACTATTATGAGAAACTAAGAGAACATACTATTATGTGAAACTAAGAGAACATACTATTATGAGAAACTAAGAGAACATACTATTATGAGAAACAATACATACTATACACTATACAAGAGAACATACTATGATGAGAAACAAAGAGAACATACTACATACTAGACAGAGAGAACATACAATACATCTAGTACATACAATACATATACATTGTGATCTTCTCACATAAACGGTAATGTAAAAACTATATTTTTGGTTAATGATAGTCTAACTTGGGAAAATACACACTCATACAAGAAACAAACATACATACCATTTGATGCCTTGGTAGAAGGCTACGTTTAGTAGAAAGGACCATAATGCTAACCTTATGATTCCTTAATGTATACATCAAAGGATATATATACATATATATATATATATATATATATATATATATATATATATATATATATATATATATATATATATATATATACATATATATATATATATATATATATATATATATATATATATATATATATATATATATATATATATATATATATATATAGGATCCGACAGGTAATAGGATGTGTGCTCTCCGCTTCATTTCCTGTTCCTTGTTTGGTTGTGGGCTTGAAACAGATTCACCCAATCTATTATCTATTCGATTCTATATATATATATATATATATATATATATATATATATATATATATATGTTCAGTATACATTAAGTCATCATAAGGGTACCAGGTATGGGTCAAGTCATAGGACACAAAGTTAATGCATAGTTTTCTAGTACAAAACATACTTTCCAAATCAGAACTTTTGGTATACAAAACTAGAAACTTACCAGTTAAGGGTTTAATCCATTTTATTAAACCAGTATAAACTTAAAGGACCTTAGGTGATTAACTCTATAATACCTTAGTTTATACATCATGGTTATATATAATTAATACCCAATAGGTAGTTGGATGTGTGCTTTCCGCCTTTCTTCCTGTTCCTTGTTTAGTTGTGGGCTTAGGGCTGATTCACCCAATTAACTATCTATTCGATATTAGATCATATATATAGCCCGTATAAACTAAGTGATTATAGAAGTAATCACTGTCGTCACCATTTTATTATAAGGAATAAGGGTTTTGTTAAAGAATCTTTTCATTAAATATAACGGAACCATTAGAATTACCTCCATGAGTAACAAGTGAATACGCCAGGGTTATATACAACAATGATCTAACAAACAATGGGATGTGTGCTATCCCCCTTACTTCCTGTTCCTTGTTTGGTTGTGGGCTTAGGGCAGATGCGCACAGTCGATTGTTTTTTTACTCTGAGTTTTATATAACTTGTATCCATTTAGTACTCATAGAAAGGATTGTAGAATCATTTTTACATATCTTTCATCAAAGTAGGAAATAAAGGATTTTCTAAGAGGAATAGGCGAACTTTTCTAAACAGAACTTACAACTTACTACATTTTTCAACAACATTTTCAACAACATTTTACAACAACTTTCTACAACTTACTTACATCACTAAAATCTTATGAACTCGCCAACTTAATTGCTGATCAACTCTTTCAAATAACTTGTATTCTCAGGAGCATAGTAGACAGGTACTCGTGCTGTGAATTCAGAAGATGGAGCATAGTAGCTTCAAGTCTTGTTTTGTTATTTGATTTTGTATTCTATGTTTTGTGAACACACACATTGTAAACACTTTCTTTATAATGAAATGGTTGTTCATTACTTTGCTTACTATGATGCATGTCTTATGATACTAAAGATGACGTCCTCCACCCCCGAACGTTTCCGCCGTTCCGGTTTTGGGGTGTGACAACGTCTCTTGCGTATACACTTAGTAGTGTTAGGTTAACCGTATTTGTCCCTAGCTTCTGTGCTTGAACTTGACTTGCTGCATGAAGGGTAATCTCCTAACTAGTTTTATGATTCATATATCAAATTTTGTATGCTAGTTTAGGCTTCATGCTTTGGAAACCAATATTGCATGTATAATTAGAGAAAACTTAGATTCAAAGCATTAGGGTTGTACGTGCACCATAGGAATGTTAGAGTACATAAAACCCATCAAGGTTCAATACCAATTTCTCTCGCACCTTTTTCTTCGACCGATCCCTTCTCGGAATCCTCCTCATGAATCCCCTTCTGGTTCTTCCTCGACTCCTCTGTTGGCGGTGGTAGTAGGGTTGCGATATCTAGGTATGTCGTTTGTCCGAGAGTAGGGATGTCTAAAGGATCTATGAGATTAATAAAAAGATTTCTATTGAGCATTTTATGGTGTGACCCTTACCGGGTCCTCCTATAATTACGTAGTGTGTACAGGTTATATATAACTAAGATTGAATAGACCTTCGAATGAGTGATCCCACTAATACCACAACCAAACAAGGAACAGGAGGTAAAGCGAAAGCACAAATTCTAAGTCTATAAAATCTTAATTATATATACTCTTAACGTAAACACTAAGTAATTATAGACCTGCCAGTAAGGGTCTTTAGTTTTCACATAAGTTATTTATAGTATCTTAAAATACTCCTATAGTGTTTTAACTTTTATATATGATTCTAGAATTTCTTGGTATATGAAGATGATAAGTTTTTAGACTTGTTGTTATTTGTAACATCCCGAAATTTCAGAAGTTCAATGAAGGGCCAAAAGTGTAAATAAAAGAAGGAACTCGACGAGTAGGTCTGCTTACTCGCCGAGTTGGAGCGGGATTCTGTCGCGGTTTAAGTGGCCAACTCGCCGAGTCGGCGGCTTGGACTCGACGAGTTGGTGCTGTAGAGAGAAAACCCTAATCCTGGGGGTTGTGCCCTATATAAAGAACATTATAACCCACCCTTAGCCTCTTTACTACCCTTTTGAGATCCAGAAACCCTAAAATCGAGTGAGCCTCCATTAATAGAGAGAATAGAACTTTGGAGGAGGAAATCTTGGAAAAGGGCTTGAAGATCAAGAGGCTTGATGCAAAGGAGTGGTGTAGATACGAGATCTACTTCAGTTGGAGCTTATATTGGAGGTAATAAACTGTTGCTTGGGCTCTTTTGCATCTAGATCTTTTATCATTTGAGATTTGGGGCATTTTTGGTATGATTGGGAGCTATTTCGAGTTAGAGGCTTAGATCTGAGGTTGCTACCTCAGATCTAGGCTTGTGATGGTCCAAAATGTCATAAAGCTCCTGTCTAAGAGTTGTTGGTGAAGCCCCCTAGTCCTTAACCCTAGCTCTAGAGTGTTTTGGGCCTATATCTCCTTGGTTTCACGTAAAGTTTGCCACTTTATGTGAGGGTTAGACTGTAGAAGAGTGGATCTATGGATTGGAGACCCTGCATGGTTCGGAAAGCCACTGTATGGATTGAGAACTGGAGAGACTCGGCGAGTCACATGGGTGTACTCGACGAGTTGTATGAACATGTGCATGGACTCGGTGAGTTGGAAGAACAACTCGGCGAGTCTGTTGAAGATTGCCTTGGACTCGACGAGTCTGTTCTTGGACTCGGCGAGTCTGGTCGCAGAACCCCAATCTCTTCTGGTTAAACCTCGAAGCAGTGAGTCGGGAGGTGACTCGGTGAGTTGAGCAGGATGGGACTCGGAGATCGTTGGACTCGACGAGTCTTGGGGTGACTCGGCGAGTTGAGTCGTGTTCTAAGAGTTTTCAGAGTATAAGGACTCGACGAGTCAACGGGTTGACTCGGCGAGTAGAATCAGTCATGAAGTTTGACTTTGGCCTGGACTTTGACTTTGACCTTCATGGGTGTTATGGTAATTGGTTGTTTATGTCAATGGTCCATTGATGGCAATAGGTGTTGGGGTTTGGAGCAGTGCTTCGGTAGTGTGCTTTCGTGGTTCGGTTCTTCGTTTCAGGTGAGTTATCCTCACTGTACTCAAGGGTCTTAGGCACCAAGGCCGGCCCTTTGAATTGTTGTTTAGAGCTTGTTATGCTTATGTGATGATATGCTTGCTAGTATCCAGGTAGATAGGATAATGATATGATGTTATGCTCTGTTAGCTTAGTATCCTGGAGGATAAGGTAGTTAAGTGATGGCAAGTTTTGTTGGATCAGCACCCTGGTAGTTGGGTAGTGGTTATATTTATAGACCTGTAGTTGGTCTTGCCTTATATACGCTGGTAGGAGGTTACCTGCAGGATATGTATGTTGAGCAGTAGCAGAAGGTATTTCATCCCGGTAGGATGATAGGGCCCTAGTATGTTGGTTTTGTAGAATGTTATGTGGTTTCCTGTTATGTGTGCATGTTTGCTAGTGTAGGGGAATTCCAACCTGATGGTTGTGGGCCAGGAGTATTCCATCCAGGTGGGATGATTGGACTCGTAGTAGGTTGGCATTCCAACCCGATGGTTGAGGGGCCTGGGGTATTCCATCCTGAGGGATGAATGGACCCATAGTAGTAGTTATTGTATGTATAGGAAGTGGGGCATTCCAACCCGATGGTTGTGGGCCAGGAGTATTCCATCCCGGTAGGATGATTGGACTCATAGTATGTTGGCATTCCAACCCGATGGTTGAGGGGCCTGGGGTATTCCATCTTGCAAGATGATTGGACCCATAGTAGTTATTGTTGTATATATAGGTGTATGGGCATTCCAACCCGATGGTTGTGGGCCGAGAGTATTCCATCCCGGTAGGATGATTGGGCTCGTAGTATGTAGGCATTCCAAGCCGATGGTTGAGGGCCAGGGGTATTCCAACCGGAAGGTTGATTGGACCCATAGTGTGTTGTTCTTTGTTGTATGCGTATGTTTATGTGTGTATGGGTACTTTGGGGGAACTCACTAACCTTTCGGGCGTACAGTTGTGGTTTATTGTTTCAGGTACTTCAGGAGATCGTGGCAAGGCGAAGGCGTGATCGTACCGCTCCTCATGTTTTATGATTTATGTGATATGGTTCTGGGGGATACTCTGATGTCTAAACTATTTTGAAAACAAGATGTATGAACTTAAAGGTTTTTGAATGAAATAAAATGTTTTAAATTGGCTTGAATTTTATGGGTGTTACAAGTTGGTATCAGAGCCTTGGTTTGAGTGAATTTGAGGAACATTCGTGTGAATCCAGTCTCAAATCAAGGAGAGATTTTCAAAAATAGTTTTCAAATGGTTTTCAAAATAAGTAAGGGAGGACGCAAAGGGTACGATCAGCCGGAGCCAGTAAGTTACCCCAAAATACCATACAAGTTAATTGTTTATGTGATATGTTAGAACAACATGCTAGTACTAGGCTAGGGATCTTCAGGAATTGCATGATAGAGTTGCCTGATTTGTGATGCCTGCTAGCCTAGGGTTTTCTTGATATGAGATATTCGGTATTCCTCTAGGGGTGAGGATTGAGTGCTTGCCATGTATGTTTGTGCTTAGGGCGTTGTGGTGATACTTGAGATAAATATGGGTAGGTGTGGAAAGTAGTATGGGCCCGTACTACTGAAAGCACAGGACCCATACGCGTGTCAAGGAAGTCACAACCCCTAGGTTGTTGGTTAGAGGTTAGTTCGCGGCGGTTATGTGAGGTATCTGAGGTTCTTATGGTTTATTGCAGTATGGCGGATGTGAGACGTTTCGAGTCAGGATCCGGTTCGGGATCGGGAGAGGGTGGTCAGGGTGGATCAGCACCACCCGAGGTTATTGGTCAGATGAGGACGAATGAGTTGGATGCTAGGATTCGGGAGATCCTGCATGAGGAGGTTGCTGTTATGTTTCGGGCCGAGTTACCGGAAATGTTTGGGTCGATCAAGACCGCCATGGTGGAGTATTTTGATTAGCGCTATGCAGCTCTGGCAGAGACAGCGGCCGCGGCAGCCGCAACGGCTGTGGCAGCGACAGGGGGAGGAGCCAGTCAGGGCTTTCAGTATCGGGATTTCGACAATACGAAGCCCCCTACTTTTGATGAAGTTTAGGATCCGATTGTAGCTATGAGATGGTTGTCAGATGTGGAGGGATGTTTCTTCACATGTTCATGCCCTGCTGATTAGAGGGTGAGGTGTGCTCTAAACCTGTTGAGGCTCGGGGCGAAGGATTGGAGGTCGTTGACCACGGGATCGTATTCTGATGCGCAGAGAGCTGCGGTTACTTGGGACCAGTTCCGAGACAAGTTCAGTACTCGTTATGTTCCGCGGGTGGAGCGGGAGAGATTGGCTCAGGAGTTTTTGGAGCTGAAGCAGGATTCTGAGTCGGTGACGGAGATCACCAAGATGTTCACGGAGAGGGCGATGTTTTGCCCTGAGTTTGCTTCGGAGCAAGCTCAGATGACTCGATATCTGAGCATGCTCAAGACGAACATCAGGCAGTTCGTATCCACGCAGAGGTGTAGTACCTTGTTGGAGTTACAGGAGGCCGCTAGGCGGCGCGAGTTAGAGATTGAGCTCCAGTTGAGAGAGCAGAGGCAGGCCCCGGTGTAGTCGCAGCCTGCACCGAAGCGGATGAGGCCCGCTGATTATCGACAGGGAGGTCAGAGGAGTCGCACTTGCGAGAAGTGCGGCAAGGTGCACGAGGGAAGTTGTCGTTCTTCTTCGGGGTGCCACAAGTGTGGCAAGGAGGGCCACATAGCCAGAGATTGCAGGCAGTCGACTCCAGCTACATGAGTCCGACTTTGTTATCATTGTGATCAGGTGGGCCATATGAAGGCCCAGTGTCCTCTGCCGGCTGCCAGGTCAGTGCAGGCCCCAGCGCCAGCCACTTTGAGACTTACTGACGGGATTCAGGGTCGAGCAGAGCCTCCGAAGGCTCCAGGGCGTGCTTATCAGCTTGTGACCGAGGAGATCAGGTCAGCACCAGGGGTGTCAGCTGTTATGTTTTTTTTGCTTTATCTCGTTTATGTTATGATTATGTGTTGTTGCTTCTCACATGAGATATAAAGTGTTGTATGTGTTAGAGAAGACTTAGTGTTGAGAGTTTTTATAGAGATAGTATCCGGTGTGGAATTCGTGAGAAAGGAAGGTCATGATTCAGGGAATTGGAAACTTTCAGCAGGAACTTAGGTTCCTTGAAGTTCGGTGTATTAGTGGGGTTCGATTGAGCAGTATGTCAGCCTCGCCGCCTGTGTATAATAACTAGTGCTCTAAGTAGGGGAGAATTGGAAATTCTCGGATGAGTTGCTGGATGTAGAGTGTTACCTGTCGCGGTTTGAATGTTGATCATTAGAGTGGTGCAATGAGGCGGTTCAATTGTAGTAAGGGTTTGGCACGTATCATGGATCTTGGTGCAAGTAGGGAGGATACTGCTATGTGATAGCGGCTGGTGGGGTTGTCCTCGAATGGTGGAAATGCTGAGGAAATGCAGCATGCTATGTATGGATTGCTGGTTATGCGATCAGTCTCTGGGTATGTATGCATGTTATGAGATAGCGGTGTGCGCCGCTAAGGGGTGATGTATAGTGAGGTGCTGTCATTGTGACAATGATTGGATGATATGTAGACATGATTTCAGTCTCCTTGGAAGAGGAGAAGGATAGTAATTCCAGATTGGAGATTTGGACAGAGGAAAGTGAGATGGCAGGTTGACAGACTCGGGAGTAGTCTGGACCGGTGATGACGACTGTATAAGGATATTGCAGTCGGAGGGCGAGGACCTAGAGATCTTGATAAGGAGGTGTGATTGGGTTACACTCAGTTGTGTCGAACCGAAGGGTTTGAGGGTGATGCAAGGACAAGGTCCTTGGGTCCCGAGCATGGTTGTAGGTTTGGGTCATGTATGTGGAGGTATTCCAATCTAGGGTATTCCTTCATGAGGATGACCGGACCCTATGATTAATTGGACCTGGTGTGTTTGGTATTCCAAACTGAGGGTTGATTGGACCAAACATACATGAGTATGCGTGGGTATACCATCCTGGGAATGACTGGATCCGTTATAAGCATGCCTGGTATTCCAGCCCGAGGCTGATTGGGCCAGGTACGAGTGGTTATGTGATATGGTTGGTTGATGGGTTATGGGAGCTGAAGGATGCAGTACCCTGTCAGCGCGTAAGGGATAGAATCAGAAAGGGGAACAGGGTTCGTTCCATGTTGCAAGTTATCAGGGTTATCACCAATCTTGGGCGAAGGAAGATGGATTGGTGTCTTAGCAGAGCTCAGTGGGTGTTTGTAGAATCTAGCATTAGCAGGGCGCGGAAGTGTGCCCCTGATATGAAGGGTTAGTATTATCGGGTGATTCGTGATTGATAGGTGGTGCTTTTGAGATGAAAGACCAATGGTCGGCTTGGAGTAGTGGCAAGGATGCCACGCGAGAATAAGCCATTTTAAAGAGATGTAGAAGTAGGGTTTGTAAGAACCTGAGTTGATTCAGAAATCGGAGTCTGCAGTGCAAGGGGGTTCGTTCTGAAGCGTATGCTGCAGTAGGCTTCGAGGACGAAGCCTAATTTAAGTGGGGGAGAGTTGTAACATCCCGAAATTTCAGAAGTTCAATGAAGGGCCAAAAGTGTAAATAAAAGAAGGGACTCGACGAGTAGGTCTGCTTACTCGCCGAGTCGCAGCGGGATTCTGTCGCGATTTAAGTGGCCAACTCGCCAAGTCAGCGGCTTGGACTCGATGAGTTGGTGCTGTAGAGAGCAAAACCCTAATCCCGGGGGTTGTGCCCTATATAAAGAATATTATAACCCACCATTAGCCTCTTTACTACCCTTTTGAGATCCAGAAACCCTAAAATCGAGTGAGCCTCCATTAATAGAGAGAATAGAGCTTTGGAGGAGGAAATCTTGGAAAGGGGCTTGAAGATCAAGAGGCTTGCTGGAAAGGAGTGGTGTAGATCCGGGATCTACTTCAGTTGGAGCTTATATTGGAGGTAATAATCTGTTGCTTGGGCTCATTTGCATCTAGATCTTTTATCATTTGAGATTTTGGGGCATTTTTGGTATGATTGGGAGCTATTTCGAGTTAGAGGCTTAGATCTGAGGTTGCTACCTCAGATCTAGGCTTGTGATGGTCCAAAATGTCATAAAGCTTCTGTCTAAGAGTTGTTGGTGAAGCCCCCTAGTCCTTAACCCTAGCCCTAGAGTGTTTTGGGCATATATCTCCTTGGTTTCACGTAAAGTTTGCCACTTTATGTGAGGGTTAGACTGTAGAAGAGTGGATCTATGGATTGGAGCCCCTGCATGGTTCGAAAAGCCACTGTATGGATTGAGAACTAGAGAGACTCAGCGAGTCACAAGGGTGTACTCGACGAGTTGTATGAACATGTGCATGGACTCGGCGAGTTGGAAGAACAACTCGGCGAGTCTATTGAAGATTGCCTTGGACTCGGCGAGTCTGTTCTTGAACTCGGCGAGTATGGTCGCAGAACCCCAATCTCTTCTGGTTAAACCTCGAAGCAGTGAGTCGGGAGGTGACTCGGTGAGTTGAGCAGGATGGGACTCGGAGATCCTTGGACTCGACGAGTCTTGGGGTGACTCAGCGAGTTGAGTCGTGTTCTAAGAGTTTTCAGAGTATAAGGACTCGACGAGTCAACGGGTTGACTCGGCGAGTAGAGTCAGTCATGAAGTTTGACTTTGGCCTGGACTTTAACTTTGACCTTCATGGGTGTTATGGTAATTGGTTATTTATGTCAATGGTCCATTGATGGCAATAGGTTTTGGGGTTTGGAGCAGTGCTTCGGGAGTGTGCTTTCGTGGTTCGGTTCTTCGTTTCAGGTGAGTTATCCTCACTGTACTCAAGGGTCTAAGGCACCATGGCCGGCCCTTTGAATTGTTGTTTTGAGCTTGTTATGCTTATGTGATGATATGCTTGCTAGTATCCTGGTAGATAGGATAATGATATGATGTTATGCTCTGTTAGCTTAGTATCCTGGAGGATAAGGTAGTTAAGTGATGGCAAGTTTGGTTGGATCAGCTCCCTGGTAGTTGGGTAGTGGTTATATTTATAGACCTGTAGTTGGTCTCGCCTTATGTACGCTGGTAGGAGGTTACCTGCAGGATATGTATGTTGAGCAGTAGCAGAAGGTATTCCATCCCGGTAGGATGATAGGGCCCTAGTATGTTGGTTCTGTAGAATGTTATGTGGTTTCCTGTTATGTGTGCATGTTTGCTAGTGTAGGGGAATTCCAACCCGATGGTTGTGGGCCAGGAGTATGTGGTGGATATCTAGCATATGTGGTGGATACGCGAGTCAGGGATCAGGTTTTAGTATCAGAGGTTCCAGTGGTTAGAGAGTTTGATGACGTGTTTCCGGAGGAGTTACCCCAAGTGCCTACGGAGAGACAGGTTGAGTTTAGGATCAACCTAGTGTTGGGTATGGCCCCTATCGCTAAGACGTAGTACTGGTTGGCACCACCAGAGATGCAGGAGCTGTCATCACAGTTGCAGGAACTACTGGGCAAGTAGTTCATTCGTCCGAGCAGTTCCCCGTGGGGAGCGCCGATACTCTTCGTCAGGAAGAAGGATGGTTCACACTAGATGTGCATTGATTACCGGGAGTTGAACTGACGGTAAAAAACCATTATCCGCTCTCGATGATAGATGATCTTTTCGATAAGTTGCAGGGACCATCTTGGTTCTCCAAGATAGACCTGAGGTCCAGGTACCATCAGGTCAGGGTTAGGGAGGAGGACGTGGACAAGACCGCCGAAATCGTTATGGACATTACGAGTTCATGGTGATGCCGTTTGGGCTAACCAACGCGCCAACAATATTTATGCACCTAATGAATTGGGTGTGTAGGCTGATGCTCAATCGCTCGGTCATAGTGTTCATAGATGATATATTGGTGTACTTGAAGACCCGAGAGCAACATGGGGAGCATCTACGAGAGTTATTGGGAGTTCTGAGGCGAGAACGGCTTTATTCCAAGTTCTCGAAGTGCGAGTTTTGGTTACGAGAGGTTCAGTTTCATGGACACCTCGTTAACCAGGAGGGGATTTTGGTCGAGCCGGCCAAAATCAAGGCGGTTATGCAGTGGGAGGTTCTGAAATCTCCCTCAGACATCAGGAGCTTTTTGGGATTGGCAGGGTACTACCGGAGATTCATACAGGATTTCTCCAAGATTGCAGTACCTCTCACTCGTCTGACGAGGAAGGGGGTGGATTTCCGATGGGGCCCCGAGCAGCAGAGGGCGTTTGAGACCCTCAGACAGCGACTATGCGAGGCTCTAGTCTTGACTCTTCCGGAGGGAGTTGAGGATTTTGTTGTGTTCTGTGATGCATCCATCACGGGACTGGGGGCGGTCCTCATGTAGAGAGGACGGGTGATAGCCTATGCATCGCGACAATTGAAGCCGCATGAGGCGAGATACCCTACTCATGATCTGAAGTTGGGAGCGGTGGTATTCGCTCTCAAGATTTGGAGACATTACCTCTATGGGGTCCGCTGTACCATCTACACGGACCACAAGAGCCCGAGACACATCATGCATCAGCCGAACCTGAACATGAGACAACGCAGGTGGCTGGACGTAGTCAAGGACTACGACTATGAGATCCTTTACCACCCAGGTAAATCGAACGTGGTGGCGGACGCTCTGAGCCGCAAGTCAGCCGGATCATCCTCTCCAGTGACGTGTATGAGGATTTCAGTGGATTCTCCACTTGTGGGCTTCATCAGAGAATCCCAGGCAGATGGCATGCGTCAGGAGAATTGGAAGCTGTAGAGGATTAGGGGTGAGAGCACCCGGTTTGTTCAGGATAGTTGGGGATTATTAGCCCATTGCGGTCGGGTCTGGGTTCCGATGTCTGGTGGGGTCAGACAGACTATATTGGAGGAGGCTCATAAGTCTTGCTTCTCTATTCACCCGGGGCCCACCAAGATGTACCGGGACTTGCGATTGAGTTACTGGTGGCCGTGCATGAAGCGAGAAATCGCTTGGTATGTTGAGAGGTGCTTGACCTGCAGGATGGTCAAGGCCGAACACTAGAGGCCGCATGGCAAGCTGCAGCCTCAGGAGATTCCCATGTGGAAATGGGAGCAGATCATGATAGACTTCATCACCAAGCTACCGAGAACAAGGAAGGGGTTCGACACTGTTTGGGTCATCGTGGATCAATTGACCAAGAGTGCTCATTTTCCGCTCATTCGGGAGAGCTCATCGGCCGAGAAGTTGGCATATGTCTACATACGCGGGATTGTCGCTCTTTATGGGGTTCCGGTCTCTATTCTCTCTGACCGTGATGTTTGGTTTACCTCCCGATTTTGGTAGAAGTTCCACGAGGAACTGGGCACACGACTGCACTTTAGTACAACCTATCATCCATAGACGGAGGACCAGAGTGAGCGGACCATACAGACTCTTGAGGATATGTTGAGAGCCTGTGTTTTTGACTTCGGTGGGAGCTGGGACTCCTACCTATCCCTTGCAGAGTTCTACTACAACAACAACTTTCACTCCAGCATTGGTGCTCCACCATATGAGCTATTGTATGGGCGGAGATGCCGCACCCTAGTCTGTTGGGGTGAGGTGGGTCACAAGGTGATGGGTCGAATCGAGGTAGTCCTGCAGACTACCGATATGATTCAGCAGATTAGACAGTGGCTGCAGACCGCACAGAGTCGGCAGAAGAGCTACGCCGACCGGCGCCGATCTGAGTTGGAGTTTCAGGTCGGTGACATGGTACTCCTGAAGGTCTCACCCTGGAAGGGTATGATCCACTTTAGGAAGAGGGGGAAATTGGGTCCTCGATACATTGGATCGTTCCGAATCATTTCCAGGGTTAGCAAGGTGGCATATAGACTCGAGCTACCAGAGGAGCTTAGCCAGATCCGCAGTACTTTCCACGTTTCGTAGTTGTGGACATGCGTTCTAGACGAGGAGGCGATAATGTCATTAGAGGATATTCAGGTCGATGAGCACCTGAATTATGTAGAGAGGCCGGTAGCTATTCTGGAGAGGAAAGTGAAGGTTCTACGAAACAAGGAAGTACCTTTGGTAAAGCTACAATGGGAACATCGGCGAGAATCTGAGTGGACTTGGGAGCCGGAGGCTGAGATGCGGGAGCATTATCCGGAATTGTTCACCGCAGCGGACTTTGAGCACGAAGTCTAGTTCAAGTGGGGGAGAATTGGAACACCCCGACTCTCAGGTATAAACTTTTCAGTGTTATATTTCCATTTGAAAGGTCGACTTGACGAGTTGGATGCCCTGACTCGTCGAGTAGGCACGGATTTGTTGACATGTTTTAAGTGACCAACTCGACGAGTTGGAACTGGAGGATGAAACCCTAATTTCTGAGGTTTTATACCCTATTTAAAGGGTCATTAGCCTCCCTTAGCCTCCCTTACAGCCCCCTTTGAGCCCAGAAACCCTAAATCACGTTTTCTCTCCATATTTGTGTGTTTTTAAGCTTGGAAGGTGGATCCTGGTGAAAAGAGCTTGAAGATCAAGAATCTTTGAGCAAGTAACAGTTGAGGATCTGAACTCTACTCCATTTTAGCATCACTTGAAGGTAACAAGTCGTTACCTTGAACTTCCTTCTATCTAGATCTCTTCATGCTTGAGATTAGGGCTATTCTAGCATGATTGGCAATTCATTTTGGGTATTGGGCAAGATCTAAAGTTGCAACTTCAGATCTAGGCTCATCTTGGTTCTCATGGTCATAAAGTTTCAACCTTTAGCAAGATAATGCCTTTCCCTCACTTAGAACCTCTTTTCTATCTTGATTTTGGCCTTTAACACCTTCCATGTATGTAAAGTTTGCAACTTTACGTAGGAAGTATGCTCTAGGAACTCAGATATGCAATATAGAGCTTTGGGGTGGCTTATAAGCATCTGAATAGATAAAGGACCGAAGAGACTCGACGAGTTGCATGGCCAACTCAGCGAGTCCGATGAAGATTAGCCTTGAGGGTTTCTGCATGAACTCGGCGAGGCAGCAGGATGACTCGACGAGCCAGTTAGGGTTTCCTCGACTGTGAACACGCATGGACTCGACGAGTTGACTGGAAACTCGATGAGTCAACTGGGAGGTTTCACGACTTCTCGAGTTCTGGAACGACTCGACGAGTCAGTGATCTGCACTCGACGAGTTGGGTCAATATGGACTGTTGACCTTGACCGGTGATCTTCACTTTGACCAAGGGTTGACTAGTTGACTTCTAGGGGTATTTTGGTAACTTGGAAATTTATGGAAATGGTCTTATGGTAAATATAGGTGGTGGAGTTCGTGGTTGTGGTTCGAGAGTTTGAGCTTATCACTTCGGTTTGATAGTTGTGAGGTGAGTTTTCCTCACTATGCTCAAGGGTCTAAGGCTCCAAGGCCGACCCTTTGGATTGTTATCCTGATATGTTATGCTAGTATGTGCTGTTAGATTAGCATCCTGGTAGATAGGATGCTATTATGTTGCTATGATCTGTTAGATCAGTATCCTGATAGGTAGGATGATGTTATGCTAGTATGATCTGTTAGATCGGTTTGTTTGTCTGTAGATTGTTATGTGATTATCTTATATATGTGCACATGTTTATTGGTGGTTGAGGCTCATCTGATTTGTGCGAGAGCCAACAGACCTGGGCATTCCAACCCGATGGTTGTGGGCCGTGAGTATTCCATACCGAGGATGATTGGACTCGTAGAATGAGGGTATTCCAACCCGATGGTTGTGGGTCTGGGGTATTCCATCCCGAGGATGAATGGACCTATAGTATGATTGGCATTCAAACCTGATGGTTGTGGGCCTGGGGTATTCCAACCCAATGGTTGATTGGACCCATAGTATGTTGTTTGTGTTATATGTATGTTGATGTGTGTATGGGTATTTTGGTGGAAGTCACTAAGCTTCGGGCTTACAGTTGTTGATTTTGTTTCAGGTACTTCTGATGATCTCGGGAAGGCGAAATCATGATTGTACGCCTCCTGTTGTTTATGATTTGACTATGGGATATTTTGACACCGAACTATTTTCGAAATAAGTTTTGTAATAATCAATGGTTTTGGAATATTTTTTTAAAAGTTTAAAATTGGCACGGTTTTTCTGGATGTTACAAATCTAGTCCCAACTAAAAAGGTTGCCAAAACACCTCACGAAATGTGGACATGGAAGGTTCCCTCGTTAGCACATATCAAGGTTTGGGGTTACGAGGCCTTCGTAAGACGAGAGACTCACGACAAGCTCGAACCTCATAGTGAGCGATGTATTTTCATCGGCTACCAACATAAATCTTATGGATTTCTCTTCTATAGACCGAGTGAAAATGTTGTCTTCGTTGCGAGGAGAGGGGTTTTCTACGATAGATAACTCAAATGCCAAGAGGACAATGGGAGGCAAATTGACATTGAAGAGCTTCAAGAGTTAAGTGATGAAGGAACCTCAAACACTAGCGCTCAACCCGAGGAGGAAACTCTAGGTGAACCAGTTGACGAGTCCTTACCTCTCAGGCGTTCCAGTAGAGTTAGAATGGAACCTGAGTTTTATGGTTTCCATATTACTACTGAAGGTGATACATTTATCAGTGATAGTAGACTGGTAAATTCGGATGAACCTAACAACTACAAGGAAGCCATGGCAGGCCCCGAGTCTGCAAGATGGAAAGAGTCAATAGACAGCGAGATTCAGTCCATGTATGACAATCAAGTTTGGAACTTGGTTGACAATGTACCGGGTCGTAAGACAGTCGGGTGCAAATGGATCTTAAAGAAGAAGACCGACATGGATGGGAAAGTACACACATATAAGCCGTGACTGGTTGCGAAGGGTTTTACTCAAACTCATGGAGTTGACTATGATGAGACCTTCTCACCAGTAGCGAATATTAAATCTATTAGGGTAATGTTAGCCATAGCTGCATTTCACGACTATGAAATATGGCAAATGAATGTCAAAACCACTTTCCTTAATGGGAAGTTGGCTGAAGATGTTTACATGTGTCAGCCAGAGGGTTTTTTCAATGCAAAGTACCCTAATAGAGTATGTAACCATGATGTTAGTGAAATAGAGTAGTGTTCCTGTATCGTTTCTTGAACCTTGTAAAATAGTGTAGTGACACACAAACTATACCTATTATAGTTTTAATGTAAGCTCGGAATGAACTGGAAACTTTTACAATTTAGTTATACTAAATACCCTTATGCTCGACATGTTACAAAAAGGTTAAAAATACGTAATATTTTATAAAATGTAGTGATAACTCGGTTTGTATTTAATTGCAAAGGTTTTGAAACTGTTGAAAATCATTTGTATAAAAGCACAATTCCTTGTGTTTTACTTGTACTCTCCCCTAAAAACATTGAAAAACAGTGAAAAGGTAGGGGTATGAACTCACCTTGAACGTGTGTGCTCGGTTGAGTCGCGAAGTGCTAACGATGATCCTTGGACTAGCGTACGAGCGAATAACGTTATCCTACAAATAATTATATTCGACATCGTAAGGAAAATACTTACAATAATTATTGAAATGTAGAAAGGGGTTTTCGGTGGACAAAATGGGGTTTTCGGTGAGGGTTTGGTGATTTTGGTGGGATGCTTGAAGATTTGAAGGTATGAATGAATGTTTTTGGTGTTCTTGGTGGAAATAAGAAGATTTGAAGATCTTCTAGGCAAAAACTCATGAGTTTTGAGAGAAAAATTGGCAAGGAATTCGGTGTGAAAAGTGGGAAATGAGGTTGAATTTGGTTGAACATATATATATATATATATATATATATATATATATATATATATATATATATATATATATATATATATATATATATATATATATATATATATATATATATATATATATATATATATATGTATAGGAAATGGGAATTCGGTCCTTAGTGGGCTTTATAAGGCAAAAACTCATGAGTTTTGAGAGAAAAATTGGCAAGGAATTCGGTGTCAAAAGTGGGAAATGAGGTTGAATTTGGTTGAACATATATATATATATATATATATATATATATATATATATATATATATATATATATATATATATATATATATATATATATATATATAGGAAATGGGAATTCGGTCCTTAGTGGGCTTTATAAGGCGAATTCGGTCACACCTAGACTGAACACAGCTTCTTGAATTGATTTAGGACCGAAAACTAACATGTGACAAGATTCCTAAAACCGAATTCTACTTGTTTTTTATTTCCATGACCGAATTCATGTTGTTTCTAGAATATATGAACCGAAATCCCTTTATGGCGTATTCATTTATGGATTAAGGCTTAGAATTTTGCCTTAACTTGATTTATACTAACCTAAACCAACTTAGTTTTCAATCCAAGCTTAGTTACTAGCCTATAAACAAGCGCTAATGGTTATAGATGCTAAAATGCAACAAGGATTGCAATGTGGAGTCACTTGTGCTAAATTAGGGTTTAAACTTTGCTAGGTTTAAAATTTTGAGTTGTGACATCATCCCCCCGTTAGAGGGAATTTCTTCCCAAAATTCGAATTCTAAGTGGTTACTAGGAACTAGGAAAGAGGTGGGTACATCTGTTCCATTTGATCATCTGCTTCTCTAGTGACTTCAGATCCTCGCTTGTCGTTCCAGCGGATCTTCACTGTTGGGTCTGTTGTTCTGATCTGTAGAGGGTGTGCGGGTTTGACTTGCCGGTCTATGTTCATCCGAATGGTAGAATGTTCACTCATAGTCCTGGGCATCCTTGTTCTGGAGTTTATGGTAGGGCTCATACTTGGTCCATCTATCATCACCTCGTGTATACAAGTCGTATATAATTAAGATTGATAAGACAATTGGATGTGCGACTCTGCCCCAGGTCCACAACCAGACAAGGAAGATGAGATAGGGCGAAAGCACACATCCTAAGTCCATAGAATCTTAATTATATACTACTGTGACAACCCGAAATTTTTTTGCTTTGAAAGCTCAGTCAGTCAACTCAACTGAGTGTCAGACTCATTGGTAATGAGTTCTAGCCTTGTTAAAGGTCATTCTGAGGAGTTTTAGCCTAGTACACTTAAGGAATAAGTGTTTGGAAGTATCAACGGAAGTTCTAAGCCATCCAGCAAACCGTAAACCTCTTCATGAGGAGTTTACGGTCTGGACCCATGAGTTTACGGTCAGGGTAACCGTAAACTCCCTCATATATATATATATATATATATATATATATATATATATATATATATATATATATATATATATATATATATATATATATATATATATTATGATCATTTTGATCATTTCTTCCCTTTCAAACTCAAGAAATTCCAAATCCTCTCAAGTATCATCAAGTTCATCATCCTAGATCACGAAAATCGTAAGTGTTCTTCCTTTGATTTATTGATACATCTCTTAATCTAGTATCATCTCATGATTTCATCCATGGAAATCATCTTTTCTTAGATCTTCGAGAAACACCAAGAACACCAAGATCACACACTAGTGTTCTTGGACCTTAATCACCATTTCAAGCCTCTATATCGTAAGTACTCCCTCCTTAGCTTGTTATCTAGTTTAAACACCTGATTAGAGCCTTGAAAACATCATTTTTTAGCCAAGAACAAGGTGTTTACGGTCTAAGAGTATCTCCTTAGACCGTAAACTCTAATGAAAGGTGCATTAGAGACCCTAAACCCTTCCTAAGGCTAAGCATGGTCCCTAGAATCCGATGCCTTTGAATGAAGCCCTTGAAAACCATCATTGTGCAAAGATTTGATGAGTTTATGGTTGGATCTCCTTAGACCGTGAACTCCATGACCGTAAGGTCATTAGACCGTGAACCCATGGGACCGTGAACCCATTTGACCGTAAGGTCATAGGACCGTAAACACATGGGACCGTGAACCCATTTGACCGTAAGGTCATTAGACCGTAAACTCATGACCGTAAACTCCATTGGTGGCCGTGAACTCTCCCTTGATCAATCACATGTGATTCAACACTTCATTCCAAGTGTTTCCTAGTCCAGTGAGGTGTTTCCTTGCCTTTGGTTGCCTCTAAACGCTATATTTAAGTCAATATATGCCATTATATGTCATTTAGGACTCGTTAAGTCTCGTGACTTCATTCGTGGAACTTCTCATCCTTACATGCATATTCACTTGAATCACCCACACCAGGTGAGTTCATACCCCGTAACGAATCTTTTAACTGTTTTAAATGCTTTTAAGGGGGGGGGGGGAATACAAGTTGAACACAATTATAATTGTGTAAATGTTTGCTATAAACATCTTTCAAAAGATTGCTTATGTCTTTTATAAGTGATCAAAACATTTCAAAAAACTCTTTTAAAGTTATGTTACTTTATAGTTTTACAAAACTCCGTTTTTAAAGTACAAGCATAACTTAGTAGATAAATGAGTCTTTTCAATAACAGTTCAAGTAGAACATTAGTAAACTATAATAGGTATAGTTTAGGAAGACACTACTCATTACTTCTAGTACAATGAATCATACAAAGAGTCAGTTCAAACATGAGTTAAAACATACTATTATCAGAAACTAAGAGAACATACTATTATGAGAAACTAAGAGAAAATACTATTATGTGAAACTAAGAGAACATACTATTATGAGAAACTAAGAGAACATACTATTATGAGAAACAATACATACTATACACTATACAAGAGAACATACTATGATGAGAAACAAAGAGAACATACTACATACTAGACAGAGAGAACATACAATACATCTAGTACATACAATACATATACAAGTATACTATAACATAAATGTGAACCACTATTTCGAGGCATGGCATCACCTGTCATGGCTCGATTTTTAGCCAGAGTCTCCTGGAGGGAGAGCGTGAATTTGTGTATAGATCTATACTGGATTGACTATCCTACACCTCGCTGTTCGCTACAGTGGGACTTGCAAGTCTACGGGTGCCAAATGTCATTTCTTCTGACGTCTTTCATCATCGTGTTATTAGTCGATAGTATGGTGCAATCATATCACATTATACCTTAAATAACAATTGGTTTAAGGTAGGTAGTATAGTAGTAGTTACTATAATACAATACTACAGTACTATTATTATTTCCCCATTGCATTCACATTGTGATCTTCTCACATAAACGGTAATGTAAAAACTATATTTTTGGTTAATGATAGTCTAACTTGAAAAAATACACACTCATACAAGAAACAAACATACATACCATTTGATGCCTTGGTAGAAGGCTACGTTTAGTAGAAAGGACCATAATGCTAACCTTATGATTCCTTAATGTATACATCAAAGGATATATATATATATATATATATATATATATATATATATATATATATATATATATATATATATATATATATATATATATATATATATATATATATATATATATATATAGGATCCGACAAGTAATAGGATGTGTGCTCTCCGCTTCATTTCCTGTTCCTTGTTTGGTTGTGGGCTTGGAACGGATTCACCCAGTCTATTATCTATTCGATTCTAGATATATATATATATATATATATATATATATATATATATATATATATATATATATATATATATATATATATATATATATATATATAGATAGATATATATATATATATATATACATATATATATATATATATATATATATATATATATATATGTTCAGTATACATTATGTCATCATAAGGGTACCAGGTATGGGTCAAGTCATAGGACACAAAGTCAATGCATAGTTTTCTAGTACAAAACATACTTTCCAAATCAGAACTTTTGGTATACAAAACTAGAAACTTACCAGTTAAGGGTTTAATCCATTTTATTAAACCAGTATAAACTTAAAGGACCTTAGGTGATTAACTCTATAATACCTTAGTTTATACATCATGGTTATATATCATTAATACCCAATAGGTAGTTGGATGTGTGCTTTCCGCCTTACTTCCTGTTCCTTGTTTAGTTGTGGGCTTAGGGCAGATTCACCCAATTAACTATCTATTCGATATTAGATCATATGTATAGCCAGTATAAACTAAGTGATTATAGAACTAATCACTGTGGTCACCATTTTATTATAAGGAATAAGGGTTTTCTTAAATAATCTTTTCATTAAATATAACGGAACCATTACCATTACCTCCATGAGTAATAAGTGAATACGCCAGGGTTATATACAACAATGATCTAACAAACAATGGGATGTGTGCTATCCGCCTTACTTCATGTTCCTTGTTTGGTTGTGGGCTTAGGGCAGATGCGCACAGTCGATTGTTTTTTTACTCTGAGTTTTATATAACTTGTATCTATTTAGTACTCATAGAAAGGATTGTAGAATCATTTTTACATATCTTTCATCAAAGTAGGAAATAAAGGATTTTCTAAGAGGAACAGGCGAACTTTTCTAAACAGAACTTACAACTTACTACATTTTTCAACTACATTTTCAACAACATTTTACAACAACTTTCTACAACTTACTTACATCACTAAAATCTTATGAACTCGCCAACTTAATTGCTGATCAACTCTTTCAAATAACTTGTATTCTCAGGAGCCTAGTAGACAGGTACTCGTGCTGGGAATTCAGAAGATGGAGCATAGTAGCTTCAAGTCTTGTTTTGTTATTTGATTTTGTATTCTGTGCTTTGTGAACACACACATTGTAAACACTTTCTTTCTAATGAAATGGTTGTTCATTACTTTGCTTACTATGATGCATGTCTTATGATACTAAACATGACGTCCTCCACCCCCGAACGTTTCCGCCGTTCCGGTTTTGGGGTGTGACAACTACTCTTGCGTATACACTTAGTAGTGTTAGGTTAACCGTATTTGTCCCTAGCTTCTGTGCTTGAACTTGACTTGCTGCACGAGGGGTAATCTTCTAACTAGTTTTATGATTCATATATCAAATTTTGTATACTAGTTTAGGCTTCATGCTTTGGAAACAAATATTGCATGTATAATTAGAGAAAACTTAGATTCAAAGCATTAGGGTTGTACGTGCACCATAGGAATGTTAGAGTACATAAAACCCATCAAGGTTCAATAACAATTTCTCTCGCGCCTTTTTCTTCGACCGATCCCTTCTCGGAATCCTCCTCATGAATCCCCTTCTGGTTCTTCCTCGACTCCTCTGTTGGCTGTGGTAGTAGGGTTGCGATATCTAGGTATGTCGTTTGTGCGAGAGTAGGGATGTCTAAAGGATCTATGAGATTAATAAAAAGATTTCTATTGAGCATTTTATGGTGTGACCCTTACTGGGTCCTCCTATAATTACGTAGTGTGTACAGGTTATATATAACTAAGATTGAATAGACCTTCGAATGAGTGATCCCACTAATACCATAACCAAACAAGGAACAGGAGGTAAAGCGAAAGCACAAATTCTAAGTCTATAAAATCTTAATTATATATACTCTTAACGTATACACTAAGTAATTATAGACCTGCCAGTAAGGGTCTTTAGTTTTCACATAAGTTATTTATAGTATCTTAAAATACTCCTATAGTGTTTTAACTTTTATATATGATTCTAGAATTTCTTGGTATATGAAGATGATAAGTTTTTAGACTTGTTGTTATTTGTAACATCCCGAAATTTCAGAAGTTCAATGAAGGGCCAAAAGTGTAAATAAAAGAAGGAACTCGACGAGTAGGTCTGCTTACTCGCCGAGTCGGAGCGGGATTCTATCGCGGTTTAAGTGGCCAACTCGCCGAGTCGGCGGCTTGGACTCGACGAGTTGGTGCTGTAGAGAGAAAACCCTAATCCTGGGGGTTGTGCCCTATATAAAGAACATTATAACCCACCCTTAGCCTCTTTACTACCCTTTTGAGATCCAGAAACCCTAAAATCGAGTGAGCCTCCATTAATAGAGAGAATAGAGCTTTGGAGGAGGAAATATTGGAAAGGGGCTTGAAGATCAAGAGGCTTGCTGCAAAGGAGTGGTGTAGATCCGGGATCTACTTCAGTTGGAGCTTATATTGGAGGTAATAAACTGTTGGTTGGGCTCTTTTGCATCTAGATCTTTTATCATTTGAGATTTGGGGCATTTTTGGTATGATTGGGAGCTAT
Organism: Lactuca virosa; assembly: GCF_052849685.1. Lineage (NCBI taxonomy): Eukaryota > Viridiplantae > Streptophyta > Magnoliopsida > Asterales > Asteraceae > Lactuca > Lactuca virosa. The sequence continues at coordinate 365,708,313 of NC_136433.1, read as the reverse complement.
TTCGAGTTAGAGGCTTAGATCTGAGGTTGCTTCCTCAGATCTAGGCTTGTGATGGTCCAAAATGTCATAAAGCTCCTGTCTAAGAGTTGTTGGTGAAGCCTCCTAGTCCTTAACCCTAGCTCTAGAGTGTTTTGGGCCTATATCTCCTTGGTTTCACGTAAAGTTTGCCACTTTACGTGAGGGTTAGACTGTAGAAGAGTGGATCTATGGATTGGAGCCCCTGCATGGTTCGAAAAGCCACTGTATGGATTGAGAACTGGAGAGACTCGGCGAGTCACATGGGTGTACTCGACAAGTTGTATGAACATGTGCATGGACTCGGCGAGTTGGAAGAACAACTCGGCGAGTCTGTTGAAGATTGCCTTGGACTCTGCGAGTCTGTTCTTGGACTCGGCGAGTCTGGTCGCAAAACCCCAATCTCTTCTGGTTAAACCTCGAAGCAGTGAGTCGGGAGGTGACTCGGTGAGTTGAGCAGGATGGGACTCGGAGATCGTTGGACTCGACGAGTCTTGGGGTGACTTGGCGAGTTGAGTCGTGTTCTAAGAGTTTTCAGAGTATAAGGACTCGACGAGTCAACGGGTTGACTCGGCGAGTAGAGTCAGTCATGAAGTTTGACTTTGGCCTGGACATTGACTTTGACCTTCATGGGTGTTATGGTAATTGGTTGTTTATGTCAATGGTTCATTGATGGCAATAGGTGTTGGGGTTTGGAGCAGTGCTTCGGGAGTGTGCTTTCGTGGTTCGGTTCTTCGTTTCAGGTGAGTTATCCTCACTATACTCAAGGGTCTAAGGCACGAAGGCCGGCCCTTTGAATTGTTGTTTAGAGCTTGTTATGCTTATGTGATGATATGCTTGCTAGTATCCTGTTAGATAGGATAATGATATGATGTTATGCTCTGTTGGCTTAGTATCCTGGAGGCTAAGGTAGTTAAGTGATGGCAAGTTTTGTTGGATCAGCACCCTGGTAGTTGGGTAGTGGTTATACTTATAGACCTGTAGTTGGTCTTGCCTTATGTACGCTGGTAGGAGGTTACCTGCGGGATATGTATGTTGAGCAGTTGCAGAAGGTATTCCATCCCGGTAGGATGATAGGGCCCTAGTATGTTGGCTCTGTAGAATATTATGTGGTTGCCTGTTATGTGTGCATGTTTGCTAGTGTAGGGGCATTCCAACCCGATGGTTGTGGGCCAGGAGTATTCCATCCAGGTGGGATGATTGGACTCGTAGTAGGTTGGCATTCCAACCCGATGGTTGAGGGGCCTGGGGTATTCCATCCTGAGGGATGATTGGACCCATAGTAGTAGTTATTGTATGTATAGGAAGTGGGGCATTCTAACCCGATGGTTGTGGGCCAGGAGTATTCCATCCCGGTAGGATGATTGGACTCATAGTATGTTGGCATTCCAACCCGATGGTTGAGGGGCCTGGGGTATTCCATCTTGCGAGATGATTGGACCCATAGTAGTTATTGTTGTACGTATAGGTGTATGGGAATTCCAACCCGATGGTTGTGGGCCGAGAGTATTCCATCCCGGTAGGATGATTGGGCTCATAGTATGTAGGCATTCCAAGCCGATGGTTGAGGGCCAGGGGTATTCCAACCGGAAGGTTGATTGGACCCATAGTATGTTGTTCTTTGTTGTATGCGTATGTTTATGTGTGTATGGGTACTTTGGGGGAACTCACTAAGCTTTCGGTCGTACAGTTGTGGTTTATTGTTTCAGGTACTTCAGGCGATCGTGGCAAGGCGAAGGCGTGATCGTACCGCTCCTCATGTTTTATGATTTATGTGATATGGTTCTGGGGGATACTCTGATGTCTAAACTATTTTGAAAACAAGATGTATGAACTTAATGGTTTTTGAATGAAATAAAATGTTTTAAATTGGCTTGAATTTATGTGATATGTTAGAACAACATGCTAGTACTAGGCTATGGATCTTCAGGAATTGCATGATAGAGTTGCCTGATTTGTGATGCCTGCTAGCCTAGGGTTTTCTTGATATGAGATATTCGATATTCCTCTAGGGGTGAGGATTGAGTGCTTGTCATGTATGTTTGTGCTTAGGGCATTGTGGTGATACTTGAGATAAATATGGGTAGGTGTGGAAAGTAGTATGTGCCCGTACTACTAAAAGCACAGGACCCATACGCGTGTCAAGGAAGTCACAACCCCTAGGTTGTTGGTTAGATGTTAGTTCGCGGCGGTTATGTGAGGTATCTGAGGTTCTTGTGGTTTATTGCAGTATGGCGGATGTGAGACGTTTCGAGTCAGGATCCGATTCGGGATCGGGAGAGGGTGGTCAGGATGGATCAGCACCACCCGAGGTTATTGGTTAGATGAGGACGAATGAGTTGGATGCTAGGATTCGGGAGATCCTGCATGAGGAGGTTGCTGCTATGTTTCGGGCCGAGTTACCGGAACTGTTTGGGTCGATCAAGACCGCCATGGTGGAGTATTTTGATGAGCGTTATGCAGCTCTGGCAGAGACAGCGGTCGCGGCAGCCGCAACGGCTGTGGCAGCGGCAGGGGGAGGAGCCAGTCGGGGCTTTCAGTATCGGGATTTCGACAATACGAAGCCCCCTACTTTTGATGGAGTTCAGGATCCGATTGTAGCTATGAGATGGTTGTCAGATGTGGAGGGATGTTTCTTCACATGTTCATGCCCTGCTGATCAGAGGGTGAGGTGTGCTCTGAACCTGTTGAGGCTCGGGGCGAAGGATTGGAGGAGGTTGACCACGGGATCGTATTCTGATGCGCAGAGAGCTGCGGTTACTTGGGACCAGTTCCGAGACAAGTTTAGTACTCGTTATGTTCCGTGGGTGGAGCGGGAGAGATTGGCTCAGGAGTTTTTGGAGCTGAAGCAGGATTCTGAGTCGGTGACGGAGATCACCAAGATGTTCACGGAGAGGGCGATGTTTTGCCCTGAGTTTGCGTCGGAGCAGGCTCAGATGACTCGATATCTGAGCATGCTGAAGACGAACATCAGGCAGTTCGTATCCACGCAGAGGTGTAGTACCTTGTTGGAGTTGCAGGAGGCCGCTAGGTGGCGCGAGTTAGCGATTGAGCTCCAGTTGAGAGAGCAGAGACAGGCCCCGGTGTAGTCGCAGCCTGCACCGAAGCGGATGAGGCCCACTGATTATCGACAGGGAGGTCAGAGGAGTCGCACTTGCGAGAAGTGCGGCGGTGCACGAGGGAAGTTGTCATTCTTCTTCGGGGTGCCACAAGTGTGGCAAGGAGGGCCACATAGCCAGAGATTGCAGACAGTCGACTCCAGCTACAGGAGTCCGACTTTGTTATCATTGTGATCAGGTGGGCCATATGAAGGCCCAGTATCCTCTACTGGCTGCCAGGTCAGTGCAGGCCCTAGCGCCAGCCACTTTGAGACTTACTAACGGGATTCAGGGTCGAGCAGAGCCTCCGAAGGCTCCAGGGCGTGCTTATCAGCTTGTGACCGAGGAGATCAAGTCAGCAACAGAGGTGTCAGCCGGTATTTTTTTCTGCTTTATCTCGTTTATGTTATGATTATGTGTTGTTGCTTCTCGCATGAGATATAAAGTGTTGTATGTGTTAGAGAAGACTTAGTATTGAGAGTTTTTATAGAGATAGTATCCGGTGTGGAATTCGTGAGAAAGGAAGGTCATGATTCAGGGAATTGGAAACTTTCAGCAGGAACTTAGGTTCCTTGAAGTTCGGTGTATTAGTGGGGTTCGATTGAGCAGCATGTCAGACTCGCCGCCTGTGTATAATAGCTAGTGCTCTAAGTGGGGGAGAATTGGAAATTCTCGGATGAGTTGCTGGGTGTAGAGTGTTATCTGTCGCGGTTTGAATGTTGATCATTGGAGTGGTGCAATGAGGCGGTTCAATTGTAGTAAGGGCTTGGCACGTATCATGGATCCTGGAGCAAGTAGGGAGGATACTTCTATGTGATAGCGGCTGGTGGGGTTGTCCTCGAATGGTGGAAATGATGAGGAAATGCGGCAGGCTATGTATGGATTGCTGGTTATGCGATCAGTCTCTGGGTATGTATGCATGTTATGAGATAGCGGTGTGCGCCGCTAAGGGGTGATGTATAGTGAGGTGCTGTCATTGTGACAATGATTGGATGATATGTAGACATGATTTCAGTCTCCTTGGAGGAGGAGAAGGATAGTAATTCCAGATTGGAGATTTGGACAGAGGAAAGTGAGATGGCAGGTTGACAGACTCGGGAGTAGTCTGGACCGGTGATGAGGACTGTATAAGGATATTGCAGTCGGAGGGCGAGGACCTAGAGATCTTGATAAGGAGGTGTGATTGGGTTATACTCAGTTATGTCGAACCGAAGGGTTCGAGGGTGACGCAAGGACAAGGTCCTTGGGTCCCGAGCATGGTTGTAGGTTTGGGTCATGTATGTGGAGGTATTCCAATCTAGGGTATTCCTTCATGAGGATGACCGGACCCTATGATTAATTGGACCTGGTGTGTTTGGTATTCCAACCTGAGGGTTGATTGGACCAAACATACATGAGGATGCGTGGGTATACCATCCTGGGAATGAATGGACCCGTTATAGGCGTGCCTGGTATTCCAGCCCGAGGCTGATTGGGCCAGGTATGAGTGGTTAAGTGATATGGTTGGTTGATGGGTTATGGGAGCTGAAGGATGCAGTATCCTGTCAGCGCGTAAGGGATAGAATCAGAAAGGGGAACAGGGTTCGTTCCAGGTTGCAAGTTATCAGGGTTATCGCCAATCTTAGGCGAAGGAAGATGGATTAGTGTCTTAGCAGAGCTCAGTGGGTGTTTGTAGAATCTAGCATTTGCAGGGCGCGGAAGTGTGCCCCTGATATGAAGGGTTAGTATTATCGGGTGATTCGTGATTGATAGGTGGTGCTTTTGAGATGAAAGGCCAATGGTCGACTTGGAGTAGTGGCAAGGATGCCACACGAGAATAAGCCATTTTAAAGAGATGTAGAAGTAGGGTTTGTAAGAACCTGAGTTGATTGAGAAATCGGAGTCTGCAGTGCAAGGGGGTTCGTTCTGAAGCGTATGCTGCAGTAGGCTTCGAGGACGAAGCCTAATTTAAGTGGGGGAGAGTTGTAACATCCCGAAATTTCAGAAGTTCAATGAAGGGCCAAAAGTGTAAATAAAAGAAGGGACTCGACGAGTAGGTCTGCTTACTCACCGAGTCGGAGCGGGATTCTGTCGCGGTTTAAGTGGCCAACTCGCCGAGTCAGCAGCTTGGACTCGACGAGTTGGTGCTGTAGAGAGAAAACCCTAATCCCGGGGGTTTTGCCCTATATAAAGAACATTATAACCCACCCTTAGCCTCTTTACTACCCTTTTAAGATCCAAAAACCCTAAAATCGAGTGAGCCTCCATTAATAGAGAGAATAGAGCTTTGGAGGAGGAAATCTTGGAAAGGGGCTTGAAGATCAAGAGGCTTGCTGCAAAGGAGTGGTGTAGATCCGGGATCTACTTCAGTTGGAGCTTATATTGGAGGTAATAATATGTTGCTTGGGCTCTTTTGCATCTAGATCTTTTATCATTTGAGATTTTGCGGCATTTTTGGTATGATTGGGAGCTACTTCGAGTTAGAGGCTTAGATCTGAGGTTGCTACCTCAGATCTAGGCTTGTGATGGTCCAAAATGTCATAAAGCTCCTGTCTAAGAGTTGTTGGTGAAGCCCCCTAGTCCTTAACCCTAGCCCTATAGTGTTTTGGGCCTATATCTCCTTGGTTTCACGTAAAGTTTGCCACTTTATGTGAGGGTTAGACTGTAGAAGAGTGGATCTATGGATTGGAGCCCCTGCATGGTTCGAAAAGCCACTGTATGGATTGAGAACTGGAGAGACTCGGCGAGTCACATGGGTGTACTCGACGAGTTGTATGAACATGTGCATGGAATCGGCGAGTTGGAAGAACAACTCGGCGAGTCTGTTCTTGGACTCGGCGAGTCTGTTCTTGGACTCGGCGAGTCTGGTCGCAGAACCCCAATCTCTTCTGGTTAAACATCGAAGCAGTGAGTCGGGAGGTGACTCGGTGAGTTGAGCAGGATGGGACTCGGAGATCGTTGGACTCGACGAGTCTTGGGGTGACTCGGCGAGTTGAGTCGTGTTCTAAGAGTTTTCAAAGTATAAGGACTCGGCGAGTAGAGTCAGTCATGAAGTTTGACTTTGGCCTGGACTTTGACTTTGACCTTCATGGGTGTTATGGTAATTGGTTATTTATGTCAATGGTCCATTGATGGCAATAGGTGTTGGGGTTTGGAGCAGTGCTTCGGGAGTGTGCTTTCGTGGTTCGGTTCTTCGTTTTAGGTGAGTTATCCTCACTGTACTCAAGGGTCTAAGGCACCAAGGATGGCCCTTTGAATTGTTGTTTAGAGCTTGTTATGCTTATGTGATGATATGCTTGCTAGTATCCTGGTAGATAGGATAATGATATTATGTTATGCTCTGTTAGCTTAGTATCCTTGAGGATAAGGTAGTTAAGTGATGGCAAGTTTGGTTGGATCAGCACCCTGGTAGTTGGGTAGTGGTTATATTTATAGACCTGTAGTTGGTCTTGCCTTATGTACGCTGGTAGGAGGTTACCTGCAAGATATGTATGTTGAGCAGTAGCAGAAGGTATTCCATCCCGGTAGGATGATAGGGCCCTAGTATGTTGGTTCTGTAGAATGTTATGTGGTTTCCTGTTATGTGTGCATGTTTGCTAGTGTAGGGGCATTCCAACCCGATGGTTGTGGGCCAGGAGTATTCCATCCAGGTGGGATGATTGGACTCGTAGTAGGTTGGCATTCCAACCCGATGGTTGAGGGGCCTGGGGTATTCCATCCTGAGGGATGATTGGACCCATAGTAGTAGTTATTGTATGTATAGGAAGTGGGGCATTCCAACCCGATGGTTATGGGCCAGGAGTATTCCATCCCGGTAGGATGATTGGACTCATAGTATGTTGGCATTCCAACCCGATGGTTGAGGGGCCTGGGGTATTCCATCTTGCGAGATGATTGGACCCATAGTAGTTATTGTTGTACGTATAGGTGTATGGGCATTCCAACCCGATGGTTGTGGGCCGAGAGTATTCCATCCCGGTAGGATGATTGGGCTCGTAGTATGTAGGCATTCCAACCCGTGGTTGAGGGCCAGGGGTATTCCAGCCGGAAGGTTGATTGGACCCATAGTATATTGTTCTTTGTTGTATGCGTATGTTTATGTGTGTATGGGTACTTTGGGGGAACTCACTAAGCTTTCGGGCTTATAGTTGTGGTTTATTGTTTCAGGTACTTCGGGAGATCGTGGCAAGGCGAAGGCGTGATCGTACCGCTCCTCATGTTTTATGATTTATGTGATATGGTTCTGGGGGATACTCTGATGTCTAAACTATTTTGAAAACAAGATGTATGAAATTAATGGTTTTTGAATGAAATAAAATGTTTTAAATTGGCTTGAATTTTATGGGTGTTACATTATTGTATAGTATCGTAAAATACTCTCATAGTATTTCAACTGTATATTTGGTTCTAGAGTTTGTTGGTATAAAGTTGGTAAGTTTTAGATTTGTTATCCACCCCGACCACTCTTAAACACATGTTGGTCATATCTCGAATAAATATAGTTGATCAGGCTATATTTATCCTAGATATGATTACATAACTGTTTAAGTTTAATCGCGATGTCCAACTCTTCTAAATACTTTTTATTTGTTCCTTGTTATGACACTACTCTTAATATTCTCGCATGTATGTACACTTTTATAAAATACTTATACTTTTAAAGTATACTTTTAGTCAAAGTGTTTTAGTCCCATTGTATTTATAGTTGTATATCTTGTATGGTTTGATATACTAGTTCACTATAAATAATGCTCTGATACCAATCTGTCACACCCCCAAACCAGAACGACGGAAACGTCTGGGGGCGGATGGAGTGACTTCATGTACAGTATCATAACAACTGAATAGTAATGAAACATAGCAACCCAAACATTCATACATTGATAACACAAGTTTACATTGTTTACAACACTTTGTTTGTTCAAAAGTTAAATACAAATAACTGAAAAGTAGAAAGACATGAGACGACGATGCTGACCCTCAAGAAGGGGTGAGTACCTTTCTACTGGTTTCCTGAGAATACAAGTGATTTTGAAAAGTGTCAACAATTAAGTTGGTGAGTTCATAAGCATTTTTATGAAAAGGGTTTGTAACTGTTTCGCGAAAAATGGTTTCGTATACTTCCAGAAAATCCAATATTTTCTTTAATATGAAATGTAATTGTATGTAATTCTTTGTATATTTTTCTTGTAAAGTAATAATGTATGTTTCCAGAAAATCCAATGTTTTCTTTAATATGAACTGTAATTGTATGTAATTCCTTTGTATCTTTTCCTTGTAAAGTAATATTGTATGTTTCCAGAAAATCCAATATTTTCTTAAAGATGAACTGTAGTCTTAAACCCTAAGATCAAGATGTAAGTGAATGTTGTACTGAAAATAGTATGTAATTTTATTTCTTTTTATAAAACCAATGAAGTGTAGGCTTCCTGTAAACCAAGTAGTTTTGCTAATCCCTATGCGAGTTATTATAACCACGCTAATATGATTGATATGCCTGAAACAACGTTCTTCTGGCATCAGAGCCGATAAGACATTTGTCACCCTAGACTTGTTAGTCTAACTGTAGCGACCAACTGAGGTGTGGGACTGTCAATCCCGTATAGATATACATACAACGATCTCACTCTCCCTTAAGGAGACTCTGGTTATAATAAATGACTTAAGGTGTACGCTAGGTAGGTACGGTGAAGGAACGTCTCACAAGAGCATTAACGGATTTACGTGAACTTCAACTCCCTTTTTCTTGTATAATAAAGTAATTGCACTTTTAGAAAACTTATGACATGAGTTTCATGACACACAAATTATACTATCAATAATTTTTCTTGTATGTTTTTGGTGTAAACTATTTATATAAACTTTATATAAATATCGAGTTGAAATATTGTCTAGTAGCAATATATGTTGTTAAAACATAATATTCTTGGGTTTTAACCCACCAAAACAGTGATGACTAAAATATGACCACTTTCACTAGAAAAGCTATTTTTAGCAAAAATTACCAAAACTTGTAGTTTTACAACTCAAATTTTCTTGTTGGTGTTTGTTATCACAATGAGTTTTATTTTTCTTTTGTACAATAACTTATATACACGATTTTTTGTGTAGATAAAATAGTGTTAACCATATCTTATGCAAATATTATTTCACATTCAAACAATAAAAATGAAACTAGCCAATATTCATAAGCTAAGTATGTTTTGACTTGTATTCTCCCCCCCCCCTAATTCGAAAAATGGTGGTATGAAGCTCACCTTGAGTGATTTTGTGTGGGTTGTTTGAAGTGATGAAGTGAACATTTCAAGCCTAAACACTTGGATGAGATTGTTGAACTTCCTTGGAAAGAGTATTATCCTAAGTGTTTAACACATGATAATATGTGTAAATGATATGAAACTAACATAAACATGTATAGTAACACTTAGTGGGTCACGAAATGCTTACCAAAATCTAGGAAAATGCTTGAAGAATCAAGCCTCTTTAAAGCTTGAAGCTTGAACTCTTGGGAGAAAATGGAAATTTCACAGTGAGTGGGAGAAGAGTTTGTGATATGTGAGGGAGTGTTTTCGTCCAAAATAAAAGAATGGATGTGATAATATGTGTGCTTGGTTAACTGGAGGTTAAAGCATGGGTATTTGGTGGACAATGCGTGGGATACTGCTATTTTATTGGAAATGGTGGAGAAATCAACTCATAAAGTCAACTTTTCTTGTCCTATTCACCTCCTAGACCGCAAACCTCCTTAAAACACTTTAGTATGACCTGAATCACAAGTGATTTCGGTCCTAGGCATGGCTTGAATAAGTATTTGCGGTCCTAGGTCTTATTCCATGGGGACTTCGGCCTTAGTGGGTATTTAAAGTGTGTTTTCGGCCTAACCATGATCCATTAAAGTAGTTTTCGGTTGAAGAATCTTAAGCAATTGGGTTTTTGGTCCTACTCATCCTCCATTGTGTTTTCGGTTATATAGGCTACTTAAAAGAGGATTTCGGTCTTTAGTTAATAGGTAACACAATTATCGTGGCCTAGAATTTCAAGTGTTCAAGGTTTTGGCAAACTACAAGTCCTTGTGTTATGACTATTTAATTCATGTTTGATTTGCATTGATCATTCAAAGTTCATTTCAATATGAATTTTCCAAGTGTATATTATCTGTAATTATACAAATGGTGGCCTCTTGGCTTTCAAAGTTTTACTGTAACAAGATTACGTTGTGAATTTACTTGCACAAGGCTACAATCTAGACCTTGCTTGATCCAAAATTTTTGGGTTGTCACAGGTTAGAACTCGATGCTTGAATTTTGCTTGATTTGTGCTTTTAGGCAATGTTTTAAAACCCAGGTCGACCCGGCCGGTTCAACCGGTTGGACCGTGACCCGGGGTAGAAGGCGGGTCAATTGAGAATGGTTTTTTGTAAAAATACGGACCGGATCAAACCAGCCAGGTTTCCCCTAAACCGGGCTCGAACCGTTTGTGTTGAACCAGTTAAAACCGGATTGACCCGTTTTAATAGGGCCTGGATACAAATACGGACCGGATCGAACCGTTTGTGTCGAACCGACTTCTCAATCACAAGGTGACCATGTTGATCATGAAGTTGATAGTGAATTTCAGTTACTAAGTAACCGTGAGATCGATGCTTATAATACTCCAATTTCTCAAGATCCATGATTTGGTTTGGTCATGGCGCGTTTGGATCTGTCTAAAACTATGTTTTGTTTTGTTATTTATACTCTATGTGGTTGTTTATTGTGTTTAGATTGATCTATAACATGTTTTGATATGTTTTTCAATGTTTAAACTTTATGGACATCAAATTATTTGTTTTATATGTCTATGCATTATGCAGGAAAGTAAAAATATATGAAAATAGAAAAAGATCATAAATCGGGTTGACCCGGCGGTTCAACCGGTTGAACCGTTTGACGCGTGAAACGGTCATCACACCGGGTCAACTAAAAACCGGGGTTTTAAAAAATTTCTTTTAGGAACCACTGTTAATATCAGTTAACTATCAGCGAATATACTGGATTACATGTTACATAAATTATATAATTTTAGAATGTTAAGTTTAACTCTATTGTGCAGCTATTGTTTGAGTCCAACCGTTGTAGTGTGAGACCTTGCAATCAAAGAATTATTTAGTGTCTGTTGCATTTAATTATATTTGTAAGATAGTTAGTGGGTGTTAGTGGGGTTCCTTTTACAGCTGATGGTGGAGAGTGATGGAAGGGAATCCTAGGAGAACCTAGGAAGCTTGTTAGTTTAGCAGATGCATTGTTTAGCATGAATAGAGAATGTTTGGTAGTAAGGGAGTCACTTAGGGGAATCAGGATGACTCTTGAGGAAAGTATGGATATGTGTGGAAGGTACTATTGAGACCGTACTACTGGAACACAAGATTTGTACTTGAGTCAAGGGGAGTCACGATGATACTAAAGGATTCATAGGGTGTGGGATTCTTCGAGTGTTTCTGATGGTTTGCATTGTTTATTTGTAGTATGGTTCTCACTCGAGGTGGTTCAAGTCCTGGAGAGGGATCGGGTTCGGGCTCTGGAGCCGGACCCTCGGATGATCAGATGCGAGAGTTAATTTCTCCGTAGATCACTCATAGCATTCTGGAGTAGACTCATGTGACTTTGGTACGATCAAGGAAGGTATTATACAGATTTTGGATGAGCATTTGGGCGCATTCCGTAACGATATGGTAGCTACAAGAACAAGAATTCAATGCACAAACAAGGTTTGAAAACTCAAACCTTAAGCTAATCTTTAAGATCAATGTATGATTCAGATAAGTAGTTCCAGTCAAGTTTGGTAAACCAGTCAAGATTTGAAGATTATTAATCAACAAAGTATTCAAGTAATAAATGAAGTAAGATTGAGTATAATCAATGCAAATACAATTTAAAGCAAGAAGAATGTAAATGAAAGAAGTTTGACTTTCAAGAGATATTGATGTGAAGAGAATAGATTGATTTCTTACTATTCTTGGTGTTTAATTCATGAAACATTCACTCCTTAAATAATAATGGAGGAACATGGTACAAACCGATAACACATTCTAAGGATTGGTTACAACTAAGTGTTTGACAATCTGACACTTAAAAGATTCAAACGATTTTGTCCTAAGAACTGTTACATCAACAAAATGACAAAAAGCATTAAATGCTTGTACAGACTATGACTTCTAAATATCTTCATCTCGGATCCAATCTAGCTTCGGAACTCTTCACATCTCGGACACAGGTTGACTTTGGATCTTGATTGGTTCGGATTGCTAGAATTTCACTTCTCATGTATTTACAATCTCCCCCTAAGTGAACTTAGCAATCAGTCAACTCAGTTGGCATATTCAAATATGTGACAACCGCCAATTTTGGTCAAACAAAGTCAACAAAGGTCAATCAGGTCAACTCAACTTGTCTTAGAATTTTAGGTGCTTGTGATATTACCTAATGCGTCCAATGTACGATTGACAAGTTATAATACAAAGTACCACTCTTATTGGAAATTATCGAACATAAACCCTAAATAAGGTTAGTATCGTTACAATTATGTAATTCAATTTTATATTATTTTAGTATAAATAATATTCATAACGCGATGTAGTGGAATTCATAATCCTTATATTACATGGCAAATTCATAACAAAGGCTACAAATACGTATTTTTAGTGAATTCGTCACGGAATACGACAAATTCCATACCCGGCCTAAAATGCCCAACTTTTAACGGAAATAATTTAGAAATCACCTCACCCCACCCCACCCCACCACCCTCCCCCCTTAAAAAGACGTCCACCCCTCCCCCTCCTCATTTCATCTTCACCATTCTTTCCACCTTCTTCATTTCTTCATCTTCCTCTTCAAGAACAACTCAAGTTCTTTCAAGGTTAATTCTCCATAATTTGGTTCTTTAATTTTTGGTAAGCATTTTCTTGTTAATATAGTGTTTTTACACACATTCATAATAGTTTTGTTACATATACACACATTTATATGTGTTATTATCCATAGGTTAATACCATCTTCAAGTGTTCTTCAACCATCTACAAGTGTTCTAAGCTTGAGGATCTTCATCTTCATCTCTTTATCCACTAAGAAATCCACTCAAGGTGAGTTCAAACCCCTTTATTTTCAAGTTTTTCCAAGTTTTAGGGGGGGGGGGGGTATACAAGTACACAAATCCTATTTGGATGATCTAAAGGCTTTGCAAACTAAAAATACAACTCATGTCACTAAAACATATTTAAGCTTAAAAATCAGCTTTTTACATAAAAGTTGTGGTTTGTTCACGGATTGTTTTGCCTTAATTAAACTTAATATATTTCAAAAATGTTCAATATTCAAATATTTAAGGTCTTACCTTTTTAAGGACTACCCGTACGCGTTCATACGGTTTTTCTACAATTTATGGTGATTTTTACAAAACTGCCTTTCATTTCAGAACATTTTCAGACCAGTCTGTAAAAATGAACATTTTCACTCTAGTTAGGAACCACTTAAGGTCAGGGAAAAATATTATGGACAAGGTAGACTCATTTTCAAAGCTCTGAGAGTTTACGGATCCAAATTTCTACTTACGATGATTTTTTTATAATTTTTCTAAAAAAATGGACAGAAAAGTCAAACACTAGAAATTGTCTTTATCATACTAAATGTTTTTATACTTGTGTTTAGATGTAAGTTTATATGTTATAATATTTTAAAACATCTAGACATGATAACTTATATGTATTTATATGAAAGATTATATAAATATGTAAGGTGTTTTGTGTTGCGTCATTGGGCTTGTTTAGTTAGTTCATTATGTATTCGGTATTGGGCCTGTCCAAGCCGTCTCATTTATTAGGGTTTGAGTATTAATATTGCAAGCATGCACCGTAGATAGTTAAGATTTTTGACATTGATATTCTTGTAAACCCTAGCACGCCTCTACAGTTGAAATTCTTCATCGAGTTCATCTGAGGCATGACTTTTAATCATCCAGCATCAATTGGATTACATTTGTGCTCTTTATTTTACCTGTTGAATCTTATCGATCTTTAAGGATTCATATCCTAACAATTGGCATCAGAGCAGGAGATTGTGTAATCTATACGCGTCTCTACTACTTATAGAGTTTTAGAGTTTCTGTTCATATAGGATCTGGTTCAGTCGTCTTCATTGACCCGTTGACGGCTTGCAGGGATCTTGATATTACCCTATAAACAATCTAGGTTTACACATCTGATTCTTTACAGGTATTAAGGAAAACTTCATCATGCAACAAGACGATTCCAACATCAACTCCATTAATATCTCGAGCAACATTGGATCAACAACAAGGATCCTGATTCTCTTCCCTAATGAATATGAAGTTTGGGCGCTCCACTTCGAAGACTATGTTCTTGGTTCATAATATAATGGCTATTTGATATGGGAAGCTATTACTCTAGGTCCGTTTGTCCACACTGAGACCAAAAGAACCATCAAAAGTCAGAAGGATTACAACCAGCTGCTACTTGACATGAAGGAAGTTCCTCAAGACGAGAAAGATAAACTGACAAGCAACATCAAAGCAATGAGGATCATTAGATTTGCTTTGCAGGCTGATACTTTTCGTTTGGTCAGTTCTTGTGATACTGCGAAGAAAATCTGGGATAGGCTCAGAGAACCTTATTCCACTGATGAAGATCTTGAGCACTCTACTCAAACAATCCTGGTTTCAGAGTTTGGTGCCTTTACAAAAAAGCCTGAAGAAAATCTGAGTCAGACCTTCAATCGCTACAACCATCTTCTCAATAGGATGACTGAACACGACATTGGAAGAGAAGTAATCGAGCAAAAGGTTACATTTATGAATGGACTTAGGTCTGAATGGATGGCAGTTGTCTCTACAGTTAAGGCGCGCGAGCAGTTTAAGGGTTATTCTTTGGCTAAGTTGGTTGGTATTCTTAAGGCTCATGAAAGTGAAGTGTCAAAGGAAGCAAAGGTTGTTTCCAGTATGGGGTCTTTAGCTCTTGTCACAAAAGGCAAGACAGTTGCAGAGGATGGATCTGAATCTGATCACTCTGAATGTGATCTTACCAATGAGGAGTATGCCTTGATGGTTTCGAATCCTAAGTGATTTGCACGAAAGAAATTTCCATTGAAGAAGAATAGAAATTGGAAATGAAGTTATAGCTCAGAAAAGGTGAAGGAAAAAGATAAAAGTGCTTCTCAAAAGGAAGATGAGAAAAAGGATAAAAAGGTCGTTGGTGACTATGGCTATGACTGTAACTACTGTCATGGCAAAAACCATTTGGCCAAGGATTGCATGCTGAGGAAGTTGAATGAGAGAAAAGAAGGAGAAGATGATGAGGCGTATCACATGCGAAAGATAGAGGAGATCAAGAGGAAGAAAACTAATGATAACTCTATGCCTGCTTTGATTATGTAGGAAAACACTGAAGAAGATGAGTTTGGAGGGGTCGAAGTCTGGTCAACAGATTCAGAGGATGATGAAGTTCGCAAGCCCACGCATGGAAGGGTATTCGTTGCGAAGGAAGAATGTTCTCAGTCCGCAGGCAAGTGTTTGATGGTGACAAATGAGGGATCACGAACGAGTGCCACTAGAAGTGGAAGAAAAGATGACAACTGTTTCGCTGCACAGCCAGTTCCAGAGCAGATCAACGAATGCAAACAACTGATTAACAAGGTAAATACCATTCTCGAATATCTACACATACCTGTTTCTAAATATGAAACCGAATTGAACGATCTAAAATTCACGTTTTCAAGCACTAGTGATAGTTTGAAACGAACACGGTTAACAAACTCTAACCTAACCGATCAATTGAGCAGGGTTTCATCAAAAAGAGAAGAGAGGCGAATATGGATTCAGAAGATTGAGTCGGAGTCATCTAATTCTAGGGATCAGTTAATTTATTTTCAACGTGACAATTTGAAGCTTTTAAAACAACGTAACATTTTTTGTTTAATTGCTAAAAGGCTTTACTTTAACATTACTCAGTTGCACCTTGATTGCGGAATTGGTGAGAAAATTCATAAAATGATCTTACCATTTCTGGAATTAAAGGAAGATGAAATAGATGCCGACTATTATAATTGTTAATCCATAGTTTCGTCAGAAGAAACTTCTGATGCATACAGGGTTGTACTAGAACGAATTGAATCTTATATTAAGTCCAAAGACCACAAAAATATGTTGAAACAACTTTTGCATGAAAAAGATAAGAAGCAAACCAAGTCTGAAACTATACTGAAATTCGACTCATTGAATGCCAAATTGAGTTCAGAAAATAAAATGAATATTGAAAGTACCTCTATATTCGATGAGGATAGTGATATGAGTGAAATATCAGTAGAGGACGAAGTGGATTGCTCAGAGTTTGCAACAAACGAACCTCCACCTGTAAAAGATATGATTTCTGAAAATTCGGTTGAATTCGCGCGTATTTCTCAAAATCAACCAAAAACACTAAAAGCAAAAGCAACTGTTTTTCCAAAAGTCCAAACAGTACCAAATCAAGTTTTTGCCACTAAGGGACTCGACAAAAATCAGACTATCGAACTAACGTCCATCGTTAATGAAGACAAAAAAGATGGTTGTGATGAATTCTTTTGGTCCGCACCAATTGATAATGCAGACGAAACGAAGGGTCTATCTGAAAGAACCTCTTGGAGAGTTAAAGGTCGATATGTGGCAGAACCACTGAAAAACCGTTCAACATTTGAGAAGGGTAGCCCAAGTGGTACCAAGGAAGTTCAAAACGAAACCAATCCTCATCCAGAGAAGAACGAAACCCATGCCAAGAAAGCGAAATCACAAGTGATTATACACAAGTCTGCTGAACAATTCGCTGAGCAAAAGCGTTTAAGGAATCGAAGATACCAGAACAATCTTAATGAAAGGACAAAATTTTGGCAATCCCAAAATACCAACTATGTTCACAAAGAGAAACCTTTTAATCAAAGCGCGAAAGCTCGTTCAAAGGCAAATCCTAGTCTGTGCTCTCGTTGTCATACTTGCAACTCAAAAGCAAACTTCGCTCCTAAACCCTGTTTTCAAAAGAAGCACACTGGAAAACCAAAAACTCATCCTTCTAATGCATCACCAGATGATGTCAAGGGAAAGGGAAATTTAGTCTTGAATTCTAAAACTCAAACCAAGAAATCGACCGTTAATCCTAAAGAGTTAAGAGAGAAATCGTCAAGAATCAAGCTAAAAATAAACAAATCCAATCTGATTCTGAGGAAACGAAAAACAACAAGATCAAGGTTTTCACAATAAAAAAGAAAGATCCAATAACGTTAATAAAACGAACCTACATGATTGATCTCTCTATTGTTTATCCCATTTCTGTATAATGCTTACGAGGACCCAAACACCTTTAGGTTCCTAAATCTGCTTAATTCTTGCAGGTAATTCATGAGAAACAGTTTGACACTGAATGGTATATCGATAGTGGATGTTCGCATCACATGACGGGAAGAAAGGAAGAACTGAGAGGATATAGAGAACTGAAGGATGGTGGTCTCATGAAGTTTGGAAACAATGCACTTGGAGAAATCAAAGGATATGGCATGACAACGAACGGTGAATTCTCGATTCGCAAAGTGGAATATGTTGAAGGACTGCAAAACAACTTAATAAGTGTTTCGCAGTTAGTAGTGGGTACAAGTCTAAAGGTCTTGTTTGATGATGAAGGATCAGAAATTATCCAAAAGAGGACGAAATCAGTACTGCTTAAATCAAAACGAAAAGGCGAGATGTATCCTTTAGATATCAATATGATTCGAGGGAAACCTTCTATTTGTCTTCTCACGAAGGCTGCAATATATGATAGTTGGCTATGGCATAGGAGGCTTTCGCACCTCAATTTCAAAGACATCAACAAGCTAGTTCTTGGTGATCATGTGTGTGGTCTTCCTCTCTTGAAGTATGACAAAGATCATCTTTGTGCCGCATGTGAATTGGGAAAGAAAAGCTGGAAAGTCATCCTACTAAAGTGAACACGAAGATCATTGAGCCACTTGAACTACTCCACATTGATCTTTGTGGCCCATCTGCAATCGTAAGTATTGGTGGTAACAAATATATTCTCGTTATTGTAGATGATTTTTCTCGTTTCACTTGGGTGTTCTTTCTTAAGCAGAAATCTGAAGCGACTCCTAGACTCAAAGATTTTATCAAACAAATATAGTTGCAACTACGAAAGGTGGTTCACAACATTCGAAGTGACAATGGTCTAGAATTCAAGAACCAAGCGTTCGATGAATTCCTCACTAATAAGGGAGTATCTCATAATTTTTCTGCTCCCTATACTCCACAGCAAAATGGAATTGTTGAAAGACGAAACTGTTCGTTGTGTGAAGTAGCGAGGACTATGCTTCCGTTTGCATCACTGCCTCTTTACTTTTGGGCTGATGCTGTTGCCACTGCCTTCTTTGCTCAAAACAGATCGCTTCTTAATAAATGATTTTCTGTTACTCCCTATGAAATAATCAATAAATGAAAAAGGAACAACGAAACAAGTTTCTTTCATGTTTTCGGTTCCAGGTGTTTCATTTTCAATTCAAAGGAACAACGGAAAAAGTTTGATGAGAAGGCAGACGAAGGAATTTTTCTGGGATATTCGCTGACGTTGAAAGCATATAGGGTTCTAAACAAACAATCCAAAAAGATTGAAGAAACCTATTATGTCACATTCGATGACAATTACTTAAAGAAAACTCAAGCGAATGATAATGAAGCGAAAGAGATATTTCCTCAAACGAACCAAGTGACTATTCCCTTGGCTAATCTTTATGATGAATTCATGCTTCTATTCGACGAACCTGAGAAGGCCATCTCTTCTAAAGCGAAGGCAACTGATAACAAAGAAGATGGGTTGAAGAAGATAATTGATGAAGCCACAAAAAGCATGGATAATCGACCTCCAGCCTTGAACATGCCTCAAGACACGAGCACGCCATTCCAGGGAGAGAATTCTGACTCCAATGCACGTCCTGAGGAGGAGCATGCAACTCCACAAGAAACGAACATTCCATCACAAGAGGAGGGTTACACTTTGTCTCTTTCTCTGGATCCACCCTCTTATTTGAAATGACTCACTTCCCACAGTGTCTCTTGAACCTCCATTCACAGGAGATACCTCAATTTCTGTTGAAGAGGACCACTCGTCATTCGAGGGGGAGAAAAAGGATGTGAATGACGATTCAGATGCTCAATCAGAGTTCGAAGAAGTAAACGCTGAATTGAACCCTTCTTATGATCCAAACTATCCGCCACTAGTCAAATGGACCAAAGATCACCCCAAAACCCAAGTCATTGGTGAATCTTCTACAGGTGTTCTCACGAGATCTCAAATAAAAGCGAAACGAACTACTCTATTTTCCAAAGTAGAATTATGCATGTTCAATTCCTTTGTGTCCAAGATAGAACCCAAAACCGTCAACACCGCTCTTCATCATTATGATTGGGTGCAAGCGATGCAAGACGAACTCAATGAGTTCGAATGAAACATAGTTTGGAGGTTAATTCCTATTCAACCTGAAGCATCAGTTGTTGGTTTGAAATAGGTGTTTTGTTATAAGTTGGATAAAGAAGGAAATGTAATAAGGAACAAGGCGAGACTCGTTGTTAAGGGTTATTTCAAGGAAGAGGGAATCAACTACAAAGAAACCTTCGCTCCTGTTGCAAGTCTAGAATCATTTCGGATATTCTTAGCATACGCAGCTCAAAAGAACTTTAAGGTGTTTCATATGGATGTTAAATGCGCGTTCCTAAATGGGGAGTTAGAAGAAACAATATATGTTGAACAACCACCTGGGTTCGTTAATGATAAGTATCCCAATCACTGCTACATTTTAGATAAAGCAGTTTATGGACTGAAGCAAGCTCCAAGAGCCTGGTATGAAATTCTTACTCGCTTCCTTAAAATGTCTAAGTTTAAACAAGGTTCGGTTGACCCAACCTTCTTTCGTAAGAAAGAGGGTAACCATTTGATGATTGTCCAAATTTATGTTGATGACATCATTTTCAGATCTACTAATCCCAGCCTCACAACTGAATTCGGAAAGTTGATGGAAACTAAGTTTGAAATGAATTCAATGGGTCTTATTAACTTTTTCCTTGGATTGAATATAAGATAGGGACCAGATGGTATTTTCATTAACCAGGAAGCATATACGAAAACATTGCTCTCTAAATTTGGCATGATAGAAGACTCTAAAGAGAAGGTTCCAATGGCATTCGGAACGAAAGTTACTCCTTCTCTGGAAAAACCAGCTGCGGATATGACCCTTTATCGTCAGATGATTGGTTCCTTGATGTATCTAACAGCTAGTAGACCGGATATTATGTTTTCTGTTTGTTATTTTTCAAGGTTCCAAGCAAATCCTCATGAACCTCACATGCTGGCAGTGAAGAATATCTTCATATACCTGAAACGAACTTCATCTTTAGGCATATGGTATCCTGCGAACTCTGGCTTCTTCGTTCAAGCGTTTTCGGATGCTGATCTTGGTGGGTGCGGCTTGGATAGAAAAAGCACGACTGGTGGATGCCAATTTCTTGATGGCAAGTTAGTTAGTTGGCAATCCAAAAAGCAAACATGTGTTTCGTTGTCAACAGTCGAAGCAGATTACATCGTTGCTGCTTCCTGTACCTCTCAAGTCATATGGATTCATAGTCAACTGCGTGATTATGGCCTGAATATGAAGCGAAACCCACTCTAATGTGACTCTAAAAGCGCAATTCGCATCTGTCACAATCCAGTGCAACACTCAAAGACGAAACACATAGCACTGAGGTATCACTTCATCAAGGATCATGTAGAGGATGGCAATGTTGAGATCAATTTCGTTCGCTCAGTAGATCAGTTGGCAGACATATTCACTAAAGCCTTACCTGAAACATCATTTAATAGAATACTCCAAGGCCTAGGAATGATGGAGGCTGAATCAGTTCCAAAGCCTCTCTTGCCTTCTACATAACTCATTCACTTTTGGGCTACATGTTCGTTTTCGTTCTTACTTTTTCGATAAGCGAAATAGAACGAACGCTCGCTCTAGTTTGTTTCCGATTTTTTCGAGACACGAATTGAGATGAACGTTCACCCTATCTCACTCCTCAAAATTCTTAAAAGCAAACATCCGTGTTCTAAACGTTGTATATTTTGTACACTTCGTTCGTTTCATTTTTTTTATTTTTTATTTTTGATTTTTTCAAAAATATAAAAATATTTGCTTTGTCTATGTTTTCCTCATTTATATTTAAAATACAAAAATATATTATTTTTGTTTCTTTCTCTTTCAAGCAATTATTAAACTCCAAAAACATTTTCTTTTCTTGTTTCAATTTTTTCTTTTTTTTTTCTTTCTTTTTGAATACCAATGCAGGTTATCTTGTTGAAACGAATGATGGGACAGATATAATTTCCATATCTGTGTACTAACTAGGTGTCCCAAGAAGCATGTTGTTGCATGTTGTCCTAAGCCTCAATCGACTACATGTGAAGCCTTAATGAATCGAATCTACCCTTCGTCTCTTCTCAACTAGGCTATTACATTCACATCAATCACGAGCTACCTTACTCTTCTCACATTGAGTTAAGAGTTATTTTCTTGGTCACATACTCATAGCAGAGGTACATCTACTTCTCTGAAGCCACCCTCGCTTTTCTTCATTTGCTTACACTCTCATCAATGTAACCCTTAAATTATGAGTTATACCACTGAGGTTTATGGTTGCACAATATCTGTGTTAATGATCTTCATTTCGTTCACCATGAACTGAGTGAAACCCCAAATCCAACAAACTTACATGAATTGACGGTGAACAATTTAATGTTCTAGCTCTCACCATGGAATTAACGTAACTCCACATTTGTCGATTGTACCACGAAATCTATTTTCTTTTTTGCGTGATCTTTATGAATTGTTCTAAAACAAATACTTTTCTTCATATAAGATCCAGTTTCATTTTTTTGAGATTTCAAAAGCTTAATCTTGTCACTAAAATATATCCTCACCTACTCGTTCAACTGACTGCACTGGTCACACAAGTACTTCATTCAACACTGGAACTTATGTCAAGATTCGTTGTTTGATTGAAGATTTAACCACCCTTTCAGCCTAACTTTAAAAGATGCCTTTCATTGTTTCTTAACAAACATATGATCGTACTTTAACGGGAAACCACACAGACACTTCTTAGTCTCTCTTGAGTTAGAAGGAAGAGATTCATGCCCGGGATCTTCACTTTCGTGTCTCTATTGACATCACTTTAATCCCACTGATATACTTCGCTTTATTTCTTTATCTGTGGCACACTCTTGCACGAAGATCTTTATGATTTTCAAAAAGTCTGGTTCGTGACACTTATGGCATTTTCAGTTTCGCAGATTCGCTTTTGTATGCACTAAAAATGTTTGTTTCTTAAAAGCGGAAGGTGCTTATCTTTTACAAGAAATTGAGGATATTGAAACGGCGGCGATAAAGGTTGCTAACGCAACAGTTAAGGATAAGATTTCGAAATAAAAAGGCGCATGGAATTTTAAATGGTTCCACTTCTCACGCCGCCTAAGGTCATGATGACAACCTGTCCACCGGTACAGTTGTCATGTCATGCTTTTCTAGGCGTCCAATCCGTAATCATCACGCAATCGTCGCTTGATTTTCTTTCTCTCACTATATCTACTCAAACCAATTAACGATTCAACTCTTATCACTCTCAAAGGATTTTTGAACCCTACACGACAGTTTTTCTCTCAACTTTTCATCTCCTTCTCCAACCTGCAATAATGGCTGGCTCGTCATCGATTCAAGAACAAACTGCTCAATCCTCTATCCTCACTATCAAGCAAAATCAAAATCTGGTTCTCGATTTGGCTCCATTTAAATACGACGCCTTCATGTTGCCAATTGTAGAATGCTTGAAGTATTAACCTTTAGTCATTGCTCTAACCAAGGTTGAATGTGTTCCAATGTCGCTGTTGTCTAAAGCTTACTCCACCGCCGCGTATGTCAAGAAGGAAGAAAGGATATCTTTTAAAGTATTTGAAAAGAAAACCTTAATTACAAAGGCTAGTTTGTGCTCTCTTCTAGGGCTTGCTTATGATGATACACTGATCAACCCAGATTCGATCTCCACTGCACAAATATTTGATATGTTTTACCAGATGGGGTACACAGATCCTATTCCCTCTATCACCAAGTTTAAGAAATCAAACATTCTGCCACTGTGGAACGGTCTCTTTACCCTTATCATCAAGGCATTTTCAGAAAGGGTCACTGGTTCTGATTACGCGAGTAAATCATTCATGACAATTCTCTATGGTCTCTACCATGAGATTAGCCTCGATTACGGTTCAGTGTTATGGGCTCAACTGGTACAAAGCACCAACTCCACAACTCGCCACAGCGAAATATCTATAGGTCGATTTTGGTCTATTATGGTCCAACGTACTATCACGAAGCTCAATATTCCAGTAATGGCGGATTCGTTGAAGTCTTCAATTGCTACCTTTCACACCAAGAACATCATAGTTACTGATAATTCCATGTTTTTTTTTGTGGGTTCAATTCCTGAATCCATGTACCGGTGTGTATCAGGGGCGAGCAAAATTATTGGGGAATACAAGAAGAATCCAGGTTCAGGACCTAGGGTCATCACTCCTGAGATGCAACAAACTCTTGATGAAGCAAATAAAGTCATGAAAGGGGGAAACCGAAGCAACCGAAAGAGGGTCCATCTGCCAACCCTCCGACTTCCAAAAAGCGAAAGACCAAAAGCGACTCTTCCAAGCCAGTTCCCTCTTCTCCAAAGAGAAAGCGAGTCAAGAAGCAAGTGTTGGATAAGGTGTCTAAGTCCATAACTATTTCTGCTATGTACTTGACCCGGTTTGGCATGGTCCATTTGGGTTGCATGGCATCATGCATTTAGATAGACTAAAATAAGAGAAATAACACTTAAGGTTTATTAATATATTATAAGTTCTAATATATTAATAATATTATTTAATTAGTATTGATCAAGAATTAATTTGGAATTAACTAAGTGATCAAAAGGAGACTAATTAAACATATGGGTTGATTGTGTAAATCATCCATACTTATATAGTGGGCTAATGCTTCATGGATTATCAAGTTGGGCTAAAACCCATAGGATGCTCCATGGTGTTTATAGAACCCATGGGCCATGGAAATGAAAAGTCATGACAATTAGGGTTTACATGGTGTAACCCTAATTGTAAAACACTATATAAGCTTCATGTTCTTCACCAAAAATTAGCCACTAAGATATACAAGTGAGGGCTAGCCGATTTCTAAATGTTCTCATTTCTCTCTAAGTTATTCCAAGTGCATTTGGTGTTGTGTGAGACATTTGAGGCATCACACTTGAGGTGTTAGGCTCACAAGTTTTTTCAAGGAATCCAAACTACTACAAGGTATGTTTTCTTGCTTACTTTTATGTTTAAAAGTTCCCCATGTATGCTAGATAGGATATAAACCTTGGAAATCGAATTTGCATGTATCATAGTAAAACATAGATCCAATGTTTATAGGGTTGCATGTGATGGGTTTTGAGCATTCTAACACTCCTAAGTGTACATGCAACCCTAAATACCTTGGATCTATGTTTTCTCTAAGATACATGCAAATATGAATATCCAAGGTATTATACTAACTAGCATACCAAAACTTTGATTCATATGAAATATAACATGTTAGAATACATACCTCTTTGATGTAGAATGACTTCATGAAGCTTGAGTGCCTAGTGCCCCAAGTGTGACACCTCAAATGGTTCACACAACACCAAATGCACATGGAATGACTTGAGAGAAATGGAACACTCCTTGAAATCGTCTAGCCCTCATATTCACACATTAGTGCACGATTTCTTGACTATCACTTCTGAACATTTCCATATTCCATTTTGACTATCACTTCTAAACAAGAGTTGCCTCCTTACAGATTATGTCAATATGGTCCTTCCAGAATTAACATTATACTTCCAACTGTCCTTGAGCAACCAATCTTTGGTAAACCTTAGATTGTCCTCGACAATTGCTTAATCATTTTAGTCATATCCAATTCTAGACCTTTTCCCTTCATAATGCCCCAGGCATTTGGAAAATTTTAGAAGGGATGAATATAGCACATGTAATCGATCCTATATCCGAAGCATATGGGACACGATTCATGATGTCTCACATAAAGACTAAACCAGTCTTTTGCTATAATATTTCCATTTCAATTTGCCAAGTTCTCAAAATTCAGATTATGAAAAGGGATGCCGTAATCATAATCGAATTTTAGAACGCAAATAATGGACCCATATATATTATTTCCTTATGTTGAGCCATTCCAACATGAAATTCATATATATATATATATATATATATATATATATATATATATATATATATATATATATATATATCCTTGATTAAATACGATTAAAATCTCAATCTAAGCTTTTAGAATTGAAATGAAGTATAATTTCCTCTCCCTTAATTATAGCAAAACAACTTTTTCAACCCCTGCAGCCTCACGAATTGAAACTTTTGTTTTCTATAATTAACATTGCTAACTTGCAACCTTTGTCATAATTATCATGCTTCCACTAACATGATGATTATTAGCATAACACTTATGCTCCCACTAGCTTTGACATGTACTCAGAAATCAGCTGACTTTCTTACCAAAGTTCAGATTTCTGATACTAGATTGTTTTGATAAAACTTTATCAAAATCATACACCTCTCTTAGATAGCTCACATGTGTGTCTAAACAATTTTAGAACTATGAAAAGGGATGCCGTAATCATAGTCTCAATTGTTTAGACCTTTGCCACTTCTCACAAGTCCATGTTAGTGTGCCGGTAAACCACACACGCTCCACTAACTGTTGGGTTTTGAGCATTCTAACATTCCTATGGTGTACATGCAACCCTATAAACCTTGGATCTATGTTTTCTCTATTATACATGCAAATATTAAATATTCCAAGGTTTCATCCTAACTAGCATATTATGAAGCACCTATACTACGAAGTTCTAGTTAGATGACATACCTTTTGATGTAGCTTGATGTCTTCAAGCTTTAAGAGCTTAGCCCCAATAGTGTGGAAGCCTCAAGTGGAATCACAAATCACCAAAACACATTGGAAAACCTTTAGAGAATATGGATACTTGGCTCACACTATGAAATCGGTTATTGCCCTCTTTAGTGTATCCACACTAGCCACTAGCATAATTTCATGAACCATAAGACCCTTTATATAGTGTGGAGGATTAGGGTTAAACCCTAATACCCATGACCTTTCATTTCCTAGGATCCATGGGTTAAAGCTCCATGGACTATCCATGAAGACTTAGCCCAACCTAAATGAACTTGGCCCACTACACATATATATATCTAAGAGTCCATATTTAATTAGTTCCTTTTAATCACTTAATTAATTATAAATTAATTCTTGATCAATACTAATTAAATAATATGATTATATATTAATATATTAGAACTTATAATATATTAATATAAATCATAAATATACTATTCTCAAAAGACTATCCATATAAATTGTGTCGGCGAAGTGCAACCCAAATGGACCATGTCGGGTCGGGTCAAGTACATACCAAATGTAGTTATGGACTTAGACATTAATCCAACAGTCTCCTACTTGGATAAGTCTAAAACTATTATTGAGGATGACTTCAAAAACCAACTGGCAATCGTAGCTCTTAAAGCCGTTGTCGAACTCTGATCTTGTCAATGAACTCCGACCTTTGTCAATGACTTGTCCATTAGATAAGGGACCATATATTCCTCCATTCTAGATATCATATGGACTGAGACATGGATTATCAATCATTCTCTCTGTCCATTTGTTGTTTCCCGATTTCCGATTTATGATGACTGACTGATTGAACAAATCAAATCAGTCCTGGCTTGGCCAAGCACTCACATGTGTCATCACTAAATCATCGAGGGGCCCACAGATATCGCTTTTATCCCGAAGGTAAAAGGAATGGATAAACTTCGACTCATATGGCTTGTTCTACTACTTGTTGAATCATACACAAAGGCACGTTTTATAACATCGAGTTACCAAATGCATTTTCGTGCAATCAATGTACAACCAACTCATAGTAACAACTCATATCTCTAGGTTTAAAGAATATAAGATATTATCGTCTCATGATCACTCGTGATAAAATCCATGAAGTGATTCAAATGAGCGCGGGTTGAATCCAGTACTCAGAACTTATGAGAACTCATGAGTGTTGTAGCACAACTTTGTACACCAACTTGGACCTCTATAAGCCAACCCATGACAGTCTTGATTCATATCTACTTCCAACATATGACCGACTGTGGATGGTTTGAATAACTTAGTCATTCCGGAAGAATAACCTAGTTATTATGGAAGTCAAAACATGCAAAGTGAAACACAAGAATAAATGAATCAAATATGGTATCAAACCCTATGAATATAAATAGACCACTTTTATTTATCACCATACTGATTACTCATTATTCATTGTTTCGGTTTTATCAACTTTATACCTGAATTAAAAACACTAGTTGTCCCATGCTCCAAGCATGTACACTATGTTTTTCTAAACAATAGCTTCGCCATACACCAAGTATGCACTCTATGTTTATCTATGATCCTTACTTTGTGAACTAGATCGATTGAACATAATTTCAATGATTCTCTTTTCACGCTTCCAAATCCTTGTCGTAAATGTAAGAATTCCAAACATTTATCGAAATTTGTTTAGATTTTAAACTTATATGCACTGTTCCTCTTGTAATGATTATGCACAAAGCCACAAAGACTTGGCAACAATCATTACAGAGTATTCCAATGGAGAGCAATTCCATGGAAACGATGTCTCAAATTCAAAGCGCATTGCTTTGAACATGCTTCTTGCATTAAGTTTCTTTAACCTTACACAGATTGCTTCCACCTATGAAGACAACTCTATATTCCCATTTTGACTACCACTTCTGAACAAGAGTTGCCTCTTTTCAGACTATGTCAATATGGTCCTTCCAATATTAACAATATACTTCCAACTGTCCTTGAGCAACCAATCTTTGGTAAACCTTAGATTGTCCTCGACAATTGCTTAATCACTTTAGTCATATCCAATTCTAGACATTTTCCTCCTTAATGCCGCAAGGCATTTGGAAAATTCATAAAGGATAAATATTATAGCACATGTAATCGATCTTGTACCCAAAGCAAATGGGACACGATTCATGATGTCTCACATAAAGACATGATTCTAGACCAGTCTTTTGCTACAATATTTTTATTTGCCATGTTTCCAAAATTTGACTATGAAGAGGGATGCCGTAATCATAATCGAATTTTGAGAACACAATATATAGAGTTTTTCCTTATGTTGAACCAATTCAACATGAAATTCATATATATATTCTTGACTAAAGATGATTAAAATCTCAATCTAAGATTAAAATCCCACTCTAAGCCTTTTAGAATTGACATGAAGTATAATTTCTTCTCTCTTAATTATAGCAAAACAACTTTTTCAACCCCTGCAACCTCACGAATTGAAACTTTTATTTTCTATAATTAACATTGCTAATATGCAATACTTATCATAATTATCATGCTCCCACTAACATGATGATTATTAGCATAACACTTATGCTCCCACTAGCTTTGACATGTATCCAGAAAACAGCTGGACCTCTAGAAGTCAATACTTTATTCACATTCTTACTAAAGTTCAGATTTCTGATACTAGATTGCTTTGATAAGGCTTTATCAAAATTATACACCTTATCTTAGATAGCTCATAGGTGTGTCTAAACAATTTCAGAACTATGAAAAGGGATGTCGTAATCATAGTCTCAATTGTTTAGACCTTTGCCATTTCTCATAAGTCCATGTTAGTGTGTCGGTTAACCACGCACGTTCCACTAACAACTTTCAGAACTGCAAATATCACAATTGCTATCTACTTAAAATCTACTTAGTGAAAGAATTTCCTCACCATCAATTTCATGAATTGGAGAAAAACCTTATGACACTTAGATTTTATGGTGTATGTGTTCTTATCCATGTGAATTTGTCAAAACATAATCACAAGACTAGGTTAGTGAAAAATCCTAACTCATATGGATTGAACTTGTGCAATCTTAACCTCTTGCCACCTAGCAGCACAAGGGCCTACCATTGCTTCCAAGTAGTTATGCAAACAATTGAGAACATGTAGAACTCAAATATATATAGCCAACTTAACTGGAATGGGCACAGAAATGTCAACACGATAGGTTATAAACCTCTAGTTGTGTGCTAGTGATGAAATACAGGTTTTATTCTTGATTACTTCTTGAAACCCTTTCAGGATCTTTTAGACTCCCACTGTCTCCTTGACCTATAATACTTTCTTTCCAAATATTCAAGAGATAGTGTGGATTCTAATCAAGACAAACACTTAACACAATTGGCCTAAGTTGGTCTCTGTTTTATCCAAAACATCACAACTTACCAAATTCAAATGTACAAGAGTAGAAAACCTTTTACTCTTACATTTCACTAGTGTTAATAAACCTTCTTTAAGATGTATCACTCAAGTTATATTTATGGTGGGCTTGATCAGTGCACAAGAATGTGTACTCGATCCCTTAGTTATTTACTTGACTCACACATCCATGTGAACAAGTAATTAGTCTTAATTTTCCAATGCTTGAAAGTTCTCATTCATTATACTATACAACTTGCATGATTCGAAGTTTCTATCCAACTGAAACTTGGGTGATGAGAATCTTTCCTTATTTGGAAAATTTAGACACTACCACAAATGAAAGCATCAAATTCATATTTCCACTCTTGCTATTAATGGAATCATATAAGCAACAATTTTTTTTCCTTTTCACAAATGCCATTGTAAGGATATTTTAAAATAAATAAAAACAAATTTTTTTTCTTTTATTTTAAAAACTTTGCGGAAAAACTATCCTTACAGTGCAAAAGCACATGAAAAACTTTGTTGTTATCTATTCCTAAGCAATATATCATAACTCCTAAGCAACAGCTCAAAATTCTGATGACAGAACCATGCGATCGAGATCCATCTTCGCGATCAGAATCAGCATATACTTTCTTTAAGTTTCTTCACTTTTCTTTGATTCTTAAAACATCAACATGTGACCCAGTCACATCATGTAACAAGAATCTCAGAATAGAAACTTAACAGAGTTAGATAGTGGACTTTACCTGAAGTAGAGTCAATCTTCTTGACTTGATCAACCTTATGATCTTTCAGATAAATAGGCTGTTTCGCAATCAATGCCCCTTCCTTTGGCAAGAGAGACATAGGGACTCTTTGGGAATGGTACATGGGACTATCGCAGACTTAGCATTTCTCTTTACCATATGGTCAACCTAGTTGACTATGGTCAATCCCTTTCCTTGGGAAGAGAAGGCTTTTCTAGATATCCAATGTTACCATTGTCAATATCCATGGTAGTTTGGGAAGTTGATCTACTAATCAAATTTGCTCTCCCAGTGCTCCAAATTATTGCTGATTAAGCAGCACCAAGCAAATAGATAAGATCATTAAGGGTCATGTCATAGTCTGTTTCATAGTAGTACCAAAGGAATTCACTATGTGACTTAGAAAGTGATTGAACCACGAACTTTCTCAAGAGTTTGACACCCAACTCTCCCGGCTTGTCAATATGTGACTTCATCTCCAAGATGCGATCACACATAGACCTTGCTTGCCAATAGGGCTTGAGTGACCTTGAACTTGTGGGTTAGGGAGAATAATTGGAGGAGGTGGAGGAAGTGAAGTTCCAAGAGATTTAGGAGGATCATAGATGTTTGAAACAGACATCTTTTTGGAGATATTCAAGATAGTTGATCTAAAGTCCTTAATATAACACCCAATATGAAATATTAAGGCTAGGACCCAACAAACTATTTTATAACTTGGAATAGGGATTCCGTAACCCAAGCTATAAAATATTTGAAGGTAGGTGAATGACGATTCACCAATTTCCACCAAGATAAACGAAATGTATTATTAGGTTTTAATTGGTTTTGAAACTCCTAGATTCTTTTGAGATTCATTGAACTTTTCAAAGGCATGTTTCAATCTCAAGTGTGCCCTTCAGGTTTTGTGACTGGGATGCCGAGGATCACAAAACAAGGTGTGAATAACCATGCAAATATACTTGGTACCCTTAATATTTACCCCTCAATCGATGTGTCGGTTAACCACACACGCTCCACCGATACTATGATAAACATTAAGTTACCCTTTGCCTACCTTGTTAAATCAAGCTAGTGTGCCGGTTAACCACACACGCTCCACTAACTGACTTAAGCAAAGTGCAAAGTGTAATTTCATGGGTTAGCACCAAATTTACATTTTCCTAAGTAACTAAGATTGGGTATTATTAAGAGTTTAGTTACTTAGTATTTATCATTAATACTTTTAATGAAGGGAGAATTATAGTCCTTGTCCTATCCGTTCGGCTAACGACCCTCCACCGGTCAAGGAGGCGGTGGGTGAGAGTGGACACCCATTAAACTGCCATTTTATAGGCAGTAACCTTATACCCCCCTTATAGACCGGCTTCATGAATGAGGCCTACTAATGGTAAGACGACTTTACTCTTATACATATATATAAATATTATTAACTTATAATGTTATAAAGTATAAGGGTTGAATTTTAACTTTTAAAATTCTAAGGGCTTAACTTGGAATTAAAGGATTCATAAGTGAAAACTTTACAAATTCCAAAACTTGAGGGCAAGTTTTTGAAACTATTCAAAACTTTTCATTTCATAACTTATGAGTTTAATGGTTCATTAAAATGAAGACTCTTCATTTTTTATGTAACCTCTTATTCTTTAATAACACTTTTAAAGAAGTGACCCTTAAACATCCATAACTTGAGGACAAGTTATGGAGTCATAATACTATTTAATGAAAAAGACTCTTCATTTTTTTATGTAACCTATGACACTTTTATGAGTTTTAAGATTCATAAATGTGACCTTTTATGTAACTTCAGGACAAGTTACAAAAACACATTTTATGAACTACCTCAAGATTAATTAGGATTGAAAACAACTAAAACACAAATTTTTTTTCCATTAATCTAAACTAACTCATAAATCAAGGAAACATAAACACTTTTGGTAATCCATAACTTATGGAGTTAAATGCTTGTTTTATGATGAAACTTTTCATGTTCCATAACTTAAGAATAAGTTATGGAATTCTTTAAAACATTAACACCAAATTTTGTAACTCCATAAAAACTTTGAATCAATTTTTTTAAAACCTTTTTCATATCCATAACTTATGGAAGTTTCAAAACACTTAAGATCACAACTTAAAAAAAAAACTTTTGAGCTCCAAAATTTTATGACAAAATTTGTAACTCCTTAAAACATTTAGATCAAACTTTTAAAATTAATAAAATAATCATATCATTTTATCTTTTACTAAATTTGACCTAATTCAACTCATATAGCAAATGATTCAAATTTTACAAATAATTAGTTTTTCACAAAACAAGTAATTATCTTAAAATTTGACAAACTTCATGTTTTTTTTTCCTTTTTTTTTCAACTTTAAAAATCAAACATTTGCATGAATATAACAGAAAACAACCCATGGCTCTGATACCACTGTTGGGTTTTGAGCATTCTAACACTCCTATGGTGTACATGCAACCCTATAAACCTTGGATCTATGTTTTCTCTATTATACATGCAAATATTAAATATTCCAAGGTTTCATCCTAACTAGCATATTATGAAGCACCTATACTACAAAGTTCCAGTTAGATGACATACCTTTTGATGTAGCTTGATGTCTTTAAGCTTTAAGAGCTTAGCCCCAATAGTGTGGAAGCCTCAAGTGGAATCACAAATCACCAAAACACCTTGGAAAACCTTTAGAGAATATGGATACTTGGCTCACACTATGAAATCGGTTATTGCCCTCTTTAGTGTATCCACACTAGCCACTAGCATAATTTCATGAACCATAAGACCCTTTATATAGTGTGGAGGATTAGGGTTAAACCCTAATACCCATGACCTTTCATTTCCTAGGATCCATGGGTTAAAGCTCCATGGACTATCCATGAAGACTTAGCCCAACCTAAATGAACTTGGCCCACTACACATATATATATATCTAAGAGTCCATATTTAATTAGTTCCTTTTGATCACTTAATTAATTATAAATTAATTCTTGATCAATACTAATTAAATAATATGATTATATATTAATATATTAGAACTTATAATATATTAATATAAATCATAAATATACTATTCTCAAAAGACTATCCATATAAATTGTGTCGGTGAAGTGCAACCCAAATGGACCATGTCGGGTCGGGTCAAGTACATACCAAATATAGTTATGGACTTAGACATTAATCCAACACTAACGACTTTGAGAATGCAAATATCACAATTGCTATCTAGCTAAAATCTACTTAGTGAAAGTGTTTCCTCACCATCATTTTCATGAATCGGAGAGAAACCTTATGACACTTAGATTTAACAGTGTATGTGTTCTTATCCATGTGAATTTGTCAAAACCATAATCACAAGACAAGGTTAGTGACAAATCCAAACTCATATTGATTAAACTTGTGCAATCTTAAATTCTTGCCATTTGGCAGCTCAAGTGCCTGCCATTGCTTCCAAGTAGTTGTGCAACCAATTGAGAACTCTCAGAACTCCTATGCAAAGCCAACTTGAATAGGCACAAGAATTTCAACACGATAGGTTATAAACCTCAAGTCGTGTGCTAGTGAAGGACTTTAGGTTTTATTCTTGATTAAGTCTTGAAACTTTCAAGAGCTTTAAGACTCCCACTGTCCTCTTGACATATAAGACTCCCTTGTCAAATATTCAAGAGATAGTGCGGATTCTTTATCAAGACTAACACTTCACACAATTGGCCTTAGTTGGTCTTTGTTTTATCCAAAACATCACAACTTACCAATTTCAAATGTACAAGAGTAAAAACCTTTTACTCTTACATTTGACAAGTGTTTTTAAACCTTCTTTAAGACATGTCACTCAAGTTACAATCTTGGAGTATGACTCTAAGAATTGTTTTGGAATGAAATATGACTCATCTTCTTGATTTAACCACTTCAACAATTCATAACTCCTCTTCTTAGCTACCATAATGCACTTAGAGGATGAATTGTGATAAGGTCTCTTAATCATTAAGATGATTATATAACATGATACTAAAGTACTCTCCCATCTTTTCAGATTTGAGAAACTTTTATCCTTCTGCCTAATTTGATTCTTCTCATTCGTTCCGCCATACACTGAATTATTTTTCCAATGCTTCAGAATTATACTTAAGTCTATAAGTATAACCATATTTACTAAACTTTAGTAAATCATGACGAATAGTCTTATCGATCTTTTGTGGTGGACTTAATCAGTGCACAAGAATGTGTACTCGATCCCTTAGTCTGTTACTTGACTCACACATCCATGTGAACAAGTAGTTAGTCTTAATTTTTCCAATGCTTGAAGGTTCTCATTCATCATGCTCTACAAATTGCATGATTCCAAGTTTCGGTCCAATTGAAACTTGGGTGATGAGAATCTTTCCTTATTTGGTAAATTTAGACACTACCACAAATGAAAGAATCAAATTCATATTTCCACTCTTGCTCTTAATGGAATCTTATAAGCAACACAGTTTTTCACTAATGCCATTGTAAGGATATTTTAAAATAAATAAAATCAAAAGATTTACCTTTTATTTTAAAACTTTGCGGAAAAAACTCATCCTTACAATCCATATGAAAACTTGTTGTTATCTATTCCTAACCAAAATATCATAACTCCTAAGAAGTAGCTCAAGAATCCGATCTTCAAACTATGTGATAGAAATCCATCTACGCGATCAGATTTAGCATATTCTTTCTTTAAGTTTCTTCACTTTTTCTTTGATTCTTAAAACATCACCATGTGACCCAGTCACATCATGTATCAAGAATCTCAGAATAGAAACTTAGCAGAGTTAGATAGTGGACTTTACCTGAAGTAGAGTCAAACTTATTGACTTTAACATCCTTAGGTAAATTTGGCAGCTTCGCAACCAATGCCCCTTTCTTTGGCAATGGACCCTTGATAATGGGACTATCTCAGACTTAGCCTTTCTCTTTACCATTTGCTCAACCGAGTTGACTATGGCCGATCCTTTCCATTGGGAAGAGAGAGCTTTACTGGATATCCAATGTCATCATTGTCAATGTCCATAGCGTTTTAGGAAGTTGATCTTAGCAAATAGATAAGATCATTAAGGGTCTTGTCTTAGTCTGTTTCATAGGATTCCCAAAAGAACTCACTATGTGACTTGGAAAGTAGTTGAGCCACCAACTTTCTCAAGACTTTGACACCCAACTCTCCCGGCTTGTCAATATGTCACTACATCTCCAAGATGTGATCACACCTAGACCTTGCCTTGCCAATAGGGCTTGAGTGACCTTAAACTTTTTAGGAACTTGTGGGTTAGGGAGAATAATTGGAGGAGGTGAAAGAAGTATGATATCCATGGGACATCATCTTCATTTAGGAAAGCTTGTTTCAAGAGATTTAGGAAGATCATAAATGTCTAGACCAGACATCTTTTTGGGAGATATTCAAGATAGTTGATTTAAAGTCCTTAATATGACACCCAATATGAAATATTAAGGCTAGGACCCAACAAACTATTTTATAACTTAGAAGAGGGATGCCGTAATCCGAGTTATAAAATAGTTGAAGGTAGGTAAATGACGATTTACCAATTTCCACCATGAAAAACGAAATAATGTAATTAGGGTTTTAATTGGATTTGAAACTTCTAGATCTTTTGAGATTCATTGAACTTTTCAATGGCATGTTTCAATCTCGAGTGTGCCCTTCAGGTTTTGTGACTGGGATGCCGAGGATCACAAAACAAGGTATGAAGTAACCATGCAAATATACTTGGTACCCTTAATATTTACCCCTCAATCGATGTGCCGGTTAACCACACGAGCTCCACCGATACTATGATAAATATTAAGTTACCCTTTGCCTACTTTGTTAAATCCAGGTTAGTGTGCCGGTTAACCACACACACTCCACTAACGGTTTAAACAAAGTGCAAAGTGTAATTTCATGGATTAGCACCTTATTCACATTTTCCTAAGTAACTAAGATTGGGAATTTATAAGTGTTTAGTTACTTAGTATTTATCATTAATACTTTTAATGAAGGGAGAATTATAGTCCTTGTCCTACCCGTTCGGCTAACGACCCTCCACCAGTCAAGGAAGCGGTGGGTGAGAGTGGACACCCATTAAACTTCCATTTTATAGGCAGTAACCTTATACCCCCCTTATAGACCGGCTTCGTGAATGAGGCCTACTAACGGTAAGACTGACTTGCTCTTATACATATATTTATTATTAACTTATAATACTATAAAGTATAAGGGTTGAATTTTAACTTTTAAAATTCTAAGGGCTAACTTGGAATTAAAGTATTCATGGGGAAAACTTTATAAATTCCAAAACTTGAGGGCAAGTTTTGAAAATATTCAAAACTAATTAATTCCATAACTTATGTGTTTAAAGTAGTTTTAATTATAAAAAAAAAAAACTCTTCAAGTTCCATAACTTGAGGACAAGTTATGGAAGACTTTAAACTAATAAAAGAATGTAACTTTTCTTTATTTTTATAACTTATGGAACTAATTAAGGTTAC
Organism: Lactuca virosa; assembly: GCF_052849685.1. NCBI lineage: Eukaryota > Viridiplantae > Streptophyta > Magnoliopsida > Asterales > Asteraceae > Lactuca > Lactuca virosa. Next base: position 365,671,440 of record NC_136433.1, on the reverse strand, counting down.
ACATTTTATCATTTAATGAAGTGACTCTTGAACCTTCATAACTTGAGGACAAGTTATGGAGTCATAAAACCATTTAATGAGGACAAGACTCTTCATTTTTGTAACCATTGCCAACTTTTTATGAGTTTTATGAAACTTAAATGTGACTTTTCATATAACTTGAGGACAAGTTACAAAAACACATTTTAGAATCAACTCTTAGATTAAAATGGATTGAAAACACATAATCAATTAACTTTTCTATTAATCTAATAAACTCATATGAACAAAGATAATTCACATCAAATTTTTTTCAAGTAATTAGCATAACTTTTAAACTAATACAATTCGATTTTTCAGCTAATTTTGCAAGTATAACAAGAAAACAAGCCTTGGCTCTGATACCACTGATGGGTTTTGAGCATTCTAACACTCCTAAGTGTACATGCAACCCTAAATACCTTGGATCTATGTTTTCTCTAAGATACACGCAAATATGAATATCCAAGGTATTATACTAACTAGCATACCAAAACTTTGATTCATATGAAATATAACAGGTTAGAATACATACCTCTTTGATGTAGAATGACTTCATGAAGCTTGAGTGCCTAGTGCCCCAAGTGTGACACCTCAAATGGTTCACACAACACCAAATGCACATGGAATGACTTGAGAGAAATAGAACACTCCTTGAAATCGTCTAGCCCTCATATTCACACATTAGTGCACGATTTCTTGAGCCATGGGATTCTTTTATATGGTGGCTATTAGGGTTACACCATGTAACTCATAACTTTACCCATTCCTTATGCTCCATGGATTTTAACCTCCATGGAGTATCCATGGGTCACCCCATGGACTTAGTCCAACATAAGGAATCTTGGATCACAAGCCCACATATATAAGAATGAATGATTTACACAATCAACCCATATATTTAATTAGTCTCCTTTTGATCACTTAATTAATTCCAAATTAATTCTTGATCAATACTAATTAAATAACCTTATTAATATATTAGAACTTATAATATATTAACCAACCTTAAGTGTTATTTCTCTCATTATAGTCTATCCAAATGCATGATGCCATGCAACCCAAATGGACCATGCCGGGTCGGGTCAAGTCTTACCAATTATAGTTATGGACTTAGACATTAATCCAACAGCATGTACACTTTAGGAGTGTTAGAATGCTCAAAACCCTTCAGTGGTATCAGAGCCTAGGGTAGTTTTGCCTGATACTTGATGCTACATGTTTTTTTAAAAGTTGAAATTTTACGTTTCTTGCATCTGACCGATCACCACGACGTGGCAGTATTTACCACGACGTGGTGATGCCCCTGTATGCAGAATTTCGGGGTTTTGCTTGGTATTGGATGAGGATCATTACCCTCAACTGTTTTTTGAACCTTAAAACCTATTTTTAATGTGGTAATGATTATGCTAATCCAATTTCAAAGGTTATTATCAAAATTTCAAGTTTTATATGGTTTATTTATGATTCTTGAAAATTGTTGATATGCATGTTCATGAACTTATGAGTTTAGAAGATCATAGGAATTATTTGTAACTTGCTTGTTAGTTTAATTCTTGATCATTATGTGTTTTAATGGAATCCATAATTTGTCCTCAAGTTATGGATTACCAAAAGTCACTCTTTGAAAGTCCATTATGAAACACATGGTTACATAAAATGAAAAGTCTCTCATTTTAATAAACCACTAACTCATAAGTTATGAAAGATGAAAAGTTTTGAAAGTTACAAAACTTGCCCTCAAGTTTTGGAACATGTAAAGTCACTCTAACAACTTTAGTTCCAACCCCTAGAATTTTAAAAGTTAAAATTCAACCCTTATACTTTATAATATTATAAGTTTAATAATAATTATATATGTATAAGTAAAAGTCGTTTTACCGTTAGTAGGCATAATTCACGAAGCCGGTCTATAAGGGGGGTATAAGGTTGTTGCCTATAAAATGGAAGCTTAATGGGTGTCCACTCTCACCCACCGCTTCCTTGATCGGTGGAGGGTCGTTAGCCGAATGGGTAAGACAAGGACTTTAAATCTTCACTAAAAGTATGATGAACATAACGTAACTAAATGTTTTTATAAATTCCTAATCTTAGTTACTTTAGGAAAATGTGAATAAGGTGCTAACCCATGAAATTACACTTTTCACTTTGCTTAAGTCGGTTAGTGGAGCGCGTGTGGTTAACCGGCACACCAGCTGGACTTAACTAGGTAGGCAAAGGATAACTTAGTGTTTATCATAGTATCGATGGAGCGCGTGTGGTTAACCGGCACATCGATTGAGGGGTAAACATTAAGGGTACCAAGTAATTTGCATGGTTACTTTACACCTTGTTTTGTGATCCTCGGCATCCCAGTCACAAAACCTAAAGGGCACACTCGAGATTGAAACATGCCATTGAAGAATTCAATGAATATCAAAAGATCTAGGAGTTTCAAATCCAATTAAAACCTAATAAATTATTTCGTTTTTCATGGTGGAAATTGGTGAATCGTCATTCACCTACCTTCAAATATTTTATAGCTTGGATTACGACAACCCTCTTCCAAGTTATAAAATATTGTGTTGGGTCCTAGCTTTAATATTTCATATTGGGTGTTTTATTAAGGATTTTAAATCAACTATCTTAAATATCTCCCAAAAGATGTCTGGTTTAGACAATTATGATCTTCCCAAAACTCTTCGAACAAGCCTTCCTAATGAAGATGATGTCCCGTGACTGGATCATGGAAATCATACTTCACTTCCTCCACCTCCTCTAATTATCCTCCCTATCCCACAAGTTCAAGGTCATTCAAGCCCTATTGGTAAGCAAGGTCTATGTGTGATCACATCTTGGAGATGAAGTCACATATTGACAAGCCGAGAGAGTTGGGTGTCAAAGTCTTGAGAAAGTTGGTTGTTCAATCACTTTCTAAGTCACATAGTGAGTTTCTTTATGGACTACTATGTAAAAGACTATGACATGACCCTTAATGATCTTATCTATTTTCTTTGTGTTGCTGAATCAACAATGATTTGGATCTCTGGTTAAGCAAATTTGATTGGAAGATCAACTTCCCAGACTTCAATGGACATTGACAATTGGTAACATTGGATATCCAGAAAAGTTTTCTCTTCCCAATGGAAAGGGATCGGCCATAGTCAAATCGGTTGACCAAATGGTAAAGAGAAAGGTAAGTCTGAGATAGTCAAGTGCACCATTCCCAAAGGGTCCATATGTTTCTGTTGCCAAAGGAAGGGGCATTGGTTGTGAAGCTGCCTTAACTACCTGAAAGATCTGAGAGAAGGTCTAGTCAAAAAGCTTGACTCTGCTTCAGGTAAGTCCACTATCTAACTCTCTTAAGTTCCTATTTGAATATTCTTAATACATTTTTTAATGTATGGCAGGATCAAGCAAAGGGAAGGGAACTTAGAGAAAGAGTATGTTGAATCTGATCGCGAAGATGGATTTCGATTGCATGGTTCGAAGATTGGATTCTTGAGCTACTACTTAGGAGTTATGATAGATTTCTAGAAAATATGTAATAACATAGTTTTCATTTAAAGTTGCATTGTAATAAAAGTTTTTTCGCATTTCTAAATAAATAAAATTTTGTTTTATTTTATTACATCTCCTTGCAATGACAGTTTATGAAAATTTGATGTTTGTATGGTTCTAGCAATAATGGAAATGTGAATTTGATTCTTTCATTTGTGGTAGTGTCTAAATTTACCAAATAAAGAATATTCTCATCAACCAAGTTTCAATTGGACCGAAACTTGGAATCATGCAAGTTGTATAGTGTGATGAATGAGAATTTTCACCTTTGGAAAATTAAGACTATTTCCTTGTTCACATTTATATGTGAGTCAAGTGAAGGACTAAGGGATCGAGTACACATTCTTGTGCACTGGTCAAGTCCACCACAAAAGATCAATAAGGATATTCGTCATGATTTACTATAGTTTAGTAAATATGGTTATACTTAGCAGTTTAAGTATAATTCTGAAACATTGGAAAAGTTTCGATGTACTGCAGGACGAATGAGAAGAATCAAATTACGCAGAAAGATAAAAGTTACTCAAATCTGAAAAGATGGGAGAGTACTTTAGTATCTTGTTTTGTGATCATCTTAATGATTAAGAAACCATATCACAATTGGTCCTCTAAGGACATCTTAGTGCATTCTTATGGCTAAGAAGAGGAATCATGAATTGTTGAAGTGGTTAAATCAAGAAGATGAGTCATACTTCATTCCAAAAACAAATCTTAGAGTCATACTCCAAGATTGTAACTTGAGTGACATATCTAAAAGAAAGGTTTATAACACTTGTCAAATGTAAGAGTAAAATGTGTCCTACTCTTGTACATTTGAAATTGGTAAGTTGTGATGTTTTGGATAAAACAAAGACCAACTAAGGCCAACTGTGTGAAGTGTTTGTCTTGATAAAGAATCCGCACTATCTCTTGAATGCTTGGAAAGTGAGTCTTATATGTCAAGAGGACAGTGGGGGTCTTAAAGATCTTGGAAAAGCTTCTAGATCTAATCAAGAAGAGGAAAAACCTATAGTTTATCACTAGCACACGACTTGAGGTTTATAACCTATCGTGTTGACATATTCCTATTTCTGTGCCCATTCCTGTTAAAGTTGGCTTTGCATATTAGTTCTGAGAGTTCTCAATTCGTTGCATAACAACTTGGAAGCAATGGCAGGCCCTTGTGCTGCCAGGTTGCAAGAAGTTAAGATTGCACAAGTTCAATCCATAAGAGTTTAGATTTGTCACTAACCTTGTCTTGTGATTATGGTTTTAACAAATTCACATGGATAGGAACACATACACCATAAAATCTAAGTGTCATAAGGTTTCTCTCTGATTCATGAAAATGATGGTGAGGAAACGATTTCACTAAGTAGATTTTAAGTAGATAGAAATTGTGATATTTGCATTCTCAAAGTCGTTAGTGGAGCGTGTGTGGTTAACCGGCACACTAACATGGACTTGTGAGAAATGACAAAGGTCTAAACAATTGAGACTATGATTATGGCATCCCTTTTCATAGTTCTGAAATTGTTTAGACACACATGTGTGCTATCTAAGGAAAGGTGTAAGTTTTTGATAAAGTTTTATTAAAGCATCTCATATCAGAAATATGAACTTTGGTAAGAAGGTCAATAAAGTATTGATTTCTAGAAGTCCAGCTGATTTCTGAGTATATGTCAAAGGTAGTGGGAGCATAACTGTTATGCTAATAATCATCGTGCAAGTGGGAGCATGATAACTATAATAAGTGTTTCAAGTTAGCAATGTTAATTATAGAAAACAAAAGGTTTCAATTGGGAAAAAATTGTTTTCCTATAATTAAGGGAGAGGAAATTATACTTCATTTCAATTCTAAAAGCTTAGATTGAGATTTTAATCATCTTTAGTCAAGGATATATATATATATATATATATATATATATATATATATATATATATATATATATATATATATATATATGAATTTTATGTTAGAATGGCTCAACATAAGGAAATTCTATATATGGGTCCATTATTTGCGTTCTAAAATTCGATCATGGTTACGACATACCTTTTCATAATCTGAATTATGAGAACTTGGCAAATAGAAATAGAAATATTATAGCAAAAGACTGGTCTACTATCATGTCTTTATGAATCGTGTCCCATATGCTTCGGATATAGGATCGATTACATGTGCTATAATATTCATCTGTTCTAAATTTTTCCAAATGCCCAGAGCATTAAGAGGGAAAAAGTACTAGAACTAGATATAACTAATTTGATTAAGCAATTGTCGAGGACAATCTAAGGTTTACCAAATATTAGTTGCTCAGGGACAGTTGAAAGTATAGTGTTAATTTTGGAAGGACCATATTGACATATTCTGAAAAGAGTCAACTCTTGTTCAGGAGTAATAGTCAAAAGGGGAATATGGAAATGTTCCCATAGGTGGAAGTTATTCTTTAAATCTATGTAAGATTAGGAAACTTAATGCAAGAAGAATGTTCAACACAATGAACTTTGAATATGAAACTTCGTTTCCATGGAGTTGATCTCCATTGGAATACTCTGTAATGTCTATTGACAAGTCGTTGTGACGTTGTGCATAATCATTACAAGAGGACCAATGCATATAAGTTTAGAATCTAACAGATTTAGGTAAATGGCAGGAATTTGGAATTCTTGCATTTGCGGTAAGGATTTGGGATTGTGAAATGAGTATCATTGGAATTATGTTCAATCGATCTATTTCACAGAGTAAAGATCATAGACAAACTTAGTGTGCATACTTGGTGTATGGCATAACTAATGTTTAGAAACACATAGTGTTTATACTTGGTGTATGGCATGACTAGTGTTTAGAAAAAAAAACCATAGTGTACATGCTTGGAGCATGGGACAACTATTGTTTTAATTCAAGTATAAAGTTGATAGTTTGAAACAGTATAAAATGAATAATGTGTAGTCAATATGGTGATAAATAAAAGATGTTCTATTTATATTCATAAGTTCTCAGAGCATATTTGATTCGATTATTCTTGTGTTTCACTTTGCATGTTTTGACTTCCAGAATAACTAGGTCATTCTTCCCGAATGACTAAGTTATTCAAATCATCCACAGTCGGTCATATGTTGGAAGTAGATATGAATCAAGATTGTCATGAAGCTGGATTGTAGATATCCAAGTATGGGACATAGCACGAGTTGTTGCAACATTCATGAGTGCTCATAAGTTCTGAGTATTGGATTCAACCCACGCTCACTGGTATCACTTCATGGAATTTATCTCGAGTGATTGTGAGACGGTAATATCATATAAGTCTTCAAACCTAGAGATATGACTTGTTGTCTATGAGTTGGTTATCCATTGATTATACGAAAATGCAACGGTAACTCGATGTTATAAAACGTGCCTTTGTGTATGATTCAACAAGTAGTAGAACAAGCATATGATTCGAAGTTTATATGTTCCTTCTTGGATTAGAAGCAATATCTGGGCCCCTCGATGATTTTTTTTGACCCATGTACCGGGCCCGGTCAGAACTAAGTTGGTGTGTTCAATTAAATTCTATGTCAAACAAATCGGAAATCGAGAAACAAACAGCTTGACAATAAGTAAGACACTCTTCCATGTATTTGTCTAGCCAATATCTAGAAGAGAGGATTATATGATCACTTATCTTAAATGGCGTATCATCATCTCAGTTCCGAGAGACCTTGAAAGAGCTACGATTGCTAATCGGTTCCTGAAGTCATACTTGCAGTTATAGTTATTAGACTCATCCAAGTGGGAGACTGTTGGATAAGGTGTCTAAGTCCATAACTATTTCTGGTATGTACTTGACCCGGTTTGGCATGGTCCATTTGGTTTGCATGGCATCATGCATTTGGATAGCCTAAAATGAGAGAAATAACACTTAAGGTTTATTAATATATTATAAGTTCTAATATATTAATAAAATTATTTAATTAGTATTGATCAAGAATTAATTTGGAATTAATTAAGTGATCAAAAGGACACTAATTAAATATATGGGTTGATTGTGTAAATCATCCATACTTATATAGTGGGCTAATGCTTCATGGATTATCAAGTTGGGCTAAAACCCATAGGATGCTGTCACACCCCGAAACCGATGGCGGAAACGTTCCGGGGTGGAGGACGTCATGCGTAGTATCACAACAGTTGTATCATAGTAAGCGAAGTAAACACAACCATTACATTATAATATGAATATTCACATTTTTCAAAAGCATGGTTTATACATAACAGTATATAGCAAAAGTAAAAAGACGTGACTTCAAAATGCTCCGTCTTCTCCAAAAGTTGGCAAGAGTACCTGTCTATTGATGCCCTGAGAATACAAGCAGTTTTAAAAATATCAGCATAAAGCTGGTGACTTCATAAGCGTTTAATTCTGGTGAAGGAAATGTGTCTTTGATTCTTTGAAAAGTTGTTTCCCAAGAAAATCCTATGTTTTCTTATGAAAGAGGTTTGATTATCCATTAGTTATACGTTAAACAGCCTGTTTATGAAAGGTTAAGTTATCCCAGGAAAATCCTATATTTTCCTTAAAAGTTGATAGTTGATTTTCGATTCTGATACGAGGTGTACAAGTATCTACCATACTTGTATCAATAGATGTAGTTTCCTTGAAAAACCCTAGTTACTCGCTGTGAGATGTATTAGCCTTATTACATAAATAAAACTAACAAAAATATGTAGTGAACTAGATCCTAAGGGCGTTACTGATGCCCTCTAGTAATCAAATCGGTTATTACTTTGAGGTTAGTTCACTTGTTTCATTATTACAAAAGTAAATTCTCGTTACCTAAGTTATGAGTGCCATAACCGTACTTAGACTGGATAGGGCACGAAACGGGGGCCAGTATCTTTTATGACTTTGTCACCCCTGAACCTAACGGTTCCGCTGTAGCTAGTAGCGAGGGTGCGGGGTAGTCAGTCCCATATAGATCTATAAACAATAGTCACGCTCTCCCTCCAAGAGATTCTGGTTATAAGTCATAGTCCTCCACTCACGAATCCGATGGAGTATTACCAAGGACATGTCTCAAACTTAGCCTAACAAATTTACAAGTAATAGTACGAAAATCCAGCTTGTGATTTACATGAATCCTTCATAAGATAATACATATTATAACATGATTCACGTGTTTCTTGCTTTAGATTTGAAAACTCTTTCTACGAGTTGATTCCTTAATCGATTGGTAAAACGGTTTTCTGAGTTAAAAGCAAACTGAACATAAAATCATTCTATGCAAAATGAGGTAATTTGAGCACAAGTTTCCTTGTACTTTTGCTTGTATTCCCCCCCCCCCCCTGAAAACATGAAAAACTCGGAAAAAGCGTAGGGGTATGAACTCACTGTTTATCGTCGGATCTGAAAGCACAATTAGTTACGAGTGTTGAGTGTCAACCGATGTTTCGCACGCAAGTGGATCCTATCAACATGTGATAACACATATGTGTGTTAGAATTAGGGTGTTTCATGACTAAACATGACGGGTGTGCGGCCAGGCTGTGTGTGCGGTTGCACACAGGAGTGTGCGGCCGTACAGAGGGTGTGTACGGCCGTACACAGGGGTGTGCGGCTGTACACTCCTCATTTTGCCCGAAATGTCGATTTTGAGGTGTTCTTGTGCTAATACCAAGTCCTATTAGTGAATGAAGGCCAAACTCTTCACTTTGGAGAGCTTTAAGGTGTGTGCGGTCACCTTATGAAGGTGTGCGGCTGTACACCTTCAAAGGATGAAGAACACGAAGAACACTATGAGTTTTAGGCTTAGATTCAGGTGTCTTACCACTATAACAAATTGAATGATGGAGTCGTTCACGTTTTTGAGGCCTTTTGAGTGTCCTTGGATGAAGTTTTTAGAGAGAGAAAGTAGTGAGAGAAAGTAGAGTGCAGCCAAAGGAAAGAAATGAGTATAGGGGGTCTCCTTATATATATATATATATATATATATATATAAGGGGGAGTGTGCGGCTGGAGGGTGGTTGTGCGGCCGCACACCCATGTGTGCGGCCGTACACACCTCTCAGGAGGGTGTATGGCCCTGTTTTGTCTCTTTACGACTTGTTGACTCATTTCTAATCTCATTCCCGACTGTACTCATGCTTAGAACACTTAAACTAACCCTTAAACGGTGTTAAAAGATGATAAAATCGAGTTTAATATTGATATAAAGATCAATTGTACAGGATAAAAGTTTCGGGTTGTCACATCATCCCCCCGTTAGAGGGAATTTCATCCCGAAATTCGAACATAGAATACAAATCATGAATTAGGAAAGAGATGAGGATATTTCTGGTTCATCTGATCTTCGCGCACCCAAGTGAATTCAGGTCCCTGCTTGGCATTCCAGCGAACCTTCACTATCAGGATGCGACTTTGTTTCGTTCGTTTGATCTCTCTATCCATGATTTCGACTGGTTCTTCCACGAAATTCAGGTTCTCGTTGATTTCAATATCATCGAGAGGAATCGTATGGGTTTCATCGGACATGCATTTCTTAAGATTTGAAACGTTGAATACAGGATGAATGTTGCTAAGTTCTTGCGATAAACGAAGTTTATAGGCTATGGGACCGATCCTAGCAAGGATCTCGAAGGGTCCTATATACCTCGGCTTTAGCTTTCTGTGCTTTCCAAAGCGTATCATGCCTTTCCAGGGTGAGACTTTTAGCAGGACACGGTCTCCAACCTGGAATTCCAAGGGTTTTCGTCGTTTATCGGTGTAGCTCTTTTGTATATCTTGAGAGGCCTTAAATCGTTCTCGGATTTGTACGATCTTTTCTGTGGTTTTGCGGATGAGTTCTGGACCAGTGAGAGTGCTATCTGGGACTTTCCCCTTGGCTAGCTGCGTTTCGCCCACCTCAGCCCAGCACAGAGGGGATCTGCACTTGCGTCCATAGAGAGCTTCGAAAGGCGCAGCCTTGATGCTGGTATGGTAACTGTTGTTGTAGGAAACTTCAACCAAAGGAAGATGAGTGTCCCATGACGCGCCGAAATCGATGACGCAGGCTCTCAACATGTCTTCCAAGGTTTGGATGGTTCTCTCACTCTGTCCATCTGTTTGAGGATGGTAAGTTGTGTTCATATCCAGCTTAGTTCCAAGAGCCTTCTGTAGTGACTGCCAGAACCTCGAAGTGAACCTGCTATCTCGATCGGAGATAATGGACACAGGCACACCATGCAGTCGAACTATCTCTCGGATGTAGATTCTCGTGAGCCTCTCCATTTTGAAGTTTTCCTTGATCGGAAGGAAATGGGCGGATTTAGTCAGTCGGTCGACAATTACCCAGATGGCGTCGTGCCCACTCGGAGACTTGGGTAATTTGGTGATAAAATCCATAGAAATCCTCTCCCACTTCCACTCCGGTATCTCCGGCTGGTGGAGTAGACCTGAGGGCTTCTGATATTCGACCTTTACCTTGGCGCAAGTCAGGCACTTGCCCACGAAGGTAGCGATCTCTGCTTTCATGTTCGGCCACCAATACAGTTTCTTGAGATCGAGGTACATATTGTCCGATCCTGGGTGAACGGAGTATCTGGTCTTGTGATCTTCATTCATTACAACCTCTCTGTAACCACCGAACTTTGGGGTCCAGATCCCGTCCATGAAGTAATAGACTCTGTCTCCCTTGATCTCTAGGTTCTTTTCCATTCCTCTCAAAGTTTCACCCGACATGTTCTCTGGTCTTAAGGCTTCCAACTGAGCCTCCTTGATTTGCGCGGATAAATGGGAATGGGTAGTCATGGTCAGTGCCTTCACTTTACGACCTGAGTACTCCTTCCGGCTGAGGGCATCTGCTACCACATTGGCCTTGCCGGGATGGTAGCGGATTTCGCACTCGTAATCGCTGAGTAACTCAACCCATCGTCGTTGTCTCATGTTCAGCTCCTTCTGGTCGAAGATATGTTGCAGACTTTTATGGTCAGTGAAGATAGTGCACTTGGTTCCGTAAAGATAATGTCTCCATATCTTCAATGCGAAGACCACGGCTCCCAATTCCAGGTCGTGTGTTGTGTAGTTGACTTCGTGTGCTTTCAGCTGTCTTGAGGCATAAGCAATGACTTTTCCTCGTTTCATGAGCACACAGCCTAGGCCCTGATTGGATGCATCACAGTAGGCAACGAAGTCTTCCGTCCCTTCGGGCAGAGACAGGATAGGCGCGCTGCATAGGGCCCGCTTCAATGTTTGGAACGCAGTGTCTTGCTGTTCACTCCAATAAAAGGGTACGCCTTTCTGAGTCAGTGTGGTTAAGGGTTTGGCAATTCTGGAGAAATCCTGGATAAATCTGCGATAGTAGCCAGCGAGACCCAAGAATTAACGGATTTCTGTGGGTGTCTTCGGTGCTGACCAGTTCTCTATCGCTTTTATTTGGAGGGTCCACGTGTATGCCTTCCTCGCTTACCACGTGACCTAAGAAGGCTACTTTTCGAATCCAGAATTCGCACTTGGAGAATTTCGCGTAAAGCTTCTCCGCCCTTAGAGTTTTCAGCACCAATCTCAAGTGCTATTTGTGATCTTCCTCGCTTCTGGACTAGACAAGTATATCGTCGATGAACACGATGACGAACTTGTCCAGGAAAGGACGGCACACCCGATTCATCAGGTTCATGAACACAGCCGGTGCGTTGGTTAGACCGAAGGGCATAACTACGAACTCGTAGTGACCATATCGAGTCCAAAATGTTGTTTTAGGAACATCACCCTCATGGACTCGTAGCTGATGGTACCCTGATCTTAAATCTATTTTCGAGAAGTAGCTGGCTCCCTGAAGTTGATCGAAGAGGTCGTCGATTCGAGGAAGAGGGTAACGATTTTTGACTGTGAGCTTGTTCAGCTCCCGATAATCGATACACATCCGAAAGGATCCATCCTTCTTTTTCACGAACAAGATCGGGGCTCCCCACGGTGAGGAACTCGGTCTGATGAATCCTTTGCTGAGCAGCTCATTGAGCTGACTAGATAGCTCCTGCATTTCTGCTGGTGCTAGGCGATATGGAGATTTAGCTACGGGAGTAGCTCCGGGGACTAAGTCGATACGAAACTCGACTTGGCGTTCAGTAGGGATTCCCGGAAGATCTTCGGGAAAAACATCGGGAAAGTTGCAGACTTCGGGGATTGCGCTCGAGGTCTTTAACTTCCTGCTTCTCGTTAATGACGTGGGCTAGGAATGCATAACACTTCTTCTCCAGGAGTTTCTAGGCTTTGATGCACGAAATGATGCGAAGGTTTGTTCTGAGTTTATCGCCATAAATTACGAGAGTTTCATCAGAGGAGAGGTTGAGACGGATGGCTTTTTCGAAACAAAGGATATCAGCACGATTGGGGCTCAACAAATCCATCCCGATGATGACATCAAAGCTTTTTATAGAGACTGGCATAAGATCGATGGGAAATGAATGGTCGTTCAGAGTAAGGGTACAACCCACGAATATGTCATTAGTGCTCTCTTTCTCACCGTTAGCCATTTCGACGGTAAACGTTTCGGTTAATGGTTGGAATTTATGTTTAAGAAAATGCTTGAATGCATGACTAACAAAACTTCTTTCAGCACCAGAATCGAAAAGAATGCGGGCATAAGAGTTATCGAGGAGGAACGTACCCGTCACAACGGTAGGGTCAGCCACGGCTTCCTCTTTCCCCATAGTTAGTACTCTCCCGGTGTTGCCAGTTGTTACTGCTTTGGGGCAGTTCCTCTTGTAATGCCCGACTTCCCCACAGCCGTAACAGGCTTGACCAACACCCGCTCCAGAGGCCTGATCGGCTGGTTGGATTGGGTTCCTGCAGCCTCGAGCCAGGTGGCCCTTTTTACCACAGTTGTTGCAGAGCATCTCACGCATGGACCAGGGATGCGGTGATGATAGCTGCACTTATTGCACCAAGGGAGGGTACCAGTATACCTACTGGTAGGTGCTTGAGTTGCAGGAGCAGCGATAGGGGTAGTAGCAGCGTGGACTGCTACCGTTTGCTGTCTCTTTGAGGGCTCTTGCGAAGATTGACCCTTTCTCTCCTTCTAGAATTTTCTCTTCTCACCATTCCCTTTAGCCGGTTCAGGAGTGGCGGTCACTTCATCGAGATCGACTCCATGATCGATCAGAGTTTGCGTCAGGCACTTAGCGCTGTCGAAGGTGTTTGGCCTAGCAGCCAAGAAATTTCCTTTGGTCGGCTGGGTCAGCCCCCAAATGTATCTTTCAATCTTTTTGCTTTCTGGGGTGACCATCCCCGGACAGAGAAGTGCTAGGTCTTCAAACCTAGACGTGTAAACAACAATGTCGGAACCCTTCATCTTTAGGTTCCAGAGTTCGTGCTCCAGTTTCTGCATCTCGCCCCGTGGGCTGTACTCAGCAAGCATGAGCTCTTTCAAGCTCTCCCAACCCATAGCATTTGCTATTGGCAGGGTCAGGGACTTGACCCGGCCATTCCACCAGGTCAATGCTTTGTTGGCGAAAGTGCAAGCCGCGAATTTCACCTTGTTGGCTTCAGAACAAGAGCAGATTTCGAAGATGGACTCAATCATTTCGAACCATCGAGTCAGGGCAATAACACCTCCAGTGCCATCGAAGGATGTGGGTTTCGCATTCATGAAATCCTTATGAGAGCACTCCTTCTGGTGTCCCTGACCACCTTCATGATTTTGGGGATGCGTACCACCTCCCTGCCCACCAGATCCGCCAGAATTAATTTGTGTCATCGCGGCAGCCACAGCAGCAGTAACAGTTGCTTGGAACATAACGGGATCGAACTGAGGGGCAGTGGTGGTGGTGGAGTGTCTTCGTTTCTTCTGATGGGACTTTTTCGGGGAGGCATCTTGTTCTAGAAACAATCAGGAAGAAGAGGATGGTAAGTCCTCGAGATATATGAAACAAAATATATCTCATCCTGATAATAAAGTGTTCTACCAAGCGATAAGCAAAGGAAAGTTACTAATGCAAGTAAGTTATCGCTAAGAAACGAATAGGTAGCAACACTAGGAATGAATTTCTACAATGTATTCGGCTCTGACTAAAATACTCCCATAGTATTTTAAGTTGTATGGATACCGGGTAAGTTTTAGGCCTGTTGCAACACCAAAGTCACTCCCAAGCACATGTTGGTCATGTCTCGAATGAATATAGTTGATCAGGCTATATTGACCCTAGACATGATTACATAACTGCCCAGGTTTAACCGCAGTGTTCAACATCCAAAATACTTTTGTTTTGTTCTACTCATGACAGGGATTCTCGTACTCGGGTATACTTGTATATTCTTTGTAAAAATACTTATATTTTAAAAGTATACTTTTAGTTCAGAGCACTTCAGCCCCTTAGTGTTAATAGTTGTATACCATGTAAGGTTCGGTATACTTAGTTCACTATAAACAATAGCTCGGATACCAATCTGTCACACCCCGAAACCGATGGCGGAAACGTTCCGGGGCGGAGGACGTCATGCGTAGTATCACAACAGTTGTATCATAGTAAGAGAAGTAAACACAACCAATACATTATAATATGAATATTTACATTGTTCAAAAGCATGGTTTATACATAACAGTATATAGCAAAAGTAAAAAGATGTGACTTCAAAATGCTCCGTCTTCTCCAAAAGTTGGCAAGAGTACCTGTCTATTGATGCCCTGAGAATACAAGCAGTTTTAAAAATATCAGCATAATTCTGGTGACTTCATAAGCGTTTAATTCTGGTGAAAGAAATGTGTCTTTGATTCTTTGAAAAGTTGTTTCCCAAGAAAATCCTATATATTCTTATGAAAAAGGTTTGATTATCCATTAGTTATACGTTAAACAGCCTGTTTATGAAAGGTTAAGTTATCCCAGGAAAATCCTATATTTTCCTTAAAAGTTGATAGTTGATTTTCGATTCTGATACGAGGTGTACAAGTATCTACCATACTTGTATCGATAGATGTAGTTTCCTTGAAAAACCCTGGTTACTCGCTGTGAGATGTATTAGCCTTATTACATAAATAAAACTAAAAAAAATAGGTAGTGAACTAGATCCTAAGGGCGTTACTGATGCCCTCTAGTAATCAAATCGGTTATTACTTTGAGGTTAGTTCACTTGTTTCATTATTACAAAAGTAAATTCTCGTTACCTAAGTTATGAGTGCCATAACCGTACTTAGACTGGATAGGGCACGAAACGGGGGCCATTATCTTTTATGACGTTGTCACCCCTGAACCTAACGGTTCCGCTGTAGCTAGCAGCGAGGGTGCGGGGTAGTCAGTCCCATATAGATCTATAAACAATAGTCACGCTCTCCCTCCAAGAGATTCTGGTTATAAGTCATAGTCCTCCACTCACGAATCCGATCGAGTATTACCAAGGACATGTCTCAAACTTAGCCTAACAAATTTACAAGTAATAGTACGAAAATCCTGCTTGTGATTTACATGAATCCTTTATAAGATAATACATATTATAACATGATTCATGTGTTTCTTGCTTTAGATTTGAAAACTCTTTCTACGAGTTGATTCCTTAATCGATTGGTAAAACGGTTTTCTGAGTTAAAAGCATACTGAACATAAAATCATTCTATACAAAATGAGGTAATTTGAGCACAAGTTTCCTTGTACTTTTGCTTGTATTCCCCCCCCCCCCCCCCCCGCCCCTGAAAACATGAAAAACTCGGAAAAAGTGTAGGGGTATGAACTCACTGTTTATCGTAGGATCTGAAAGCACAATTAGTTACGAGTGTTGAGTGTCAACCGATGTTTTGCACGCAAGTGGATCCTATCAACATGTGATAACACATATGTGTGTTAGAATTAGGGTGTTTCATGACTAAACATGACGGGAAACCACCCTAAAGACTTGGAAATGCTTGTCGGGACCCTATATGATCAAATAAGGGAGGTGTACGGCCATTTGAATGAGTGTGCGGCCAGGGTGTGCGGCCAGGCTGTGTGTGCGGTTGCACACAGGAGTGTGCGGCCGTACAGAGGGTGTGTGCGGCCGTACACAGGGGTGTGCGGCCGTACACTCCTCATTTGTGCCCGAAATGTCGATTTTGAGGTGTTCTTGTGCTAATACCAATTCCTATTAGTGAATGAAGGCCAAACTCTTCACTTTGGAGAGCTTTAAGGTGTGTGCGGCCACCTTATGAAGGTGTGCAACTGTACACCTTCAAAGGATGAAGAACACGAAGAACACTACGAGTTTTAGGATTAGATTCAGGTGTCTTACCACTATAACAAGTTGAATGATGGAGTGGTTCACGTTTTTTAGGCCTTTTGAGTGTCCTTGGATGAAGTTTTTAGAGAGAGAAAGTAGTGAGAGAAAGTAGAGTGCAGCCAAAGGATAGAAATGAGTGAAGGGGGTCTCCTTATAAATATAAAGGGGAGTGTGCGGCTGGAGGGTGGGTGTGCGGTCGCATACCCATGTGTGCGGACGTACAAACCTCTCAGGAGGGTGTATGGCCCGGTTTTGTCTCTTTACGACTTGTTGACTCATTTCTAATCTCATTCCCGACTGTACTTAAGCTTAGAACACTTAAACTAACCCTTAAACGGTGTTAAAAGATGATGAAATCGAGTTTAATATTGATATAAAGATCAATTGTACAGGATAAAAGTTTCGGGTTGTCACAGATGCTCCATGGATGCTCCATGGTGTTTATAGAACCCATGGGTCATGGAAATGAAAAGTCATGACAATTAGGGTTTACATGGTGTAACCCTAATTGTAACACACTATATAAGCTTCATGTTCTTCACCAAAAATCGGCCACTATGATATACAAGTGAGGGCTAGCCGATTTCTAAATGTTCTTCATTTCTCTCTAAGTTATTCCAAGTGAATTTGGTGTTGTGTGAGACATTTGAGGAATCACACTTGAGGTGCTAGGCTCACAAGGTTTTTCAAGGAATCCAAACTACTACAAGGTATGTTTTCTTGCTTACTTTTATGTTTAAAAGTTCCCCATGTATGCTAGATAGGATATAAACCTTGGAAATCAAATTTGCATGTATCATAGTAAAACATAGATCCAAGGTTTCTAGGGTTGCATGTACACCTTAGGAGTGTTAGAATGCTCAAAACCCTTCAGCAAGTTCGTAAAGCTCGCATCCCTTCCTCATCTTCATCAAGCGAATCTGATGGTGCTCATCGACACGAATCTGAGGATGATTTCGATCATACTGATCAGGAGGTAAATCTTTCTAATCCACCATCCCCTACTTCCACATGTATTCCTATCACAATTGCTCCCTGTCCACCTCCGGTTACCACACAACCACCTACTTCCATTCCTTTTCAACCACCTATCTTCACTGAAACCACTATGTAACATCCATAAAATCCAAGCCAATTTAAAACTTTTTAAATCATTTAAAACCATTCAATTATTACAATTTGTTTTCAAAATAGTTTAAACATCAGAGTTCCCAGAAATCATAATCATCAATCGAGGAAGTGTACGGTCACACCTTCGCCTTCCCGCGATCATCCGCTGAACATGAGGCAATAAACTAAAACTGTAAGCTCGACGGCTTAGTGAGTTACCCCCAAAATACCCATACACACAACAATACACATACAATAACAAAAAACATACTATGGGTCCAATCATCCATCGGGATGGAATACCCCAGGCCCTCAACCATTGGGTTGGAATGCCAACATACCGATACACTTCACATAACACATATACAAATCACAGCATGTACTGGGTCCACAGCTTTACAGAATGGATTAGCCTTGGGCCCACAGTGTGAGTCTGGATTGCCTTCCAGGCCCACAGCTCACATCTGGAATGCTATCGAGCCCACAATACGAGTCTCCCTCAGCTCGTATTAGGAATGCTCTCAGGTTTGTTGGTTACCGCACGGAGCAGTTTCACCTCAAACCATCCCAAATAATATGTCGACATATAACACAACTAATACACATATAGATAATCACATAATACTACAAGTAGTCCTACGGATCTACCTAACTGGCATAAAAACTAGCTTGCAGAGAGTCAGACCAACTATAGGTCACTAAGCAGAACCACATCCGATCTACCAGGATACCGATCTAACAGATCATACTAGCATATAACAATCCTATCTACCAGGGTACGGAGCTAACATATCACAATAGTAATAATCCTAATAACCAATAAAGGGTCGGCCTTGGTGCCTTAGACCCTTGAGTACAGTGAGGATAACTCACCTTGCAACTGACGCGCTGATGTGATAAGCTCCGCTCTCGGATCACTGCCACAAACTCCATCACCTATATTCACCATAGAACCATACTCATAATTTCCAATTTCCCAAAATCCTCCCAGAAGTCAAATAGTCTACCCTTGGTAAAAGTCCAAGTCAATGGTCAAGGTCAACGGTCCATGTTGACCTCAACTCGTAGAGTACAACCAGCCACTTGTTGAGTTCCTTGCATAACTCGTGAACTCGACGAGTCACATGAGTGACTCGTCGAGTTCCTAATTTTTGCGGCCAAAAAATCCTTCGCCAACTCGTCGAGTTTCCCTGCAACTTGCCAAGTTCATGCGTGCCCAAAAGCCGGGAAAACCCTAACTGACTCGCCGAGTCAGCCTACTGACTCGCCGAGTTCACGACAATCTTCATCGGACTTGCCGAGTTGACCATACAATTTGTCGAGTCCCTTCAGTCCTTCATCCATCCAGATGCTTTTTAAGCCATGATAAGGTTCCATATTGGAGATCCAATTCCCCAAGGCATGTAAATCACGTAAAGTTGCAAACTTTACGTGCATGCAAGGCTCTAAAGACTCTAAATGACAAATCCAAGCTAAAAATGGAGTTTTACACTTAAGGAGGGGTTCATACTTGCCAAAGCTGATAGCTTTATGGACTTAGAGACCAAAGAGAGTTCAGATCTGAAGTTACAACTTCAGATTTTAGCTCATACCCAAGAATAGCTTCTTATTATGCTAGAAAAGCCCTAATCTTTAATCAAATGAGATCTAGAAGGAAATGAGATCAAGGTAACGACTTGATACCTTCCAAGAGATGCCAACTGAGGTAGATATCAGATACCCATACGTTCTTTGCTCCTAGCCACTTGCTCTCCAAGTTCTTCTTACAAAGATCCACCTCCCAAAGCTTGAAACACACAAGGAGGAAGCATACACACGGATTAGGGTTTGCTGAACTCTCAAGAGGCTGTAAGGAGGGCTGAAGGAGGCTTATGATCCTATAAATAGGGTGAAAAACCCCGGAAATTAGGGTTTCATCCTGCAGATCCTACTCGTCGAGTCCCTTCTTGGACTCGGCGAGTAGGTCACTTAAACATGTGGACCAGCCCGCTGCTACTCGACGAGTCAGGGAAACCAACTCGTCGAGTAGACCTTGAAATCATGAAAATTAAAACCATAAATTAATACTTTGAGAATCGGGCCATTACAATTATCCCCCACTTGAACTTGACTTCGTCCTCGAAGTCTGCTGCGGTGAACAACCTTGGATAGTGTTCCCGCATTTCTGCCTCGGGCTCCCACGTCCACACAGACCCTCTTCTCTGTTTCTCCCGTACCTTTACTAAAGGTACCTTTTTGTTCCGCAAAACCTTCACCTTCTTCTCCAGAATGGCCACGGGCCTCTCAACATAATTCAGGCTCTGAATGTCATCCAACACAACCTTACTCTACCTAAGTCGCAATCTGGAACCTGGATTCGGTTTGGCTCCCTGACAGACCACTCATAATAACCATCGCTAGTTCTCTTCCCAAAACTATAACGGACTATTCAACCTCGGGATCCTAAGGTTCCTACCCGAAAGTAGAACCATGGATCACATTTTGCTGAACCCCTATGCCTACGACCTACCGTCGGCCCGTACGGGGTATCTTGGCCTACTACATAGAGCAGGACCACCTCAGCCCGATCAAGTACAACATGCCACCTAATAGCCCATCAAGATAAAATGTCCACACAATACCGACGATCATCTAAAATGTCGCTCCTTGTTGTCCACCACATCCATAGAATACAGTCTCGCAAGCGATTACCACCAACAACATACCTACCACTACCGGCCAACCAGATAAAATCCTGATGATTCAAAGTATCGGAAACCCCACTTTCCCTCTTCCTGAAGCGAACCCTTTGTGCTAACAGGATAATGCATCCTTCAGATCCCAAAATATCATACAAAATGAATCCATTAAAAAAACACGAACACTCATGCCTAGCCCAATCAGCCTCGGGCTGGAATACAAGGCATGCCTACGACGGGTTCAGTCATCCCTAGGATGGAATACCCTCGTATCCCACACATGTTTGGCCCAATCAACCCTCGGGTTGGAATACCAAACATATCATGTCTAATCAATCCTAACTTCCGGTCATCCTCAGGATGGAATACCCTAGATTGGAATACCTCTATGAACATAACTCGGGTCTACTCATAACTTGAGATCCAAGGATCTATCCTTGCGTCTCATCCACCATCCTCTGATTCGTCACAACCGAGTGCAACTCACCCGAATCTCAACAATATATCTAATCCGAACGTGCTCATACAACAGACATAACCAACACAACCTCTATGCCCACAGCCTATGACTGGGATACCCTTACATGGTCATCAGCATAGGTATGGATTTCCTCTAAGCCCACAGCATGAGTCTGGTATGCCTTCTCCGGCCCTTAGCTCATGACTGGAATGCTCCTGATAACCTATCGACGCTGTTGTCGTCACTTTAGTTGTCCCAACACTCCATCCTGGAGATTCACACCTCCTCCATTGCTCAAGAGGGCCAAAACAATGTCCTTCACAACACCAACAAGTGTTACAGTGTTGAAACTTCACCCTATACTATCCACTTGCAGAACAAGTTGCTACCCCATAACACACATATATACTCAGAACCGAACTATATAACTAACAAAACCCATACAAAGTCTTCAGCATACTCCCTCAGCATGTTCAATACTTGGGGATAGACCTACTGATTGCTATAGCATAGCCACATACTCAATACCCGCACATAGATCCACAAACACATACAGAGTCTCCAGCATGACTGGACCGCCTCACCAGGCCTTTAGCCTGTCCGGACCGCTCTAACCTGTTGAGCATCACCCTGGACCACCCCTCCTGGTGATCTCTCCCATGCAGACTGTTCTCACTCACTTGGGGTTCCGAACTCCTGATCCATTCTGTGGACTCTAACCCCGGCCTAACCCTAGGCCTCATGCCGATCGTCCACCCTCTCAGAAAACCGTGGTCTAATCCCTGACCCGCGTATCTACCATATATGCTAAATAACCGCACACCCATGCTGAATCTACTGCTAAGCCCCGGCAGCTAACAAAACCCTCAATCTATCAATCTAAACACCCTCAGATTCGAGCACACCCTCGACTGAGCACTCGAACTGAACACAATTCATGACTAGAACCCCAACCTGGTTCCCCAAATTCTGCTATCAAGCACCAAGAAGACGTTTTTCTAATGCTGGGGAGTTTTACCGAACCCCCAACTAACACAACCCTCAAACCAAGCAGCCACTGGGGCCTCCATTCTCCTTGTCGGGTTGTGAAACTTATCCCCGTTTCAAAACCTCTCCCGCTTCTGCATCCCGGGGTAACTCTCCCCCACTTAGATTCAACTAAGCCTTCACAATACATGATAATTGGAGATTCCCAATCATTCTCACTTCCCAACGATCGATCCGATGACAACCAACTATTTCCATTTTGTGCTCCATTACTAGCCAATCCAAATTGATCACACACACTTCTAAGAACCAGATGAACACTTCCTAAATCCCAGTGAAACCAACAGTCACTAATGCTTGAATGACCCCTTACTCAAGTCCTACAGACCAAAAGATAGATGCTCCAACTAATACCTCGGCGACGAACTACTTCCCTTGGCGCTTTTGTCCGTCAATCACTAACGGATGCTAAAACCCACTGAATCCTGACAGCGCTGAATAACCCTTCTGTGGGACCCTATCCGT
Source organism: Lactuca virosa (assembly GCF_052849685.1). Lineage (NCBI taxonomy): Eukaryota > Viridiplantae > Streptophyta > Magnoliopsida > Asterales > Asteraceae > Lactuca > Lactuca virosa. The sequence continues at coordinate 365,648,944 of NC_136433.1, read as the reverse complement.
AGACCTCCCACATAATACCCCCATTTCCAAAGGTGTTCCAAACAATTCTCCCGCTCTCGGGCTCTGGAAACCATTCCATTCAGGGTTCGCACCCTGACTCGCTTACCCACTCAAATGTCCACAGGTAAACTGCAATAACTGAAGCAACCTCTGCCCTACACCGGGCTACAAACTACTCCTCGGACATAGTCTACAATCCCAAAAGTGCAATAGGTCGCACAATCAATCCTTACCGCCCAATACAAGAGACCCAAGGCAAACCAAACCTCACAAAATACTTATACCACATCGACCCACCTGCACTCACCGGTGCTGAAATAATGTAGCCAATCCCTGCATCCAACTGACGCCAAGCTGGAATACAACCTGATCCTGGGGTCACAAGCCTGCTCACTCCTTTGAGCTCGAAAAACTGAAAGGGCACAATCCTTGCCCTATAAAACAACAGTCCAATCCATCAATTAACCATTCCACTTCCAGCTACAAAACTCCAGCTGAACATAATCATTACTCCTTTCCGGAGTCCCCGCGACTCACATTCCGGCCTCGAGCAAACCCTCGAGCCTCAAATCTAGATACTCATGTGCTAGCCTCTCCTACTCAACCCGCGGAAATATAACGAGTATAGATCATGTTCCTGATCCCAGATAACTGCAGCCATTTGCTCATCAGAATATGTACCAGTAACAAGTCCCGGTACTGGAAAGCTCGACCAGCTCCTCTCCTTGCCGTCGTTACAGCTGCTGAAGCTGCTGCGGCAGCCGTCTCAGCAATGGCTGCATGGCGCTCGTCAAAATACTCAACCATGGCGGTCTTGAAAGACCCAATCATCTCCGGAATCTGTCCCCCGAACGATCTCGATCACCTCCTCCCGGATGATCTCCTTGACACGATCCTCTGACAATACTGGCCTATCCTGGCTGCCAGCTCTCGATCCTGATCTGGATCCGGTCTCAAAACGTCTCGAAAAAAATCCATACCATAATAGGGACCCAGCTCCCAACTAAACCCCAGGGGTTGTAACTTCCTTGCTATGCGTATGGGTCCTATGCTTTCAGTAGTACGGGCCCATACCTTCCACACCTACCCATATTTGTCTCAAGTATCACCACAACACCCTAACAATATACATGAACATAGCGAGCGCTCAATCCTCACTCCTATAGGAAGGCTATCTGTCTCACAACTGACCTACCGGTCCCACACAAACCACCCATCCATGAAACTTCCACCAACCCTGTAACACTAGTGTATGCTAGCTATATATAACGTTGAACCCTATAGACTTTCAAATATCCAATCCTACCCTACGCCCCCAATCAGATAAGAACAGAACATAAGGCCAAATCAAACATTCTCAGGCTATAAGATCTTAATTATGTATAACCGTGATGCATACACTAAACAATTACAAATGTCAATCTCATATAAAGACCTTAGGCTAGCAGGCATCATGTAATCAGGAAATTCTATCATGCAATTCCTGAAGATCCCTAGCCTAGTACTAGCATGCTGTTCTAACATATCACAATATCAAATAACCGTATGGTATTTTGGGGTCTACTTACTGGCTCCAGCTGATCGTACACTTCGCATCCTCTTTTACTTATTTTGAAAACCATTTAAAAATCATTTTGAAAATATTTCCTTGATTTGAGACTGGATTCACATGAGTGTTCCTCCAATTCACTCAAACCAAGGCTCTGATACCAACTTGTAACATCCATAAAATCCGAGCCAATTTAAAACTTTTTAAATCTTCTAAAACCATTCAATTATTACAATTTGTTTTCAAAATAGTTTAAACATCAGAGTTCCCAGAAATCATAATCTTCAATCGAGGAAGTGTATGGCCACGCCTTCGCCTTCCCGCAGTCATCCGCTGAACCTGAAACAATAAACTGAAACTGTAAGCTCGAAGGCGTAGTGAGTTACCCCCAAAATACACACACACACAACAATACACATATAATAACAAACAACATACTATGGGTCCAATCATCCATCAGGATGGAATACCCCAGGCCCTCAACCATTAGGTTGGAATGCCAACATACCGATACACTTCACATAACACATATACAAATAACAACATGCACCGGGTCCACAGCTTTACAGACTGGATTACCCCTAGGCCCACAGTATGAGTCTGGATTGGCTTCCAGGCCCACAGCTCACATCTGGATTGCCATTGAGCCCACGGTACGAGTCTCCCTCAGCTCGTATCTGGAATGCTCCCAGGTTTGTTGGTTACCGCACGGAGCAGTTTCACCTCAACCCATCCCACATAATATGTCGACATATAACACAACTAATGCACATACAAATAATCACATAATACTACAGGTAGTCCTACGGATCTACCTAATTGGAATAACAACTAGCATGCAGACAGTCAAACCAACTATAGGTCACTAAGCATAACCACATCCGATCTACCAGGATACCGATCTAACAGATCGTACTAGCATATAACCATCCTATCTACCAGGATACCGAGCTAACATATCACAGTAGTTATAATCCCAATAACCAACGAAGGGCCGGCCTTGGTGCCTTAGACCCTTGAGTACAGTGAGGATAACTCACCTTGCAACTGACGCGCTGAAGTGATAAGCTCCACTCTCGGATCACTGCCACAAACTCCACCACCTATATTCACCATAGAACCATACTCATAATTTCCAATTTCCCGAACTACTCCCAGAAGTCAAATAGTCTACACTTGGTCAAAGTCCAAGTCAACGGTCAAGGTCAACAGTCCATGTTGACCTCAACTCGTCGAGTACAACCAACCACTCGTCGAGTTCCTTGTATAACTCGTCAACTCGCCGACTCACATGAGTGACTCGTCGAGTTCCTAATGTTTGTGGCCGAAAACTCCTTGGCCAACTCATCGAGTTTTCCTGCAACTCGCCGAGTTCATGCGTGCCCAAAAGCCGAGAAAACCCTAACTGACTCGTCGAGTCACCCTACTGACTCGCCGAGTTCACGACAATCTTCATCGGACTCGCCGATTTGACCATACAACTCGTTGAGTCCCTTCAGTACTTCATCCATCCAGATGCTTTTTAAGCCATGATAAGGTTCCATATTGCAGATCCAATTCCCCAAGGCATGTTCATCATGTAAAGTTGCAAACTTTACGTGCATGAAAGGCTCTAAAGACTCTAAATGACAAATTCAAGCTTGAAATGGAGTTTACACTTAAGGAGGGGTTGATACTTGCCAAAGCTGATAGCTTTATGGACTTAGAGACCAAAGAGAGTTCATATCTGAAGTTACAACTTCAGATCTTAGCTCATACCCAAGAATAGCTTCTTATTATGCTAGAAAGCCCTAATCTTTAATCAAATGAGATCTAGAAGGAAATGAGATCAAGGTAACGACTTGATACCTTCCAAGAGATGCCAACTGAGGTAGATATCAGATCCCCACACGTTCTTTGCTCCTAGCCACTTGCTCTCCAAGTTCTTCTTACAAAGATCCACCTCCCAAAGCTTGAAACACACAAGGAGGAAGCACACACACGGATTAGGGTTTGTTGAACTCTCAAGAGGTTGTAATGGGGGGTTGAAGGAGGCTTATGATCCTTTAAATAGGGTGCAAAACCCCGCAAATTAGGGTTTCATCCTCCAGATCCTACTCGTCGAGTCCCTTCTTGGATTTAGCGAGTAGGTCACTTAAACACGTGGACCAGCCCGCAGCTACTCGACGAGTCAGGGCAACCAACTCGTCGAGTAGACCTTGAAATCATGAAAATTAATACCATAAATTAATACTTTGAGAATAGGGGCGTTACAACTACAAGCGACAGCTTCTGATGTGGGGGCAAAGACTTTAGGTTTTGCAACAACTTCTACCACACCTCCCCTTTCGCCTCAACCTCAACATGATTCAGAAGATTTTCTTGGTGCTGATGGAGTCGACTTTGACATGTTCCATTATAGTCCATTTTCTGTTCAAGGAGAAAGTGATGATGATGCTCCTATCACTTAGAAGCATCTCAAAGATCTACATGCCAAGCTGGATACTATTATTGCATCTTCCGCTGCCTCCTCCATCCAAGCATATTCTAAAGTAGCAGTTAAGAGTATGTTTGATGCTCTTATAAAAGAACATGCAGCCACTCTCGATAAAGCGAACCAAGCCATTGCTGATTCTGCTTCTTCATGTCAACAAGCGACCGTAAAAGTCGATAAACTAATTTCAGAAACAAAGACCTTTATGACAGAGCTCCAAACTGTAGCTCAAACGAATGCTTCCAAAGCAAATGCTGAGGTTTCCACACTAACCACTTCGATTCGTAATGAAAGAGAAAAACTGGAGCTACTTCGTACTGCTATTTCTGCTGATAACACAACATTTCACACCTCTATGTCCTCGAGGCTTACTTCGCTCGAAGCCGATCTGGCTCTTGAAAATAGAGTCATGGACGAAATTGCTCTCCACACCACTCAACTTCGTACTCAAACCGTCAAACTCAAGCAAGTGAACAAAGAAATCGATGAGCTTAAGTATGAACGAACGGTTATGAAAACCTGCATCGGGGATGTCAATTCGCTTCTATCCAATCTTCTTGAGGCACATGATTCCATTCTGACCATCAGTGTTCGCCGACACTTGGCAGATAAACTTCGTCCTGCTTTTGCTATTCTTAACAGACTGGAAGGTGTTTCTGAGGCAAGGGGGAGAAGCTGAGAAAGTTCAATCTTCAAAGGCAGGGGAATCATCAAAGCAAAATGAACCGAAGGATAATGTAGCTTCTGATTCATAGGGAAAAGATCCAATCGTTGATGATGATGAGGACAGTGAAGAAGATCAACTGAAGCGAAGGGCTCGTGATCATGAATTAAACGAAAATGCTCGCATTGTGAAAGAAGCCGGAGAGAGGGAAAGAAGAGAAAAAGAAGCTAACGACGCTCTGGAAAGCAGAAAAACTCTCTTTCCATTGTGGACGTTGGAGCGAATGATGCATGAGGTTGTGGAATTCCCAAGTGTTCACTGGTTGGAGCCAGTTACTTCTTTCGAATTGGAAAACACTGAGGAGTCTCATTTCGACATGCATATCACACGTAAAGCCTTCGTTTTTCACTGCTTTGATTCAATTGCAACAGTTCCTTCTCCTGATGCGAAAGTAGATAAAGCCTTAATTGACTTTTATCTCACTTATGTCAACCCTCAATATCTAACCTGGAGTGCTCAGAAGTTAACAACAGTCAAAGTCACAGGACTGATTGCTACAGGAAGTTTTGTGAATGCAAAATTCAAGGCAACGAGAGGCTCAACAAATGTTATGCATGAATTCACTCTTGCTGATTTGCCAAATCTTAATCCTTATGATTGGATTTTGTTGCTCAACCTCCTGCTGCCTGAAGAACAAAAATATGAACCCATTCTGGCTCACCTAAAGCGAATGTTGGTCTCATATATATATATATATATATATATATATATATATATATATATATATATATATATATATATGAAGTGGCGAAGCTCGATGTTGAAATTGTTGGTGTGGTTAAACGAAAGCCTACTGTCAAACCGATTGGAAAAGCCAGCGACATGAGCGAAATGAGAATGGGTAAGATTGATACAGATCACATGACCGTGATGTTTCAGGATGGGACAGATACTCCTGGAGCTTACCAGATATGCCTCTTCGTTTTACCAGACAAACACTTGTTCTCCACAGTTTTATTGGAGCATATTTTGGAGATTGTTAACAAGTGTACACTGAATGATGTTGCTGCGAAGAAGAACTTTAATGATATGATTCAGTGGTACATCTTGTTTCGCAGAACTTTGCTTGCTGTGATTCCCAAGCTTTTCAAGATAGTCAAGAAGGCACATCAGTGAAGCATCTCTCGCCTCAATTGACGCAAAGGGGGAGATTGTAAGTTCTTTTGTGTTGCGTCATTGGGCTTGTTTAGTTAGTCCATTATGTATTCGGTATTAAGCCTGTCCAAGCCGTCCCATTTATTAGGGTTTGAGTATTAATAGTGCATGCATGCACCGTAGATAGTTAACGTTTTTGACATTGATATTCTTGTAAACCCTAGCACGCCTCTACAGTTGAAATTCTTCATCGAGTTCTCTGAGGCATGACTTTTAATCATTCAGTGTCAGTTGGATTACATTTGTGTTCTTTATTTTACCTGTTGAATCTTATCGATCTTTAAGGATTCATATCCTAACAAAATAGTCTCAACAAACAAACAATCTAAACTATAATTGGCATAGTTTGGGAGTCACAAACATTACACTATCATTTCAGAAGAAACATATAATTATTTAAAGGTATAATTATTTCATTTACAATAAAAAGGAGTTTTCAGTTCACGTAAATCGGTTGATACTGGTTGTGAGACATTTAGCTTCCCCGTACCTACCAGAGTATACATTAAGTCATGCATTATAACCAGAGTCTCTTGTAGGGAGAGCGTGGCACTTGTGTATAGATTAACAACCTCGCACCTAAAATGTTAGCTATAGTTAAACCGGCAGGTATGGGGTGACAAATGTTGTAACAGTTTCGACGTCTGAAGAACGTCGCTCAGGCCAACTAGTCGCATTAGTATGGTTATAATAACTCACATAGGGTATTGACAAAACATTTGGTTTACAGGTTAACATACATTCAAGTAGTTTTATATAAAGATAAAACTTCATAACATTACCTTTCATTACAACATTACTTACATTTTTTTACCCTTTGGATTAAGACTTACAGTTTATTTTAAAGAAAATATTGGATTTTCTGGAAGTATACACTATCATTTTACACGAAACAGTTTTGAAATCCTTCTCATACAAAACGCTTATGAACTTACAAACTTAATTGTTGACACTATTCAAAATCACTTGTATTCTTAGGAAACCAGTAAACAGGTAACCACAAGAGTTTTTGGTGGATGGGACGTCGTCACATCACGTTATTTACTTTTGTCATATGCATTCGACATCATGTAAACAATGTTTTGACTACAATGTAAACTTATTAAATATTCAATACAATGGTTGTAATGCTTTGATCGCTGCTATTCAATTGTTATGATACTGTACCTGAAAGTCATCCCCCCAGACATTTCCGCCGTTCTGGTTTGGGGGTGTGACAGATTGGTGGGTTGCCCCTGATCCCACATCGTCTTTGGAGGAGAACGAAACATTTCCTTATAAAGGGATGTGGATACCTTCCTTGTCACAACACATTTTAAAGTCGTGAGGGCAGCAGATCCCATAAGAACTCTGCAGGGCGGGAGTAGCACCGGGATGGGTGACCCCCTGGGAAGTCATCGTGCCGAGTGGCCCAAAGCGGACAATATTGTGATACGTGCCAGAGAGGGATGTTACAGTTAGCATTATGAGTGATTAATTTCAATTTGTAAAGAAGTGACAAAAATGGATTTATCAATGTTTAAGGATTATAAAAACTCAAAAAATATCAATGTAACAAAGTTAACACTTAATGAATTTTATGATTTGATCTGATAGCCGCAAGGAAACTATTCAGATAAATGAATTAATCATCGGCCATAAACAATTTGTCGTTGCCGCTTTGCACGGGTAAGCCAATAGTATGTGTGTGTGTGTGTGTATATATATATATACACACACACACACACAGAGAGAGAGAGAGAGAGAGAGAGAGAGAAGTTCAATAGAGAACCATTATTAACCACGAAACCAAGGAACCAATCCAAAACGTCGAAATATAAAGCGATCAACGACAAAAGGAAGGGTTGTAGACTTTTACAATGGACGCACATGAACCAGATTATAACAAAACCTACTTTATTTTTTTCATTTAAAATTTTTTTATGCCATGTTTTTTATCGAAAAAAACCGATTATACCGTTGTTCACGATTTTTCGTCATCTTTCCATAGAGATCCATGATGATATATAAAAAAAGAATTTTTTTTCGAAAAAATCCCACTTCATTTTCTTTGTTGAAAAGTTAAGGTCTATTTTTTATTGAAAAAAATTAATAAATATATCAAAATTCATACTTTTTGGTACTTTTTAAACATAGATTAATATTCATGTAAAAGAAACGATATTTCAGTTGAGATTCACATTGTGAATCTGTGTAGATTTATATTGTGAACCTATGTAAATTCATATTGTGAACCTGTTCAGATTCACATTGTGAACCTTCTTAGATTCACAGTGTGCATAATAGTAAGTCAGATTCATAATGTGAATCTGAACTGATCAAGCTTTTTCACATTGTGAATGTTAAAAATTGAAATATTTATAGTTTAGATTGAAAGCGTGAATCTACACTGATCGAGCTTTTTTTTAGTCGGTGTTGATGTTTATTAATAGAGTACAAAAAATTAATCTTTTTGGTATAATTAGTTTTTTTAATAAAAATAAACCTAAATATTGAAAACACTAACAAAATGAAGTGGGTTTTTTTTCGAAAAACAAAGTTCGTTTTTATATATCAACATGGATCTCTATGGAAAGAGGACGAAAAATCGAGAACAACGGTGTATTCAATTTTTTTTCGATAAAAAATGTGGCCTAAAAAAATTTAAATGAAAAAAAGATGTGAGTTTTTTGGTAAGGAGGTAGATTTTTTGGTATAATCCGGTGTGTATGCGTCCAATGTACAAGTGTACATCAATTTCCTTGGCCGTTGATCATTTTGATTTCCGACGCTCAAGATTGGTTCTTTGGTTCCTTGTTAATTATGGTTCTATATATATATATATATATATATATATATATATATATATATATATATATATATATATATAAAATACATTATAAAGTAAATCTTAGTATTTCTAAAAATAGTTTCAATATAATAATATTATTATTATTAAACGTTCAAGTCTTCTATTTATACAATTACTAATCTTTAATAACCTTGTAAGTCCCCAAAAGCGCTTGACGTATCAATCTGATCCACTTGATGGTGCGGAATCCCAATCAAGTGGATGATGCAAGATAGAATGGAGAAGAAGAAGAAGAACAAGATGAATCTTCAATGTGCACAATGATTTGATTGATGATCCGAGTACACAATGAATCAGACACACAGCACGTTCTCTCTTCTTTCTTTCACTAGAACACGCTCCCTTCTACAACGGCAGCCCCAAAAAAGTCCCGCCCTCTCTAATGCTTCCTAATACACGCCTCTTCCACCCTATTATACATATGGACTAAATCCCAAGCCCAAAACCCAATAGGTAGACCGAAATCACATGTGATTTCGGTCCAAACTACAATTAAACCCAAGACTGTTTTCGTCCCTAGACCGAAACCTACAAATGCCTAGAAAAGCAAAGTATAAACCATATTTTAGACCCAACAATCTCCTCCTTGGTTTATAGCTTTCTTTTCTTTTGACCTAACAAACTCCCCCTGGGTTTGTAGCTTGCATTTCTTGTCAATCTTCAATTTCAGCTTGGCTTCATCGTTTATCTTTGATTTCTTCACAACTTCAAGAAGAACATATGAATCTTCTATGTGAATAACTTCACTTTGAAAAGTTGGGCTTTTCTTCAAAATTTGACTTTGAACGTACGTTGGGTGTGGAGGCTTCTTGTAAGGATTCTTGAAAATCAGAACTTTCAGCTTGAGAATCTTCAGAGAGAATATCGAATAGATCAAATCATCTGGATCAGTTCAACAGGTTCATAGATAGCAGCAAATTGATTGGGGAAGCTTCAATGCAATCTGTCACATAATCTTCAAGTATAGATTCACCTTGCTTCTGAGGTTGAAAGATTGAATGTTGAAAAATAATCTTCATTTCTTGTTCCTTTGAATGAGTATTCTTTAATGATCAATTTTGCGCCACAGTTGTTCACTGATGTAACCTTGGCTCAGAAAGATCCAATACAGCCTCCTTGAGTCTCTTCTTCCTTTGAGTTCCCTAATTTTTGAATTCGCTTTTCAAGACAAGGAAAATTTTGAGATAAAAACAAAACTAAAAGTAAATTTAGCACATAGAAGAAATCACTAAGAAGTAAAAAACCAAAAATAAAATACACTCAAAGGTAAAACAAAAAATTTTTGTGGATTTTTGATTTTTCTGAAAAAGAAATAAAAACAAAAATAAACATATTTTTGGATTTTCTTAATTTTCTGATTTTTGCTTGATTTTTTAAAAATTTAATTCTCCCCCTAAATTTGTGCATAGAGGAAAACTATGAACAAATTTAACAAACACAAAAATAATAGCTAACTTTAAGAATGATTTGGGATCAAAGTTGTCAGACAATTCAATATCATTTATCGGCACACGCCTGCATGTTTAGATATGGTCAATCACCGGTATTGTGGTCCACATAAACACAAAGGATATTGACAAATTTGACAGATTATAAGTGACCAGACATTGCACCTATATTCCTACATGGACCGCTTAGCTGACGACGACCAAGGATATTGTTGTCCACTTAAATTCAGTAGCGAGATCTACAGACAACCTTTTAACTGGTTCAATTTTATGTGTACTAGAACGTGTTTCCCATTTCCCGATATACCCCGACAATCAAGAACATCCAAAGAACTCCTTACTTTAGGTGAGTAGACAATCATTAAGAAAGAAGTCAGATTCAGAAATTCATATGTCGTATACCCAGGTCGGATCTCTTCCAATCCCGCAGAAGGAACAACATATGACTAACATAGATAGAGGATTAGAGAGATAGTAGGGTGCATATACTGTGTCCCAGGTCGGATCTTCCGATCACGCAGAGGGGACAATATATGGCTAACAAATAGAAAGAATTGCATAGATAAGAAGATGCATAGAGATAGACTTGCATATGTTGCATTCCAGGTCGGATATATTCCAATCATGCAAAGGAGGCAACATATGTCTAACAGATAGAAAGCAAGAAAATAGTTTCCTACAGACATACTTTATCAGAACCCCCTAGTCACCCTATCAGTATCGGAATTAAGGACATAAGTCCGTACATCGAGGAATGGTTGAGCCACAGTTCTAGATACATAAGATTTTTAGTGTATCCCGCAGGTTCCATGTTTATCTCACTGCTCAATCTACCCAAGCATCGTATTGTCAGTCCAAATAGAACTATCTAAGTCCATACTGTCAAGTCCTTTCATTTGTCAATCTAAGTCTAGTCATTTTGAACCCTTCATGCCTACCAGCACATTGAACACAGAGTCTAGACAATTCGGCTTTAGTGCATTACACGAATTTCAGATTTCCCTTTAGCACTAAGCTTCATATCACTTCCCAAATAATACCTACGAACGAAAAACCATAAGAACATATTTTTGTGTTTTTGATTTTATATTTTTTTGTATTTTGATTTCTCCCCCTGAATTTAGGCATAGGGAAGAAATAAAATAAAATAAATGCGCGAAACTAAAAAATTGTCTTTGAAACGAATCATTGTAAGAAAAACTCAGGAGAATCGGGAAGAAAACTCAAACTGCAATTCACCAATGGAAGTGGCAACCAGATGATCTAAGAGCACACATATTTCAATCTCGGAACAGATCCAATAAATTTTCACATCATTAAGTACAAAACCCATTTGTGATCCTCTCCTTTCTTCCTTTCTTTCCCGCAAAGGACACAGACTCTCACTAAAAGTTCTGAGTGTTGCACAATTGAGAGATGTCTCCTATCATGTGCCTAGAATAACCACTATCAATAAACCGAAGTCTCATAATATGCCTCCGTAGCTGCTCTAGCACCGAGTGCTGGATTAGTTGGTCTTTGGAACCCAGTCCATTTTGAAACTGGGTTGACCTTTGTCATCTACACAAGGTACTCTCTCACAAGACATATCCTGTTTATCACACATATAAGATGAAGAAATGTTTGAATCATTAGATGATTTGGGAGTATGAAATTTCGGTACCCATCTATAGTCGGGTTTAACCCATTTCTTGTTTGATCGGATGGATGCCTTAGCACTTGATTTTGAACTTGAAACTGATCCCCGAGATGACTTTGAATTAACTGATCTTCATTTAACTGAGCCATCTCTTGAATTTTGCTTCTTGGCCGACATTCCCTTCTTGTCCTTGGGAGTTGGATTCTTTCCCTTCATCGCATTCCAGTCACCATTGCTTGATTGTGACCTTGAAGGGTTTCTTTTGAAAAATCTCCCTCTTAGTGCATTCTGCCATCCTTGTGCATAGTTGGGAACATATGTGCGATTTGGACAATTTATGGCAATGTGTCCAGGTGTTCTGTGACATCCCCATTTTCACGGCCAGAAAAGACCGATTTTGTTTATGCTTTGTTTGAAAATCAGAGTATCATTTTAAATAAAAGTGTTGCGGAATTTGTCCCAAAACAAAATATGATAAAGATTTATCAAAAGCATTTCCATAGAAATGTATTTCATTAAAAAGACTCGGGATGTCATGTTCGATACAGATCATAAGCATAAACAATACAGCATAGGCCTTACTATATTATTCCGTATTTACAGGCCTAAAATCCCTTAATCTCTCATCCCAAGACATCACATCTATGCTAATGCGCCACTACCTGTAATACAAGAAACTGAGTGGGTCAGGCTTGGGAGCCTGGTGAGCACATAGGGTTTTCAACCTACAATAAATAAGTTTATTAACTTTATCAAACCAAACAAACCCGATTACCCATTCCCGTTATCCTCACTTTACGTCCCTAAAACATCTAACACAAGGGACCTAGTCTAAGGATTTTCATCGGGGTGACGATACATGCTTCGGGGGTTCCTCAGCAATGCATGTCAATTAAGGCAACCATGTGGGGGATGGAGTACTTCAAACAGATCAAATAAACACACAGTTCAAATAAACACCTACAGGTGGCGAGCCTGCTAGCGTTCCACTGGACTGTCTAGAAAAGTCTGTGGTCTTCATCTATACTCCACTAGATGACTGGATCATCAAAACATCTATATCGAGGCCTCTCATTATTTTATTTTGTCACACAGCAACTATTACATCTACCCATGTTTTACCCAACACGTTTTGTAGATATAAAATACATATACAATTTAAATAATTTAAAACGTGCATAAAAATATTTCACCCAGCATAGACAGCAAGTATTCAGAAAATATGCACACATAGCACGTAATTTATATTAAATACTTCATATTTATGTGTAAGATGAAAGTAACTATGCACTCACCTGATTAGGTGGTGACTCGGTACTCGAACAGCACTTCGTTATCTCAAAACAATTTTTCCTTGATCAAAACCTAGTATTAATACCACTAGAGTTTAGTTTTAACGTTAACCGCGACTAATTAATAGTCTGGCTATTATTATTATATAAGCGTTAAATAACACTCAATATAACTCATAATAATAGCCCAAATAATTATTTTAAGGACCTAATAACATTACTATAATTATTTAAAAGTTATATTAAAAATTGCATAGTCGTAGCTCACTTACAGCGGGTTTTATTAAAAACGGGCTTTGCTCGGAGAAGCGTTTCCGAAACCGAAAGACTTTTTTTCTCGGGACTCCGGGAGCCTCGGGGCTTCCTTCAGGTGCTAGGGGTTCACTTAGGCTTAGGGGAGGGTTAAAACCCTTAGAGAGAGAAAGTGATTTAGAGAGAGAAAGAAAATGGTGTGAAAAACCCGGAGACCCTCGCAGGTATTTATAGGGGCGAAGCCTCTCGGTTACGCTGGGCGTAGGGAGGTTACGCGGGGCGTAGTCCTCGGATAAGATTGCCAGCCGAAGCCAGCTGTCTCGCACCCACTCTCGGAACCGGACAAGATCGAGTACGCCGGGCGTACCCAGCTTCGGACGCGGGGCGTATGTGAGGGCGACGTGTCCTTCATCCGAAGCGAGCCGTGATCAGCAAGCGACGGTCCAGATTATGCCACGTCATCAATCGAGCAACAAATTTCGCAAATTCGAGTCTAAACTTTAAAAATTCGTATCTTTCGCATACGAGCTCTGTTTTCGACGTTCTTTATATCCACGCGTAGGCGGGAACGTACTCTACAACTTTCGTTTAGACTCCGTCGGCTAATTTTGACTTTATTTTACAAGTTATATTTTTAACAGGCCAGGACAGGATTGGTCCGTTAAATATTCATAACTTCTTCATCCGACGTCCGTTTTCGTCTGTCTTTTTATCGTTGTGCTACTATTAACGAGATCTTCGATTCTCGTTTAGGTTGTGTCGGCTAAAAACCGCTTCATCTAATATGCGAACTTCGGGTTGTACAATGCTAAGCCGAAACTTCGAAAAATCATAACTTCTTCATACGAAGTCAGATTTGCGCGTTCTTTTTATGGACGCTCTCGGTTTATCGTTTTCTACGACTTTCGTTTAGATCGCTAAGGCTAAAACTCGATCTAGAATTCACTATTCACGCTTCCCGGTGTCGTGCCGGTTCGGTCGTGAAACTTCGACGGGTCATAACTTCTTCGTTATAACTCGGATTTCGGCGTTCTTTATATCTCCGGAATCCTTGTTTCGACCACTACAACTTTATGTAAAGATATCGGGATTATCTCACACTTTAATTTTGACGCTTATTTTTATTATTTATTAATTATACATTTATAATTAAATATTAAGCACACAAATACACATAATTCACATAGTATTTAAACATTTCATCTTTATTACATCAAAAAGAGTTACAATAGTTGACCTAGACTATTACATCGTCTAAAAATGCTTAGCCCCGAAACCCGGGTGTTACAATTCTCTCCCCCTTAGGATGATTCCGTCCCGGAATCATGCGTCAGCAAACAGATGCGGATAGCGACTCATCATGTCATCCTCTGTTTCCCAAGTCAGATTCGGCCCATTCGAATGTTTCCATTGGACTAGCACTAAGTCGACCATCTTGCGTCGTAACTTCTTAGTCTTACGGTCAACAATTACCTCGGGCTCTTCAATCAGCCTTTTATTTTCATCCATCCTTAACTCTGAGATTGGAATTATGTCGGGAACTTCTCCCGTGAATTTCCTCAGATAACACACATGGAAGGTGTTATGAATACCATCGAGTTCTTTGGGCAATTCCAGCTTGTAAGCTTGGTTCCCAATCTTCTGAAGAACTTTGAACGGTCCAATAAACCTTGGACTTAGCTTTCCTCGTTTCCCGAATCTTATAAGTCCCTTCCACGGTGAGACTTTAAGCAAAACCGAATCCCCAATTTCGAAGGTCATCGGTCGTCTCTTCTTGTCAGCATAGCTCTTCTGACGATCTTGAGCTGCTAACATCCTTTCCCTAATCACTTTCAACTTCTCAGCAGTCTCATGGACTATCTCGGGGCCCATAAACTGCTTCTCTTCGGCCTCAAGCCAACAAGACTGCGTACGACACTTCTGTCCGTACAAAGCTTGATAAGGTGCCATCTTGATGCTCGAGTAGAAACTGTTGTTGTAGGAAAATTCTACCAAAGGTAAGTGCTCATCCCACTTACCTTGGAACTCGAGGCTACATGCTCTCAACATATATTCAAGCGTTTGAATCGTTCTTTCGCTCTGACCATCAGTCTGCGGATGGTAAGCCGTACTCAGACACAACTTCATACCTAGTTCCTCTTATAGACTTCTCCAAAACCTTGACGTGAAACGACTATCACGATTCGATACAATTGTAAGAGGAACACCATGAAGTCTCACAATTTCCTTCACGTAAGCATTTGCAAGCTTATCCATAGACCACTTTTCGTTGGCCGCTATGAAGTGTGCACTCTTAGTGAAACGATCCATGACCACCCAAATCATGTCGTGTCCGTTCTTCGTCCTGGGCAGTTTAGTCACAAAATCCATGGTGATGTCTTCCCATTTACCCATGGGAACAGGTAAGGGTTCTAAACTCCCATATGGTTTCTGATGTTGTGCCTTAACTCTCACACATGTCACACACTCGGCCACATACTTTGCAACATCGAGCTTCATCGTCGGCCACCAGTAGTAGGGTTTTAGGTCCCTATACATTTTAGTGCTACCAGGATGAATCGAGTACATGGTCTAGTGAGCTTCTTCCATCAGAAGATATCTTATTCCTCCTGTCTTAGGTACCCAAATCCGATCTTGGAATACCTTCAGTCCTTGACGGTTTGTACCGAATACCAACTTTCTTCCCAAACGTTCTTCCTTTCGGTCATTCTTTTCTGAAGCTTCTTCTTGAGCTTTCTTGATACTTTCCACAATTGTCGAGACAACTTCTATTCTCAACGCCCTTGGCCTTTTTCTTTCAAGATTGACTTTTCGACTTAGAGCATCAGCAACAACATTTGCTTTACCGGGGTGGTAAAGTATCTCATAGTCGTAGTCCTTAAGTAACTCTAGCCAGCATCGTTGCCTCATGTTCAACTCCTTCTGATTAAAGAGATACTGGAGACTCTTATGATCAGTGAAAAGTTTGCACTTCGTTCCATAGAGGTAATGCCTCCATATCTTTAGAGCAAAAACTACCGCTGCCAACTCCAAATCATGAGTAGGGTAGTTCTTTTCGTGCTCCTTCAATTGTCGAGATGCGTATGCTATCACCTTTTCCCTTTGGGTCAGAACACAACCCAACCCGACTCCGGATGCGTCACTATAGACCGCGAAGTCTTCAACTCTATCGGGTAGAGAAAGGATCGATGCTTCACATAATTTCTTCTTTAGCTTCTCGAATGCTTCTTCGTGTTTCTCACTCCACGTATAAGTAGCTCCTTTGTGGGTCAAAGCTGTCAATGGAGCAGCTATCGAAGAAAAGACTTGGGTAAATCGTCGGTAATGTCCGGCTAATCCTAGAAAGCTTCGAATTTCTGTGGGACTCTTTGGACGTTCCCACTTCATCACAGCTTTGATTTTTGTTGGGTCAACCATTATCCCCTCCTGGTTAACCACATGACCCAAGAATTGGACTTCTCGGATCCAAAAATCACACTTGGAGAAATTTGCATATAGTTTCTCCTTCTTCAAGACTTCCAACACTTCTCGTAGATGCTTGCCATGCTCCTCCTGGCTTTTCGAGTAGATGAGAATGTCATCTATGAACACTATCACAGATTTATCGAGGAATGGTTTACAAACCCTGTTCATCAAATCCATGAATGCTGCTGGAGCATTGGTTAGTCCAAACGACATAACCAAGAACTCGTAGTGTCCATATCTCGTTCTGAATGCAGTCTTTTCGATATCCTGCTCTCTCACCTTCAGCTGATGATATCCTGACCTAAGATCGATCTTTGAGAAATAGCTCGAACCTTGCAGCTGATCGAATAGGTCATCAATCCTTGGCAATGGATACTTGTTCTTCACTGTTGCCTTGTTCAGCTCTCAGTAGTCTATACACATTCTCATGCTTCCGTCTTTCTTCTTCACGAATAGCACCGGAGCTCCCCAGGGTGATGAACTAGGTCGAATGAAACCGTTGTCCAACAACTCCTGAAGTTGCGTCATAAGCTCCTTCATCTCCGTCGGTGCTAATCGGTAAGGTGCCTTCGCTATCGGTGTTGTACCTGGTAACAAGTCTATTCTGAACTCCACTTGTCTATCAGGTGGTAATCCGGGAAGATCTTTGGGAAAGACTTCCGGATAATCACACACAACCGGTATATTCTGCACCTCTTTCTTTTCCTTCTTAGCATCGATTACGAATGCCCAGTATGATGCACACCCCTTGGACAAACATTTTCTGGCTTTCATTAGGGAGATGATTCCAGAATTTACTCGGCGTTTGTCTCCGTACACCATGAACGACTCTTTTCCGGGTGGGTTTACCCTTACTATCTTCTTTTGGCATTGAATCTCAGCATCGTTGGCGCTAAGCCAATCCATTCCCAGAACGACGTCGAAACCGTTCAATTCTATGGGTAATAGCTCCTCGTGGAATTCGTTTCCGTTTATGTCGATGACGATGTTCCTAATACGGTCACTAACAGGTACGAACTTGCCACTGGCAACTTCTACAATCAGGGCATTATCAAGTTTTTCTATAGGCAATGCTAATTTCCCACCGAATTTATGCGATACAAAGGAGTAGTTGGCTCCGGAATCAAATAGTATATTGGCAGGCAAACCATTTACAAGAAACGTACCTGAGGCGACGTCTGCTGCCTCCTTTGCAGCCTCAAGCGTCATCTGGAAGGCTCTCGCCTTCGGCTTTGGTGGAATGTTGGGTCTTGCCGCATCTTTCTTCTTTGGGCAATCCTTAGCAATGTGCCCTTCTTCACGGCACTCATAGCACACCCTCTTGTTGATGGTGCACTCATTGGCATAGTGCCCCGTTTTCCTACACTTGTAGCAGGTCACTTCCTCGCTACATTTTCCCGAGTGCTTCTTCTTGCACTTCTCGCACCACTTTGATTCATTTTCTCCCCCGAACTTCTTCGAACCGAACTTGCTCTTCTTATTGTTGGGTTTAGCAGACCCTTCAAATTTTCTCTTCTCGCCAACCTCAACCTTGCTGGCAGCTCTTCCCTTGATCATTTCCTCCACAGACTTGGCAGCCCAGATAGCCGCCTCCAGAGTATGTGCCTGACGTACCGGCACCACATACTCCCATGGGAGTACCTTAGCATACTTGTCGATCTTTGTCAGCTCATCCGGGACAAGACGCAAGGCAAACTCCATTTTCTCTGTGAAGTTGTTAGTGTACTCATCAATGGACATGCTTCCTTTCTTTAGGGTTAGGAACTGGTTTTCTAACTCGAGTAGGTTTTGGGCTGAGCGGTACTTGCGCTTGAATTGTACTAAAAACTCTGCCCATGTCAGCTGCAGAGGCTCATTGGGACTCAAGGTCTTCCCCAGGGTGTTCCACCAACGCACAGCGCCTCCTCGGAACTGACGTACAACAAATGTAGTCTGTAGTTTTCCTCTGCAACCGCATGTCATGAAAGCTAACTCCATTTCCGAGATCCAATCTATGACCCCGATCGGATCTTCCTTTCCAGTGAAAGCCGATGGCTTGCAAGTAAGAAAATCCTTGTACTTGCATCCATTCCTTTCGACTCCGTCATCTTGGTTGTTTTGTCGAACTATTGGTGGGTTGACTTGACCAACGGTTCCACTGTAGTTCCCCTCCTCAGTCTGCCCTTCGTTCAACTCGGGCTGTTCGAGCTGTATGGTAGCTTCCTCTCGATTTTGTTGGAGCAAACGTCTAGTTTCCTCCATTTGACGATCCAACATCGCCTGGATCATCGCTTGCACTTCGGCCATCGTTATTGGCTCAGCAGCGGCTACCACAACCAGTATTTTCTCAATCACTGGGGGTTGGTTTCTGTTCCCATTTGCATTCCCGGCTCCACTGTGGGTTCTTGCCATTTTGATCTATACACCGAATAAGGTGAATTTAGATCTTTATTTAGGATAGTCGTTTAAATCATCCTTATCACTCCGAAACATTTACATGTTAGTTCTAATATCGTAGTCGTACGTTTAGAATCCTAAACACATAAGGTTTCCAGATCCGGTCGGCAACAGACCATAGATCCGAACAAATAACAGCATATCAGGCACAAAGCATTTAGCACATAAAAGCATTTTAGGCATAATTCGTAAAATAAGCTAGTGCTCACAACTCACGATCGTCGCTTAGCATTCTATGTTTAAGTCTAGAAATCCTACAAATTCCTTGTTCGCCTAAACTAATGCTCTGATACCAACTGTAACATCCCCATTTTCACGGCCAGAAAAGACCGATTTTGTTTATGCTTTGTTTGAAAATCAGAGTATCATTTTAAATAAAAGTGTTGCGGAATTTGTCCCAAAACAAAATATGATAAAGATTTATCAAAAGCATTTCCATAGAAATGTATTTCATTAAAAAGACTCGGGATGTCATGTTCGATACAGATCATAAGCATAAACAATACAGCATAGGCCTTACTATATTATTCCGTATTTACAGGCCTAAAATCCCTTAATCTCTCATCCCAAGACATCACATCTATGCTAATGCGCCACTACCTGTAATACAAGAAACTGAGTGGGTCAGGCTTGGGAGCCTGGTGAGCACATAGGGTTTTCAACCTACAATAAATAAGTTTATTAACTTTATCAAACCAAACAAACCCGATTACCCATTCCCGTTATCCTCACTTTACGTCCCTAAAACATCTAACACAAGGGACCTAGTCTAAGGATTTTCATCGGGGTGACGATACATGCTTCGGGGGTTCCTCAGCAATGCATGTCAATTAAGGCAACCATGTGGGGGATGGAGTACTTCAAACAGATCAAATAAACACACAGTTCAAATAAACACCTACAGGTGGCGAGCCTGCTAGCGTTCCACTGGACTGTCTAGAAAAGTCTGTGGTCTTCATCTATACTCCACTAGATGACTGGATCATCAAAACATCTATATCGAGGCCTCTCATTATTTTATTTTGTCACACAGCAACTATTACATCTACCCATGTTTTACCCAACACGTTTTGTAGATATAAAATACATATACAATTTAAATAATTTAAAACGTGCATAAAAATATTTCACCCAGCATAGACAGCAAGTATTCAGAAAATATGCACACATAGCACGTAATTTATATTAAATACTTCATATTTATATGTAAGATGAAAGTAACTATGCACTCACCTGATTAGGTGGTGACTCGGTACTCGAACAGCACTTCGTTATCTCAAAACAATTTTTCCTTGATCAAAACCTAGTATTAATACCACTAGAGTTTAGTTTTAACGTTAACCGCGACTAATTAATAGTCTGGCTATTATTATTATATAAGCGTTAAATAACACTCAATATAACTCATAATAATAGCCCAAATAATTATTTTAAGGACCTAATAACATTACTATAATTATTTAAAAGTTATATTAAAAATTGCATAGTCGTAGCTCACTTACAGCGGGTTTTATTAAAAACCGGGCTTTGCTCGGAGCAGCGTTTCCGAAACCGAAAGACTTTTTTTCTCGGGACTCCGGGAGCCTCGGGGCTTCCTTCAGGTGCTAGGGGTTCACTTAGGCTTAGGGGAGGGTTAAAACCCTTAGAGAGAGAAAGTGATTTAGAGAGAGAAAGAAAATGGTGTGAAAAACCCGGAGACCCTCGCAGGTATTTATAGGGGCGAAGCCTCTCGGTTATGCTGGGCGTAGGGAGGTTACGCGGGGCGTAGTCCTCGGATAAGATTGCCAGCCGAAGCCAGCTGTCTCGCACCCACTCTCGGAACCGGACAAGATCGAGTACGCCGGGCGTACCCAGCTTCGGACGCGGGGCGTATGCGAGGGCAACGTGTCCTTCATCCGAAGCGAGCCGTGATCAGCAAGCGACGGTCCAGATTATGCCATGTCATCAATCGAGCAACAAATTTCGCAAATTCGAGTCTAAACTTTAAAAATTCGTATCTTTCGCATACGAGCTCTGTTTTCGACGTTCTTTATATCCACGCTTAGGCAGGAACGCACTCTATAACTTTCGTTTAGACTCCGTTGGCTAATTTTGAATTTATTTTAAAAGTTATATTTTTAACAGGCCGGGACAGGATTGGTCCGTTAAAAATTCATAACTTCTTCATCCGACGTCCGTTTTCGTCTGTCTTTTTATCGTTGTGCTACTATTAACGAGATCTTCGATTCTTGTTTAGGTTGTGTCGGCTAAAAAACGCTCGATCTAATATTCGAACTTCGGGTTGTACACTACTAAGCCGATACTTCGAAAAATCATAACTTCTTCATACGAAGTCATATTTGGGCGTTCTTTTTATGGACGCTCTCGGTTTAACGTTTTCTACGACTTTCGTTTAGATCGCTAAGGCTTAAACTCGATCTATCGTAAATTCACTATTCACGCTTCCCGGTGTCGTGCCGGTTCGGTCGTGAAACTTCGACGGGTCATAACTTCTTCGTTATAACTCGGATTTCGGCGTTCTTTATATCTCCGGAATCCTTGTTTCGACCACTACAACTTTATGTAAAGATATCGGGATTATCTCACACTTTAATTTTGACGCTTATTTTTATTATTTATTAATTATACATTTATAATTAAATATTAAGCACACAAATACACATAATTCACATAGTATTTAAACATTTCATCTTTATTACATCAAAAAGAGTTACAATAGTTGACCTAGACTATTACATCGTCTAAAAATGCTTAGCCCCGAAACCCGGGTGTTACATGTTCCACAGTGAAAACATGTTTGTTTCTTCATGTAGCAGTTGTTTCTTCCTGCCCCTGGTGGCGTGCCATTGCCTTGTTTCTGATTGTTCCCACATGCATACATACAACAAGCTGTCTGTTTCACTTGTTTTGGTGGCCTGTATTTACCAATAGCAGGTTGATTAGAAGCAACAGATTCAGAGTTCAAGGAGACATTTGTTTGACAATTAGTAGTATCAACAGAACTAGAATTGTTTCTGTTCTCCTTGTTCTCATATTCTACTACTTTACCTGCACATGAAGTAGAATCATTAATATCCTTTATCTTAGAGCTATTTTTGGCACAACCACAGCAGGTTTGCCATACTGAAATGTGCTTCTCTGTCTATTTCTTCTTTAGTAAAAGGGATGTTGGTGTAAGTATGGTTAAAAGGAGGAGGAACACTACCATACCCTAGACCCTTAGATTGATTATCTTTAAATTTTAATTGTTTTTCACTCATGGATGCAACAACCTCACTTGACGCGTCAAACTTTTTAAAGTTAAATTCAACATCTTTATATTTAGCTTTGAATGCATCAAGTTCAGCAGTTAAGCTAGCAAGCTGTCTCTTAACATAGTCATAATTCTCACATTTGTTACTGTATTCTTCTTGAAGTTTTCTAAATTCCTTTGTCTTGGCCTCGAGTTGTTCTTTTAAGGGTTTTTGGGCCTTCCTAAGAGTATATCCTTCATACCTAAGTTCCTTATTGTCTCTACGTAATATATCAATTTGATCACGAAGAAGATTAATCGTAGGACAAAATTGCAAAAATGGTCCCTGTGGTATGCATTTTTTTTGGGGTTTTAGTCCAAACCCCGACTTTTTTTGGCTTCGTGGTCCTTTTGAGCTAGTTTTGTTGTGTTTTTGGTCCCTGTGAATAGTGAGATGACTGTAATACCCTTGGGGTATTTATTTTTCATTTTTCTTTCATTTTTTCTTAAATCTAATACTAATTTATTTATTTTAATAATTAAAAAAATAAGAAGGGGCCCACCTTCTCTCTCTCTCTCTCTCTCTCTCTCTCTCTCTCTCTCTCTCTCTGTCGTTATGTCCGGACCTACACCATAAAAAATCCATCTAAGAAATTGGATCTTCAATTCTTCACTTAAATAATTTGTTTACAAACTTAACAAAAATAAATGCAGAACATGTTCTTCATGAGAATTTTTTTTAACATAGCACATCCCTCTCACTCTGATGATACTTATTCATCTCTATCAAAACTGTTACAACAGCACAAAAAGAGTTCTCAAAGAGCTTCTTGCAATTCCTCATTTATTGTCTCTATAGCTGAACAAAAAGATTTTTCCCGGTGTTTCAATTCTTCAAGTTGTTCGTTCTTCTATATCAATTTGGTTGTAAATGCTTCATCTGTTCTTGAAGGTCAATAAGGTCCATTTCTGACAATCTTACAAATTAAACATGGTCCTGTGTTTTTGGAATTAATCACTATTACACCCTCCGATAGCCTCCTAGAAGTGCAACTTTCTTTCAGAAGTTGTTTGTAGGATGATAAGCTTTCGTTATCCTTTTGTGTTATAGGATGCAAGTCCCCAGGATTCCATTTTCGGAATTAGAACAACTGCAAGTCTCCAGGATTTGATCTTCTTATAATTGATTTAGGGGTTTGGGAATTTAGGAATTTGGTATTCCTGGAATGATTTTATTGAACGCGAAGAGAGGGATGGAATTGGCGATTACATTTCCAATATTAGGATTCCCAGCTATGTTTAGATCTAAATTACTCTTTAAAACTGGAATTTTGCTAGAGAGATTGTTGTTGGCGAGGTCTAATTTCGTAAGAGCAGGAAGAACAGTAAGCTCTTCGGGAATCGTTCCAATGAGACTGTTGTTAGCAAGGACGAGTCTTTGAAGTGATTTCAAAGAAGAAAACTTGGGGTAATTTGAACCTGTGAGCTCTATTCTCTAAAAGGTAATAATGGTGATGTCCTCATTGTTGCACGTAATTCGAGTAGATCATAGCTTTGATGAACGGCGACAATCTAGCTTTGGTGGGTGTCTGGTGGACAACGACGATCCATAAGTGAAGTCTGAAGATTGAGGTTTGTTTTGAAGAGCTGATCAGTCATGAATTTGGAGATTTGGGAAGTTTGAGAGAGTAAAGATAGAGGATGAATGAGTTCATCTGAAACCTCCAAATGATCCTAATGGATCTGTGTGTTTGATATATATATATATATATATATATATATATATATATATATATATATATATATATATATATATATATGTGTGTGTGTGTGTGTGTGTGTGTGTGTGTGGGCCCAAATAATTAAATATTTTTTTTCCTTTAAATTAAAATGAAAAAACATAAAATGCATATCAGAAAGGGCATTTTAGTCTTTTCAGTTTTCCGAAGGACCAAAAACACAACGAAACTAGCTCAAGAGGACCACGAAGCCAAAAAAGTCGAGGTTTTGACTAAAACCCCAAAAAATGCATAACATAGGGACCATTTTGGCAATTTTGTCTAATCGTAGCTTCACAAGACTAAGAACATGAAACTTCATTGACCTTGGTGCTTGAGGAACTCATTGTTTATCAAAAATGCCCTTTGACTTGAAACATCGAAAGTCAACCTTAAAAGTCAATTTTAAAAAGTCAAACTTAAAAGTCAAACTTCAAAGTCAAACTTGAAAAGTTAGACTTGAAAGTCAAACTGAAAAGCCAAACATGAAAACTTGAAAGTTAAACGAGAAAGTCAAAGTTTAAAGTCAAAGGTCAAACTTGAAAATCAAAGTCAAATTTTTTAGGTCAAAAGTCAAACTAGTAAGTCAAAAATCGAAAGTCAAAGCTTTATGTCGAAAACGAAACTTCAAAATTCGAAAAATTGATTTTGGGGCCAAAAATGTCAAAAATCCGAAATTTAGACCGAAAATGTTAAGCCTCTTGATCAGACCAAAAAGGCTCGCACCCGCTGACCGAAAAGAGTTGCTGACCGAAAATGCAACGACCGAGCACGTGCGAGACTGCGCACCAAAAACCCACCGAGCCGAAAACGTCTGAGACGCTCCACCGAGAACCTTCGCACCCCGCCCACACTAAACCTTGCTTTTGGCTGTAAACGCTTCGGAAATGCCACTCACCCTCGTAGATTCCGACCAAAAAACACGTTTTTTCACCTTTTTGACGCAAAATTCGATCTAAAACTCAAATTTATGAAGAACACGAAGAACAAACACCCAATATTTCTTCAAAAACAAATAAAAAACGCAAAAACCTTCAAGAAAAAGATCAAAAACGTTCAAAATCTTGCCAATTTAATTAATACGATCCAAGCTCTGATACCACTTGTAAGTCCCCAAAATCGCTTGACGTATGGAGAAGAAGAAGAAGAAGAACAAGTTGAATCTTCAATGTACACAATGATTTGATTGATGATCCGAGTACACAATGATTCACACACACACAACACGTTCTCTCTTTTTTCTCTCACTAGAACACGCTCCCTTCTACAATGGCAGCCCCAAAAACATCGCACCCTCTCAAATTCTTCCTAAAACATGCCTCTTCCACCCTATTTATACATATGGACTAAATCCCAAGCCCAAAACCCAATACCTAGACCGAAATCACATGTGATTTCGGTCCAAACTACAATTAAACCCAAGACTGTTTTTGTCCCTAGACCGAAAACTACAAATGCCTATAAAATCAAAGTATAAACCATACTTTAGACCCCAAAAAGATAAACCTACAACAGGCCACCACTGCTTCCAATGTTGCCGCCATATGTGGTGCTTCCCATCCTGATAGAGAGTTGGTAAGAATCAACTTAAATAGGAATTTGATGGAGTCCACTTGAAGACTAAGATCTCTCAGTTAAAAAACTCTAATCACCACCACCGTCTACCCCTGCCACCATCGAACCACCAACATTCAAACGGACCACTGTTGGGGTGCAAAGTTTTCCATGAATGACTTTGTAATGTTTGACTTTTGTAAAACCCACTTGCATGTGGTGTATTAGCCTTTTGACTCATGAGAGATAGAGAGTGAGAGAGAGACATGTAAACACCTCTATATAAGGTGGGTTCATACCACTTGTAGAGGTGTGCTTGAGAGATGTAAAAGTGAGTGTGTAAGTGTGTGTTATTTATGTAGTCTAGATCTAGATCCTTTTTGTGTAACACCATATACAATCAATACATCTCTTGAACACCCAAATCACCATGTTCATTGTGCAAACTTTAATTCCGCATGCCAAACCATGTTCTTATGTCACTACAATTGGTATCAGAGCGGGTCTTCAAGATCAAGGTGATTTTTGAAGAACGATTCTCGGTTTGGCAACTTTTGTCGCAATTGAAGCAATTTTTGGTGAGTCTCTTTCTATGATCTCTCTTAATTTCATTGAATTCGTGCGTTGCGTTCTTGATTTATGATCGTTTGACTCATTGGATGAAATTTTTCTTGAAAACCCCCATTGATGATCCAATAAATTTTTTTTATCAAGCCTAAAATAAATTTCGTTATTGTTCTTTTGATCTAAAAATATCGAGCCCAAACTTTAAACGTTCGTCGTTACTGTTCATGCTCTAACTTTCAAGCCCAAAATAATGATCTTACTGTTCATTCTAGAGTTGAGCCCATTTCGTTACCTTGATATGATAAACTCATTGATTTTGGTTGAGTCCATAAATCTATTGATTCACTCTCAGTCGTTTGTTCAGCACCATACGCATAAACATGTTGTACATTCATGGACCTCTTTGTAATCGGAGTTCTTGGGTTTCATATTTCGCAAGTATTCTGTTTATCGATTTAGTCGTAATCAGAATGAATTTTGAAATCGATTGTTCTTGAGTTCTTCATCTTGTTCTTAATATTTTTTATTCGATCGATCTTAAATGAAATTGTATCGTTGATTTGTTACAAAGCAAGGGATTGATGATTGAATCGTTTTGAGTTCACGATTTCATATGATAGTCATTCGATTTGTGTGTCGATCTGGATCTGTTTGAAATTAAAAGTCAAACATGTTTATGTCGATACAATTTCACGATTGGTCAATGTCGGCTTTGGTTCTTCATCACTGAAATTGATAGTTACGAACAGATCTTGAGGTCAAGAAACGAAGGGTTCATGAATCGGAGTCGATGTTGATGTGAGGTTCTTTGATTATTTCGATTTGAGTTGTTGTGGTTGATAGATGATTCGCATCTACAGGGAAGAAAGAATTGTGATTTCATGCATATGAAGAAATTGATTTCATGAATGTGATGAAGAACAGTGATAAAATCACTTTTTGATCCAAAATTGGTCATTTGAATCATCAATTTCGTGTTTATGTTCTTTGACTTTAAAAAATCAAACTGTGAAAAAGTTGGGATTCAAGAGATGAATCGGTGAAATCGTATGATGAAATTGATAGTTACAAGTTGTTTTGAGGCTGTAAGAGTCGAAATCTAGCTTAATTTGGGTTTAAGTTCGAATTTGGAATTAAATGGGTGTATGTTCATGATGAACGAACACTGTGTTCGTTCGTATTTGTTTCTTGAACGAGATGTGCTGGGATTTGATTTCAATGTTCAAGGGATGAAGTGATTGAAGAGGAAGGCAGTCAAAATTGTGATTTAGTTTGAATGATACAAGCGAAGGCTGATTTGGTATTGTTTTGGGATCGTGGTTTGATGGTCGAAGAGATGGGATCATTGTCAAGAGTCGACGATCTGGGTATTTTGGAGTCGATGATTTTATTGATTGGGTTTAAAACAACAATCGTTGATTTTGAGTATTTTGAATGATTGATCGATGCTTCATAACAAATCTGTGACTTTAAGAACAAAGGGTGGTTTTGGGTTAGAACAAATGATCGATTGGGTTGGAATTCGAATGGTTGGACTGGAAATTTGGAAAGATTGTTGTTTGATGGATCTAGCAAATGGATTTTAGATTCGAAGGGTTCCTGGACGATTATTGATTTTGGGGTTGATCGATTCGAAGTATGCCTGTTGAAAAAAAAAAAAAAAAAAAAAACTGTAAGAACGAAAATTTGATTTTGGGTTGAATGTACGAAGTGAGTTAATTCGATTCAGAGGTTGGATGATTAAGAGGTTACTGTTCATTAAGAGGCTTCGAATGCCTTCGAATTCGTGTGTTTGGGAAAATTTTCGTATGAAGAGGAGATAATTTCGTACGAAGAGTTGCAAAATTTCATATGTTTGGAATGGAAAAGGAAAATTTTCGAATATAGTCCCTCAAGTTTCGAATGGTTGACAAATGGAAAAAGGCTTCGTATGAATCATCAAAATTTCGAATGTTTTGGTCAAAAAGCAGAATTTTATAATTCAGCCCCTAAACTTTCGAATATTTGGCAACCTCAACAATTAATTGAAGTTTCGAATGTTTGACACTTTTCACCCAAATTCGAAAATTTTCTGAATTTTCGAATGTTTGGACAACTCTTCGTATGTTTGGAACACAAATGGCAGAATTTTCGAAAATAGTCCCTGAGGCTTCGAATGTTTGGCGGTTCATACCCAAATTCGAAAAAGGATTGTTTTTGCTGAAAATTGAATAAAATGCATTTTAAGCTCCTGCAGTTTGTGCAAATTGACGCTTTCTACCCAGCTTTGGAAAAGGGAGAGAGTTTTGCATATTTTGCTGTTTTGGGCGCACCGGGTCACTGCAGAATTTTGATATTGATAATTTCTACCCAATTTTGATAAATTTTGTCAAAGGCGATCCGTGAACGAAGCTAAAAATTGATTATATTTTGGATTTTCCAGATTGAAGCACAATGTTTATGCCACATGTTAAGGGGGAGTTTTGACACGAAAAATTCCGAATAGAGCACGTTCTTTTTCCTTGGGAGTTTTATAATCAAATTTCGATTATAAAAAGGGGGAGAAGTTTTATATGGAAATTCGAACTTGAATTTTTCATATTACACAGATTTGAAGACCGAAGTGATCTTAATTTTTGAAGCTTACGAAATGATGAAATTGGAAGTTCGGAAGTGCTGTAATCGAAATGGGTTTGGTTTTATTGAAGATTTTTGGGGTGTTCTTTATGCTCAACTTTTGGTGATCAATTTGGAGTTTGAGAAGCTCTTGATCATTCGTTGATGCTTGGTTTGTATGGTCTCACATCCTAGAGCCCAAATTGAAGAATCATGGAAGAATTGAAGATTGAAGTTCGTTTCGACATGTGTCACCTTTGAGGCTCGGATCCCATAGTTGCTTGATTTTGGAAGAATTGAACTGGGTCATTCATTCCTAACTTTGAGGGGGAGAATGTTGGGGTGCAAAGTTTTCCATGAATGACTTTGTAATGTTTGAGTTTTGTAAAACCCACTTGCATGTGGTGTATTAGCCTTTTGACTCATGAGAGATAGAGAGTGAGAGAGAGACATGTAAATACCTCTATATAAGGTGGGTTCATACCACTTGTAGAGGTGTGCTTGAGAGATGTAAAAGTGAGTGTGTAAGTGTGTGTTATTTATGTAGTCTAGATCTAGATCCTTTTTGTGTAACACCATATACAATCAATACATCTCTTGAACACCCAAATCACCATGTTCATTGTGCAAACTTTAATTCCACATGCCAAACCATGTTCTTATGTCACTACAACCACCATCCATGTTGCTTAAACCCTAGAGATCTAAACCACCGATGCTGCAAAACACCATCACTGCTAAAACCCTAGATCTTCATAGTTCTGCTATAGTTCTGCTGATGTTCGAAAAAAAAGCTTCAGTTTCTGAAATCTTTTTTTCGTGTGTTTATAGATTAGTGTTTGATTTTATTTAAAAATATCATGTTTACTTGGGAAAAACTCATTATTTAGCTTTTACAATTTGTGGGTTTTTGATGAGTTACAGTGTCTACTGAAGCACAACATCCTAATCCGCCAAAATTGATCAATAATGTGAGTTCGTTTATATGTGTTCTTGTTTTAATTATTTTTAAATAATATATGAAAAGAACTTTGTTTCTAACATCTATTAATTGCATCCTTCTATATTTATCGAAGGTTGTGATCATTATAAGTACCTTGCTCCTGAGGTACTTGCATGTATGAAATGAACTTTGTGTATGCATTGTGTACTGATGAAATGATGGGAGGAAAAAAGGGTATGGGTTTGTAAAGAACAATGATGTGGAAGTGATGTTTGTGCTACCAGTTAGGTAAATACCAATATTTCTTGAATAATATTATATCTTTCTCCAAGTTTTGATTGTGGTTAGGTAACAAAGAATGTGCCTTTATCATTTAATTGGCTACGGGTTATTGTAAATCAGCTATTGTGTGTAGGATAGGGGCAACTTCACTTTTATAATATAGATTGAGTATTAGAAATAATATGATAGTTAAAAGCTCTTTGATACAAAGCTGCCAAAGAAAGTCATGGATTTGGGAATTGCCCATGTGTGCTTATGAGAGTAAGGTAAATCGCTTGTGTTATGACTAAAACTGAATTACATGTTGGCATTAAGTTTGCTTTATGTAATGTGTAATGTGGGATTAATTATTTTAACATTTAAAACTCCATATAGATCACCGACTCATTGTTGAGTTTGTGAAAACAGGTAGCTTTTGATTATTTGGTTTTTTATTCTTAGGAATAAGTGCCTCTTTTCTCAGTTGGTAATATTATCACTTAATTCTACATACGGGACAAGTTGGTGGATATTTTGTAATGATATTGGAATGCCTTTGATGCACAGTTAGGTCCCGTTTGATAGACATCTTTTCAGGTCCAAACAGATCTTTCTTGCTGAATGGACCGGAAAGACTGTTTGATATGCACAAAAAAATGGGACTTTCCCGATAAGATATGTCTTTCCCAGAAAGCTCAAAAACCATATTTTTCTGGCTGAAAAGGCTGGAAAGACAATTGTGCCCCAAACTCCGTCTCTTTCTTTCTTGCATTATTAATTTCTTTTTAATATTTTTTTAATTTCTTTTTTATTGAATTATTATATATTAATAAATATTATTTTTAATATATAATATTTATGTATTAATTAATATTTTTTATTAGATTATTAATTTCTTTTAAATAATTATTTTTTTATTTCTTTTTAATGGATTAATTCTTTTTTTATTGGATTATTATATATTAAAAATATTATTTATAAATATATAATATTTATATATTAATAAATATTACTTTATTGGATTATTAATTTCTTTTAGTTAATTTTTTTAATTCATTTTTATTGGATTAGTTCTATTTTTTTGGAGAAAACTACCATCATCTTAATATATTTTGAAAAAAATTCATCCATCCCACCACTATCGGACATAAACCGAGTCAAGAATCACATGTTGAGTTATAAAAAAAAATTAATTGCTAGAAACAATAACGATGTAACATTAATGAAAAAACAAACTAAAAACAACCTAATCGACATTTTATTTGGATTTTAAATGATTATTGTGTAATTTTGATTTTGTATGACAATTTGTATGTTTTTATAATTATTCGACAACTTCATCCGTCACAGTATAGAACATCAGGGTAATATTGTCATTTTTCATCATTCAACACAGTCAATCAGATGTACAATCAAACAACATGGTTTCTTTGTCAGTCAGAAAACTTTCTCATACAACACTTTCCCAGACAACACTTTTCCGGACAAAAAACTATCAAACGGGGCCTTAGGTTCTTAGTGGCAATGGGTGAGTGACATATTTATAAATTAACTTATTTTTTAAAAGAGTAGTTTAAATTCCGCTTAATGCTTTTTCTAGCTCAAAATTTGAAGCGAGACCATATTTGATAAAGTAAGTTATGTGTCCTTTGACTTGAAAGGTCAAAACATATGTCAGATATTGTCATTGGTATATTCAAGAATTATCTGTTCTTCCCTTTGAAATAATTAGTTGATAGTGGGATTTTTTGCTTGTTTTGTACAACAATTACAAAACAGAGGAGATAAGTATAAGTACTTAGTTTGAAGATTTTTAAATGATTTTTTTTTGTTTTGTGCTTAACAGGGATATTGTTCTTTTTGTCCTGCTGATAACTTTTAAAAGTAATTTGGTTTATAATTTGAGTTTTGACTTATCTATTTGGTGTCCGTGAATGAATTAATAGATATACCTACATAAATTTTGGCATGATCCATTTTTTTGGACTTATTTTTCATAATCAAAGATGAAATGATGCAGTTCATCAGGGTGACAAGTATAACGAGTCACAAGGAGCATTGATAGGCAAACGAACGTTTGGTAATAGTTAAAGAATTGGCCGGGAACTTTTGTTGATGGAAGTAAAAAGCAACTACTTGTGAATGAGATGCTTAGTACTACATGTAAATACTTTTTTCATTTTCAGTTTATTTATATAGTCCTTGGATTTATAATTTGTGTAAGCTTTGAGTTTCTTTTTGTATTTAGGAAATATGCAAACCAATATGCAAACCTTTTTAATTTTAATCTGATAACTAAATAGACTTTCATGTAAAAAATGGCAACTTGATGAATAATTAAATACTATTCATAAATTGTGATTTTAGTAAAAATAAGTATTTACACCATTACCTAAAATAAGATATTCTTATTTAAACCAATATATTGAAGACCAAAAATAAAACATTGATTTAGAAATACACTTAGCAACCTGTGTATGTAATAAGTAGTTTCATGCTATCAATGTGCCCTTAGGTTGAAATAAGATCTTGCCCATTGGTTTTTGTTAGTAATAATATCATATTGTATTTCTTGTTTTATATAAATTGACTATTGTCTAGAAAATTTAGCAAGAATATACTGTAAATAAATAAGAGTTATTTGAAATGTTTTATTATTTTATATTTTATGAAATACATAAATAAATATTATTTTTATCAAAGTAAAATGGAGATAAATATTATATTTATGCTATTAAACTAGCAACAATTAAATTCTATTGTATTCTTTAAATTACAACTAAACATTTAAATTATGTCGTATTCTTTAAATTAGAATTATAATTTATATATGGTTGTGTTTTATCAAAGTATAACTTTCTTTACAATGAACCGATTTTAATTTAGCATACCAAGTTTATAGGATCTGATTTCACAAGTAATATTCTTTTTTATAAAAGCCTAATATGATTTTAATAGAAAATATGACACATGTCTTCCAAAAAAGAAAAAGAAAAAGATGACATATATCAAATTCTAATCTAATTACTTGGGTAAGTATTAAAAATACAAATTTAAGAAATATATGATTGGTCTTCATTGCACTTAGCATGGGATACGCAAAAGAGAACATAGAAGATGTTTGTCAAGTTCATTTTTTATGGACTTATTGTAAATAGAAGGTCGTGCAAACAAAAAGAAGAATTTAAAAAACAAACTGATAATAATGTGTGGCCTAATCATATATATATATATATATATATATATATATATATATATATATATATATATATATATATATATATATATGTTTATTTGTGTGTGTGTTTTTGCATGGTTATACCATTTAAAAAGATAAATAATATTTTTAGAATTATGAATATGGGTTTTATAGATATAGTTTTTAGAAGTATAAATACATATTTTTACATTTTTATATATTAATATGTATCTAGACTTCTAAAAATATATTTATACTTTAAAAAAAACATATATCAAAATACATATTTACACTTCTAAAAATATATGTATATACTTTTATAAACATGTTTATGAATGAACAAGTTTTTTATTGATATATATTTTTAAATACATAAAAATACGTATTTGTAGTTCTAAAAACATATTAATTTGTTTTTTTTACATCTTAAATGGTTTATCCAACAAAAAAAAACCCATACACACACACACACACACACACATATATATATATATATATATATATATATATATATATATATATATATATATATATATATATATATATATATATATATATATAGGGTTAATGTCATAAAAACCCTCAAGTTTTCAGGGTTTTGTCGGTTTTGCCCAAAGTTGAATTTTATGTCCGTTTTTACCCTAACATTTTCCAAAAAATGTTCGGTTTTACCCTTTTACCGGTGATAACAGGTTACCATTAAATTTTTTTCGTATATAAATATGATTTTTCTGCTTGAATACGTATAATATGAAAAAAAAATACATAGGGTAAAAGTGTAAAAAAAATTATAAACTTAAGGGTAAAAACGTAAAAAACTGTAAAGTGAAGGGTTTTTTTTTTGCGAAGTTAATATAATGGTAACCTGTTATCACCAGTAAAATGGTAAAACCAATCATTTTTTGGAAAATGTTAGGGTAAAAACCGACATAAAATTCAACTTTAGGCAAAACCGACAAAACCCTGAAAATTTGAGGGTTTTTATGACATTAGCCCTATTTTAAACATAGATCAACAACATTTATTTTTACCAAATAACATCTATTTTTACCAAACCACTAATGCATTGTGGTATCGGAGTATAATATGTTTACGAAAAAAATATTTTTTGCAAAAAAAAAAAAAACTTTTCACTGTAGTAACACCCTTTTTAAGGGAATTTGGTCTGCATATATAAGCGTTTGAGAATCGTAAGAACTAAAGAATTATTAGTATTTTGTAATTTGGTTAATATTTAATGATTTTATATTTCTAAGGTTTGATCTCATAGACGCAAGGAAACTACCGAAATGTCATCGTCCAAAAACTATTCGCACCCGTCGCTTAGCGCGGGTAAACGGCTAATTTATATATATATATATATATATATATATATATATATATATATATATATATATATATATATATACTATTTTATAAAAGAAATCTTACTGTTTCTAAAAATAGATTGAATATTATAATATTATTTTTTTAAGACATACAAACCGTTAAGCTAATAGTACAAATGCCCAACATTATCTCTATATATATTAAACCAGAAACCTAATTACATCACCTAAAACAATCTGGCCCCTTCAATGTTTTTCATTGATTATTTTAAACCATTGGATCAATTCCGCTGATGTCATCATAATAAAAGGGAACTACAAATACGCCTTTGTTACCGTCACTATCGTCATCTAATATATCGTTCTAACCTTCATCTCTCCCTTATACTATCGTCGTCTCAGAAATTCGATTGAGAAATCGCTGGTGGTTCTGCAGGTATCATCGTCTTTCCAAATTAAATAACTCATTGATGTTCGTGTTCTGTTACTACTTCCAAATTAAATAACCTTCATCTCTCCCTTACTACTTTCGGAATTTGATATTTACGGTAATCAGATGTTATCAATTTCTCTTAAAAACCGAGTAAACAACGTTAATTTCTCATTGATGTTCGTGTTCTATTACTATTTCTTTTGATTTCTTGGTTTCAGCCGTCTGAAATACAATCGATTGTGATTGTTTCTTTATG
Source organism: Lactuca virosa (assembly GCF_052849685.1). NCBI lineage: Eukaryota > Viridiplantae > Streptophyta > Magnoliopsida > Asterales > Asteraceae > Lactuca > Lactuca virosa. The sequence continues at coordinate 365,613,514 of NC_136433.1, read as the reverse complement.
CAATTGATCTATAAATTTGAAACGAACTCCATTTAATCCATGTAGTAGCCAATTCTGAAAATCGGAATTGTATTATGTGTTAAATTGATTTTCCTTGAACCAATTCAGTCATTTTCTCATACGTCTTCTTTCTTGATTTTGTATAATGACTGCTTCATCTCTGTCTATTCTTCCTTTGATTTATGGGTTTCAGCCGGCTGAAATACCATCGATTGTGATTGTTTCTTTATGCAATTGATCTATAAGTTTGAAACGAATTCCTTTTAATTCATGTAGTAGCCAATTTTGAATATCTGAATTGTATTAAGTGTTAAATTTATCTTCCCTGAACCAATTCAGTCCTATTTTGTAGGTGAATCACAAAGATGTTAATGTTCTTTCACTTTGTACTTGTCGTTTCTGCAGGTATCATCCTCTTTCACTTGCTGCTGCCTACTTCCATCATCCATCATCCATAATAGGTTTCATTATCCTCTATAACATTTGTTTTTGTTGTTATATTATGAATCATGTATGAAATGGTGTTTTCAATATGTTTATCATGTATGCAAACTGGTTTATTTTTTCCTTTCTTTGGGGTTAAAATATTTATTAATTGTAACTCTTCTTAATTCACATTTTGTCATCGAACTTCCTTTGCCGAATGCTATTTGATTTCCGTCTTTACTGAATTGAAAACTGTTTTTTTGGTGAATGTGCGGTTTACACTTTTTCCTTCATTAAAACAATAATCATGACAGCAACAATCGCTGTCAAGGTGCATAAAACCAACGTGCTGAAATATATCGATGTATTAGGCAACAATGTTTACAAATAATATGGACCATTTTTGTTACAATCTCCTAAATGACCATGTATTCAATAAATTCTGCCACATAGATCATAATATAATTACACTTTCAATGTTGTCCCATATTATCATTAATAACAATTATATTTCAACTATTTTTTTAAACGTATATACACATTATATCATCGTACTTTGGAAATCTGCAATAGGATCCCAATATTTGACTTTACCAGTTAGACTTTGGCCAAAAAGTTACTTCTTCATCCCTTAATCTTTGGCTTAAACCACTGAGTTTGTTATTCCACGAACAAGATTTTATAACAATAATTTTTTTTATTGTTCGTAACAAACTATGTTGACCAAGTCTATTATTGTCAATTTGTTTTAAGTTGAAATGACCAAGTCTATTATTGTCAATTTGTTTTAAGTTTAAATGTAATCTCCTTAATCTTTGGCTTAAGCCACTGACTTTGTTATTCCACAAATAAGATTTTATAACAATAATGTTTTTTTATTGTTCGTAACAAACTATGTTGACCAAGTTTATTATTGTCAATTTGTTTTAAGTTTAAATAACAAACTATGTTGACCAATTCTATTATTGTCAATTTGTTTTAAGTTTAAAGGTAATCTCCTTATGACCAAGGGTATAATTGTCAACATGAGCACATACTTCACAAATTTTAACTTCTTTCATGAATCTTATATTCTTATTTATGTAGATTATCATTCCAATTATACCGTCAATCATAAACACTTTCCAAAATAATTATATGCATATTTATCAGCTTTCAATATATAGAATCCAAATAGTTATGATTAAATCGTTTAATAAGGAAATATTATCTTTAAATCTTTTCAAAATCATTACCCTTATCAATTTAGAAATCATCATTTAATTTAATCTTATTAAAAAAGGATTTAATTCATCTATTTTGATACATATTTTTATTTAATATAAAATCACGGCACATGTTTTCCAATTATATCTCTATATTTGTTAACCAACTTTAATTTGTTATTATCTTCACCAATATCCTTTGATTTCATTCTTTGTATAATCATTTTTATGGTATGTTATGATATCCATCTATGCATTTACTATTCTCTAGAACTTTATGTATTTCATCTTACATTTTACAGTATACAGCATATATGAATACCAACAATGGCAAAACCAAATAAAAAACATCGTCATGCCTACCACTGTCGGACATCACAAACAATAAATTTTTAATTTAATATTATCATTAGATGTTCAATACATATAATTTATTGATTTTCTTTTTATGTAATATATTCCCGTTAAATTTTATATTTAATGTCTAATATATTTTCATTTCATCCACCTTTACCATACTTTTTTTTGAAGAAAATAACTTCTACGTCCCCACTAATTGTTGAGTTAGTCGAAAATGCCCGAAATTACATTCAAACTCATCATCTCATAACGTCCTACGACCGAATTCACAACCTACAACAATTTCATCAAGGTCGCCACTTTCACAAATAACTAATCAGGGTAAATTATTAATAATTAGTTTTATATTATTCTCTCACTGCGAGTCAAAACCATATAACGACTATTAATTTTTCCAAAATTAATAATTGTTATGATACTAATAAAGAGTTCTAAACAGTTCATATACGTTGCCGACTTCAAATGTCCAAACAAACAAAAATGCGAAAACTTTGGGATGAAACTTGAACACGAATATTCCATGTAGTTGTCCTGTTGAACAAAGCGAGCCTTATAATTTGGGATGAAGCCCCAATGATGCATCGTCATTGTTTCGAAGAAGTTGATGGGACACTTAGAGATATTATCCTTCCATTGGACAATGATAAACCATTTGGAGGCAAGACCATTGTATTTGGAGGTGACTTTCGACAAATTCTTCCATTAACACAAAGAGGAAATCGTTCAGATATTATGGCATCATTGCATTCATCAAGATTATGGCGTGAATGTACAGTTTTACATTTGACTGTAAACATGAGGCTTCAGGTCTGTCAAAACAATGATTTCGAAAAGACAAAATCATTTGTTGATTGGATTCTTAAAATTGGTGAAGGTACTATCGGTGGTCCTAATGATGGTGAAGTTGAAGTTAAATTTCCAGAAGATGTGAGCGTTCCCTCTACGGGTGACCATATTCATTCAGTTGTATCCTGCATTTATTCATCCTTTCAGAACCATCTGGATGATCCATCGTATTTTCAAGATAAAGCTATTTTGGTCCCTACTAATGAAGAAGTTCATGCTATCAACGACTACATGTTAGAATTGATGAAAGATGAAGGGAAAACATATATGAGTTCAGATTCCTTATGTGAGACCGATGCAGGAGATTCTTTTGAGGAATCAGTATACTCTCCGGATGTGTTGAATGCTTTCAAGGCCTCCGGAATTCCCAACCATAAACTTATACTAAAAAAAGGTGTTCCGGTCATGTTGCTTCGTAATATCGACCAAACCACAGGACTATGTAATGATACTAGTTTACAAATCGTAAGGCTTGGAAGACACGTCATTGAAGCACGAATCATATCTGGTAGATTTTTCAACGAGACTACTTATATACCCCGCATGAAGTTGACCCGATCCGATAAAAAAATTCAATTATGTTTTCAACGTAGGCAATTCCCCGTAGCAGTTTGTTTCGCTATGACGATTAACAAAAGTCAAGGACAATCGTTATAAAATGTTGGATTATATTTGCCTAGACATGTCTTCACCCGTGGTCAGTTATATGTAGTTGTTTTTTGTGTAACAAGCAAAAAAAGGTTTGAAGGTACTCATATGTGACGAGGAAGGTCGTTCAAGTAATAAAATAAAAAACGTTGTCTACAAAGAGGTCCTGCAACGTATATAGATATTTATCGATTTCAGTGTTTCTTCTTCATATTTCAATAATAACAATAGCCATAAACTTTCTTTATAATTATTATGCAATATATATAAATGTTTTTATATTCTTTAATACGTTCCCCACGATTAACGCATGTTATAATATAGTAATATTATTAAATTTCAAAAACAAGGTATTGCATATCAAGTCTACTTTTTATCCTTAAATGTCGGCGTATCTGGTTGCGTTCCCTCAAATATTGCCCACGTTGAAGGGGAGACTGATTCAAACTGCCATATCCTTTTTCCTCCAACGAATAAACCATCACAACATCGTTCCAAATTCCCAGATAATGAAACACAACCCAAACGTACACCAAGACTACAATCAGGCATAACACCAAATACCCCAAAGATAATTAATAAATATTAAACCACCCAACCTCATTAAATTTGACAAAGAACAAAAACTAATGTACATCAAATAAAGCCAAACCCAAAATACACCACAATATAGAGATTGTTGTTAGTTATTGCATTTGGTAATTATAAAACTTGAGTATTGTAATATGGTTTCATTTTTATGATCAATTTGCTATCTTGGTTACTAACTATTAAAAAAATCTTCAAACTTTTACCACGAATATGTATATCTTTATGACGAGTAAATACAAATTTTGATAAAACTTGATTACGTGCAAGTTTTTTAGAATCGAATGTATTAATTGCAACAACGCATAATAATATGTCTATGCTTTTTGATTTTTTTGGGCATAGAAACAATCCAAAAGAACAATTTAAATTCAAGTTTCATTGTGGTTTTGGTATTAGAAACTATAAATGTAGTCCCTATGTTTTGTTGTTTTATGGTGTTTTGGTCCATATGAGCAAGTTTCGTTGTGGTTTCAGTATACATTAAATAAATAGTTGACCTGAAACTAATGTTTAGTTTCTATGGTTCCAAAATCGTTGAATTGAAAACTAATTTTTGGTGATACTTGACAATATATTGTGTCTTATTTTTAATATGATATTTTTCATAAAATAAAATAATAGCTGAATTGAAAGTATATATATATATATATATATATATATATATATATATATATATATATATATATATATATATATATATATAAACTAGTCGTCTACCTGCACATTGCGACGGGCGGTGAATAATTTATTTTGAAAATTAGTTCTACTCGAAAACGTGTTATATTTCAAGGAACACAAAACTGGACTTTGAATAAGGAAGGGATATATACGGGAAGGGAACCGATACAGGAGTTGAAAAGTTTGGAATTTCATCAACTGTCATATTTATGTATTTATTCTATGTATTACTTTTATAATTAAGTAATTAATGGTTAGTCTAATTCATGTAAGAACTAAAAATACATAATATTAAAAGTAGAATCTTTATCAATCCGCAAAAACCGTTCAAACCGCCCACATCAAACCGCACCGCATAATAGTTTATAACCTTCGCGGTGCGATTGTGATTTCCAAAAATCTCAAACCGTTTAGACAGTACGGTTTGCGGTTTTGACTCTGAACCGCACCGCGAACACCCCTACCCGCCGATATGAAACCAAGGACCGAAATGAAATAATTTTTTGCCTAATATTGAGATGTGATCCAAAGTACATTGCTATATTAGACAAAATAATAAATATACATGACATAGTTACGACTATATTAAAAAATACATTGTTCGTCGAAAATAAATCGAATCCATGAATTGAAACTAATGTTTGTGATACTTGTGAATACATTGTCTTATTTTTAACATTACATGTTTCCTAAAACAAACTAATCATTGTCCGTCGAAATAACAAATTAATTACCGAAACAAACTATTGTCTGCCCGCCGCTTAGTGCAAGTAAACGGCTAGTATGTATATATATATATATATATATATATATATATATATATATATATATATATATATATATATATATATATATATATATATATATATATAGGTCTAGGTTCATGTGTTTCTAACATTTATTGTGTGTTACAATGCACCAATAAGAATTTAGTACGATTAAATAATTATTTAATTAAATAATAATATATATTAAATTATTTCCATAATTGTATGTATATTAAATGATATCCATAATTATAATTCTCTTTTTTATGGAAACTAATTAAATTCTTCATTAATTTCAGCAATAACATTCTTTCAGAATGAATTCGCATCTAGGTTTTCATGTATGAGTTCGTGTTTTGTTTATGGACCCACTCTAAAATACAATACAATAATGTTACATGGAATATGAAGAACGAGAGTGTATTCTACTAGAATACACTCTCATTTTGTTAAACTACACACTCATTCTTCTAGAATAAACTCTCATTCTACTAGAATACACTCATGTTATCCATGTTCTAGACAACTTTGTTGTATTTTGAGTGACTGAGTCATGAAAAAAAAAATACGAATCTATACATAAAAAACTAGATCTGAATTCACTCTGAAAGAATATTATTGCTGATATTAATGACAAATTTAATTAGTTTCCATAAAAAAAAGAATTATAATTATGGATATCATTTAATATACATATATTTATAGAAATCATTTAGTATCTATCTTTTTTTGATTAAATAATAGTTTAATTTTTACTAAATTCTTATTTGTGTATTCTAACACACAATAGATGTGAGAAACATTTGAACCTAGTTCTGTCTCTCTCTCCCTCTCTCTCTCTCTCTCTCTCTCTCTCTCTTTCTCTCTCTCTCTCTCTCTCTCTCTCTATATATATATATATATATATATATATATATATACTAGTGGTGTACCCGCGCGATGCGGCGGCTCCGATTTGCTTCATTCCAGAGATTAGTTTACGATCAAAATTTGGTTTCATTTCAGTGGTCGTCAGATTGTTTCATTTCCGTTTATAGTTTCCTTTCGTCTGACGTTATTATTTGGGTTAAAAATAGAAGTACATTGCTAATTTATTTTAAAAACACATGGTTTTAAGTTAATAATAAAGTTACGTTTTTATTGTGTACACAAAACTCTTGAATCACATAACTGATCCTTGCGTATCTTGTATTTTGTATTTATATTTTAATCGGTGTTTAAGTTTTTTAATATAGCTGTCGTTAGTTGTTGAAAGGGATATTCTCAATCATTTTATATTTTATTAATTTATTAACATTTGGTTTTTACTTTTAGCTCAATAGAATGGAAATATTACCAATCATTTTATCTATGTCAACAAAATTTGTTTTAATTCATTAAAATGAATCAACAAAATATTAATTGGTAACTTTTGTTTGTTAATTTAGTTATATTATTAGATATTTATATAATCTAGTTATCTTAGTTTTGTAATTCTAAATAATTTTTATTTTAAGTAAGATATGTTAATGGTATAAATAAGATTATATTAAAATGATAACTTGGAATTCCATACTTTCTTTATAATGTTTAATCTGAGCTTTATTGATAGGAGAGTTCTAAACCATGTATCCAAATTTTCCGATACTGATTCTGATACTAACTTTGGGTATTCGGAAATTTTTACATTTCAAATAAAAACTCGTAATTTTTTTTACACCATGCATTTGCTAAACAAACATTACTCCTTAAAAAATGTTATGTAACCATGTATATATACACCTTCCAAGTCCATGGATTGTACAAACTTCAAAAACCTTGTTTTTGAAAATAGATTAATACACTCAAAATCTACAATCCAAAAATGGATAATTAGGAAACCCAAAATCTATTATATAAAAAAAGACTCATTGATTTTTTAAGAGTAAATAAACAACCTTTTTGTATTTTTTTTTGTCAAACACCGGGCCAAAGCAAACTCATTCGTGGAATATAGGATTTGAAAACCGATATGAATTACATACATTAAAAATTTTAATTTATGGGTTTCAAATAAAAATTAAATTAAGATTTTTTCTGTTGCGATGTGGCATCATTAAATTTTGTAATGGTAATAGCTTGGCTTTTTAGTTTAATTTTATGAAAATGTCGGTTAACCAAAATGTATCCGACGGAGCTTAATCAGGATTGATCATTGCAAAGCACGACTAACCGAAATTTGTCGGAATTGTCAACCATGAAGCTAAACAAAAAAATGTTTTCCAATTATAACAAAGTAATGCCTTTTGGATTTTTGGTTTCGGTTTTTCGCATTTTATCATATCGGTTGATTATCTTTATTTTATAACTAAAATACCCTTTGGCCTTCAAAAAAGTGAAAAACTGCAAACCATCCCAAGGTTATTTACATTCTTTTCAAGTGTGTTTGTTCAAGTTAGTAGTTGAAATTCACATGATATATCGTAAACATGATTGATATTACAAGCTCAAATAGCTCAAATTAAAATGACGATACACCAATATTAACCTTTCTTGCAGCTTTTGCTTGCCTTTTGGCCATTGTTAAAAAGCGAGAATACATGTTAAGCCTATTGATTGTATAATTTCTCTATATGCTAATTGAGATGTTCCTTTGCATATATATAAAATAATAGTTGTAAAAATGGGGTATGACATATCAATTAAGATTCTAATAAAAAAAATATACAGTTATGGGCCAAAGTATCCAAATCAACATCTATTATGGTCATTGTCCTGTTTCACATTAATATCCCATTTTTAAAGCAGAACACAATTCACCATATCATTAACTTTTTTGATGGTATGATACCTTGTTAAAATGTTTATGATTGAATGACAAATATGAGGGAAGAGGGGTAAATTGTATTTTACAACTAAAGCAATTATAATTTAACAATAACATCATTGTTTATTTCAAAGTAAACTTTTGGATAGAGGATGAAACTACATTGATATTTACTACAAAGTATAAACACATACAACTTCTATCATTCTATCAGGTCATATTCCATAGACTCTTGTATCAGCATACACATTTTCCAAATGGAGTTGGGCTTTCATTTCACTTATTTGTTTTCTTCCGAAAGAGATGGAACCTGCAATAAGAGTGCTTCGGAGGGAATGGATTCAAAATGAAAATTTGGTGTGAGGAAGTCTTTAAAGGATATTGAGGAAACCAAGAGTCGGTGAGTAAATGAAGAGTCACGCATGAAGGTTTGTTGGAAAAATTAAATGATTGAAAGAGAATAACATTTTTTCGGGAGTAGTGTTTAAGCAACCGATCCATCCCATATCCGATTACAGTGCATTGCATATTGCTTAGTAATATTCATATATAGACTTTTATAAGTTTTATATTTAAAAAAAAAAGTCATATTTCAACTAAAGAGCAAAGATTTGAATATTTTGAGTTTTTGACAATTTCTTTTACACTTTTATTTTTTTGTTGTAAATCGTCGGTACAATGCTCTCATCTTGCATCTACTTCTAGAAATCATGCACGACAGAATTTTGACCTATTTTCTTTTTGATCAACTTTTTACACATGATGATTTTCTTTCTTTGACGGCATATTACCATATCAAAAATTAAACAACACAATCACCACATAATTGTCGAAGTTAGAAAATACCATGCACATTATACTTCTAAAAACTATTTTTCATACAAATCTGAAAAGAATAAAAGGTTTATTACTATTTTTCCAACCAAAAACTTCATAAAAAACATATTTACACATCTCTTACAACAACAATCTATGATTTACATCAACCCAGCTACGATAATCGTTTCATAGCAGAAAACATTTTCAAGGCATACCAAGAAGGAGGTGACGACAGTGGTGATAGGAGCGGTGAAAGGGTTGCCCGGTTTCTAGAGAAATAATCAACGGAGAAGATCATGAAATCGTTGGTGATGAAGAAAAATTAGTGTCGAATGACAAATAATACATTCATGCTGGTTAGTATTCTTAGATATTCAGAGAGAAAAGTAAAGTTGTTAACATGATGTATAATGTAGACGGTAGCCAGAAATAGGAGTGGCTGTTAATGTCGTCGGCTATGGTGGAGAAGGTTGGTCTCGGCAGCAGCAAGATATGGAAGGATAGGTTTTTAGGGTTTTTAATTTTTAGAGAATAGATGGAGAGCCCGGTTTCTAGAGAAATAGAATTGGAGATTAAATTAGTATGTGAGAGTTTATATAATGAATAAGCTCCTTTAAACATTTAAACTTTTAACTATGATTGGTTAGTTTTTATTCACATGGATCACCATCTTAACCATTCAAATTAGATCTAAAGGTCAAAATTCACCCTCCTTAGTTTAAGACTTTGGTCTTAAAACTTTTAAACTTCTTGTTATATATGCATTATAAAGTAGTGTATATATATATATATATATATATATATATATATATATATATATATTACCTTTTAAAGCATATTTGGTCAAACGCTGAAAATTAAGTCGTACAAGACCATAATGCGGTTTGTATAATGAATTTATGCATTGAAATATGGTCAACAAATAGAGGATAGGTCATGGAAGATTAATTTAAATGGCCATCTCCTTAATTTTTTGTTTACAATATGAGAAAACATTCAAAGATAAACAGGTATTCATGAAATCTCAGTACCAAATGAATTGGTCAAGAGGAGGGAATACACGTTATATGGCATTAGCGTAGACAGATCTTCATTTTCATATGAGAAATTAAATATCCTTCTATCTTTTCTTCCTATTTATCTTCCTACCCACATGAAATTGTGGCAAGTGTCATATTTAGATAAAACTAATGATATTTTAGGACACTTGTCATCATTTCAAATAGGTAGGAAGATAATTAAGAAGAAAAGTATAAGGATATTTAATTTCTCTTTTCATATTAATGGAGATAAGATTGATATGCAGGAAACATACGTTGGCCACCGTTGACCCCGGTCTGCCTTCTCCACCGTTAAATGTTGATACATCACAATCGTCCTAGACTCATCTTCTCTATCTTCCACCACCACCGAAGTCTTCCAGCTATCAGTTTTAGGTAAGACCACTCCAAAAATTGTGGTGGTGCTTTGAATAGCAGGATTATCATCAATCGCTCTTTGGTACCGTATACTCCACTTCCATCATCATAAACTCCACCATCGCAGAAGCCCGTTTGAGCTACCAAAACACATCTAGAACAAACCTCTTGGCATTTCTCTTCGATCGATAGTAAGATTTTTTATGAAGCTTAGATATTGATCCATTAATATCTTTTTCTCATTTAATGCTTTACTTCTCTGTCGTCCTTTTCAAACGTTTACAAACTCAGAGAAAATTTCGTCGCCACATCCTTGAGATCTCTCCATCATTCCCGGAGGAAATCTCAGGTTGTTTTCAGCTTTGGGGTTTTTTGATTTCATCCTTTTCCCCAATTTAGTTTTGCTTTCAGTCTAAATAGAAATAAGAGCTAATTTGACCCCCTGTGACAATTTCACTGCGATTAGGAAAACGTGTTTGCCTAGTAAATCATGATCTAAAGAAGGGAATTGTTGGTGGGATAAGTAAGGCATGCTTTGAGAATTATCTTCATTACTTTAGAGATTTTGGGTTGATGTTTCAATGGAAGAAGATGAAATTCTAAGAAGCTATTTTTGTTGCCTACCAAGTGTTTGATAAAATGCCCAAACCAGTTTTTCTCGTGTTGCAGCCTTATTGTTCAAGATAATGTAGTTTGCTTAGTTTGGATGTTTTCTTGTGCACACCAACAGTGTGTTGGTGTGCTATTTCCTTCCCTTGTTAATATTGCTTCATAGTTTTAGCCTCATCTCGAGGCTTGTTTTCTTGTATGGCTTCTTCTTCCACAAGTTCGAGTGATATTTGTCTGTGCCCGTTCAGAAGCTTCCATTGTTGCCTAAATGGTGAAGTGGGAAGTAAGGGGATTGGCCGTATGATTTCACACATCAAAAGACATCATTTACCTACTGAAGACCGTAAATGTGTGTTACGTGAAGCTCTTTCTAGTGATGTTGGTTTATTTATGGCAGTTGAAGAAACTTTGAAGGCCTTTGGTCAATGGATGTGTGGGAAGTGTATGACTTTGCAAGCTCTTAGCCGTTATTGTCATCACCCGGATGGTCGAGCGAGGTTTGTTACAGGGGCTGACGGCTTGAGTCGTTACATTGTCGGTATTCTAAAGCCGTCAACTAAAGAGTCGGTGACAAATGCTCTTGGAGGTTTGGTTTTTGATGTTGCGATCCTTGACCGTGTTTTTAAAGAGCCTATCACTACTGTCAAGAGTATATCCCCCATAGTTTCCGCCTTGCTTTCTCTCAGGCATTGAAGACTGTCCTTTACAAGGTGATTGCCCAACCTGGCTCGGTTGAGGCATGGATGTGTTTGTTACTTCTTCTTCGCTGCACACTGCATGTGTTTAGACCCAAAAATAGACAAGAATGTAGCTCTGGGAATAGAAAATCCTTACAGCAAAGCTCCATCCTGAAGTCCTTGGATACATGGTGGAAAGAAGGTGGTATCACGAAGTTAGTTCAAAATATGTTAGACAATCCCGAGGTTGGAGCTATGAGACAGAGTGGAGGCATCCTTCAGAAGGAGTCTACATCAAGTAACACCAACATCAGACAGTGTCTCCGTAAGGTTGCAGATGGTCATTTTACCGCAACAGTGAAAGTGTTATGCTCATCGGGTGTTGCACCATATAATGGTGATACTATTAAAGCTTTGGAGGACAAACACCCTTTCAGGCCACCCCCATCCATGCTGAGCCCCATAATTTCTGAACCTCCCCTTGTAGCAGACTTTGACTGTGTATTTGGTTGCATCAAATCCTTTCCTAAAGGAACTTCTTGCGGGAGAGATGCCTTGAGAGCTCAACACTTACTAGATGCCCTTTGTGGAGAAGGGTCTGCTATTGCCACAGATCTCATACATGCTATCACTTCAGTGGTTAATTTATGGTTATCGGGAAGATGTCCAACCATTTTGGCAGAGTTTGTTGCGTCCGCTCCTCTCACGCCTCTACTTAAACCTGACAACGGGATCCGTCCGATTGCAGTAGGCACTATATGGAGACGTCTGGTTTCCAAGGTTGCCATGAAAGGTGTGGGTAAAGAAATGGCCAAGTACCTTAATGATTTTCAGTTCGGGGTTGGTGTATCCGGCGGGGCTGAGGCTGTGTTACACAGTGCCAATAGGGTGTTGAGTGAACACCATGATGATGGGTCTCTTGTAATGCTAACTGTGGATTTCTCGAATGCCTTTAACCTGGTGGATCGATCAGCATTGCTCCACGAGGTTACGAAGATATGCCCTTCCATTTCTTTGTGGGTGAATTTCTTGTACGGGCAAGCAGCGAGACTTTATATCGGAGACCAACATATATGGTCTGCCACTGGGGTGCAGCAAGGTGACCCCTTGGGACCTCTTCTTTTTGCCCTCGTTTTGCACCCGCTTGTGCACAAGATTAGAGACAATTGTAAGCTTCTTCTCCATGCTTGGCATCTAGATGATGGGACTGTCATTGGGGATTCAGAGGAGGTGGCTAGAGTGTTGAACATTATTCGGTTGCATGGTCCAGGCTTGGGTCTTGAGTTGAACATCAAGAAAACGGAGATTTTTTGGCCCTCCTGTGATGGTAGGAAGCTTCGTGCTGATTTATTCCCAACACATATAAGGAGACCTTCTTTGGGGGTGAAGCTCCTTGGGGAGGCTGTTAGCAGAGACGCAGGGTTTATTAGCGGGCTGGCCATGAAGAGAGCGGTCAATGCTGTTGATTTGATGGGCCTTCTTCCACAACTATGTGACCCGCAGAGTGAGCTCCTTTTGCTCCGATAATGTATGGGCATTGCAAAACTTTTCTTTGGTTTAAGGACATGCCAGCCGGTACACATAGAAGAGGCAGCTTTGTTCTTTGACAAAGGATTGCGCAGGTCTATCGAGGATTTGGTGGTATGTGGAGGCCCCTTCTTTGGAGACATTCAGTGGCGCCTGGCTTCCTTACCTATTCGTTTCGGTGGTTTGGGTTTGTACTCGGCATACGAGGTTTCCTCCTACGCATTTGTAGCCTCGAGAGCCCAATCTTGGGCATTACAAGACCACATCTTACGTGACAGTGGCGTATTTGGTATGGACTCGGATTACCTATGTGCTATGAATCGTCTTCGCGATATGATTCCGGGATTTGACTATATCCGTTTCACTAATAAGGACACAGCCCCCCCTAAATCCCAAAAAGCTTTGGCATGTGCCCTTTTTAGCAAAATCGTACAAGATATGGAAGTCGACTTCGACATGACTGTCAGACAGAAAGCAGTCTTTGAGTGTCTGCGGGCACCTCATGCTCAGGATTTTCTGCTAACTATCCCTATTGATGGCCTTGGCCAACATATGTCTCCTGTGGAGTACCGAACTATCCTTCGCTACCGTCTCATGATTCCCCTATTCCCAATTGACGAGATATGCCCAGTTTGCCACAAGGCATGTTTGGATACCTTTGGGGAACACGCGGTTCATTGTAGAGAGCTCCCTGGTTTCAAGTACAGACATGATATGGTTCGGGATGTTCTCTTTGATGCTTGTAGGCATGCTGGTATTTCTGTGAAGAAAGAAGTGCCAGTGAACTTTTTGACGGATCCGCAGGATGGTAGGTCCACACTTAGACCGGCTGACATTTTTGGTCGTTGGATGGATAGGAGGGAAGCATGCGTGCATGGATCTTACTGGGGTCTCTCCTCTCGTTGGTTTGGGGAGTGGGGGTTTCACAGCAGGGCATGCCACTTTGAAAGCCACTGCGTGCAAAGTGGTAAAACACGAAAATGCATGTATAGAAAATCAACATGTGTTTGTACCTTTTGCATTCGATACATTTGGGTTTCTCGCACCAGAGGCGGTGGAGCTCCTCAATAGAGTCCAACGGGTCATGCATTCTAATATCATATCTCCTACATCCACAAATGTTGTTTTCAAAAGAATTGGTTTTGCCATCCAGAAAGGGCTAGCGGCACAGCTTGTTGCCCGTTTGCCTTCCATCGATATGTATTAAACTATCTTAAATTATTAAGAATTAAATATATGAACCTTAGCCCCGAAAACACTATCCCCAATTTCTGAAGGTACTCTTTTTATCCATCTTCATCCTTCCCCAAATAATTTTCAATAGCAACGATGTTGGACCACAACGACCCAGTCGACTTCTATCTCTTCCCCTTATATTGGCTATTTTGTTTCTACTTTCAATTTTGAATTCCAGATTCCCCAATCTCAACACCTATATCTCGAATTTCACCTCCTTATCTCACGACCCTTATGCTCCCCCGTTCTCCACAAACTGTTTACTCCACCAGAACCATCACTCAATCCTGCCATCATCATGTATGCCAACCCTTTCCCCTTTTCACTTTAATCCATCTTCTAGCCATCTGTTCATCACTTCATCTGCATATATGTTGAAGGCATGTGTTGATTTTTTTTCTTCATCTTTTTTTTTTTCTGAAATTGGGCCTTTACTTGTCTAACCACATTGTTTATTGCTAATTTGATTTGGGTGTGAAGAATAAACTAGAGACTACCGAGCTGGACTTTTTTTTTTTTTTGAATTTCTAGGCTTAAGGTGTTCAAAATCGGATGGTAAGTTTTATTAAATGTTTCAAAGTTTTCCCACCAGGTGTTTGTTAAAAGTCCTTATTTAACTTTTTAAAGTTTACGTGTGCTTTCATCTATTGGTTTCTGACTGAAACTGGGATGGGACTTGGTTTCTCCTACATATGATGGAAGAGAGGATGATGAAAGTTTTCAAGAATGCATTTGATGAAAACGTGGTTGTATAAAGCTTGCATTAGCCCGTTACCCTGAAACGAAAGATGAAAATGAATATTGATCGACTTTTTCCAGTTCGTGATACATAATTTTTTCCTTTTATTTTTGATGAATCTTTAATTAGTTGTATGTTTACAGTGAATTATCATTTGAAATAACCAAGCACTAACAACCTAAACCAAGGTGCCATGATAAGAACTCAAAGGTTACCCTTGATGTGAGTTTGACATGTTATCAACCAGAAAGACATGCATCTTTTATATGTTGAAATCCATGGGTAGTTTGAGCAGGATATGCCACAAAAACATAATACCACTGACCGTTCAGGAAGGTTAAATTGGTAATTCATTTCAACATGGCTAGATTCAAATAAAAAAATAATTAGAAGTAGAAAAACAAAAAGTACAATGTTATAATAGATAGATTTTTATTTGACTCTACATTTTATTTCTCCAGAATGGAGATTTGAGCAGCTTGTGGATGAAGTGCATACATTGCAAGTGATATGGCATGGTAATTTTGTTAAGTTTCCTTCTATGTCCAAATTATGGGCTGGTAAATTGACGATGAGTTGTTATCGTTGGAAAATCAAAGCATTCATATTTGATACTTCAAACCAAGGTAATCTTGTTTTAGCCAAAAGTTTTAGAACAACAAAAAGAATATGTTAACTACCTAAATTATGAGCATTTACATCCAAAAAATGCTTGATGAAACATATTTTACTTCAATTTTTATTTTTGTTATAATTTGTTGAAGCTTATTTACAGTAGATATAAGGTGTTTGGTGAAATGCTCATATTTTTTGTGATAATGGATCTCTTACTGGATGCATGTAAGTTGGGCAATTAAAATTGGGTTTTGGATTTGAAGATGTTTGACCGAAGTCAAAGGAAATCAAGATCAAGTTGCTTCTAATCAAATATTTTTTCTTTTCATCTACATCGATCCAAATAAGAATTGGTAAGAATCTCATTATCAATTATAATATTAGTATATATTCTACTTTTTCATATAAAGGATAAAGATGGTTGGGTGAAATCTTGGAATCTTGGTTCTAAAGTAGAGTTCATTTTATTTATGGAAATTGAATGCCACAATGAGGAAACAACCAACTCACAATCTACCATCGCGCATCGCCCTTATATACTGTCATCCTCGCCATCTCTTCCATCCACTACCATCACCGCTTCCACCCAAACTTTATCAATCCAAATACCTGACGCCACACCTATACTGTAACATCCCAAAATCATGACCAAAACTTTCGTTTTAAAATCATTAATCAACCATAACCAAGTCATACGTAAATCCTTATATAAAATCAAGTATCATTTCAAACATATTTATTTTATCAGAGTAAACATCCCAGGCTAAAAACTTCTTGGTGTGTGTGCCATGCGATCATCCCGAGCTCTTCCCTCCGCTAACGGAAGTACCTGAAACCAAAACTGAAAACCATAAGCATGAAGTTTAGTGAGTTCCACAACCTACCACATACCACATACATAACCACATACTGGGCCCCCGCCCGCTGCATCGAGCCCGCTCGGTATACAGATCTGTTTCTCTTAGGCCCCGCCTGTCTCTGGGCCTCGCCCACTAAACACATACAAACATATAACATAACACATAACAAATAGCTAAACATACTCTACTATGCTCCTTATCTAAGGCCTCGCTTAACTTGGGCCTCATCCCTATCCTGCTACCGATGAGTCATAGAACCTCGTCCACAGTCCTGCCAATAGTGAGATACGGGCCCCCGCCCATACTCACCTCCCTCCTAAATCAGGCCTCGCCCCTGCTCTACTACTAATGAGATACGAAACCCCGTCCGTACTCGGCTAGTGATAAGATACGAGACCTCGCCCACACTCACCTCCCTACCAGGCACATACAAGTATCATAAAGACACCAAGTATAGTCTAACATTCAACATATAAACCTTCCTCGGACTTGCCCCAACATCGGACCTTGGTCCGGAACCATGCTACCATAAACACTCTTCGGGCTTACCCCGAGATCGGACTTTGGTCCGGAACCTATAAACACTGACACATACAAGAATCACAACTACCTCTAGCATACTAACATTCCTCAGGCCTCGCCCGACACATATCACAAAATGCCTAGGGCTAACCCCCGCCTCTTCCTACTATACATAAACATAATGGGCCGACATTGTGGCAGTAGACCCATGCACACAGTGAGGAGACTCATCTCGCACTGCTGAACCCTGCTAATACTCCTCTGGCTCCTGACTGGCAAATTCCCGAACTGCTGACCCTTCGACTTTCCGAACTACCAATACCAAACATCACTTAGTCCAATACAATAATCCTTCTTAGGGTAAAATGACCATTCTACCCCTAGTCCAACTTGGTCCATATCTAAGGCCCAAAACTAAGGCCCAATACTAGGTAAGCTTCCCAAGCCCACTAGTGGCCTACTAATGGCCCAATTGCTAAATCGGGCCCAATCCCTCAAATGGGCCTTACCCTATGCCCAAACATTTTCTTGGCCCATATTATCTGACTTCTGATGGCCCACTAAGGCCCAAGAACCCAAAGCATGGCCCAAACCGAGGCCCAAAAATGCAAAGCCCAAACTGACAGAGTACGCGGGGCGTACATTCACGTACGCTAAGTGTACTAGCCAATGGTGTGTACGTTGGGCGTACCTACATGTACGCTCAACGTACTTCCCCTGTTAAGCCCTTTTCTTATTAAGTGCTTAATACTCCACTTCAGAAGCTACAGTTACAGATCCTGGTCCTTTTCCACGTCTTAATCCATAAAGTCACTGACTTGGTGACTTTGCATGCCCCAATCAAGACTAAACTCCAAAAATGATATTCCATTCACATAAAAAGGCTCTTAACTCATGCATGAACCCAATAATACATTCAAGATGGCAACTTTCTGCCTTAGGGACTCATATAGAACATAGAGTAGTAACTCCAAGTCCTAGAAATCGGATTGAACCACAAAGCTTCAACCTTTGGGCCAAAATAGTCCAAAAACTCAATCTAAGAGATCTAAGAAGATAATCACCAAGTTTAGATCTTTATACATTGAAATGGATAGAAATGAAGCAACAATCCCAGATCTGCAACCTCTCCTTTGAACCACCACCTTTCCTTGTTCCTTTCTTGTTTGGAAAATGGATTCACAACAACAAGATGCTTCTCTAGTGACCTTCTAAGCTCCAAGAACACTCAAATATGGATTAGGGTTTTGTAGTAGCTCCTTTTGGGTTGAAATGGACGCTGGCCTTCGAGACATAAGGTTCTTTATATAGGGCTCAACCCTAAAATTAGGGGTTGGGAACTCTGAGCGTACGCTGGGCGTACGCCCCTCCGCACCCACGATCATTTTCCTTTATACACTGGGCGTAACCCAACCTTACGCTGGGCGTACTCGCGCGCTTACCACCTTGCATGCATTGTCCTTCTTTGTTATCTATTTCCATTAAGGGCCAATAACGTCAATAACTTCAAAGTGTCATAACTCCTTCATTCCAAGTCCGTTTCCGACGAACTTTATATCCACGAAAAGGTGGCGAGAAGCCCTACGCTTCTAGCGACACACCCCAACTCAAAACCTCTAGAATAAAACTCAAAACCCATAAAAGACCAAAACGCCCCTAGCCTTGGCCTCTGAAATCCGTAAACGGATACTTTCAGAACATGGTGTTACAACTCTCCCCCACTTAAACTAGACTTCGTCCTCGAAGTCCACTACGGCCAACTATCCTGCAATCTGCTCACAACATTCCTGCCCTGATGCATACATCACCTGGTGGATCCGATTCTCGAAGGACCACTTCTATCGATCTTCCGACCGATCTCTCAGCCAAACTAATCCTTGAAGATAAGTATCTCAAGAGCACTCTATTCACCCACAATCCTGAGAACACGACTCTTTCCCAACTGACAATCCTTTAGGTACTCTTCGAGTACTTATGTTGGACATCCTAGGGGTTCACCCCTTTCTCCTGCACGTTCACTGGCCTTCCCAACGCAACTTCCCAAAAACAACAACCTTTACTTTCTCTATGAAGGATATACCCTTCGCTGTATCTACATCTCCAACCACTCCCAGTGCTGGTCACTTCACTGATACCTACTGAATGCTTTCTCTTTCTATATCCTGATGCTGAAAACCCCTCCCAGCGAATGGATCAGATAATCCTTCGAGTAAAAGACTCATCCCTGCAACGGTTAGACTCATACGAGAGCTGCGCACAGAGTCAAATCACTCACTCTGAGATTATTTAATCACGCTGTTAGTGGCATTAGCACCTCTCAGTCAACTAAATACCCCCACATATGAATCCTCTTATCGCTGTCCCTGTCCGAAGATTCTGTTGTCTCTTATCCGCTCTTCGGATGAACCGATACCACCCTGGTCTCAACTTATCTTCCATCATCTTGTCTACCGGACTCCACTGGTTACTGCACCCAATCTCAAACTCTAAGTCGCTCCCAGCAACTTCTGATGAAACTTCGGCTACCTAAAACTGCTCTACCTACCTCGCCACCCTGGCTCCCTAAGACCTGGGATCCTCGATACCCTATCTTGAGCCTAAGGTCTCTACAAGGTCCCACCTGTACTGCTATAATCACACGGGCCTCGCCCACGGGTCTCACCCAAACTATATCTCGGAGTGGCCTCCCCCAAGGTCTCACCTATCTTGGGCTATGCAGGCCCTACTCCATCCTAAAACTCAACGAACTACTCTCTCTATCGATCTTCATCATGCTAACTAGGAGATACGGGCCTCGCCCACACCCCAATAACTAGGAGATACAGGCCCTCACCCACACTCCTCTAACTAACTGCTAACGAAATGATATGGCTATCCTGCAACCTTACTATTCTTCCCACTCCGTCTAACTGCTGGAGATTGTTACGGAGACCCCATAGTCTTACATCCTGACTCAACTCGTGCCCTGCCAAGGAAACCTCCAACCTGGTTCCCCACCAGTCATCAACTATTGCGAATACACGAACTCAACATCGGGAAGTTTTCCAAACTCCCGACTCCCACGCTGCTCTATCCAGGCAGCCGCCCATGCTACTTCCCTTCTCATCAAGGATGCGAACACATCCAAGATGCGATCTTACCTCAGCTCCTGACTACTGGGTGATTCTCCCCCACTTCGATTCGACTAGATCCCTACAACTCCCAACTTGGGAAGGATTCCCAATCCTTCTCTCCATCTAAAGGGTCGATCTGCTGACATCCAATGCTTACCACTGCAAGTGCTCCAATACTAACTAATACCAAATCTGAACCACTCTTGATGAATAATAGAACACCTCCCATGCCCCGGTCACACTTGCTACAGTGACTGCATCCTGAGAACTTGCTCTAAAGGGAAACATCTTCGACTACTACTCTAACATCCACGGCATGCAGATGACATATAACTCAATCACAAGCAGGCGAAAAAATTCTGAAATAACCTTACCAATATCCATGCAGTACCATAACAAAATCATAGCAGAAGCTGAATTTGGAATACATACCAACGATCTATTGCGGCTCGATCTTGACTTCCTGCGGAACCATGGGCGTTGGAACTCGAACTCCCTTTCTCTGCTGAAGCATCTGCAATGATACCTGAACGCTCCTTCCTACTTTGGTTCCACTAACATCCTTCAGTACACAAAACTGGAAGGATTCCCAATCCTTCTTACCATCCTATGATCAATCTCGAAGGTTCACACAACTTCTAAGACCCAGATGAACACTTCGTGAATTCCAGCAAAACCAGAAGTCCCTGATGCCTGAAACAATACCACACTCGAATCTTTGAGACCAAAAGACAGATGCTCCAACCAACGCCTTAGCAACGCGTCACTTTCTCTTAGCGCTTTTATCAATCAATCCATAACGGTTACTAGGATCACCGAATCCTGACAATGCTGGATAACCATCCTGCGAAACCCTGACCGTAGATCCTCCACATAACACTCCTGAAACGATCTCGATCATAAACCAAATTGACATTGTACACTCCCTACCCGCAATTAGGGAAATGACCTTTTGCAATCCATTAACAATCCTCAGTAGTCCGGCGAAAATCTTATAACTCTTGCGTCGACTTTTGCACCTTATTCGCCTGGGCGAACTCTGCCCGAAATTTGGTCGAAAAGTCATCCCATGACATAACATCGACCGCCTCACTACTCAACCCACTACCAACCTTTTCCCGCCAATCACAAGCTCTGAACTTCCCAAAACATCAACACGCGCCTCTAACATGACCGTCATCTCAGTGCAAAAGGCTCCCTGCCTCTCATCCAAAAATCTCCAAGATGCCCCCTTGACCGTACCTAAGATCAAAGGAGTCTGGTCCAACATGCTGCTCGTATTCTCAGCGAATATAAACTCTCTAATCTACTCCCCGAGCTGACTGGCTCCTGAACCCGAGCCTGATCCCTCACTGGCGCCAGAACGTTCGACGGGTCAATCCCGAAGTGCCACCAAGCTCGCAACGTATCATCATTATCAGAATACTCCTCACTTACAAGGGATCACACACACACACACACTACAAGTTCCCTGGTCTCATCTCGGCCCTTCTTGAATCGAGTACGGATCCTCTGCTTTCAGTAGTATGGGCCCATACTACCTTCCACATCTATCCGTACTTTCCTCAAGAATTGCCTCGATTCCACAAAGTCCCTTTCACTACTACTAACACTGCTCCCAACACTACCCTCATCCTAGGCTTGCCCTAAGGTAACCACCAACCCATACCCAGTCCTCAGCTACTGAAGGTATCTTCGTAATGCTAATTAGCCATTACCTGAATACCATCACATGTGACGAGGCTCAGATAATCCTTCGAGTAAAGGACTCATCCCTATAACGGTTAGACTCATACGAGAGGTGCACAATAGGGCCAAATCCAGCCCTCTGAGATTATTCAACCCTGGTCACATGTGACTTGACGTATTCACCTAATGGCTAACTCCCATCACTCAGAGTCCTACAAAGCACAAAGCAAGTAGCATTCAGACAAAAAGGAAAATCTAACCAGAAAATAATCAAGTAATTCTATCCACATATCAGGAATCTGTACTACCATGCAACCCATAAGGCCCATACACATATACCAGGCACATAAGGCATCCTCCTAGATCCTTAGCCCTAATCTAGCATGCAGTTCTAATAAACATAACATAACATAAACTTGCATGGGTAATTTGGGAGAACTTACTTGAGCTCGGCTGATTGCATGCACCACACCCTTTTCTCTTTTTCCCAAAATTCTTATATTTTCTCAAAATTCTTATCTTTTCTCAAAGTTCCTTTTTCTTATCCTTTTTCCAAAATTCTTATCTTTAAAGTTCCTATTTATAAACAATGATTTTGTTTGAAAATTTTCATACCAAGTCCTCAATTTGAGTTCAGACACCCCCGGAAGTGTATCCGAATCGCTCAAACCAAGGCTCTGATACCAATTTGTAACATCCCAAAAATCATGACCAAAAATTTCGTTTTAAAATCATTAATCAACCATAACCAAGTCATACATAAATCCTTATATGAAATCAAGTATCATTTAAAATATATTTATATTATTAGAGTAAACATCCCAGGCTAAAAACTTCTTGGTGTGTGTGTCATGCGATCATCCCGAGCTCTTCCCTCCGCTACCGGAAGTACCTGAAACCAAAACTGAAAACCGAAAGCACGAACCTTAGTGAGTTCCCAACCTACCACATACCACATACTGGGCCCCTGCCCGCTGCATTGGGACTTGCCTGGCATCGGGCCCCGCCCGACATCAGGCCCCGCCTGGCATCGACCCCCGCTCGGTATACAAATCTGTTTCTCATAGGCCCCGCCTGTCTCTGGGCCTCGCCCGCTAAACACATACAAACATATAACATAACACATAACAAATAGCTAAACATACTATACTATACTCCTTATCTAAGGCCTCGCCTAACTTGATCCTCGCCCTTATCCTGCTATCGATGAGTCATGGAACCTCGTCCACAGTCCTACCAATAGTGAGATACGAGCCCCCGCCCACACTCACCTCCCTCCTAACTCGGGCCTCGCCCCTGCTCTACTAATAATGTGATACGGAACCCCGTCCATACTCGGCTAGTGATGAGATAGGGGACCTCGCCCACACTCGCCTCACTACCAGGTATATATAAGTATCACAAATACATCAATTATAGTCTAACATTCAACATATAAACCTTCCTCGGGCTTGCCCCGACATGAGACCTTGGTCCGGAACCATGCTACCATAAACACTCTTCGGGCTTACCCCGACATCGGACCTTGGTCTGGAACCTATAAACACTGACAAATACAGGAATCACAACTACCTCTAGCATACTAACATTCCTCGGGCCTCGCCCGACACATATCATAAAATGCCTAGGGCTAACCCCCGGGTCTTCCTACTATACACAAACATTATGGGCCGACATTATGGCCGTAGACCCATGCACACAGTGAGGAGACTCACCTCGCACTGCTGAACCCTGCTGATACTCCTCTGGCTGCTGACTGGCAAATTCCCGAACTGCTGACCCTTCGGCTTTTCGAACTACCAATAACAAACATCACTTAGTCCAATACAATAATCCTTCTTAGGGTAAAATGACCATTCTACCCCTAGTCCAACTTGGTCCATATCTAAGGCCCAAAACTAAGGCCCAATACTAGGTAAGCTTCCCATGCCCACTAGTGGCCTACTAATGGCCCAATTTGCTTAATCGGGCCCAATACCTCAAATGGGCCTTACCCTAAGCCCAAACATTTCCTTGGCCCATATTATCTGACTTCTGATGGCCCACTAAGGACCAAGAACCCAAAGCATGGCCCAAACCGAGGCCCAAAAATGCAAAGCTCAAACTGACAGAGTACGCGAGGTGTACATTCACGTACGCTAAGCGTACTAGCCAATGGTGTGTACGCTGGGCGTACCTGCATGTACGCTCAACATACTTCCCCTATTAAGCCCTATTCTTATTAAGTGCTTAATACTCCACTTCAGAAGCTACAATTACAGATCCTGGTCCTTTTCCACGTCTTAATCCATAAAGTCACTGACTTGGTGACTTTGCATGCCCCAATTAAGACTAAACTCCAAAAATGACATTCCATTCACATAGAAAGGATCTTAACTCATGCATGAACCCAATAAGACATTCAAGATGGAAACTTTCTGCCTTAGGGACTCATATAGAACATGGAGTAGCAAATCCAAGTCCTAGAAATCGGATTGAACCACAAAGCTTCAACCTTTGGGCCAGAATGGTCCAAAAACTCAATCAAAGAGATCTAAGAAGATAATCACGAAGTTTAGATATTTATACCTTGAAATAGATAGAAATGAAGCAATAATCCCAGATCTGCTACCTATCTTTTGAACCACCACCTTTCCTTGTTCCTTTCTTGTTTGGAAAATGGATTCACAACACCAAGATGCTTCTTTAGTGACCTTTTAAGCTCCAAGAACACTCAAATATGGATTAGGGTTTTGTAGTCGCTCCTTTTGGGTGGAAATGGAGGCTGGCCTTCGAGACATAAGGTTTTTTATATAGGGCTCAACCCTAAAATTAGGGTTTGGGAACTCTGAGCGTATGCTGGGCGTATGCCCCTCCGCACCCGCGATCATTTTCCTTTATACGCTGGGCGTAACCCAACCTTACGATGGGCGTACTCGCGCGCTTACCACCTTGCATGCATGGTACTTCTTTGTCATCTATTTCCAATAAGGGCCAATAACGCCAATAACTTCAAAGTGTCATAAGTCCTTCATTCCAAGTCCGTTTCCGACGAACTTTATATCCACGAAAAGGTGGCGAGAAGCCCTACGCTTCTAGTGACACACCCCGACCCAAAACCTCTAGAATAAAAACTCAAAACCCATAAAAGACCAGAACACCCCTAGCCTTGGCCTTTGAAATCCATAAACGGATATTTTCAGAACAGGGTGTTACATACACCACCATCACCATGTCTGCTCACTTCACTACCGTCACCACCGACAGGAAAACCCATGAACTACTGATGCAATCGTCTCTAAAAGCACGCCATCGTGCAACAATAGATTCGTCGTCTTCGAATCATTATGAATCATTAAAGACTTCATCTTTTTGATTGGTTTTAATCACTGGTCGATTCAAGTATACATATGTAAAAGGTTAAAATTGAAGGATGACGACCAAATCCGTAGTTTTTGGACAATTATGGGGCTATCTATGTAGTTTTACTCTTCTTCTTCATGC
This sequence comes from Lactuca virosa, assembly GCF_052849685.1. Lineage (NCBI taxonomy): Eukaryota > Viridiplantae > Streptophyta > Magnoliopsida > Asterales > Asteraceae > Lactuca > Lactuca virosa. Next base: position 365,587,901 of record NC_136433.1, on the reverse strand, counting down.
TTTCATGTATATTCACTTAGGGTGCCTAACCATATTAGTTTGCTTAATGAAATTATCAAGAAAAAAATCAGATAAGGGTAAAATAGTCTTTTTAGGTGTGCGGATCTATCTTGGTGACCATGTTTGTGTTGCCTTTTGCTGTATTTTTTGCCTTATAAATGGAAGTTTCTATTTCTTGGATTTATCCATTTTTTGTTAAATGCAAGAAATAATAATTTCATAGTAATGTTACTGGTATGTGTGTGTGACCGAACAACATGGCTTAAATTAAGTAAATTGAGATGCATGATTTATGATAATGATTTTTTTTACTTGCATTACTGATAAACATGTTTAACTGTTGAACAGATTGATGTTCTTTTGGGTCGTGTTAAAGAAGAAATGTACAATAAATATCACCAAAGGGTTTATGGACAAAATAAAGATACAAAGAAGAAAATAATGACTATCAAAGTAGTTAAAGTTGTTGAATTTGCTGATTTTTTTAAGTTACCAAAGGGAAGATGTTTGGATAACTACTATGATTCAGAGAAGTATATCAATTTATTCTATAATCAATAATACTTGAAGTTTAATTGTTCGGATGGTTAATTTTCGTTTTCTAATCGTGTAAGTTTATGCATCTGATGTGCACTATGTTTCCTTTAGTTTTTTTTCATTATTTTAAGACAAATCTTCAAAAATGGTCCCATTGGTTTCCAGAAATATCAAGCTCAGTCCCTATTTTTCTATTTTTATAATTAATAACATCATCCCATTACTTTTCCAGCAGCCACAAAGAAACTACTAGCCGCTCGCCGCTTTGCACAAAAGAATTGATCGTCTCTACAAACTAATTTATGAAAGAATTTATTTGCACCCATCGCTTGGCGCGGGTAAACGACTAGTATGTATATATATATATATATATATATATATAATAAAGAACCATTATTAATCAAGTAACCAATCCAAAGCCTCGAAATTTAAAACGATCAACGACAAAAGTATGGATTGTAGACTTTTACAATGGACACACATGCACCGGATTATAACAAAATCCACATCCTTTTTTTCCGTTTTAAAATTTTTTTATACCATGTTTTTTATCGAAAAAAAAACCAAATATACCGTTGTTCACGATTTTTCGTCCTCTTTCCATACAGATCCATGATGATATATAAAAAACGAACTTTTTTTTTAAAAAAAAATCCACTTCATTTTTTTTGTTGAAAAGTTAAGGTCTATTTTTTATATAGAAAAAAAATAATAAATATATCAAAATTCATACTTTTTGGTACTTTTTAAATATAGATTCATATTCATGTTATATAAAAAAAAAACCATATTTGAGTTCAGATTCATATTGTGAACCTGTTCAGATTCACATTGTGAACCTTCTCAGATTCACAGTGTGCATAAAAGTAAGTCAGATTCACAATATGAATCTGAATTGATTGAGTTTTTTCATATTGTAAATGTTAAAAATTGAAATATTTACAGTTTATATTTATAGTGTGAATCTACACTGATCGAGATTTTTTTTTAGTCGGTGTTGATGGTTATTAATAGAGTACAAAAAATTAATTTTTCGGTATAATTAGTTTTTTTTTGATAAAAATAAACTTAAATATTGAAAAAACTAACAAAATGAAGTGAGTTTTTTCGAAAAAAAAAGTTCGTTTTTTATATATCAACATGGATCTCTATGGAAAGAGGACGAAAAATCGAGAACAACGGTATATTCGGTTTTTTTTCAATAAAAAATATGGCCAAACAAAAATTTTAAATGAAAAAAAGGAAGTGCGTTTTTTGGTAAGTAAGTAAATTTTTCGGTATAATCCGGTGTGTGTGCGTCCAATGTATAAGTGTACATCTATTTCCTTAGCCGTTGATCATTATGATTTCCGACGCTCACGATTGGTTCCCTGGTTCCTTGTTAATTATGGTTTCTATTTAACCTCGCCATATATATATATATATATATATATATATATATATATATATATATATATATATATATATATATATATATATATATATAGATGAAGCGTTTCAAATGAGAACCCAAAACGATTAAGAACTCTAAGAACCCCATCTTATAGTTATTATTAAACATGTGAATTCTTAATAAACATATAAAAATCGTAATTTTTTTAGTGCTTTTTCTTAAGAAAATAGAAAATTCATAATTTTTACAATTTAGTATTTTCATTCATAATCTATTACTATATATATATATATATATATATATATATATATATATAATTTAATACAATCTATTTACAGTTTAATACACAAAATTCACAATTTAATACGATCTATTTTATAATAATTCAAAAATTCAAAGAAGCTAAACATAAACTTTATCTTCACCACCCACTACAATACGCTGCCACCAATCACAAGTGTCACCATTGCAACCATCATTCTTTCAAAATCATATCTCTATGTATATAAAATCATGTATTCACCGATTAAATACTATATTCACATTTTAATAAAATATTAATTCATTTATTTAGAGTTAATGTAAAATAATTATATAACTACTACATTTTTAAATATTTATACAACACAGAAAATTAATATATTTACAAGAATATTAATACAAATTCAAACATAAATAATTCATATTTTAACACAGAATTTATTAAAAAATTCACACCTTAATATAATTCACAGTTTCACACAGTTAGTTTACAACTTAATACAGTTAGTTTCCAACTCAATATAGTGAATTCACAATTTAATACAGTCAGTTCACAACTTAATACAGTGAATTCACAACTTAATATACAAAATTCACCGTTTAATATAATAAATTCACAATTTAAAATGTGTATTATACACAATTTAATATAGTAAATTCACAATTAATTCTGTCTATTCATAATTTAATTTAGTCTATTTATATTTTTTTTACGACCAACAACATCATATAGGATAGAAGTAAAAACCTACAATATGATTTGGACATTTAATTGATTCGTATGCAATTTAACACAAAAATTATATAAAAATCACAATTTAATATATCAAATTCATAGTTTTATTCTGTCTATTTACAATTTAATTTACAAAATTCACAACTTAATGAAGTATATTCACATCTAATTCACTATATTCACAATTTAATACATATTTCGTCAAATATGAAGCTCTTACCATGCTACAATAATCATATATGGATTAAATAAAAAAAATCATAGTTTAGTATACTGTTTTGTTTATAATTCACAATTTAAAAAATTAATTCACAACCAATCATAACTTAAAAGATTATTTCAGACATGCATTCACAACTTAACAAACTAGTTCAAATAGTTATTCATAGTATTCACAGCTTAAAACATAAATCTTTTCTTTGAGACATTTCATCAAACACATTGTGTGCATGTTGTTTTTAGAAATTAGTATTCAGAAATCAAAAAGAACGAGAGCAAAGAAGGGAGGCGGCAACAGAAGATGAGTTCTTATTAAAAAAAATAACCAGATCTTACCATAAAACATCATAAGACAATGGAACCACCACCAACCACCAGAGAAGACGAGTTTTTGTCATTTCTTGACAGATCTGACCACAAAACACCTTTTTGGATTCTGATTTGCTCCGGTGTAGTCGGTTGTCGAATCTAAGCTTGTAATAGTATAGATCATCATCAGAGCAGATCTGCAGCAATGTGAAGGCGGTGTTTGGAGGAGAAAATGACGGCTGTGGTGAAGCATAAGAGGAAGGATGAGGAGTTGACGACCGGTGGAACAAATCTGATATGTGGAGGTATTGCTGGTGGTGTTTGTGTCGGAGCAGATGCGAGAGGAGTAAAATGAGGTCGCAAAAATCACAAATCTAGAAGATCTAAAGAAACGATGGTCGGAAAATCGCAAATCTGGAATATCTAATGCAACGGAGATCACATATCTGTACTAGAGCTCTCAGATCTGAACGTCGGTGGTGGCAGAAATCATAGATCTGAACCGAAGATTGCAGATCTGGAGGACGGAATGTCAGGTCTAGACGGCGGAATGTCGGATCTGGTAGTTGACGATGAGCAGCGTCGATTGTGTAAGGTTTTGGAGGCGACGATCGGAGGTTTTTTGTAGCGGCGGTACTGTTCAGTCGGAGAAGTCATCAGAAAGAGAAGACGACGGCGGTGGTAGGTAGCTTGGCGGTGGACTGGTGTCAAAGGATTAATCGGCTAGGCGGGGATTAATCAGGGACCATTAATTATTAAAAAAATTATTAAAAATTAATAAATTTAAGATTAATGTTAAGAATATAAGTAAACAAGTTAACAAATAATAAATATGTAATACATAATTTGTTTTTCTTTTCAATTTGTAACTTTCATCTCTTAAGCATTTACTCAAACACTTAGCATGCTAGTTACAAGCTTGATTCTATTAAGCATTTACTCAAACACTTTCCATCTATACGCATCTCTTTTGTAGCTCGGTGCTTTTCAATCACTCCTTCCAGATAGCTTATGGAAGTTTCTTTCATTGAATATTGCCTAGAGACTATAACAACAAAATGTGCAAGTTTATTGATCAAGTTTCTTTGAGGCATAAAGTCGAACACCTTAACTGCATCTTTAATAAATTCAAATTTCTCGTACATTGAAACCAACACATTACCCACAAAATCATCTAAGGTCAAACCTGGCTTCACGGCCATCCCGTGAACCACCTGTCCACATATCAAATTCGGAGCGCTGACACAAGCTTTGATCACGCAAGGCAAGGTGAAATTATCAGGTATATGACCCATTACCAAAAACTGGGAAAAGACAAGAATCGCTCCATAACAGAGATCTTTTCTAGTCTATCTATTGATGATTGCGTTCCATTGATACAAGTTCTTGTTCTCTATTTGTTCGAAAACAAATTGTGAATTGGAGGGAGATCCACAAACGGAGTGAAGCGCAACAGAAGACTGAACAGTGTATTTTGCAAGCGATTAAAACGCAACAGAAGACAAATAACTTCAAATTTTCTTCAAAACATTTATCACGTAGAACCACCTGTATCGATCCGATTGAAATGAAGTGAATCTAAATTGTTGATTCCATAGGATAATTTTGATTGAAGTAAATATTTATAACCATTACTGGTATATTGATGTTTGTTGACAGGAAACGATCGACATAAGTGATAGCAATAAAAGGAGTGAACGAATCAACTTGATCAGATGTATACTGTTCGTACAACAACAAATTAAGCAATCTACTATATGGAACATCAATTAATCAATGAAATACGAATGACGATTGATTCCCTGCCATGAATCGAATTACCTTCAAGATCAATCGATTCTAATTTCTCCATATCCCAAATGTCAGAAGGGATTTCACCACTCAAATCGTTGAAAGGAAGTGATAAAAGAATTGAAGGTAGCTCGGCGGTGGGTTGCACCTATATATATTCAACAGTTGGGTAGGCGTTGTTCGATCGAGAGAGAAAGGTGGGGAAGAATGAGATGCAAAGTGGAGAAAAAGAGATGCAAAGAATAGATATGAAACAATTAAAAGTTCATCCCACATCGCTTGGGGGATAATAGATGAAGGAAAAACTTATTCTATAAAAAGGGGAGCTAGCTCCTTTGAGAATCAAACCCAGCAAAGCTTTGGGCCAGCCGACTCCTTTGAGCTGGTGGGTCTTTTAGAGTTAGCAGAGCCTATTTGGTCGGATTTGGAGTCTGAGTTGGTCTGATTTAGTCTGATTGTGACCAAATTCGACAAGATTTGACCGATATTTATCAAAAGCGATTAGCTAACCCTCTAACACCTATTCGTAGGCGGTTAGAGACCGCCAAGCATTTAGGCGCCGATTAATCGACTGCCTAGATTGATTTTTGCAACATTGATATATATATATATATATATATATATATATATATATATATATATATATATATATAGAGAGAGAGAGAGAGAGAGAGAGACACACACACTAGCCGTTTACTCACGCTAAGTGATGAGTGTGAAAAGTCTGTTTTCGTAATTTGTTTTTTTCGGCGAACAATGATTAGTTTCAATGATTATTTTGCTTTAGGAAATATGTTATATTAAAAAAATAAGACACAATATATTGACAAATGCCACTAAACATTAGTTTCAATTCAATGATTCATTTTCTTTCCGATGCATAATGTATTCTTTAATTTATTCGTCAATTTTCAAAGTAACATGTGCTAAAAATAAATAGTATATTAGGGCATATCTGCTTTTCCTTTTCAATGTCCGTTTTTCTTTCTTTTATAAACCTAAAAAAAATAAACATCAAAAATTTATCCTTCCATATGTTTTAAGGTCAAATAGAAATGAATAGGCAACAATACCGCTACATTATAAGATAATTATAGACTTTTCTTGCACTAATTCATCTATCATGAGAGATTTTGAAATGGAGCAAAAAGCAATAATGCCTGTTAAGAAAAGGAAACAAAGTTACACATGAAATATTTGAAAGAAACAATACCTCAACATTAATGGTTGTTTGTTATCATTGTGTAGCCGTTTAATGTTTTTTCATCTCAAATCTCTGCAGAAAAATAGAAGATACAGAAAGGTCTTCCCCTGCATTGACAAAACCACAACATTAATGACCCGTCACTGATTCGATTAGAAAAAAGTAAATTAAGAAATGTTTTTATGTGATACCTAAAATCAAAGGTTCTTTTTTTCGATTGCAAATAAGAAAGCAGGAGGGTGATGGACTTTAATGGTGGTCGTTCGATTCTAGAGAGAGATGAATTGTGCGATGGTGTTCCACTGGTGAAATGGTGCTCTAGTGGTGGTGATGAGTGGTCTGAAGGTGGTGGATGGTTTTGAAGTCCGTGATAGAAAGGGTTTCTAAGAGTTTTTAATGATAATCACTCAGTGATTGTGAAAGTATTAATGATGAGGGTGGATGGTGGAGAAGTTGAGAAATACAGTGGAGATTTTTAACTGTTGAAGAGCATGGCTGATGAGGGCGATGATAGATGCTTGTGACTTTTGATTTCTAATCTTATAGTGGTGGGTGACTGGCGTAGCTGGTAGATAAAATTATAACACGATGGTGGAGGAGATAAAGGGACTACATTAGGTGAGTGGGTGACCGATGGTTGTCTTGCTGGGGTTTTAAAGAGGAAATTGAATCATGAGAGTGATAGTAACAATCATCTCCTTAACAGAGGAATCAGGGGAGAAAGAAGGAGAAAGAGATAGGGAGATAGAGATTGAGAGAGTGAGAGCAAGTTTACCTAGATTTTATCAGAGGAAGCAACAGAGAGGACGACAGAGTGAAGAAGCAACATACAGATCTGGTTCTTCGTCTTCTTCATCATCTCGATGAATCGACCCTGTACAACTGTTAAACCGAAAAAAAACAATTTTGGTGAGTAGTAGGGTTTTTGTTTTCTGAATCGAGAGAAAGTGAGATGGTGGGTTTTATGTGGTGGTCGTGACCGGTGTAGGTGGTAGAATGAATGACAAAGAAGATTAACAGAAGTAGATGTGAGATATGAGTGAAAATGGAGAAGAATGGAAGTAGGGGAAGGTTATATAAACGACCAACAGAGATATAAAATTATAGGCGGAAGAAAGGGCGATATAAGGGGATCCAACAGATTCAATTTGATTTTGACCAATTCAGCGGGTTGAATTTTTCAATAGTTGACCCGATAGTATTTAATTATTCTGAAAATGCATAAATTGATTGTATATAGTGCATTAAAGGTTGTACCTCTTAAAATTCAGCATTTGAGGCTAAATGCTTATTAAGATATATATATATATATATATATATATATATATATATATATATATATATATATATATAGAGAGAGAGAGAGAGAGAGAGAGATAGAGAGAGAGAGAGAAAGAGAGAGAATGTGACTGAGTATAAAGGGAAAGTACGGGTATAGAGAGATACATATGTAGAGAGAGGGAGAGAGAGAGAAAGAAAGAGAATGCATATAGAGAGAGTAGAGATAAAGAGAAAGGTAAAGAGAGTGAGTGTAGAAAGAGAGTACGGTAAGTTTAGTAATGAGTAATTGTAAACTTTAATTGGTAATTGAATTTTGAGTACCTATACACCTAACGATTGGTGTATTTATATGTCATAATTATTGTATGTATCATCGTTAATGATTACTCACTAAGCTATTTGTAGTTTATTCATTTTGTTATTGTGTGCTTTGCATGTAAATTTATTAAGAAGCAATGACCGTAGAAGGGAAATTGTGATACTCGTCTCGGATCATTGTATTTTATTTTCTTTGATGCGATCTTGTTGAAAACAACTTGTACTGGATTGTTAATGTAAGTGTACACCAATGTGATATTATAAATAAAAAATAGAAAATTTTAGGGTGTAAAAGTCGGGTGTTACAGTAATCCTCCACAGGCTCAATGTCATGAGGTGTTTGATGAAATTGGCAAGACAATATTTGTGTGATATTTGTAGTGTGAAAATGTATATAAAAATATTTTAGTATTTATAGATAAAAATTGGTATTTAAAAAAAAATATTTTTTTGTTTGAATATCTCAAACGGTAAAAACTTGTCACCTTTTTCTCTCTTCGTTCTCGGGCATCAAGCCACCCAGTCCATACCCTGATTACTAGGGCTGTAAACGAACTGAACGTTCAATGAACTGTTCGGCGGGAAGCTCGTTTATGTTCGTTTATTTAATAAATGAACGAACATAAACATAAATTCTCGTTCTTTAGTTAAATGAACAAACATGAACAATAGTCGTGTGCGTTCTATTATGTTCATGAACGTTCGTTTATGTTGTTCATCTATGTAACGCTTGGTTTGTATATTATTCAGCTTTCAACATTTTTAGAGTTTTGGACTGGGACTCGACGACTCGTGGAGCTCCAACTCGTCGAGTAGAGATCATTTTGGATGCGGGACTTAGGGTCTACTTGACGAGTTGGAAGGCCCCAACTCAACGAGTAGACGTTGTAAAGGAAAACCCTAATTTTCCGGGTTTTGTACCTTATTTAAAGGACTTATGGCTATTTGTGGCCTCCCTCATCGTCCATACAACCCAGAGAAACTCTAGTTCGAACCATATACCCTCTTGAGTGTGTATGGAAGCCTTGGAGAGTATTTTGGTGGTTGTTGGTGTTGGGTTTTGAGCATTCTAACACTCCTAAGTGTACATGCAACCCTAAATACCTTGGATCTATGTTTTCTCTAATATACATGCAAATGCTAATATTCCAATGTATTACCCTATCTAGCATACAATCATAGATACTTGGGTAATAATATAGATAGAATACATACCTTTTGTAGTGTAGTTGGACTCCATGGGGCTTGAGTGCCTAGTGCCTCAAATGTGACACCTCAAATGGCTCACACAACATCAAATGCTCTTGGAATAACTTATAGAGAAATCCACACCTCAAGAAATCGGCTAGCCCTTCTTTTACACAAACTAGTGACAATTTTGGTGAATAATATGATACTTATATAGTATGTTACAATTAGGGTTACACCATGTAAACCCTAATTGTCGTGACCTTTCGTTTCCATGACCCATGGGTTATGTAACCTCCATGGAGCATCCTATGGGTTTAACCCAACTTGATTATCCATGGAGCTTTGGCCCTCTATATAAGTTATGGATGATTTACACAATCAACCCATATATTTAATTAGTCTTCTTTTGATCACATAATTAATTCTAAATTAATTCTTGATCAATACTAATTAAATATTATTATTCTTATTATTAATATATTAGAACTTATAATATATTAATAACCATAAGTGTCTTATTTCTCTCATTTAGTCTATCCAAGTGCATGATGCCATGCAACCCAAATGGACCATGCCTGGTCGGGTCAAGTACATACCAAATATAGTTATGACTTAGACACTAATCCAACAGTCTCCCACTTGGATAAGTCTAAAACTATTATTGTGTATGACTTCAAGAACCAACTGGCAATCGTAGCTCTCAAAAGCCTTCGTCGAACTCTGACCTTGCCGATAATCTCTGACCTTTGTCAATGACTTGTCCATTAGATAAGTGATTATATATTCCTCCATTCTAGATATCATATGGACTGAGACATGGATTATAAATCATTCTCTCTGTCCATCTGTTGTTTCCCGATTTTCGATTTATGATGACTGACTGATTGAACAAATCAAATCAGTCCTGGCTTGGCCAAGCACTCACATGTGTCATCGCTAAATCATCGAGGGGCCCACAGATATCGCTTTTATCCCGAAGGTAAAAGGAATGGATAAACTTCGACTCATATGGCTTGTTCTACTACTTGTTGAATCATACACAAAGACACGTTTTATAACATCGAGTTACCAATGCGGTTTCATGCAATCAATGTATAACCAACTCACAATAACAACTCATATCTCTAGGTTTGAAGAATATAAGATATTATGGTCTCATGATCACTCGTGATAAAATCCATGAAGTGATTCAACTGAGCGCGGGTTGAATCCAATACTCAGAACTTATGAGCACTCATGAGTATTGTAGCACCACTTTGTCCACCAACTTGGACCTCTACATGCCAACTCATGACAGTCTTGATTCATATCTACTTCCAACATATGATCGACTGTGGATGGTTTGAATAACTTAATCAATCAGGAAGAGCGACTTAGTTATTCTGGAAGTCAAAACATGCAAAGAGAAACACAAGAATAAATGAATCAAATATGGTATCAAACCCTATGAATATAAATAAACACTTTTATTTATCACCATACTGATTACTCATTATTCATTGTTTCGGTTTTATCAACTTTATACTTGAATTAAAATACTAGTTGTCCCATGCTCCAAGCATGTACACTATGTTTTTTCTTAAACAATAGCTTTGCCATACACCAAGTATGGACTCTATGTTTGTCTATGATCCTTACTTTGTGAACTAGATCGATTGAACATACTTTCAATGATTCTCTTTTCACACTCCCAAATCCTTATAAAAAAATGTAAGAATTCCAAATTCCTATCATTTATCGAAATTTGTTTAGATTTTAAACTTATATGCACTGACCTCTTGTAATGAAAATGTACAAAGTTACAAAGACTTGTCAACAATCATTATAGGTATTCCAATGGAGTTCAACTCCATGGAAACCAAGTCTCATATTCAAGGTACATTGCTTTGAACATGCTTCTTGCATTAAGTTTTCTAATCTTACACAGATAACTTCCACCTATGGAGACAACTCCATATTCTCATTTTGACTATCACTTCTGAATAAGAGATGCCTCTTTTTTCAGAATATGTCAATATGGTCCTTCCAAAATTAGCACTATACTTCCAACTGTCCCTGAGCAACCAATCTTTGGTAAACCTTAGATTGTCCTCGACAATTGCTTAATCCTTTTAGTTATATCCAATTCTAGACCTTTTCCCTTCTTAATGCCTCTGGGCATTTGGAAAATTTAGAAAGGACAAATATTATAGCACATGCAATCGATCATGTGCCCAAAGCAAATGGGACACGATTCATGATGTCTCACATAAAGACATGATTCTAGACCAGTCTTTTGCTACAAAAATTTTTTATTTGCCATGTTCTCTAAATTTGACTATGAAGAGGGATGTCGTAATCATAATCGAAGTTTGAGAACGCAATATATGGAATTTCCTTAAGTTGAACCAATCCAACATGAAATTCATATATATATTCTTGACTAAGGATGATTAAGGTCTCAATCTAATCCTTTAGAACTGAAATGAAGTATATCCTCTCCCTTAATTATAGCATAACAACTTTTTCAATCCCTGCAGCCTCACGAATTGAAACTTTTGTTTTCTATAATTAACATTGCTAACTTGCAACACTAACAATAATTATCATGCTCCCACTAACATGATGATTATTAGCATAACACTTATGCTCCCACTAGCTTTGACATGTACTTAGAAATCAGCTGGACTTCTACAAATCAATACTTTATTGACTTTCTTACCAAAGTTCAGATTTATGATATGAGATGCTTTGATAAAACTTTATCAAAATCATACACCTTTCCTTAGATAGCATGCATGTGTGTCTAAACAATTTCAGAACTATGAAAAGGGATGCCGTAATCATAGTCTCAATTGTTTAGACCTTTTGCCATCTGCTTCAAATCTACTTGGTGGAAGTGTTTCCTCACCATCATTTTCATGAATCGGAGAGAAACCTTATGACCCTTAGATTTTATGGTGTATGTGTTCTTATCCATGTGAATCGTCAAAACCATAGTCACAAGACAAGGTTAGTGACAAATCCAAACTCATATGGATTGAACTTGTGCAATCTTAAGTTCTTGCCACCTGGCAGCTCAAGGGCCTGCCATAGCTTCCAAGTAGCTGTGCAACCAATTGAGAACTCTCAGAACTACTATGCAAAGTCAACTTGAATAGGCACAGAAATGTCAACACGATAGGTTATACACCTCAAGTCGTGTGCTAGTGAATAATTCCAGTTTTTATTCTTGATTAGGTCTTGAAACTTTCAAGAGCTTTAGGACTCCCACTGTACTCTTGACATATAAGCCTCACTTGCCAAATATACAAGAGATAGTGCAGATTCTTTATCAAGACAAACACTTCACACAATTGGTCTAAGTTGGTCTCTGTTTTATCCAAAACATCACAGCTTACCAATTTCAAATGTACAAGAGTAGATAACCTTTTACTCTTACATTTGACTAGTGTTAATAAACCTTCTTTAAGATATGTCACTCAAGTTACAATCTTGGAGTATGACTCTAAGAATTGTTTTGGAACGAAGTATGACTCATCTTTTTGATTTAACCATTTCAACAATTCATGACTCCTCTTCTTAGTCATAAAAATGCACTAAGATGACCTTAGAGGATCAATTGTGATATGGTATCTTAATCATTAAGATGATCATAAACATGATACTAAAGTACTCTCCCATCTTTTCAGATTTGAGAAACTTTTATCTTTCTGCCTAATTTGATTCTTCTCATTCGTTCTGTCATACATTGAGACTTTTCCAATGTTTCGGAATTATACTTAAACTTGTAAGTATAACCATATTTAGTAAACCTTAGTAAATCATGACGAATAGTCTTAACGAGCTTTGTGGTGGACATGACCAGTGCACATGAATGTGTACTCGATCCCTTTAGTCCTTTACTTGACTCACATATACATGTGAACAAGGAATTAGTCTTAATTTTCCAAAGCTGAAAGTTCTCATTCATCATACTATACAACTTGCATGATTTCCATGTTTCGGTCCAATTTAAACTTGGTTGATGAGAAACTTTCCTTATTTGGTAAATTTAGACACTACCACAAATAAAAGAATCAAAACCATTTTCCTATATTACTAGCAATGGAATCATATAAGCAACAATTTTTTTTTCACAAAGGCCATTGTAAGGATACTTAAAATAAATAAAATCAAAAATTTCCTTTTATTTTTAAAAACTTTGCGGAAAAACTCATCCTTACAATCCATATGAAAACCTTGTTGTTATCTATTCCTAAGCAATGTGTCATAACTCCTAAGTAACAGCTCAAAAATTCTGATGCGATCGAAGTCCATCTTCACGATCAGAATCAGCATATACTTCCTTTAAGCTTTCTCTGTTTTATTTGATTCTTATAACATCAACATGTGACCCAGTCATATCATGTAATAAGAATCTCCAAGTAGGAACTTAATAGAGTTAGACAATGGACTTTACCTGAAATAAAGTCAAACTTATTGACTTTACCATCCTTAGGTAAGTTTGGCAGCTTCGTAACCAAAGCCCCTTCCTTTGGCAATAGAAACATATGGACCCTTAGGTAATAGTACATGGAACTATCTCAGACTTAGCCTCTCTCTTTACCATTTGGTCAACCACGTTAACTATGCCCAACCCTTTCCATTGGGAAGAGAATGCTTTTCTGGATTTCTTGTGTCACTATTGTCCCTGTCCATAAAGTTTTGGGAAGTTGATCTCCTAATCAAATTTGCTTTACTAGTACACCAAATCATTTCTGATTTAGCAGCACCAAGCAAATAGTTAAGATCATTAAGGGTCTTGTCATAGTCTATTTCATAGGATTCCGAAAGGAATTCACTATATGACTTAGAAAGTGGTTGAACATCCACTTCCTCTAGACTTTGACACCCAACTCTCCCGGCTTGTGAATACTTAACTTCATCTCCAAGATGTGATCACACATAGACCTTGCTTGCCAATAGGGATTGAGTGACCTTAAACTTTTCAAGAACTTGTGGGTTAGGGAGAATAACTGGAGGAGGTGAAAGAAGTAAAGTTCCAAGAGATTTGGGAAGATCATAGATGTCTGAACTTAGACATCTTTTGGGAGATATTCAAGATAGTTGATGTAAAGTCCTTAATATGACACCCAATATGAAATATTAAGGCTAGGACCCAACAAACTATTTTATAACTTAGAAGAGGGATGCCGTAATCCAAGCTATAAAATATTTGAAGGTAGGTGAATGACGATTCACCAATTTCCACCAAGATAAACAAAATGTATTATTAGGTTTTAATTGGATTTGAAACTCCTAGATCTTTTGAGATTCATTGAACTTTTCAATGGAATGTTTCAATCTCGAGTGTGCCCTTCAGGTCTTGTGACTGGGATGCCGAGGATCACAAAACAAGGTGTGAAGTAACCATGCAAATTACTTGGTACCCTTAAGTGTTTACCCCTCAATCGATGTGCCGGTTAACCACACACGCTCCATCGATACTATGATAAACATTAAGTTACCCTTTGCCTACCTTGTTAAGTCCAGGTTAGTATGCCGGTTAACCACACACGCTCCACTAACGGCTTAAACAAAGTGCAAAGTGTAATTTCATGGATTAGCACCTTATTCACATTTTCCTAAGTAACTAAGATTGGAAATTTATAAATGTTTAGTTACTTAGTATTTATCATTAATACTTTTAATGAAGGGAGAATTATAGTCTTTGTCCTACCCGTTCGGCTAACGACCCTCCACCAGTCAAGGAAGCGGTGGGTGAGAGTGGACACCCATTAAACTGCCATTTTATAGGCAGTAACCTTATACCCCCCTTATAGACCGGCTTCGTGAATGAGGACTACTAATGGTAAGACTGATTACTCTTATACATATATATAAATATTATTAACTTATAATATTATAAAGTATAAGGGTTGAATTTTAACTTTTAAAATTCTAAGGGCTAACTTGGAATTAAAGTATTCATAAGTGAAAACTTTTCAAATTCCAAAACTTGAGGGCAAGTTTTGAAACTATTCAAAACTAATTAAGTCCATAACTTATGTGTTTAAAGTAGTTTAAATTAAAAGACTCTTCAAGTTCCATAACTTGAGGACAAGTTATGGAAGACTTTAAACTAATAAAAGAATCTAACTTTTCTTTATTTTGTAACTTATGGAATTAATTAAGGTTACATATTTTATTACTTAATGAAGTGACTCTTGAACCTCCATAACTTGAGGACAAGACTCTTCATTCTTGTAACCATTGCCAACTTTTATGAGTTTTATGAAACTTAAATGTGACTTTTCATATAACTTGAGGACAAGTTACAAAAACACATTTTAGAATCAACTCTTAGATTAAAATGGATTGAAAACACATAATCAATTAAATTTTCTATTAATCTAAGAAACTCATATGAACAAAGATAATTCACATCAAATTTTTCCAAGTAATTAGCATAACTTTTAAACTAATACAAAACAAGAATCTATTGACAATTATCTTTGAAATTGGATTAGCATGAACATTACCACATCAAAAACAAGTTTATAAGTTCTAAAACAACTTATGGTAATGTTCCTAGTCCAATTCCAGCCAAAACAGTCGAAGATATGCTGTCTGGGACACAAACTCATCGAGTTCTTATAGGAAACTCGTCGAGTTCATGCCTAAACACATGAACTCGTCGAGTTTATGGCCAGAACTCGTCGAGTTTTCTGTCTGGACAGATTCTCAGCCTTGAAAAATAAGTTTCATCAAGTATAATGAAAACAACCCTAGGCTCTGATACCATTGTTGGGTTTTGAGCATTCTAACACTCCTAAGTGTACATGCAACCCTAAATACCTTGGATCTATGTTTTCTCTAATATACATGCAAATGCTAATATTCCAAGGTATTACCCTATCTAGCATACAATCATAGATACTTGGGTAATAATATAGATATAATACATACCTTTTGTAGTGTAGCTGGACTCCATGGGGCTTAAGTGCCTAGTGCCTCAAATGTGACACCTCAAATGGCTCACACAACATCAAATGCTCTTGGAATAACTTAGAGAGAAATCCACACCTCAAGAAATCGGCTAGCCCTTCTTTCACACACACTAGTGACAATTTTGGTGAATAATATGATACTTATATAGTATGTTACAATTAGGGTTACACCATGTAAACCCTAATTGTCGTGACCTTTCGTTTCCATGACCCATGGGTTATGTAACCTCCATGGAGCATCCTATGGGTTTAACCCAACTTGATTATCCATGGAGCTTTGGCCCTCTATATAAGTTATGGATGATTTACACAATCAACCCATATATTTAATTAGTCTTCTTTTGATCACATAATTAATTCTAAATTAATTCTTGATCAATACTAATTAAATATTATTATTCTTATTATTAATATATTAGAACTTATAATATATTAATAACCATAAGTGTCTTATTTATCTCATTTAGTCTATCCAAGTGCATAATGCCATGCAACCCAAATGGACCATGCCTGGTCGGGTCAAGTACATACCAAATATAGTTATGAGTTAGACACTAATCCAATAGTTGGTGCATTTCTTGAAGATTGAAGAGATTGAAGTGAGGAGGAGGCTATAGATCCAGCATCTACCTTGTGAGAGCAACCATTTGGAGGGAAAAAGTCTTTACCTTGACCTCTTGTTTCTTAGATCTTCTCTCGTGGAGGTTTAGTGCATTTTTAGCCCATTTTGGAACCATTTTCGGAGTTAAGCATGATTTGAAGTTGTGACTTCAGATCTAGACACCTTAGGCCTCCTTGGGCCTAAAGATTCAAGATTTTTCAAGCTTTGGCCATCCTCCATGCCCTAAACCTTCTATTAAGCTTAGTTTTAATGTTTTAGACTAAGGGACTAGATTTGTAGTTTGGGGCTTTAGATTCGACTGGAAAGGGTTGAATGTGTTAAGATCGGGGAAATTCGACGAGTTACCTTGACGACTCGACGAGTTGGGACGGGTTTCCCTGCTTTCTGGATACTAAGCGAACTCGGCGAGTTGATGAGATAACTCAGCGAGTTTGCTAGGGTTTTACCCTGTTTTCAGAACACTGAAGGAACTCGACGAGTTACCAGATGCACTCGACGAGTTGGGTCAACATAGACTGTTGACCTTGACTGTTGACTTTGACGTTGGCCTTTGACTTTGGGCAAGTTAGTCCCAAGGGGTGCTTGGAGTAAAACAAATTATAATGAAGGAGATTATGTGATTAGGGTAAGGCCCGTAAGGGGGTTGGGGCCCAATTTGGAAGATTGGGCCATTTATGGATTTATGGCCATTATAGTATTGGGCTTTTGTTTTGGGCTTGGGCCTCATTTTTGGATCATACCCGGCTAGGGGTAGAATGGTCATTTTACCCCATGTATGGATTAGGGATTATAGTATTGAACCCAATTGCTAATTGGGTATATTGATTGGTATTGACAGCTCGGGAAGTCGGTAGGGCAATAGCTAAGGATGTCATACGGAAAGCTTCTGCATTCGAGGTGAGTCTTCTCACCATACCAATGGGTCTAAGGCACCAAGTGGCCCATTTTATGATATCTGGATTGTTGATTGATGATGCGTTATGTTAGTATAACATTTCCATGGAAGACCCGGGGGGTTCCCGTGGCAGTAGATTGAGACCATGTGGGGGTTCCCATGACATTTGGTGTAAGACGTTGGAGGGTTTCCATGGCATCCTGGTATATTTGTATGTTTAGCTTGTATGATATTTTCTTGGTAGTGAAGACCATGTGGGGGTTCCCATGGCAGTTAATGAAGACCATGTGGGGGTTCCCATGGTAGGAAGACCATGTGGGGGTTCCCATGGCAGGTAGTTAAGACCACGTGGGGGTTCCAGTGACACTAGGTATAATACCTTGGAGGGTTTCCATGGTGTCCTTATATGTTTGTATGCATGTTTTATGTGGTTTATGTAGCTGATATAGCTAATATGGTTTATGTGATTATGTGGATTATGTGGGGTATGCTCTGGGGAACTCACAAAGCTTCGTGCTTACAATTTTGTTTATGGTTTCAGGTATCATAAGTTTGGAAAGGAAGGGCCCGACTTGATCGCAATGCACACACCCATGTTGTCCGCAGTGAGTGATTTTGGGATGAACTCTGATAAATGTTTTCATTAGCGATGTTTTGGAATGTTTGGAATAAATGATATCTATGTTTTGACTATATTAAAAATGAAATTTTTACCCGTGATTTTTGGGTCGTTATAAGTTGGTATCAGAGCCTTGTTTTGAGGGATTCAGACATACTTTCGGGTGTGTCTAAACTCAAACTAAGGATCTGTAAAGTTTTCAAAAGAAAAATGTTTTTGAGGAAAGAGTTTTCTGAGATAAAAGAAGGATATGGTGCATGCAATCAGCCGAGCTCAAGTAAGCTTTCCTAGAATACCCCCGTATGTTATCTGTTATGACTTGAGTAGGAGAGATGGCTTATATGTTGTATGAGTTGGTAGACTTGCATGCTAGTGCTGAGTAGTCAGCGATAGATTGGCCTTAGCCTTGGGGGTATTGGATGCCATGCTAGAATGAGAATGATTTTTGTTATTGGTAACTGCTAAGTGTGCTTTGAAAATTATATACGGTTAGGATCTTATATCCTTAGAATAACTGATTTGGCCTTATTTCCTGTTCTGTGTATAATTTGCATGCATAAGGCAGTCGACAATGAGGGTGGATGTGGAGAGCATGAGTTGTGGTATGTGGGCTGAATGTCCTATGATAGTTTCACGGTTTGGAGATTACCCTAGGGAAAACCTAGGATGTGATTAGTGACAGGAGTTACCTGATTGAGAATTGTGTGTGTGGATAGACTGGCATGATTAATGTATGTTGGTTAGATTAACCGTTACCTGAATGCTGCTTTCTTTATGCTTTGTAGGATTCCTAGTGATGTGGATCAACTACTAAGTGAATATGTTAAGTCACATGCAGTCCAGGTTAAATAATCTAAGAGTGACGGAATTGACCCTATTCCACAGCTCTCGTCTGAGTCCAACCCTTCTAGGGTTGAGTCTTTTACGCGACATTGGTGGGAATCTTTCAACAGCCGAGGGCAGGATGAGGATGGGAACCTAAGAAAGCCTAGGATATGCTCCAGTGAGTTTAGTGGGGCGGTTCGGTGAAGTTAGGAACCTAGGGGGAGCCTAGGAGGTGCTTCGGTGGATATCGTGTTGCTGTTTAGCAGACATTTAGTAGATCATTGGAGTAGGTGGCTAAGAGGATTCGGGATGATTCTGGACGAAAGTATGGATAAGTGTGGAAGGTAGTGTTGGGCCCATCCTACTGAAAGCACAGGATCCATACTCGAATCGGGGAAAGTCTTGGAGAATCTAAGGAGCCTGGGAAGGAGAATTCTTGGTTATGCTCTGATCGTGGTGATAGCTGCTTTGCCAGATGAGGATGAACATGCATAAGGAAGGACCAGGGTTTTGTCCCGGCTCCGGTGGTGAGCCAGTTAGTGGAAGGACTGCCAGGATTTTGAGTTCGCCTTGGATCTCTTGTATTAGGCGGCAATGATTGATTGCGTGATCTATGGCGCTTTCGGGATTAGAAACAATGTCTTGGGAGTAGTTTGTAGCCCAGTTTAGGGCAGAGGTTGCTTCAGCTACTTGAGTTCAGTCGTGGACGATTAATCGGTTGAGTGTGTTAGGGTGCGAGACCCTGAATGATATGATTACTAGAGCCTGAGAGCGGGGGACTGATTTGAAGCACTTGGGAATGGGATCCAGATTCTGGCTTCGGCTCAGGAGCAGGACCTAGGCGGATCGATGTGCGATCATGGGAGTTCATCTCATTGGAGATTAATCGCAGAGTTTTGGAATGGACCTTGGTGGTATTTCGTTCACCCAAGGAAGGGATTTTGGGAGCTCTCGATAGTCGTCTCGGGGCCTTTCGGGCCGGGATTGTCGCAGGGCAGTTAGGGTCTCATCTGGACCCCAAAGCCCATGGATCCCTAGAACCTTTCTGGAAGAAGGATCCTACCGTTAGTTCCCGTCATTGGGATCAGAATGAAGTTTTGCACCATGTCGTCAGGATGGTCGAGGTAACTCAGGAGGAAGTGGTCAGGATTCCTTCACGATGTTTGTGAATATGCCATCTTCTACCACTTCAAGCGGATATCGAGAATTTGCATCGCTTTGGAATTGTGATAAGTTAGATCTCGGGTCGATTCTCTGCTATTGTCTGAGTTATCAAGGGTTGTCAGATGCCATTCTGCATGCCGAGGAGTCATTGAGGAATCTTCAGACGAACGTATCTTGCAGAGTGGGTGCCACGTGTACCGTTTTTGTTACGGGTCTTTTTTGGAATCTGTTAAGGGGTATGGCCTACTACAGGTGTAGCAGGGTTGGTCACATCAGCAGGGATTTCCCACAGGGGGCAAGCACGTTATACTTTCGTTGTGATCAGGTGGGCGACAAGGAGGTCAAATTTATGATGAGCAGGGAGCAGCGGTGAGTGCACCTGCTCCGATTATTTTAGAGGATCACTGACGGATGAGAGGATAGGGCAGGAGCCCCAGCAGAGAGGGGCCACACTTCGCAGTACCAGAGAGGGGAGATCGGAACTTCAGCAGGCGAAGGTGTGGGGTATGTACCCTTTTGACTTCCTTACAACTTTACCTTTATTTGTGGCAGTTATCTTGCATCAGCGTGATGTAAGCGTATCGTTGGGTAGTTATATCTATTTGTGGTTGAGTTATTTATATTCAAGAAGATTTATATGCCATATGCATACCATGAATCCTTGGTGGAGTAGTACGGGGTCGTACCCTTATAAGTAGCGGATTCCTAGTGTTCAAATGTCATCTTAGGTGTAGCCGAGGTTGGTTCAAGGGCTTGAATGAGGGAATTATCACTAGGTTTTAGTAGCCTTAGTATTTGTGCTTGCAAGGGCATTCAGGGTTGCCGAGGGAAGAGAGAGTTGTTGCTGAAGTTTTGGGTTAGAGTATCCGTCCTTTGGACTTCAAGATCTGAATGCGATATTAGTTTAAGCATTTGGAATCATTGATGTTGTTAGGATTCAAGAAGTGTTAGCTGGTTTTCAGGAATTGTGTTGTTTTGGGAAGGGTTACTTAGGGTGCACTAGCTTTAGTAAGCACCGGTCGCCAGCAGATTGATCATTGGAAAGTAAAATAGATTGGGAATCCTTCAATTTTCATGTGCTAAGCGGACTTAGTTGAATCTAAGTGGTGGAGAACTGTCCAAGTATCCAGGACAGAAGCAAGGGTGAAACTAAGATGCATTTCACATCCCCATCGAGGAAGGGAAGGCGGCCCTAGTGGTTATCTGAATGAAGAATTTTGCGGGTGGGGAGTTAGGGAAACTGAATGGTTTTGACGATTCTAACACTCTTAAGGTGTACATGCGACCCTAGAAACCTTGGATCTATGTTTTACTAAGATACATGCAAATTTGATTTTCCAAGGTTCTTAACCTAACTAGCATGGCATGGGGAACTTCGAAACTTAAAAGCTAGTAGGAGAACATACCTTTCTTGTTGCTTGGATTCCCTGAGAACCTTGTGAGCCTAGCACCTCAAGTGTGATGCCTCAAATGTTTCACACAACACCACAACACTTGGAATAACTTTGAGAGAAGTCCTGCACTCACTCAAAATCAGCTAGCCCTCTTGTTCTACACATAGTGCCGATTTTGGTAGCCCATGGGGTCCTTTTATAGTTGTGTCACAAGTAGTGTTACACCATGTAAACCCTAATTGACATGGCTTTTCATATTCCATGATCCATGGGTTTATAACCTCCATGAAGTATCCATGGAGCACCTCATGGATTTAGCCCAATCCAATAAACCATGGATCATTAGCCCACTATAAAAGATGGATGATTTACATAATCAACCCCATATATTTAATTAGTCTCCTTTTTTATCACCAAATTAATTCTAAATTAATTTTTGATCAAAACTAATTAAATAATATTATTAATATATTAGAACTTATAATATATTAATAAACCATAAGTGTCCTTTCTCTCATTTAGTCTATCCAAGTGTTGCAATGCCATGCAACCCAAATGGACCATGCCAAACGGGTCAAGTACATTCTAGAAATAGTTATGAATTTAGACACCTAATCCAACAGTCTCCCACTTGGATAAGTCTAATAACTATAACTGCACGAATGACTTCAGGAACCGATCAGCAATAGTAGCTCTTTCAAAGTCTCGCGGAACTGAGATGATGATGATACACCATTTAAGATAAGTGATCATATAATCCTTTGTTCTAGATATCAACCGGACAAATACATTGAACAATATCTTACTTATTGTCTAGCAGTTTGTTTCCTGATTTCCGATTTTTCTGACATAGAACTTAATCGAACACATCAATTTAGTTCTGACCGGGCCCGGTACATAGGTCATAACAAAATCATCGAGGGGCCTAGATATCGCTTCTAATCCAAGAAAGAACAGATAAACTTCGACTCGTATGCTTGTTCTACTACTTGTTGAATTATACACAAAGGCACGTTTTATAACATCGAGTTACCAATGGGTTTTCGTACAATCAATGTATAACCAACTCATAGTCAACAACTCATATCTCTAGCTTTGAAGACTTATATGATATTACCGTCTGACGATCACTCGAGATAAATTCCATGAAGTGATACAAGTGACCGTGGGTTGAATCCAATACTCAGAACTTATGAGCACTCATGAATGATGTAGCAACACTTTGCTATGTCCAATACTTTAGACATCTACAAGCCAACTTCATGATAGTCTTGATTCATATCTACTTCCAACATATGACCGACTGTGGAAAATTTGAATAATATGATATACCATAACATAATTATTCTGGAAGTCAAAACATGCAAAATGAAATGATAGTAAACGATTGACAGAAGATAGCAACTCTTTACTTATAAATAAACAACAAGTTTTATTTATCATCAAATGTCAATTACACTTTACAAATTTCAAAGCTATCTAATTTCTAAAACTAATATCATCCTTTAGCCCTATGCGCCTCGCATGCTGAAGATGTTTAACCCTACCCAGTCCCTTCGTGAGGGGATCTGCTAGCCACGAGGAGTCCTTCTTCTATTCGATGTCTGATGAAATGGTATTTTCTGTCGATGTGTCTGGATCTTCCGTGATCCCTTGGTTCCTTGGCTAAGGCAACTGCACTTTCACTATCACAGAAAATCTCCATAGGCTCCTTTATAGCTGGTACAACTCCAAGGTCTCCAATGAAGTTCTTTAGCCATATAGCCTCCTTTGCTGCTATATAATCTGATTCGCAAGTTGAATCAGCCACTGTCTCCTGCTTGGAACTTTTCCAAGTAATTGCTCCTCTGTTTAAGGTAAAGACCCAGCCTGACTGAGAGCGGAAATTATCCCTATCAGTCTGGAAGATAGCATCACTATACCCCACTAGTCTCAAGTCATCACTCGCACCGTGGGTAAGGACCCAATCCTTAGTCCTCCGCAGGTACTTGAGAATGTTCTTTACCGCAGTCCAGTGAGCCTTGCTAGGGTTCCCCTGATCGAGCCTACAACAGAAGCATACGGTACTCGACTAATCTCAGCTATCTCAGCTACTGTACTCGGGCTCTGAGTCTTACTCAATCTGGCGTTACTCTGGATCGGTAACTCTCCTTTCTTGGAATTCTGCATGCTGAACCTATTCAGCACCTTATCCAAGTTGGTACTCTGACTAAGTCTAATTAGTCTCTTACTCTTGTTTCTGAAAATCCTTATCCCTAGGATATAGGCAGCTTCACCAAGGTCCTTCATAGCGAAAAACTTCCCAACCAGGACTTCACTTCCTGCAGAGTTGGGATGCCATTTCCTTTGAGTAGTATGTTATCCACATACAATACCAAAAAGCTAACTATACTCCCACTAGCCTTGACATATACACAAGATTCATATTCGCTCCTCGAAAAACCAAACTCTTTGACTTTATCATTGAAACAAAGATTCCATCTGCGAGGTGCTTGTTTCAATCCATAGATGGATTTCTCAAGCTTACACACTTTATTAGGGTACTTTGTACTGACAAAACCCTCTGGCTGACTCATGTAAAAATCCTCAGCCAACTTTCCATTAGTGAAAGCGGTTTTGACATCCATTTTCCATATTTCATAATCATGAAATGCAGCAATGGCTAACATAACCCTAATAGACTTAATCTTTGCAACTGGTGAAAAGGTCTCATCATAATCAACTCCCGGAGTTTGAGAAAAGCCCTTTGCAACCAGTCGCGCCTTATAAGTGTGTACATTGCCATCCATGTCGGTCTTCTTCTTGAAGATCCATTTGCACCCGAATGTCTTACAACCTGGTACAGTGTCAACCAAGTTCCAAAATTGATTGTCATACATGGACTGTATCTCGCTGTCCGTAGCCTATTTCCATTTAGCAGCCTCAGGGCCTGCCATGGCTTCCGTGTAGCTGTTAGGTTCATCCAAACTTACCAGTGTGTTATCACTGATAAGTGTATCACCTTCCGCAATAATATGGAAACCATCGTAATGCTCAGGTGCATTCCTAACTATCGTGGAACGCCTCAGAGGTACAGACTCGTCAGTCGGATAAACAGTAATTTCCTCCAGGTTGATTGCTAGGGTTTGAGGTTCCTTCACCACTTGACTCTTGAATTTCTTTAAGGTCAATTTTCCTCCCATTGTTTCCTTGGCTTATGAACTCTCTCTCTCTCTCTCTCTCTCTCTCTCTCGAAAGACTCCTCTCCTTGCTACAAAGACCATATTATCACTGGGTCTGTAGAAGAGGTAACCAAAGGATTTCTGTGGGCAGCCGATGAAAATATACCGCTCACTCCGAGGTTCGAGCTTATTGTGAGCCTCGCGCCTCACGAAAGCCTCCCAACCCCAAATCTTGATGTGATCTAGCTTGGGAACTTTTCCAGTCCACATCTCGTGAGGTATTTTGGCAACCTTCTTTGTTGGGACTAGATTAAGGATATGGGCGGCAGTCTCTAAGGCATACCCCCAAAATGAGATTGGTAGCGAAGCTCAACTCATCATGGAATGAACCATGTCCAACAAGGTTCGATTACGCCTCTCCGCCACACCATTAAGCTGTTGTGTTCTGGGAGGTGTCAATTGTGAGACAATCCCACATTCCTTAAGATTGTCAAGGAACTCTGTACTAAGATACGCACCACCTCGATCGGATCAAAGCATCTTAATGTTCCTACCCAGCTGATTCTCCACTTCCTGTTTAAACTCTTTGAACTTTTCAAAGGTTTTTTGACTTATGCTTGATTAAGTAGACATATCCATATCTACTATAAGCATCAGTAAAAGTCACATAGAAGCGGTTAGCATCCCTTGTGGCGGTTCTGAAGGGTTCACACACATCAGTATGTATGAGATCCAACAAACCTTCACCCCTAGCACAATACCAGTGAAGGGTGACTTTGTCATTTTCCCAAGCAAACAAGATTCACAACTATCATCCGACTTTAGCTCAAATGACTCTAAAACTCCATCCTTTTGGAGTTGGCCTATGCGTTTCTTGCTTACATGTCCAAGACGATAATGCCATAATGATGCTTTATCCAAGCTAGTGGAAGAATCAATACACAACACATTATTTCCTAGGTTATCTACGACCGACACAGTTTCATATACACATCACAAGGTAATGCTTTAAAATAAAGGACATTATTAAAGAAATCGTTAATACCACCACATTCATTATCAAACGAAAAGGTAAAACCTTGTTTGTACAAACCATGAAAGGAAATAATATTTCTCGCTATTTCAGACAAGTAACAATATTTATTCAAATCTAATGTTAACCCACTACTTAGCAACAAGGAATAAACTCTAATCTTGGTCACAGGTGTAACTTTCCTATTCCCCATTATCAAGTTTATCCTCCCATGCTCCACATTCTCACTTCTTCTTAGTCCCTACAAATCAGAATATATGTGAATACCACAACCTGTATCAAGGACCCAAGAGTTAGAATAGAGTGAGTTATTAGACAATATAGTGTAAATACCTGCATGGTTTAGTTTCACTTTACCATCCTTAACATCTTGCAGATACTTTGGGCAGTTTCGCTTCCAGTGCGACTTTTCATGGTAATAGAAGCATTCAGCCTCTTTAGGGTTAGCAGAAGGAGTGATAGAACCTCTTTTGGTTCCACTCGAAGAGGAGCCATCAAGGGAATTTCCCTTGGTACCCTTCGAAGGGCTCTTCCTCTTTAGGGTTAGCAGAAGGAGTGATAGAACATAGGCGTTGGTAGGAGTAGAAGCAGTAACAACCGATTTACCTTTAAGACCAGTTTCGGCGGTCTTTAGAAGTCCTTGAAGTTTGCTGAGTGTAACTTCCTCCTTGTTCATGTGATATGTCATTTAGAATTGATCATAACACGAAGGTAAGGAGTGAAAAATGATGTCAATTGCCAACTCCTCAAGGAAGTTCACATTCAATTTCAGCAAACGGTCCACGAATCTTTTCATTTTCTGCATGTGGCCCGTGATGGGTTCACCATCCTTCATCCGTGTTGTTATCATGGAGGAGATGATGTGATACCTCTCTTGACGAGCACTTTGATGGTAGCGGTCCATCAAATCCTGCTGCATCTCAAAAGGGTAATAGTCCTCATAGGACTTTTGGAGCTCGGCTGTCATCGTGGCCAACATGATACATGCCACCTTAGTAGCATCTCTCTCATATGCTTGGAATTCAGCGACCTCCTCTAGAGTAGCAAACAACTCATCAAGTTGCTTAAGCTCCTTGTCGAGGACATATTCCTTGTCCTCATACCGAGTGACCATCCTGATGTTCCTGATCCAATCCAAAAAGTTGGATCCATCGAAGATGACTCTCCCACAAAGTTTCATGAGAGAGAAGGAGCCGGTAGGGTTTGAGCCAGAAGCAACATTGTTGGAAGACATCTGAAAAGAAAGAAGGACAAGTTTAGACTAGATATAAAGATTGTCCTTAATAAGACACCCAAATGTAATATTAAGGCTAGGACCCAACACAATATTTTATAACTTAGAAGAGGGATGCCATAATCTAAGCTATAAAATATTTAAAGATAGGTGAATGACGATTCACCAATTTCCACCATGAAAAACGAAATAAATTATTAGGTTTTAATTTGTTTTGAAACTCCTAGATTCTTTTGAAATTCATTGAACTTTTCAATGGCATGTTTCAATCTCGATTGTACCCTTCAGGTTTTGTGACTGGGATGCCGAGGATCACAAAACAAGGTGTGAATCAACCATGCAAATTACTTGGTACTCTTAGTGTTTATCACCTAACCGATGTGCCGGTTAACCACACACGCTCTACCGATCTATGATAAACCTTAAGCCACCCTTTGCCTACCTTGTTAAGTCTATGTTAGAGTGCCGGTTAACCACACACACTCCACAAACGACTTAAGCAAATTCCAAAATGTAATTTCATGGGTTAGCACGTTATTCACATTTTCCTAAAGTAACTAAGATTGAGAATTTATAAAAACATTTAGTTACTTTGTAACCATCATACTTTTAATGAGGATTTAAAGTCATTTTCCTACCTGTTCGACTAACGACCCTCCACCAGTCACGGAAGCGGTGGGTGAGAGTGGACACCCATTAAGCTGCCATTTTATAGGCAACAACCTTATACCCGCCTTATAGACCGCCTTCGTGAATGAGGCCTACTAACGGTAAAACAGCTTGATCTTATGCATACATACATATATATATATATATATATATATATATATATATATATATATATATATATATATATATATATATATATATATATATATATATATATATTATTAACTTATAATATTATAAAGTATAAGGGTTGAATTTTAACTTTTAAAATTCTAGGGCTTGGACCTAAAGTTTTAAAGGTGACTTTACATGTTCCAAAACTTGAGGGCAAGTTTTGTAACTTTCAAAACTTTTCAACTTTCATAACTTATGAGTTAATGGTTTATTAAAATGAGAGACTCTTCATTTTATGTAACCTATGTGTTCATTAATGGACTTTAAAAGAAAGACTTTTGGTAATCCATAACTTGAGGACAAATTATGGATTCCATTAAAACACATCAAGATGAAGAATTAAACTAACAAACTATTTGCAAATAATTCCTATGATCTTCTAAACTCATAAGTGTATGAACATTCATATCAATAATTTCAAGAATCATAAATAACACATACAAAACTTGAAATTTGATAATAGCCATTGTAAATGGATTAGCATAACCATTACACCATCTAAAACAAGTTTTATAAGACCAAAACAGTTTAGGGTAATGTTTCTAGTCCATTTCTAGTAGCAAAACTTGAAAATCTGCATTCAGGGCCTCCTACTCGTCGAGTGCACGAACCTACTCGATGAGTAGGATGAAATAACACATGGACTCTTCGAGTCCCCCCATGGACTCGGCGAGTTCATGTTGCAGAATGCAGAAAACTTGAGTTTTTTCAACAATTTGCATCAAGTATCAAGAAAACAGGCCTAGGCTCTAATACCACTGAAGGGTTTTGTCCATTCTAACACTCCTAAGGTGTACATGAAACCCTAGAAACCTTGGATCTATGTTTTACTAAGATACATGAAAATTTGATTTTCCAAGGTTCTTAACCTAACTAGCATGGCATGGCGAACTTCGAAACATAAAAGCTAGTAGGAGAACATACCTTTCTTGTTGCTTGGGTTCCTTGAGAACCTTGTGAGCCTAGCACCTCAAGTGTGATGCCTTAAATGTTTCACACAACACCACAACACTTGGAATAACTTTGAGAGAAGTCCTACACTCACTCAAAATCGGCTAGCCCTCTTGTTCTACACATAGTGCCGATTTTGGTAGCCCATGGGGTCTTTTTATAGTTGTGTCACAAGTAGGGTTACACAATGTAAACCTTAATTGGCATGGCTTTTCATATTCCATGATCCATGGGTTTATAACCTCCATGGAGTATCCATGGAGCACCTTATGGATTTAGCCCAATCCAATAAACCATGGATCATTAGCCCACTATAAAAGAATGGATGATTTACATAATCAACCCCATATATTTAATTAGTCTCCTTTTTGATCACCAAATTAATTCTAAATTAATTCTTGATCAAAACTAATTAAATAATATTATTAATATATTAGAACTTATAATATATTAATAAACCATAAGTGTCCTTTCTCTCATTTAGTCTATCCAAGTGTTGCAATGCCATGCAACCCAAATGGACCATGCCAACCGGCTCAAGTACGTTCCAGAAATAGTAATGAACTTAGACACCTAATCCAACAGAAACTCCACAGAATTTGGATCGCGTCTTCTTGACGTCTGATAGAAGGCTTTGGGGAAGGGAACCAGGTTGGGTTCCAGTCAGTACTGAGTCCATTTCGGATGTTAGACCGCATGAGTGCACAACGTTAAGATGGGTTCAGATTGGTAAATGAGCGATTGGGCCATTGGCAGCGGTTGAGTAGTGTGGAAAGTGTTGTAAGAATGCGGGGGAGCCGTAGCATTCACTAACAGCTGGATAGTGTGGAAAGTGTTGTAAGACTGCGGGGGAGCCGTAGCATTCACTAGCAGCCGGATAGTATGGAAAGTGTTGTAAGAACGAGGGGGGATGTAGCATTCACTAGCAGCCAGATAGTGTGGAAAGTGCTGTAAGACTGTGAGGGAGCTGTAGCATTCACTAGCATCCAGATAGTGTGGAAAGTGTTCTACGACTGCGGGGGAGCCGTAGCATTCACTAGCATCCGGATAGTATGGAAAGTGTTGTAAGATTGCGGGGGAGCAGTAACATTCACTAGCAGCCGAATAGCATGAGAAGTGTTGTAAGAATGCAGGATAGTCGTAGCATTCACTAACAGCCAGATAGTGTGGAAAGTTTTGTAAGACTGTAGGGGAGCCGTAGCGTTCACTGGCAGCCAGATAGTATGGAAAGTGTTGTAAGACTGCGGGGCAGCTGTAGCATTCACTAGCAGCCAGATAGCATGAGAAGTGTTGTAAGACTGCGGGATAGCCGTAGCATTCACTAACAGTCGAATAGTGTGGAACGTGTTGTAAGACTGTGGGGGAGCAGTAGCATTCACTAGCAGCCGGATAGTATGGAAAGTGTTGTAAGAATGAGTGGGAGCCGTAGCATTCACTAGCATCCAGATAATGTGGAAAGTGTTGTAAGACTGTGAGGGAGCCGTAACATTCACTAGCATCCGGATAGTGTGGAAAGTGTTGTAAGACTGCGGGGGAGCCGTAACATTCACTAGCATCCGGATAGTGTGGAAAGTGTTGTAAGACTGCAGGGGAGCTGTAGCATTCACTAGCAGCCAGATAGCATGGAAAGTGTTGTAAGACTGTGGGATAGCCGTAGCATTCACAGATTCTTTCAGATGATTTAGGCCAGGCTAGTCCAGTTCGCAAGGTTGTGGGTAGGCCACAACTTAATTAGAATTAGGAAACGATAGGTCGTTAGAGACCGCAGATGAGGTAAGACTACAATTGTTCTGGTAGCACTCACTTTTCACATTGGATTTGAAGACGACAGATTGTCGTACTATTTTGATCAGATGCATCAGAAGGATTAATGGAGCCATGAGTGGCGGTATAGCTAGGGAAGTTATGACTAGATGAAGTATCCTTTGGAGGTCGCATGGGGCGAGTGTGAGGTTTCTCGTTAGTTCAAAAACCGGGTAGGAATCCGATATTCTGGATATGGGCGTTCTGCATCTTGTTATGGTAAGTGAATTCATTCAGTATGCAACACCGAGATAATCAGGACTGGAGATGTTTGTCGGTCAGTCATTCCTGGAGGAAAATTATACGGTAAAATTACAGCGTGGACGGTCTGTTAGGGAGTTAGACCAATGTAAGGTGTCAGGATCGGGGAAGGAAGAGGTAGTTTTCTGCTTGAGACAAAGGAGTTATCCTTCATCAGAATTGGGGAAGGTCTGGCTTGGATGGGTTTAGTTGCCTTGGGGAGGCCATTGGACGATCGGGGTGATAACTGTGTCCCTCGGGATGTCGGGTGTCGGTATTCGTTGGGTTCAGAACGGGTTGCTGATTATTGGTAAGAGTTGAATACTCAAGTTTCATCATGGTTGAAGTGCTCTCAAGGCTTCACCATAAAGGAGTGACACCCGATTTGGGAAGCAGGGCTGAAGGCTAGGTATAGTGATTCTGTCAGGATTTGGCCCCGATGGGCAAGGGGTGCATCATGTAGGATGGTGGTGGAAGCTCAGAATGATTCATAGTGCCTACCATGTTTCATCCATGAAAGTGTTTGGACGACAACTCTACTATGCTTCCCTATAGTCGATATTCAGGTAAAGGAGCGCCTGACTCATGGGAGGAAGTTAGTGCTAGTTATCGAGCAGAAAATGCAGGCCATGAGAAACTAAGGTAACAAGATTAGTAAAGGTGTAGTGGGAAACATTAGTCGGGTCATAGTAGGTAATGGAAGTCGTGGGTATGGGGCGTGAGCAGCAGCCGAAGGATAAGATGAGGAAGCATTTTCCAGACCTTTTGCATTAGAAAACTTTGAGGACGAAGTCTATTTCAAGTGGGGGAGATTTGTAATGCTTGATTTGTATATTATTCAGTTTTCAACGTTTTTAGAGTTTTTGACTGGGACTCGACGAGTTAGGGAGCTCCAACTCGTCGAGTAAAGATCATTTTGGACGCGGGACTTAGGGTATAATCGACGAGTTGGAATGCCCAAACTAGACGAGTAGACGCTGTAAAGGAAAACTCGAATTTCCAGGGTTTTGTACCCTATTTAAAGGACTTATGGATAATTTGTGGCCTCCCTCATCATCCTTACAGCCCAGAGAATCTCTAGTTCGAACCATATACCCTCTTGAGTGTGTGTGGGAGCCTTGGAGACTGATTTTGGTGATTGTTGGTGCATTTCTTGAAGATTGAAGAGATTGAAGTGAGGATGAGGCTATAGATCCGACATCTACCTTGTGATAACAACCATTTGGAGGTAAAAAGTCTTTACCTTGACCTCTTGTTTCTTAGATCTTCTCCCATGGAGGTTTAGTGCATTTTTAGCCCATTTTGGAACCATTTTCGGAATTGAGCATGATTTGAAGTTGTGACTTCAGATCTGGACACCTTAGGCCTCCTTGGGCCTTAAGATTCAAGCTTTATCAAGCTTTGGCCATCCTCCATGCCCTAAACCTTCTATTAAGCTTATTTTTAGTGTTTTAGCCTCTTAAGGCCTTACATGCGCGTAAAGTTAGCAACTTTACGTGATATTTAAGTCCTAAGATGTCGCACCCCCAAACCAGAATGACGGAAACATTCGGGGGTGGATGACTTCACATAGTATCATAACAGTTGAATATTTGTAAAGAAAGTAAACATAACCATCATAAATATAATTTAAAAGTTACATTGTTGCATGTGATACATGTCTCAAAAGAATATTACAATATGATGATTTAATAAGTTTTGAAAACTGATGCGTTAGCGTTCCTTCTCCAAAAGCTGATGTTTTACCTGTATTACTGAATCCCTGAGAAATACAAGTAGTTTTGAAAAATGTCAACAATTAAGTTGGTGAGTTCATAAGCGTTTTTGTGCTAAAATTGTATGTCTTTCGATAAAAAATAATAACTGAGCGTGGTTCTAGAAAATCCAATATTTTCCATGTATGTGTGGTAGTTTGAAAAGTTCCGAAGACTGGAATGCATAAGTATTTTTCATACTAAAAATGGTGTAAGTGGATTTATACATATATAATGTAATTACTGATGCATTTAATAGTCTCGTAAATCAAAATGTTTTCATACTCCATGCGAGTTTTATAACCATGCTATTGACCTAGACTGCCTGTAACAACGTTCTTCAGGCGTTGAAGTGTTATGACGTTTGTCACCCCAGACCTGCCGGTCTAACTGTAGCTAACAGTTTAGGTGTGGGATTGTGAATCCCGTATAGATCTATACACAAGTATCACGCTCTCCCTACAAGAGATTATGGTTTATAATACAAGACTTGAAATGCGTACTTGAGAGTACGGTGAAGCCAAATGTCTCACAAAATTTAGTATCAATAGATTTACAGAATGAAAAGTCCATCTTTCTTGTAAATGTAAGTATTTCCTTTTTATAGCATTTCTGTAAAAATGTCATGAATAACTTGTAAACTATACCCATTATAGTTTTTCGAAAGTGTGTTCCATTTGGTGATAAAGCTCGGTGTAATACCAACTTTGCATGTAAAGTGTAACATTGGTAGTAATACTGTTTAACATTTATAAACAAAATGTAGGTAAAGTATTTGAAACCATATGTAATGATGCGTATTTTAACATAAGTTTTTCTTGTGTTTCACTTGTATTCCCCTCCCCCCCCCCCCCCCCCCGTCCCTAAAACATGAAAAAGACGTGAAAATGTAGGGGTATGAACTCACCTGGAAAGTGTGATGATTTGATGAAAACGAGACTTTACTCGGGCAGCACTTCGACCGGGAAGTGCTAAGTATATCGGGCGTTTCAGAGTTTCGGGCCTTCGTCAGGGCTTGGATATGTAATCGGAGTGTCGGGGTCGTCTCGGGGTGCTTAACGCAGAGTAAAAGTGGGAGAGAAGATAGAATTGAGCAAATAAAACCGAAACCATCGGTTTCTATTTATAGGGTGAAATTTCAGGACTCACGTCGTGAGCATGGGATAGCCCACGTCGTGAGTTTGGTCCGTAGACGCGACGTCTGGTGATCTAACTCTGGCACACATCAGTCATAGACTCACGTCGTGAGTCTCTAGCTCACGTCGTGGGTCTTCGGATAAGATTGGTTTGCGTGCCCCAAACTTCAGAAATTCATATCTCTCGCATACAAGCTCCGATTTCGATATTCTTTATATCCACGCGTAGGTGAGCTTATGCTCTACAACTTCCATTTAGACTCCGTCGGCTAATTCTGATTTAAGTTTTTGATATTATATTTTTAATAGGCCAGGACAGGAAAAGTCCGTTAAAAATTCATATCTTCTTCATCTGACGTCCGTTTTCGTCTGTCTTTTTACCGTACTTATACTATTGTCGGGATCTTCGATTTTTGTTAAGGTTGCATCGGCTAAAAGTCGCTCGATCTCTACTTCCAGCTTTTAGCTGTCTACTGCTATATCCGAAACATAGAAAAATCATAACTTCCTCATATGAAGTCAGATTTGGACGTTCTTTTATACACGTTTACGGTTTAACTATGGCTAAAAAGTATTTTATTGAAATTTCACTTTGTCACACCCCCGAACCAGACGGCGGAAACGTCGGAGGGCTCGCGTGACTTAAATTGAAATATCATCACTATCAATATACATGAAACATAACATAAACATCACCATGCATTAATACATTACAACTGACCTTGTTCACATCAAGTACGTTGTCTAAATATTACATATCCATATCATAAATTGTTTGAGAGTTTTCAAAACATAACATCCTAACACACTTGGTATTGTTCTTCAGCTTATCTGATACCTGAGAATACAAGTTATTTTGAAAACGGTCAACATATATAATGTTGGTGAGTGCATAAGCAAGTTTGATATAAAAATGCTTTGTATTTTTTGTAAAACCCAGAAAATCCGATATTTTCTGAAACGACAATTGTTTATACAAAAGGTGTGATGATCTATAAGTATATGCGTGAATGATTTCAAAACGTGTAAAAATGATATGTTTCCCCATGATAAATTCTTGCATTATAGTTATTGAAAGTACAAGTGGATAATGTTGTTTCGGCGGAAAACCCGATGTTTTCCGATAAAATAGTATGATCGTTTTGTATTATTGTATCGTCACAACGAATGAATATGATTTCCCATGATTACTTAGATGGTATTGGATCTCTATGTGAGTCGTTATAACCATGCATGATAATGACTAGTTCGTCTGTCTTGGCATTCTAGCGAACTCCGAAATTGATCTTAAGATTTTGTCACCCTAGACTGGCCGAGTCTAACTTTAGCGAACAACTTAGGTGTGGGGGAGTCACCCCCGTATAGATCTATTCACAAACTCTCGCTCTCCCTCCAGGAGACTTTGATTATAACTACACACTACGACCGACACTTATTGGTTAACCAAATGAATTTGATTAACCTTGATTTACGACCTCATTTTGTTTACTTGAATAAAAGATAAGCCTAACAGACGAGGAGAATAGGACTACTAGGCCCTACTAATTACGTATGTTATTTAAGGCTGTCGAGTATACGAAAGACGCATTGGCCCATTTCACATATGATTTATTTGGACCTTACTAGCAATGCTAATGGGCCACCGAGGCCCAACAGCATGTAAAAGCCATTGAGGGTCCCTTAAGCATGTAATCGGGTCACAGGAGGCCCAATAACATATATTATTTATGTTAGGCCCAAAAGTCATGTTAATGGGTCACGAAGGCCCAATAAGCATGATTAGAATCTTTCAAGCCCAACAGTTAGAATGTTACTTGTTTTGTATAGTATTAGTGTCGCGAAGTTGTTTAATCGATATGTCGTAATAATCACCAAATTGTTTTATAATGATTCATAGATTTATAAAAATAGATATTTTTCTATTTAAACTCATAAGTTATAAAGTTTTGTATATTTTGACCCAATTATTTTATTATTAACATAATTGACCAAAAATATTAGTTTGACCTATTCTGCTCCTTATTTTGGTAAAGCTGGCAATTTTTAGCCCTTTTTATGAAAAATGACATATTAGGTCCTTGAACTATTTTTCTTGACATTTTTAGCCTAAACACTTAATTAAATAATGTTTTATGCCCAAAATTTTATTTTGGATAGTTTCAGCCCCTTAGTTAAAAGATTTGCATTTAAATCCACACTTTTCGTAATTTTTACAATTTTTACCCAAAATCCAAAATCTTTGCATTTTTAGTCCCTTTTGATAAATAAGGCCATTTTAACCTGTGAAATAGGTTTATTTACGTTTATAGACCCTGTTTCGAGAAAATTTTCCAATTCAGCCCCCTTAAATTTGAATTTTCGCACTTTTGAGCCTAAATAGCCGAAAAGCCCAAATTTTAGCCCATTAGGCTAAAATTTACATTTTTAGTCCTTTAAAAAGCCTAATATTGATAAAAACTCCTATTTTAGCTGTTTTGACCTTTTGATCCTTGTAGAAACCGTGAATGACATCTTTTTCCCCATTTTTTGTTTATTTATCAAAAATAGTCCAAGAAGATTTCTAAGAGTATAAACACCAAAAACTTTGTTTAAGGGAATGATCTAACAAGAGAGTGAAGCTATGAAGCTTGGATGTGTAAAGACGTACACAAGATTGACAACACTTGATGAAGACTCTTGAATCCAAGCCAAATATTCGAGAATTTCTTGAAGGAAGGAAGGAGATGGCCTTAGAGAGCAATGGAGAGAATTTTTTTGTGTATTGTGTGTGTGTGGTGTGTCTTCGGCCGAAACAAGAAGAGAGGAGGGAGAAGAGAGAGTGTGAGGTGATAGGTGCATGGATGTATGTGATATTTGCATGGTTACATGGCTGATAATGTGGAGGTGGCACCCCAAGTCAACTCTCCCCTTAATCTCTTCTTTTATTGTTTTTTTTTGTTGTATGCTTGGGCCGAAATGGGCTAAGGAAGGAGAAAGGAATCACTTTGGCCCATTCTTGCCTTGGCTCGAGCTCATGAGGCCTATAAGGAAAAATTACGGCCCATTGGGCCCTTAGGGTAGCTCACGACCCAATTTTTACATAAAAGAATTGATTTATGGCCCATTAGGCTCATTGGATTTGTTATGGCCCAATAAGGCCCATTAAAGATAAACTAGTCCATTTTAGGCTTATAAGGCCCAAAAAGGCTAAGTCTCATGAGAGTGGGTCAATGAGAGCCCATTTAAGAGTTCTAAGCTCAAAATAGTCAAGTTGGAAGTTTATTGGCCCGTTAGGCCCAATAAAGAAATCCTAGTCCATATTGGACTTAAACCGGGATTTTTAGGGTTTCCAACCTTTGTTGACTATTTGAGTGTTTGTATAGAGCGTTTGATGGAATTTTTTTGTCATTTAATAAGTATCATACATGCTTTCAAGTTTTAGTTACAATGTTATCCTTGTTAATTGTTTACAGAGCATCAGAATTCCTAGTTGTGACATCATCCCCCCGTTAGAGGGAATTTCGTCCCGAAATTCTTTTTGAAGCTAGATTGGAGAATGCGAGAATAGGTGAGGGTACTTCTGCTTCATCTGGTCTTCGCGTTCGCATGTGAATTCCGGTCCACGTTTCGCGTTCCACCGAACTTTCACAATCGGAATGCGACTTTGCTTTTACGCTTCACTTCCCTGTCCATGATTTCAACTGGTTCCTCGATAAACAGGAGATTTTCGTTGATTTCGATTTCTTCCAATGGAATGACGAGAGTTTCGTCAGATAGGCACTTCTTCAAATTGGAAACATGGAACACGGGGTGTACACTGCTGAGTTCAGCAGGTAGTTGTAGTCTATAAGCCACTGGACCGATTCGGGCAAGGATCTTGAATGGTCCAATGTACCGTGGGTTTAGTTTTCCCTGTTTCCTAAAACGAATCACCCCTTTCCAGGGAGAGACTTTTAACAACACCCGATCCCCGACTCGGAATTCCAAGGGCTTTTGCCGTTTATCAGCGTAGCTCTTCTGTCGGTCTCGTGATGCTTGAAGTCGAGCTTT
Source organism: Lactuca virosa (assembly GCF_052849685.1). Lineage (NCBI taxonomy): Eukaryota > Viridiplantae > Streptophyta > Magnoliopsida > Asterales > Asteraceae > Lactuca > Lactuca virosa. The sequence continues at coordinate 365,549,987 of NC_136433.1, read as the reverse complement.
GATTTGAATTATCTTCTCTGTCGTTCCTCGTATGATTTATGGTCCTGTTGATGCATTGCTTGGTGTCTGTTCTCTTGCTAGTTGAGTGTCACCTACCTCAGCCCAACACAACGGTGATCTACATTTACGTCCATATAAGGCTTCAAAAGTAGCAACTTTGATGCTTGAGTGATAGTTGTTGTTGTACGAAAACTCAATTAAAGGCAAGTGGGTATCCCACGACCTTCCAAAGTCTATCACGCATGCGTGAAGCATATCTTCAACCGTTTGAATGGTTCGCTCAGTTTGACCATCGGTTTGTGGGTGGTAGGCAGTGCTCATGTGGAGTTGTGTTCCCATAGCTTTCTGAAGCGATTGCCAAAAGCGTGAAGTAAATCTACTATCTCGATCTGAGATGATAGATATTGGTATTCCATGGAGTCTCATAATTTCCTTGATGTATATTCTCGTCAATCGCTCCATCTTGAATGACTCCTTTATTGGCAGTAATGAGTGGATTGACAACCTGTCGACTATTACCCATATGGTATCCAATCCATCTGTTGTCTTGGGTAATTTGGTCACAAAGTCCATAGTAATCCTTTCCCATTTCCACTCGGGTATTACCGGTTGTTGTAATAGTCCCGAGGGCTTCTGATATTCTACCTTCACTTTAGCACAAGTGAGGCACTTGCTAACGTAAGTGGCAATTTCTGCGTTCATGTTAGGCCACCAATACTGCTTCTTGATATCCAAGTACATTTTATCTGAACCCGTATGGATGGAGTATCGTGTCTTATGGGCTTCATTCATGACTACTTCTCTGAATCCCCCAAGTTTAGGGATCCAAATTCGGTTCATGAAGTAATATGCTTCGTCCTTCTTGACTTCAAAGTTCTTTTCCATTTCACGTAACGCTTCGCTTGTTCTGTTTTCTATCTTCATGGCATCGAACTGGGCTGCTTTGATTTTCGAGGACAGATGGGATTGAACCGTTATCGAAAGAGTCTTCACACGACGATTTGAGTACTCCTTTCGACTCAAGGCATCAGCTACCACGTTAGCCTTGCCTGGGTGGTACTTGATTTCGCACTCATAATCGTTTAGTAGCTCAACCCATCTTCGCTGCCTCATTTTTAACTCCTTTTGATTTAAAATGTGTTGGAGGCTCTTGTGGTCGGTGAAAATGGTGCACTTGGTACCATAAAGGTAGTGCCTCCAAATTTTCAAGGCGAAGACCACAGCTCCCAATTCGAGATCATGGGTGGTATAATTCACCTCATGTGTCTTTAGTTTTCGGGATGCATAAGCTATCACCTTTCCACGCTGCATGAGTACACATCCTAAACCTTGATTCGAAGCATCACAGTAAACTACGAAGTCCTCAGTTCCCTCTGGTAGTGATAGTCCTGGTGCACTACAGAGGGCTCGCTTCAGAGTTCAGAAAGCAACCTCCTGCTTTTCTGTCCATTCAAATGGCACACCCTTTCGTGTAAGCATGGTAAGTGGCTTGGCTGTTTTGGAGAAGTTCTGAATGAATCTCCTGTAATAGACTGCGAGGCCTAAAAATTGACAGATTTCTATGGGTGTCGTTGGGACCGCCCATCATTCTATGGCTTTGACCTTAGAAGGGTCCATATGTATCGCTTCTTGACTGACAACGTGACCCAGAAAGTTCACACTACCGAGCCAGAACTCACACTTAGAGAGTTTTGCGTATAACTTTTCGGTTCGTAGGTTTCCAAGATTTGTCGGAGATGTCGGCCATGCTCCTCTTCGCTTCGAGAATAGACTAGGATATTGTCGATGAAAACAATGACAGAATTGTCGAGGAATGGTTGGCATATTCGATTCATCAGGTCCATGAATGCGGCAGGGGAATTCGTTAGACTGAAGGGCATTACAACAAATTCATAATGTCCATAGCAAGTTCGGAAAGCGGTTTTGGGGATATCCTTTTCCCGGACTTTGATTTGGTGGTATCCGGATCGCAGATCTATCTTAGAGAAGTAACTTGCACCTTGGAGCCGGTCGAATAGATCGTCGATTCGCGGAAGTGGGTAGTGATTTTTGATAGTGAGCTTATTTAGTTCTCTGTAATCAATACACATCCTAAAGGATCCGTCCTTTTTCTCAACAAAGAGGACCGAAGCTCCCCAGGGTGAGAAGCTAGGTCGGATGAATCCTTTGCTCAAGAGTTAGCTACGTTGGCTTGACAGTTCTTGCATCTCCGCAGGAGCCAACCTATAGGGTGATTTGGCAATGGGCGTAGCTCCCGACACAAGGTCAATTCGGAACTCGACTTGTCTTTCTGGGGGTATCCCCGGAAGATCTTCAGGAAAGACATCCGGGAAGTCGCAAGCCACTGGGATGTCTCGAATATTGACCTCTTTCTTGAGCTTATCCACTATGTGAGCCAGAAACTCCAAGTCCTTCTTTTGTAGACACTTCTGTGTCTTAATGCACGAGATGAGACGAAGGTTCGTACTGGGTTTGTCTCCGTATATAACTAGGGTTTCGTGGTTAGGGAGATGAAGGCGAACGGACTTCTCGCAACACATAATTTCCATTAATAATATCCGTACTTGATACATGAAAATTTGCTCTAAGGAGCATACATAAGGGTACAAAGTTCGGCAGTATAACGACTCTATGAGTTGTGTAATCACTTAAACATGGAGTCGGTAGTACATAACATGGATCATATAACATAATACTGTCGAAAGATACGGCTTGTTCCTCTTATGGTGAGGCCTATATAGAAAGTAGTAGAGCAAGTCCTAACAGTAGAGGTGACGATGACACTCAATCGTCGAGCTGACGTATCAGGAGTTCAGCCAGTTCATCCGCCTCTTGGGTGATTACCTCTACCCTTTTCTCGACTCGTATAGCCCTTGCTTCGGCCGTGAAAAGTTGAAGCTTGAGGCTGATAATTGCTTCCTCGAGAGAGCGTAGATAGTCTGTATCACCCTTCTGAACCGTGCGGGGATCTGATGGGGCTTTCGATAGGTGGGGTTCACTACGTGCCTCCTTTACGTCCTTCTCTTCATCTAATTCCTGGTCAGATTCGTCATATTCGTAATCAGTTACCACATATTCTTCCTGTTCCACTGCGGGTCCTACGTCGTGTGCTGCCCCTCGTCCTTCCTCGGGGTCGTCTTCAATCATTCCGTGGTCCACCAAGACCTGGTGAAACTGAATGCCTTGATGCTCCTCTTCCATGGTGACTGTGATGAGGAACATGTAAGGAGAGTATATAAAGAAACTATCATTATTCCTAAGATATTTTTAGTTGTTATAAAATTGGATTGATGTTCTCCTCCTGTTTAACCAGAGGGTATACCTTAGGTTTACTGACCATTGCGATCACCCCAGGGCATGTGATAGTTGTATTCTGAAGAAATGTAGTTGATCAGGCTACATTTATCCCTAATACAACCGTAAACAGTCCTGGCTTAACAGGGACGTCAGATTTTTCCCAATCATATTCTTTGATTTGTTATTATGTTCATTTTTCTAAATCGCACAAGTAAGAGTGTTTATTATTATATTTTATTTGTTTTGTTCAGAGTTATTTAGTCCCTCTCTGGGTTTATAGTTGCATATCAATGTGTGGTTAGATATGCCAGTTCACTATAAACAGAGCTCTGATACCAACCTGTCCCACCCCCGAACCAGACGGCGGAAACGTCCGAGGGCTCGCGTGACTTAAATTGAAATATCATCACAATGAATATACATGAAACTTAACATAAACATCACCATGCATTAATACATTACAACTGACCTTGTTCACATCAAGTACGTTGTCTAAATATTACATATCCATAGCATAAATTGTTTGAGAGTTTTCAAAACATAACATCCTAACACACTTGGTATTGTTCTTCAGCTTATCTGTTACCTGAGAATACAAGTTATTTTGAAAACGGTCAACATATATAATGTTGGTGAGTTCATAAGCAAGTTTGATATGAAAATGCTTTGTATTGTTTATACAAAAGGTGTAATATTGATATGTTGGTGAGTTTATAAGCAAGTTTGATATGAAAATGCTTTGAAAATCCGATATTTTCTGAAACGGCAATTGTTTATACAAAAGGTGTGATGATCCATAAGTATATGCATGAATGATTTCAAAACGTGTAAAAATGATATGTTTCCCCATGATAAATTCTTACATTATAGTTATTGAAAGTACAAGTGGATAATGTTGTTTCCCCGGAAAACCCGATGTTTTCCGATAAAATAGTATGATCGTTTTGTATTATTGTATCGTCACAACGAATGAATACGATTTCCCATGATTACTTAGATGGTATTGGATCTCTATGTGAGTCGTTATAACCATGCATGATAATGACTAGTTTGTCTGTCTTGGCATTCTAGCGAATGCCGGAATTGATCTTAAGATTTTGTCACCCTAGACTGGCCGAGTCTAACTGTGGCGAACAGCTTAGGTGTGGGGGAGTCACCCCCGTATAGATATATACACAAACTCTCGCTCTCCCTCCAACACACTTTGATTATAACTACAGACTACGACCGACACTTATTGGTGTCGCCAGTTATTACTCACTTAATCCAAATGAATTTGATTAACCTTGATTAACGACCTGATTTTGTTTACTTGAATAGAAGATAAGCCTAACAGAAGAGGAGAAGAGGACTACTAGGCCCTACTAATTACGTATGTTATTTAAGGCTGTCGAGTATAAGAAAGACGCATTGGCCCATTTTGCATATGATTTATTTGGACCTTACTAGCAATGCTAATGGGCCACCGAGGCCCAATAGCATGTAAAAGCCATTGAGGGTCCCTTAAGCATGTAATCGGGTCACAGGAGGCCGAATAACATGTATTATTTATGTTAGGCCCAAAAGTCATGTTAATGGGTCACGAAGGCCCAATAAGCATGATTAGAATCTTTCAAGCCCAACAGTTAGAATGTTTACTTGTTTTGTATAGTATTAGTGTCGCGAAGTTGTTTAATCGATATGTCGTAATAATCACCAAATTGTTTTATAACGATTCATAGATTTATAAAAATAGATATTTTTCTATTTAAACTCATAAGTTATAAAGTTTTGTATATTTTGACCTAATTATTTTATTATTAACATAATTGACCAAAAATATTAGTTTGACCTATTCAGCTCCTTATTTTGGTAAAGTTGGCAATTTTTAGCCCTTTTTATGAAAAATGACATATTAGGTCGTTGAACTATTTTTCTTGACATTTTTGGCCTAAACACTTAATTAAATAAATTTTTATGCCCAAAATTTTATTTTGGACAGTTTCAGCCCCTTAGTTAAAAGATTTGGATTTAAATCCACACTTTTCGTAATTTTTACAATTTTTACCCAAAATCCAAAATCTTTGCATTTTTAGTCCCTTTTGATAAATTAGGCCATTTTAACCTGTGAAATAGGTTTATTTACGTTTATAGACCCTGTTTCGAGAAAATTTTCCAATTCAGCCCCCTTAAATTTGAATTTTCTCATTTTTGAGCCTAAATTGCCGAAAAGCCCACATTTTAGCCCATTAGGCTAAAATTTACATTTTTAGTCCTTTAAAAAGCCTAATATTGATAAAAACTCCTATTTTAGCTGTTTTGACCTTTTGATCCTTGTAGAAACCGTGAATGACATCTTTTTCCCCATCTTTTGTTTATTTATCAAAAATAGTCCAATAACACATTTTATGTTGTAGTATGTTTATTATAAACTTTGTATGGTAGTTTATCTTGACATGTTAAGTGAAATATATCCTAGATCACATATTTTTCCTTCTTGAACTATAGATCTCGAAATATCTTTCATTTTTAGCACATATTTACCACATAACACAAGAAATCACACATAACATACAAATACACATATATCTTCACATTTTACCTGTATTCTCCCCCATAAATGATATGAAAACCTAAAATAGAGGGGTATGAACTCACCTTAGGTTTGTGGGTTCGGTTTTGAAGAGAGAGATGGAAAGATGAAGTGATTTTTGGCCCTAGCAAATTCCTTGAGTAGATCTCGAACTCAAGAAGATTTCTAAGAGTATAAACACCAAAAACTTTGTTTAAGGGAATGATCTAACAAGAGAATGAAGTTATGAAGCTTGGATGTGTAAAGACTTACTAAAGATTGACAACACTTGATGAAGACTCTTGAATCCAAGCCAAATTTTCGAGAATTCCTTGAAGGAAGGAAGTAGATGGCCTTAGAGAGAAATGGAGAGAATTTTTTTATGTATTGTGTGTGTGTGGTGTGTCTTCGGCCGAAACAAGAAGAGAGGAGGGAGAAGAGAGAGTGTGAGGTGATAGGTGCATGGATGTATGTGATATTTGCATGGTTACATGGGGGATAATGTGGAGGTGGCACTCCAAGTCAACTCTCCCCTTAATCTCTTCTTTTACTGTTCTTTTTTTGTTATATGCTTAGGCCGAAATGGGCTAAGGAAGGATAAAGGAATCACTTTGGCCTATTATTGCCTTGGCTCGAGCTCATGAGGCCCTTAAGGAAAACTTACGGCCCATTGGTCCCTTAGGGTAGCTCACGGCCCAATTTTTGCATAAAAGAATTGATTTATGGCCCATTAGGCTCATTGGATTTGTTATGGCCCAATAAGGCCCATTAAAGATAAACTAGTCCATTTTAGGCTTATAAGGCCCAAAAAGGCTAAGTCTCATGAGAGTGGGTCAATGAGAGCCCATTTAAGAGTTCTAAGCCCAAAATAGTCAAGTTGGAAGTTTATTGGCCCATTAGGCCCAATAAAGAAATCCTAGTCCATATTGGACTTAAACCAAGATTTCTAGGGTTTCCAACATTTGTTGACTATTTGAGTGTTTGTATAGAGTGTTTGATGGAATTTTGTTGTCATTAAATAAGCATCATACATGCTTTCAAGTTTTAGTTACAATGTTATCCTTGTTAATTGTTTACAAAGCTTCAGAATTCCTAGTTGTGACACACTTTTTACACTTGACAGTGTTTTACCGGTTTTGTCGCGAATCTTTGATTAGTCATAATTTCTTCGTTATATCTAGGATTTTTGTGTTCTTTATATTTATGTACATCATGATACGATATCGAAGATATTATGTACCTCAATTGAGACTTTTGATTATTTTGAAAATAGATTACAATATTGGACATTAGATCATTACATTGTCTTGAAATATCGGGTTTTCACATCATCCCCCTGTTAGAGGGATTTTCGTCTCGAAATTTAATAGAATTCATGGACTAGGAAAAAGATGCGGGTACTTTTGTTTCATATGATCCTCGCGCTCCCAGGTGTATTCGTATTCAGGTCCTCGCTTGGCATTCCAACGGACAATCACAATGGGTATGCGACTTTGTTTAGTTCTTTTAATTTCCCGATCCATGATTTCTACTGGATCTTCTACGAAGTGGAGACTCTCGTTGATTTCTATTTCGTCCATAGGGATGACGAGGGTCTCATCAGACAAGCACTTCTTTAGGTTTGACATGTGAAAGGTAGGGTGTACGTTATTGAGTTCTAGCGGTAATCGAAGTTTGTATGCCACCGAGCCGATCCTGGCAAGGATCTCGAATGGTCCAATATAACTAGGGTTTAGTTTCCCATGCTTTCCGAAACGTATTAATCCCTTCCAGGGTGAGACTTTAAATAGTACGCGGTCCCCAACTTGGAATTCCAAGGGTTTCCGTCTTTTTTCCGCATAACTTTTTTGTCTGTCTCTTGAAGCCTTCAGTCGTTCTCGGATTTGGACAATTTTCTCGGTAGTTTCCCTTATGATTTCCGGGCCAGTGAGTGTGTTGTCGAGTACTTGACCTCTAGCCAGTTGCGTGTCACTCACTTCAGCCCAGCACAGAGGTGATCTGCACTTGTGGCCATAGAGGGCTTCAAATGGAGCAACTTTGATGCTAGTGTGGTGGCTATTGTTGTACGAGAACTCGACCAACGGTAAATGGGTATCCCAAGCCTTACCAAAATCGATCACACAAGCTCTTAGCATGTCTTCTAAGTTTTGAATGGTTCTCTCACTCTGACCGTCAGTTTGTGGGTGGTAGGCGGTACTCACGTCTAGTCTCGTTCCTAAAGACCTTTGTAGTGACTGCACGAACCTCGAGGTGAATCTACTATCTAGGTCCGAGATAATGGATATTGGTACACCATGCAACCGCACAATCTCCCGGATGTATGTTCTAGTTAGTTTCTCCAGCTTGTTTGTTTCGTTTATTGGTAGGAAGTGCGCGAATTTGGTTAACCTGTCGACGATCACCCAGATGGTGTCAAGTCCACCCGCTGTCTTGGGTAACTCGGTTACAAAATCCATGGTTATCCGCTCCCACTTCCACTCGGGTATCTCAGGTTGTTGCAATAATCCCGAGGGCTTTTGGTACTCTACCTTGAGTTTGGTGCAAGTTAGACATTTGCCTACATAGGTAGCGATCTCGGCTTTCATGTTTCGCCACCAATACAGTTTCTTGAGATCTAGATACATCTTGTCTGAACCAGGATGTACAGAGTATCGAGTCTTATGGCCTTCATTCATGACAACATTTCTGAATCCGCCAAACTTCGGCATCCAGATCCGATTCATGAAGTAACGAACTCCGTCATCCTTGACTTCAAGATTCCTATCCATACCTTTTAAGGCTTCCCCCGTCACATTTTCGGATTTCAAGGCTTCTATTTGGGCTTCCTTGATTTGTGTGGACAGGTGTGAATGGATCGTCATGGTTAAGGATTTCACTCGGCGGCCCGAGTATTCCTTTCGGCTGAGGGCATCAGCTACTACATTTGCTTTTCCGGGATGATAACGAATTTCACATTCGTAATCGCTTAGTAGTTCTACCCACCGTCTTTGCCTCATGTTGAGTTCCTTTTGATTGAGGATGTGCTGAAGACTCTTATGATCGGTGAATATTGTGCATTTCGTGCCGTAGAGATAGTGTCTCCAGATCTTTAGAGAGAAGACGACTGCTCCCAGTTCGAGATCGTGCATGGTGTAGTTGACCTCGTGCATCTTAAGCTGTCTCGAGGCGTAGGCGATGACTTTTCCTTGTTGCATTAGAACACATCCAAGGCCCTGGTTTGACGCATCACAGTAGACCACAAAGTCTTCTGTTCCTTCTAGCAAGGATAATATAGGTGCGCTGCATATGGCTCGCTTCAGTGTTTGGAACGCAGCGTCTTGTTTTTCTCCCCAGCTGAAGGTTACACCTTTCTGAGTCAGGGTGGTAAGTGGCTTAGCAATCTTCGAGAAGTTTTGTATGAACCTTCGGTAATACCCAGCAAGGCCCACGAATTGTCAGATTTCTGTTGGAGTCCTTGGAGTTGACCAGTTCTCGATTGCCTTGATTTTGGAAGGGTCCACGTGTATCCCTTCCTTGCTGACCACATGACCTAGGAAATCTACTCTCCGAATCCAAAATTCGCACTTTGAGAATTTTGCGTATAGCTTCTCTGTCCGTAATGTTTCCAAGACCTGTCGGAGGTGTTGGCTATGTTCCTCACTACTCCTTGAATAGATGAGTATATCGTCTATGAACACGATCACAAATTTATCCAGGAAGGGACGACATACTCGGTTCATCAAGTCCATGAACACCGCCGATGCATTTGTCAATCCGAAGGGCATTACTACAAACTCATAGTGACCATAGCGAGTTCGGAATGCCGTCTTGGGAATGTCTCCTTCCAGAACTCGCAGCTGGTGATACCCATATCTTAAATCGATCTTTGAGAAGTAGCTCGCTCCTTGAAGTTGGTCGAACAGATCGTCTATGCGTTGTAGGGGATATCGGTTCTTGATTGTGAGCTTGTTCAGTTCCCGGTAATCGATTCACATGCGAAAAGATCCGTCCTTCTTCTTTACGAACAGAACCGGTGCTCCCCAAGGTGAGAAGCTCGGTCTAATGAATCCTTTGCTTAGAAGCTCGTTCAGCTGGCTGGATAATTCCTGCATTTCTGCCGGTGCTAGACGGTACGACGATTTTGCTACGGGGGTAGCTCCGGGAATCAAGTCTATTCTGAACTCGACTTGACGTTCTAGTGGGACTCCTGGAAGATCTTCAGGGAAAATGTCGGGGAAGTTGTAGACTTCCGGAATGTCTTTAATGTCTTTCGTTTCTCGTTTCTTATCTACCACGTGGGCTAGGACGCCATGATATTCCTTGCGCAGGTATTTTTGGGCTTTGACGCAAGAGATGATTTGTAAATTGGTACCGGGTTTGTCACCATAAATAACAAGAGTTACGCCACTTGGCAGATTTAGGCGAACGGCCCTTTCGTGACACAGTATGTCGGCATGGTGAAGGCTTAACCAATCCATACCGATGATGACATCAAAGCTTCTTATAGTGATCAGCATTAGATCGATTTGGCAAAAGTGTTCATTTAGAGCTAGAGTACAACCTACATACAAATCGTTTGTGCTTTCTGTTTTACCGTTTGCCATTTCTACGGTATATATCTTATTGAGTAATTGGGGTGTTTGGTCAAGTAAGTGTTTGAATTTATGACTCACGAAACTTCTCTCCGCACCACAGTCAAAGAGTATGCATGCATAAATGTTGTTGAGGAGAAACGTACCCGAAACCACCGTGGGGTCTGCTATTGCTTCGTTCTACCCTATTGCCAACACTCTTCCTACGCCGCCACCATTCCTTGCCTTAGGGTAATCTCTCTTCTAGTGCCCCCTTTCCCCACACCTATCACACGCTTGGCCCACTCCGGCACCAGGGACTTGGGCGATTGGTTGCGCCGGTGTCTTACAGAAACGACCAGTGTGCCCGTTCCTATTCCAGTTTTTACAGTGCATTTCCCGGTAATTTCCGTGGTGATGGTGTTTACACTTGTCACACTTTGGTAGGTTCCCAGCATATTGTTTTACTGGCGTAGGGGTAACAGGAACAGCAGTGGGGGCAGTAGCGGCATGGACCGCCACTATCTATTGTTTCTTGGAAGGTTCTTGCGAAGATTGACCTTTCCTCTTATTCCAAAACTTCTTTTTGTTGTTGTTGTTGGCATTGTTGTTGTTGTTGTTGCTTCCTCTGGTTGGTTCTGGGACGACGGTCATGACTTCTTGGTAGACTCCATGATCAACGAGGGACTGTGCCAGTTGTTTGGCACTATCGTACGTCATGGGTTTGGAAGCTAGCACAGTTCCTCGAAGCTGGGGCGACAGCCCCCAGATATACCTTTCCTCCTTCTTGCTTTTTAGGGCCATCATCCCCGGGCAAAGTATTGTCAAGTCACTGAACCTATTCGTATAGGTTGTGATGTCCGAGCCCACCATAGTAAGGCCCCAAAGCTCCTGTTCGAGTTTCTGAATCTCGCCCCTTGGGTAGTACTCTTGGATTAGCATTTGCTTCAGGTTTTCCCAACCCCTGGAGTTAGCCACCACCAGAGTTAGCGACTTAACATGGTCATTCCACCATGTTAGGGAACATTCGGAGAAAGTGCAGGCATCAAATTTTACTTTGCTCCCTTTTGGACATGAGCAGATCTCAAAGACTGCTTCCGTTTTCTCTATCCATTGAGATAGAGCCATCACTCCCCCAGTCCCATTAAAGGTTATGGGTTTGTTGTTGGTGAAGTCCTTATAAGTACATTCCCCAGAACGACCCTGGTTTTAACCATTAGTAGAGCTATTCATTCCTCCTCCTAATCCGTTGTTACTCATTTGTGCCATTGTTGCGCTTACGGCAGCTGTTATAGCAGCCTGAAAGGTAGCAGCGTCCATTGATGGAGGTGGTGGTGGTGGTGCTTCTGTAGTATTGAAGCGTCGCGGATTCCTCCTTGGTGGCATGATTCTGCCATAAGTTAAAAGACGACATCTTGATAAGTCTTCAGATATGGTGATAGGGAGTCCTAGTATTATTTGCTTTATGTTCTGGACATTTTAGAATTTGTAAGATAATTGCCAAGATGGAAACTTACAAGATAAGTACATGATTTCTTAGTATCTTTAGACATAAAAGAAAATACTCGAGGAATTTATAATGCGTGTCAATCTCATTGATATTAATATTAGATACAACGATCAGGAAAATTTGACCTTACATAGGTCTAGGGTATATCAATGAAGGTGGGGAAAATTTTGACAACGCTTAGCACCTACGCTCACTCGATAAACCTAATATATAACATAGTGCTAGTAGTACGCGTTCTACTGTGAACGGTGGTACGCTGTGGACCATGGTATGTGGTTGTGGAAGTCTGAGCTCGGGCTACTTGACGTTCAGCCTTGACGATGTAACATCCCAAGTTCGGAACAAGAAGTGAAGGGTGCTAAGTGTAAATAAAGGAAGGGACTCGACGAGTAGGTATGCTTACTCGCCGAGTCGGAGCGGGTTTGGATCGCGAATTAAGTGACCAACTCGCCGAGTCGGAGGCTTGGACTCGACGAGTTGGTGCTGGAATGAGAAAACCCTAATCTTAGGGTTTGCACCCTATTTAAAGGATTTTATGTCCCTCTTCTAGCCTCCTAAACCCCCAGAGAGTTCCAGAAAATCCTAATTTCGTGTGTGGCTTCATTGTTGAGGAGATTGGGGCTTGGAAGAGGAAATTGGTGGAAGGAGCTTGATAAATTGGAAGCTAGCATCAAGGGGCTTGTAAAGATCTGGGATCTACATCAGTTTTGGGCACATCTCTGAGGCAAGGAGCCCTTATATTAAGCTATTTCCTTTTTGGTTCATCCTTGGTGGTTGTTTTGGGAGTTCTTTAGCTTGTTTTGAGATCTATTTCGGATTTAGAGTTAGATCTGAGGTTGCTACTCCAGATCTAGACTCATGATGGCCTAGGATGTCATAAAGCTTCAGTCTTTGAGTTGTTGGTGAAGCCCCTTTGTCTAAAACCCAAGTCCTAGTGTGTTTTGGGCCTATATCTCCTTGGTTTCACGTAAAGTTTGCAACATTATGTGAGGGTTAGGATGTAGAAGAGTGGATCTATGGATTGGAGCCCCTACATGGCTCGAAAAGCCTCTGTATGGATTGAGAACTGAAGAGACTCGGCGAGTCACATGGGTGTACTCGACGAGTTGTATGAACATGTGCATGGACTCGGCGAGTTGGAAGAACAACTCGGCGAGTCTGTTGAAGATTGCCTTGGACTCGGCGAGTCTGTTCTTGGACTCGGCGAGTCAGGTCGCAGAACCCCAAACCTCTTCTGGTTAAGGCGCAGATTAGTGAGTCGAGGGGTGACTCAGTGAGTTGGACAGGATGGGACTCGGAGATCGTTGGACTCGACGAGTCTTGGGGTGACTCGGCGAGTTGAGTCGTGTTCTAAGAGTTTTCAGAGTATAAGGACTCGACGAGTCAACGGGTTGACTGGGCGAGTAGGGTCAGTCAGGAAGTTTGACTTTGGCCTGGACTTTGACTTTGACCTTCAAGGGTATTTATGGAATTGGTTCTTTGGTAGTGTTCTGTGGTGAAGATCGTGTCGGTGGTCGGAGCAGCTTGGTCTTATATTTCCAGTTGGCAATTGCAGGTGAGTTATCCTCACTATATCGACAGGGTCTACGGCACGAAGGTCGGCGTTTATCGGATGGAAATCTGGGTATTGTTGTTATGTTATTGCTTTGCTAGATCTGCATCCTGGTATTTAGGATGATGTTATGTTAGTGACCTGCTTAAGGTCGGTACCCGGTATATAGGGTAATGCTATGCTAGTGACCGGTTAGGTCGGAATCCTGGTTAGGATGTTGATATGCTATGTGATCTGTTAGACTGATAGTTTGGTTAAGGATTTGTTATGTGATGAATTGTTTTATGTGCACATGGTTGTTTGACGGGGGTTGGGTTGAGGCGGGTCCTGCTTTGTGCTGTAGGCCAACATACCCAGGGCGAACCGGATATTCCGAAGGCCCAGCGAGCGGTCCGGATAGGCTAAAGGCCCCAAGAGGGTGGACCAGACGTGCCGAGACTCGGAGAGTGGACCAGGCCGATTGAAGGCTCGGTGTGGGTGGACCAGTCATACTGTAGACTCAGAGAGTGGACCAGGTGGATTGAATGCCCGGTGCGGGCGAACCAATCACACTGTAGACTCGATGTACATGGCTGGACTCGGAGGGTGGACCAGGTGGACTGAAGGCCCGGTGCGGGCGGACCAGTTACACAGTAGACCTGATGTGCATGGTTATTCTATTTGTGATATGTTATGAGTATGTTTATGTGTGGTTGGTATTTTAGGGGTAAGTCACTAAGCTTTCGGGCTTACAGTTTCAGTGAATTGTTTCAGGTACTTCAAGAGATCGTGGCAAGGCGAAGGCGTGATCGTACCGCTCCTCATGTTTTATGATTTATGTGACATGGTTCTGGGGATACTCTGATGTTTAAACTATTTTGAAAACAAGATGTGTGAACTTAATGGTTTTTGAATGAAATAAAAATGTTTTAATTTGGCTCAATTTTTATGGATGTTACAAGTTGGTATCAGAGCCTTGGTTTGAGTGAATTGGAGGAACATTCGTGTGAATCCAGTCTCAAATCAAGGAGAGATTTTCGAAAAAAAAAGTTTTCAAAAGGTTTTCAAAACAAGTAAAGGAGGACGCAGAGGGTACGATCAGTCGGAGCCAGTAATTAGACCCCAAAATACCATACAAGTTACTGATTATGTGATATGTTAGAACATCATGCTAGTACTAGGCTAGGGATCTTCAGGAATTTCATGATAGAATTGCCTGATTTGTGATGCCTCTTAGCCTAGGGTTTTCTTGATATGAGATATTCGGTATTCCTCTAGGGATGAGGATTGAGTGCTTGCTATGTATGTTTGTGCTTAGGGCGTTGTGGTGATACTTGAGACAAATATGGTTAGGTGTGGAAGGTAGTATGGGCCCGTACTACTGAAAGCATAAGACTCATTCGCGTGTCAAGGAAGTCACAACCCCTAGGTTGTTGGTTAGAGGTTAGTTCTCGGAGGATATGCGAGGTATCGGAGGATCTTGTTGCTATATTGTAGTATGGCGGATGCGAGGCGTGTCATGACTGGATCCGGATCGGGATCAGGACAGGGTGAGCAGGAGGCCCCAGTGGCACCTGAGATTATCGGCCAGGAGGGGCCAATGTTGACAGAGGAGCGGGTCAGGGAGATCATCCGCGAGGAAGTGATCGAGATTGTCCGGGGTCAGATCCCGGAGTTGTTTGGGACTATTAAGTCCGCTATGAGGGAGTACTTCGATGATCGTTATGCAGCTCTTACTGAGACGTCCGCCGCGGCACCTACATCGGCTGTAACAGCGGCAGGGGGAGGAGCCGGTCGGGGCTTTCAGTATCGCGATTTCGACAATACGAAGCCCCTACTTTCGATGGAGTTCAGGATCCGATCGTTGCTATGAGATGGTTGTCAGACGTGGAGGGTTGTTTCTTTACGTGTTCATGCCTTGCAGATCAGAGGGTGAGGTGTGCTATGAACCTTTTGAGGTTCGGGGTGAAGGATTGGTGGAGGTTGACTATGGGATCTTATTCTGATGCGCAGCGGGCTGCGGTTTCGTGGGATCAGTTCAGGGAGATGTTCAGTACTCGTTATGTTCCGCAGGTTGAGAGAGAGAGAGGTTGGCTTAGAAGTTCCTGGAGCTGAAGCAGGATTCGGAGTCGGTGACGGAGATCACCAGGATGTTCACTGAGAGGGTGATGTTTTGCCCAGAGTTCGCGTCGGAGCAGGCTCAGATGTCCCGGTATCTGAGTATGCTCAAAACGGATATTAGACAGTTTGTGTCTACGCAGAGATGTGATACCTTGTTAGAGTTGCAGGAGGTCGCCAGGCGTCGTGAGTTGGAGATTGAGTTACAGTTTCGGGAGCAGAGGCAGGCCCCGGTGCAGCCGCAGCCGGCGCCGAAGCGGTTCAAAACCGTTGACTCCAGGATTGGGGGTTAGAGCAGCCACACTTGTGAGAAGTGTGGGAAGGGTCATACCGGAGTCTGTAGGGTCGGTGGTGCATGCCGTAAGTGCGGGAGAGAGGGGCATTATGCGAGGGATTGCCGTCAGACAGCCCCGGTACAGGATATGAGGATTTGTTATCACTGCCATCAGGTTGGACACTTGAGAGCCAACTGCCCACAGTTTGCTGCAGGATCGGTGCAGGCTCCAGCACCGGCCACTTTGAGGATAGATGATCGGAAGGTCGGGTATATGATATCTTTGCTGGGTATGGCACATGCGATGTGAGAAGTGTTCAGCTGAGATTCAACTTTCCTGGAGTTCGGGTGTGCGATGGCGGAAGGGTTATTCGATGAAGGTTACTCACTCCCGAGGGAGTCAGTTCATGGTTAAGAGGGAATAGATGGAGTAACGACGATTGAGCTATGTCGATTTTGGGCATCGGTGGTTGGTAGTCGGTGCACTAAGTGGGGGAGAATTGGAAAATTCTCCGGTGAAACAACATACATCCACGGATGGTTAGCTGTTTGGATTTCAACAGTGTTTTGCTGAGGGTGTGGATCGGTGAGAGCAAGTGGTAGACAAGTGGGGCGGAGCACAGACTATGGTTTTCGGAAACGGTGACTGATTGTTGTAAGGCCTAGGGTTAGGCCGGGAATTGAGTATATGGAATGGAGCTGGAGTTCGGAACCCCAAGAGGGCTAGACCAGTATGCATGGGAGAGATTCCCGGGAAGGATGGTTCGGGGTGACGTACGACAATGTGGAGCGGTCCGGATAGACTGAAGGCCGGAAGGCGTACCAGTCAGACCGAAGGCTCGGGGAATGGTCCAGACAGGCTGAAGGCCCAGGAGGGCGGTGCAGACATGCTGAAGGTTCTGAGAGTGGTCCAGATAGGCTGAAGGCCTGGAAAGGCGGTCCATTCATGCTGAAGACTCTATATGTGTTAGTGGATCGGTATGTAGAGAATGAGTGATTATGTCGCCATGCAATGGTAATCGATATGGTCTGGCCCCAAGTATTGATCATGATGATGAAGTTGGCTGGAGGCCGTGCTTGGGCCTTGTTAGTATGTGATCGGATTCGAAGTATATGGGAGTTCAAGAATAGCAGTTGCTCTACATGGATAATGTAGAGTGGAGTTTCGCTCAGTGGCACTTATAGGTGCGGTAAGGGTTGTTGAGTAGATTTCCTGGAAGGGAAAGGTATGTAGCTCCGGAAGGAGTGTGGGTCCTCCTAAAGGAAGGCAGTGGAGTAAATGGATAATCAAAGTGCTTCAGTTAGTGGTAGTAAGCACTGGGATTGCACCGGATGTATGGAAGTACGTACGGGTTGGCTGCTCGTTGAGGTGGTGGCAATGTTGAATGATGCGCATGCATGTTCTCAGTCTCCTTGGGAAAGGAGGAGGTTAGTGGTTCCAGATTGGAGATCTGGACAAAGGAAGATGAGACAGCAGGTTAACAAACTCGGGAGTAGTCTGGACCAGTGCTGAGGACTGTATAAGGATATTACAGTCGGAGGTCAAGGACCTATAGATCGTGATAGGGAAGTGTGAGTGGGTTGTACTCTGTTGTATCGAACCGAAGGGTTCGAGGGTGACGCAAGGACAGGGTCCTTGGTTCCGAGTAGGGTTGTGGTCATGAGCTTTGGATGTAGTGGTGTTTCATCCTAGGGATAACTGGACCATCATAGGCGTGCCTGGTTTTCCAGCCCGAGGCTGTTTGGGCCAGGTACGATGTGTATGAACATTATGGCTGCGTGTTCAGGAGGGTTGCTCGGAAGCTGTGAATTGTTTCATCATGTCAGCACGGTAGGGGATTCGACCCAGGGAGGAAACGGGATGAGTTTCCATTGGTGCAAGTTGATAAAGGTAGCGCCAGTTGGGCGAAAGATAGTGAGCTAATACTGGGTCAAGACCCGGTGGTTTAGAATGGTATCCATTTTTCGCAGGTGGCGAATGAATACGTAAGTCGGAAGTAAGATCGTGTCTTCTGGTGGCACTTAGTTGATGAGTGTTGTTATCTGAGAAAGGAAGCCGGTGGCCGGCTTGAAGCGGTTATCAGGACCCTGCAAGGGGAGAGATGAATTTTAAGGATTCGATAGCAGTGTTTGAAGGAATCTGGGTCGGGTAAGATCAGTGGATGCATTGTGGGAGTATCATCCGGAAGTTGGTGTTGCCGCAGGCTTCGAGGACGAAGCCTAATTTAAGTGGGGGAGAATTGTAACATCCCAAGTTCGGAACAAGAAGTGAAGGGTGCTAAGTGTAAATAAAGGAAGGGACTCGACGAGTAGGTACGCTTACTCGCCGAGTCGGAGCGGGTTTGGATCGCGAATTAAGTGACCAACTCGCCGAGTCGGAGGCTTGGACTCGACGAGTTGGTGCTGGAATGAGAAAATCCTAATCTTAGGTTTTGCACCCTATTTAAAGGACTTTATGTCCCTCTTCCAGCCTCCTAAACCCCCAGAGAGTTCTAGAAAACCCTCATTTCGTGTGAGGCTTCATTGTTGAGGAGATTGGGGCTTGGAAGAGGAAATTGGTGGAAGGAGCTTGATAAATTGGAAGCTAGCATCAAGGGGCTTCTAAAGATTTGGGATCTAAATCAGTTTTGGGCACATCTCTGAGGTAAGGAGCCCTTATCTTAAGCTATTTCCTTTTTGGTTCATCCTTGGTGGTTGTTTTGGGAGTTCTTTAGCTTGTTTTGAGATCTATTTCGCATTTAGAGTTAGATCTGAGGTTGCTACTCCAGATCTAGACTCATGATGGCCTAGGATGTCATAAAACTTCAGTCTTTGAGTTGTTGGTGAAGCCCCTTTGTCTAAAACCCAAGCCCTAGTGTGTTTTGGGCCTATATCTCCTTGGTTTCACATAAAGTTTGCAACTTTATGTGAGGGTTAGGCTGTAGAAGAGTGGATCTATGGATTGGAGCCCCTGCATGGCTCGAAAAGCCTCTGTATGGATTGAGAACTAAAGAGACTCGGCGAGTCACATGGGTGTACTCGACGAGTTGTATGAACATGTGCATGGACTCGGCGAGTTGGAAGAACAACTTGGAGAGTCTGTTGAAGATTGCCTTGGACTTGGCGAGTCAGGTCGCAGAACCCCAAACCTCTTCTGGTTAAGACGCAAATTAGTGAGTCGAGGGGTGACTCAGTGAGTTGGACAGGATGGGACTCGGAGATCGTTGGACTCGACGAGTCTTGGGGTGACTCGGCGAGTTGAGTCGTGTTCTAAGAGTTTTCAGAGTATAAGGACTCGACGAGTCAACGGGTTGACTGGGCGAGTAGGGCCAGTCAGGAAGTTTGACTTTGGCCTGGACTTTGACTTTGACCTTCAAGGGTATTTATGGAATTGGTTCTTTGGTAGTGTTCTGTGGTGAAGATCGTGTCGGTGGTCGGAGCAGCTTGGTCTTATATTTCCAGTTGGCAATTGCAGGTGAGTTATCCTCACTATATCGACAGGGTCTACGGCACGAAGGTCGGCGTTTATCGGATGGAAATCTGGGTATTGTTGTTATGTTATTGCTTTGCTAGATCTGCATCCTGGTATTTAGGATGATGTTATGTTAGTGACCTGGTTAAGGTCGGTACCCGGTATATAGGGTAATGCTATGCTAGTGACCGGTTAGGTCGGAATCCTGGTTAGGATGTTGATATGCTATGTGATCTGTTAGACTGATAGTCTGGTTAAGGATTTGTTATGTGATGAATTGTTTATGTGCACATGGTTGTTTGACGGGGGTTGGGTTGAGGCGGGTCCTGCTTTGTGCTGTAGGCCAACATACCCAGGGCGGACCGGATATTCCGAAGGCCCAACGAGCGGTCCGGATAGGATGAAGGCCCCAAGAGGGCGGACCA
The DNA here is from genome assembly GCF_052849685.1 of Lactuca virosa. Classification (NCBI taxonomy): domain Eukaryota; kingdom Viridiplantae; phylum Streptophyta; class Magnoliopsida; order Asterales; family Asteraceae; genus Lactuca; species Lactuca virosa. The sequence continues at coordinate 365,530,280 of NC_136433.1, read as the reverse complement.
GACGTGCTGAGGCTCAGAGAGTGGACCAGGCCGACTGAAGGCCCGGTGTGGGCGGACCAGTCATACTGTAGACTCAGAGAGTGGACCAGGTGGATTGAAGGCCCGATGCGGGCAGACCAATCACACTGTAGACTCGATGTACATGGCTGGACTCGGAGGGTGGACCAGGTGGACTGAAGGCCCGGTGCGGGTGGACCAGTCACACAGTAGACCCGATGTGCATGGCTGTTCTATTTGTGATATGTTATGAGTATGTTTATGTGTGGTTGGTATTTTGGGGGTAACTCACTAAGCTTTCGGGCATACAGTTTCAGTGAATTGTTTCAGGTACTTCAGGAGATCGTGGCAAGGCGAAGGCGTGATCATACCGTTCCTCATGTTTTATGATTTATGTGACATGGTTCTGGGGATACTCTGATGTTTAAACTATTTTGAAAACAAGATGTGTGAACTTAATGGTTTTTGAATGAAATAAAAATGTTTTAATTTGGCTTAATTTTTATGGATGTTACAGATGATGCGCCTCTCTATTGCGGCTTGGATTTTACGGAACTCCCTCACTTCGGCTCTAGTAGCAGTAATATCCTTCTGAAGGGAAAAGGTGTGCTCTATTGTTCGCTCATGTTCTTCATCCAGGCAACGAAGACGTATCGCAGTGATAGCGGCGGTGGCCCCAATGTCCAAGAGTTGGCTGGCATTCACTCTTGTTTGGTCGCCTTGGTTGGCGATGCGACGAACCATGACAGTGAGTGCCCTGTCAGCCGCATCCCCATTGCTGAGGTTATAAAAGCCTCGCTCCATGCCGTAAGGTGGGCATTGTCCTTGTTCCCTGCTCCATCGTTTCAGATCCACAGCCCAACGGCGCGTCGGGCCCTGAAAGTTCCGTCGGAGATTTGCCGCTCCCCGGGGAGGATTGTAGACCTCCGGTTTCGAGTCAGTGCTCCCACGATCTCCTTCCTCTTCTGAATCCTCGTCTGGGTCTTCCTCGGGATCCTCTTCGTAATCCTCTTCTGGTTCTTCCTCGGGTTCCTCCTCGGAATCCTCTTTTGGATCTTCCTCGGGAATTTCTTCGGGATCTTCTTCTGGGTTCTCCACGATCCAGCCTCCATTGCCCTGGTTAGGGTAGTAGGGATCCCTGGGGATGTGAAATCCCGCCATTTCGTCTGATCGAGAATAGAGGTAAGAGAATTACATATATAACGTGAGAGTAAATAGGTAATTTTTGATAAGCCTAATTCTACTTCTTTGACGATTCCTAGTTCTAACTAAATATCGAGGTTCGCACGATTATTACAGCTCTTATAGTACTATAAAATACTCCTATAGTATTTCAAATTTGTAAGTTTGATTCTAGTATTTCCTTTGGTATGTTTTTGACTTGTTGTTCACTAAGATTATTCCTCGACATACGTTGGTCATATCTTGGATAAACATAGTTGATCAGGCTATATTTATTCTCGATCTAATTACATACCCCGAGGCCTAGTCGTAGCGTCTCAACTTATACTTTTATAAAACTAGCATTTTATTTTCTTAAAAGTATAGTTTTTGAAAACGTTTTGTCAGAGGGTTTTAGTCCCTTTGCATTTATAGTTTGTATATCTTATGTGGTTCGATATACTTAGTTCACTATAAACAATGCTCTGATACCAATCTGTCGCACCCCCAAACCAGAATGGCGGAAACATTCGGGGGTGGATGACTTCACGTAGTATCATAACAATTGAATATATGTAAATAAAGTAAACACATCCATCATAAATATAATTTAAAAGTTACATTGTTGCATGTGATACATGTCTCAAAAGAATATTACAATATGATGATTTAATAAGTTTTGAAAATTGACGCCTTAGTGTTCCTTCTCCAAAAGTTGATGTTTTACCTGTATTACTGAATCCCTGAGAAATACAATTACTTTTGAAAAATGTCAGCAATTAAGTTGGTGAGCTCATAAGCGTTTTTATGCTAAAATTGTATGTCTTTCGGTAAGAAAATAATAACTGAGCGTGTTTCTAGAAAATCCAATATTTTCCATGTATGTGTGATAGTTTGAAAAGTTCCGAACACTGGAATGCATAAGTATTTTTCATACTAAAAATGGTATAAGTGGATTTATACATATATAATGTAATTACTGATGCATTTAATAGTCTCATAAATCAAAATGTTTTGATACTCCATGTGAGTTTTATAACCATGGTATTGACCCAGACTGCCTGTAACAACGTTCTTCAGGCGTTGAAGTGTTATGACGTTTGTCACCCCAGACCTGCCGGTCTAACTGTAGCTAACATTTTAGGTGTGGGATTGTCAATCCCGTATAGATCTATACACACGTATCACGCTCTCCCTACAAGAGATTATGGTTTATAATACAAGACTTGAAATGCGTACTTGAGAGTACGGTGAAGCCAAATGTCTCACAAAATTCAGTATCAATAGATTTACGGAATGAAAAGTCCATCTTTCTTGTAAATGTAAGTATTTCCTTTTTATAGTGTTTCTGTAAAAACGTCATGAATAACTTGTAAACTATACCCATTATAGTTTTTCGAAAGTGTGTTCCATTTGGTGATAAAACTCGATGTAATACCAACTTTGCATGTAAAGTGTATCGTTGGTAGTAATATTGGTTAACATTTATAAACAAAATGTAGGTAAAGTATTTGAAACCATATGTAACGATGCGTATTTTAACATAAGTTTTTCTTGTGTTTCGCTTGTATTCTCCCCCCTAAAACATGAAAAAGACGTGAAAATGTAGGGGTATGAACTCACCTGGAAAGTGTGATGATTTGATGAAAACGGGACTTTACTCGGGCAACACTTCGACCGGGAAGTGGTAAGTTTCTCGGGCGTTTCAGAGTTTCGGGCATTCGTTGGCGCTTGGATATGTAACCGGAGTGTCGGGCTCGTCTCGGGGTGCTTAACGCAGAGTAAAAGTTGGAGAGAAGATAGAATTGAGCAAATAAAACCGAAACCCTTGGTTTCTATTTATAGGGTGAAATTTCAGGACTCACGTCGTAAGCATGGGATGGCCTACGTCGTGAGTTTGGTCCGTAGATGCGACATCTGGTGGTCTAACTCTGGCACACATCAGTCAGAGACTCACGTCGTGAGTCTCTAGCTCACGTCGTGGGTCTTCGGATAAGGTTGGTTTGCGTGCCCCGAATTTCAGAAATTCATATATTTCGCATACGAGCTCCGATTTCGACGTTCTTTATATCCATGCGTAGGTGAGATTATGCTCTACAACTTCCGTTTAGACTCCGTCGGCTAATTTTGACTTAAGTTTTTAATATTATATTTTTAATAGGCCGGGACAGGAAAAGTCCGTTAAAAATTCATATCTTCTTTATCTGACGTCCGTTTTCGTCTGTCTTTTTACCATACTTCTACTATTGTCGGGATCTTCGATTTTTGTTAAGGTTGCGTTGTCTAAAAGTCACTCGATCTCTATTTTGAGTTTTTAGCTGTCTACTTTTATATCCGAAACTTAGAAAAATCATAACTTCCTCACACGAAGTCAGATTTGGACGTTCTTTTTATACACGTTTACGGTCTAACATAATCTACGACTTTCGTTTAGATACCTAAGACTAAAAAGTATTTTATTGAAATTTCACTTTTTACACTTGATAGTGTTTTACCGGTTTTTTCGCGAATCTTTGATTAGTAATAATTTCTTCGTTATATCTCGGATTTTTGTGTTCTTTATATTTCTGAAAATCCTGATACGATATCTAAGATATTATGTACCTCAATTGAGACTTTTGATTATTTCATTTTAGACGCTATTTCTTTATTATATCGAAAATAGATTACAATATTGGACGTTAGATCATTACATTGTCTTGAAATATCGGGTTGTCACATAAGAGACTAGATCTGTAGTTTGGGGCTTTAGATTCGACTGGAAAGGGTTGAATGTGTTAAGACAGGGGAAACTCGACGAGTTGCCCTGACGACTCGACGAGTTAGGACGGCTTTCCCCGCTTTCTGGATACTGAGCGAACTCAGCGAGTTGATGACATAACTCAGCGAGTTGGCTAGGGTTTTACCCAATTTTCTGAACACCGAAGGAACTCGACGAGTTTCCAGATGCACTCGACGAGTTGGGTCAACATAGACTGTTGACCTTGACTGTTGACTTTGACGTTGACCTTTGGCTTTGGGCAAGTTAGTCCCAAGGGGTGCTTGGAGTAAACTAAATTATAATGAAGGAGATTATGTGATTAGGGTAAGGCCCGTAAGGGGGTTAGGGCTCAATTTGGAAGATTAGGCCATTGATGGATTTATGGCCATTATAGTGTTGGGCTTTTGTTTTGGCCTTGGGCCTCTTTTTTGGATCATACTGGGCCAGGGGTAGAATGGTCATTTTACCCCATGTATTGATTAGGGATTATCGTATGGAACCCAATTGCTAATTGGGTATATTGATTGCTAATGACAGCTCGGGAAGTTCGCGGGGCAACAGCTAAGGATGTCATACAAAAAGTTGTTGCATTCAAGGTAAGTATTCTCACCATACCAATGGGTCTAAGGCACCAAGGCCGACCCATTTTATGATATGTAGATTGTTAATTGATTATGCATTATGTTAGTATGACATTTCAATGGAAGACACCAGAGGTTTCCCGTGGCAGTAGATTGAGACCATGTAGGGGTTCCCATGACATTTGGTGTAAGACCTTGGAGGGTTTCCATGACATCCTAGTATATTTGTATGTTTAGCTTGTATGATATTTTACTGGTAGTGAAGACCGTGTGGGGGTTCCCATGACAGTTAGTAAAGACCATGGGGGGTTCCCATGGCAGTTAGTGAAGACCATGTGGGGGTTCCCATGGCAGGAAGACCATGTGGGGGTTCCCATGGCAGGTAGTTAAGACCACGTGGGGGTTCTAGTGACACTAGGTATAAGACCTTGGAGGGTTTCCATGGCGTTCTTATATGTTTGTATGCATGGCTTATGTGGTTTATGTAGCTGATGTAGCTAATATGGCTTATGTGATTATGTGGATTGTGTGGGGTATGCTATGGGGAACCCACTAAGCTTCGTGCTTACAATTTTGTTTATGGTTTCAGGTATCATCAGTTTGGAAAGGAAGGGCCCGGTTTGATCGCAGTGCACACACCCATGTTTTCCGCAATGAGTGATTTTGGGATGAACTCTGATAAATATTTTCATTAGCGATGTTTTGGAATGTTTGGAATAAATGATATCTATGTTTTGACTATATTAAAAATGAAACTTTTACCCGTGATTTTTGGGTCGTTACAATTTACGTTCGTTTATGTTTGTTCATATAAGTTCCTTTTATGTTCATATATGATTAATTATGTTTGATTACATTACTATATTAAATGTTAATTTATGTTCGTATATGTTCAATTATGTTTGTTTATCTTTGTTCACTTATGTTCGTTCATTTAAGTTCGTTTAGCATGTTCACGAACATAAACGAACGAACATGAACAATGTAATTTGTTAAACGAACGAACATGAGCAAGAAAAGTCATTCGTTCATTTGTTCGGATAACTTAAACGAACGGACATGAACAAGCTGATGGGTTTTTGAGCATTCTGACACTTCCTAAGTGTACATGCAACCCTAATAACCTTGAATCTATGTTTTCTCTATATACATGCAAATTTCTTTTTCAAGGTTATTTCCTAACTAGCATGGCATGGGGATTACATAAAACATAAAAACTAGTAGAAATACATACCTTGTTGTTGCTTGGATTCCTTTAAGACTTTGTGAGCCTAGCACCCCAAATGTTGTGCCTTAAATGCTTCACACAACACCACAAGACTTGGAATAACTTGAGAGAATACTTCTAGCACTCAAAATCGGTTATTCCCTCTCTAGTAACACTAGGTCATGATTTTGCTAGCCATAGGGTTTCTTTTATAGTGTTGTCACAATTAGGGTTTACACATGAATGCCCTTAATTGTCATGACTCTTGATTTCCCATGACCCATGGGTTTGTAACTCCCATGGACTATCCATGGAGCTCCATATGGTTATAACCAAACCCATACACCATGGATCATTAATCCACCATAAAAGAATTGATGATTGTCATAATCAACCCTATATATTTAATTAGTCTCACTTTGATCACCAAATTAATACTAGATTAATACTTGATCAATACTAATTAAATAATACTATTTTTAATATATTAGAACTTATAATATATTAATAATCATAAGTGCCTTATTCTCTCATTTAGTCTATCCAAGTAGTACAATGCCATGCAACCCAAATGGACCACGCCGGGTCGGGTCAAGTACATACCAAATAAAGTTATGGACTTAGACACTATATCCAACAGTCTCCCACTTGGATAAGTCTAATAACTATATTTGCAAATATGACTTCAAAATCCGACTAGCAATCGTAGCTCTTTCAAAGTCTCTCGGAACTGAGATGATGATGATACGCCATTTAAGATAAGTGATCATATAATCCTCTGTTCTCATGATATCAGCCGGACAAACACATGGAACATGGTCTTACTTATTGTCCAGCATTTGTTTGTCGATCTCTGATTTGTTTCGACATAGAACTAAATTGAACACATCAATTAGGTTCTGACCGGGCCCGGTACATAGGTCAAAACCAAATCATCGAGGGGCCCAGATATCGCTTCTATTTCTAGAAGGAACAGATAAACTTCGACTGATATGCTTGTACTAACTACTTGTTGAATTATTCACAAAGACACGTTTTATAACACCGAGTTACCAATGCGTTTTCGTACAATCAATGAATAACCAACTCATAGTCAACAACTCATATCTCTAGGTTTGAAGATTTATATGATATTACCGTCTCACGATCACTCGAGATAAATTCCATGAAGTGATGCAAGTGAGCGTGGGTTGGATCCAATACTCAGCCCTTATGAGTACTCATGAATGTTGTAGCAACCATTGCATTGTCCAAAGCACTTTTAGACGAATCATACAAGCCAAATTCATGACAGTCTTAAATCAATACTTACTTCCGAAGTTTGACTGACTATGGATGGTTTGAATAATAACATAATTATTCTGGAAGTAAAAACATGCAAAATTGAAACATAGTAAACAATCAACACAAGATAGTAACACCTTACTCATAAATAAATAACAACTTTTATTTATCATCAAATGTCAATTACATTTTACAAGTTTCAGGAATCTAATTATTGAAACTAATACCATCCTTCAGCCCAATGGGCCTCGCATGCTGTAAATGCTTAACCCTGCTCAGTCCCTTCGTGAGGGGATCTGCCGGGTTCTCATCTGATGATACCCTCTTAGCCACGAGGAGTCCTTCTTCTATTCGATGTCTGATGAAATGGTATTTTCTGTTAATGTGCCTAGATCTCCCGTGATCTCTCGGTTCCTTAGCCAAAGCAACCGCACTTTCGCTATCACAGAAAATTTCCATTGGCTCTTTTATAGCTGGTACAACTCCAAGGTCTTCGATGAAGTTCTTTAGCCATATCGCCTCCTTAGCTACTTCACTTGCTGCTATGTACTCTGATTCACAAGTAGAATCAGCTACTGTCTCCTGCTTGGAACTTTTCCAAGTAATTGCCCCTCCATTTAGGATAAATACCCAGCCTGACTGAGAGCGGAAATTATCCCTATCAGTCTGGAAGCTAGCATCGCTATATCCTTCCACTCTCAAGTCATCACTGCCTCCGAGGGTAAGGACCCGATCCTTAGTCCTCCGCAGATACTTGAGAATGTTCTTTACCGCTGTCCAGTGTGCCTTGCCAGGGTTCCCTTGATATCTACTAACCATGCTCAAAGCAAAGGCCACATCAGGGCAAGTACAAGTCATAGCATACATCATCGAGCCCACAGCGGAAGCATATGGTATATGACTCAGTTCAGCTATCTCAGCCTCAATACTCGGACTCTAAGTCTTACTCAGCTTGGCATTACTCTGGATTGGTAATTCTCCTTTCTTGGGTTATTGCATGCTGAACCTCTTCAGCACCTTATCCAAGTAAGTACTTTGACTAAGTCCAATTAGTCTCTTACTCCTATCTCTCAATATCCTTATCCCTAGGATATAGGCAGCTTCTCCAAGGTCCTTCATAGCGAAACACTTCCCAAGCCAGGACTTAACCTCCTGCAAGGTTGGGACGTCGTTTCCTATGAGAAGTATGTCATCCACATACAACACCAAGAAGCTAACTATGCTCCCACTAGCCCTGACATACACACAAGACTCATCCTCACTCCTAGAAAAGCCAAACTCTTTGACTTTCTCATCAAAGCAAAGATTCCATCTGCGAAGGTCTCATCATAGTCAACTCCCGGAGTTTGAGTAAAGCGGTTTTGACATCCATTTGCCATATTTCATAATCATGAAATGCAGCTATGGCTAACAATACTCTAATAGACTTAATCTTAGCTACTGGTGAGAAGGTCTCATCATAGTCAACTCCCGGAGTTTGAGTAAAGCCCTTCGCAACCAGTCACGCTTTGTAAGTATGTACCTTCCCATCCATGTCGGTCTTCTTCTTGAAGATCCATTTGCACCCAACTGTCTTACGACCTGGTACATTGTCAACCAAGTTCCAAACTTGATTGTCATACATGGACTGAATCTCGCTGTCCATAGCCTCCTTCCATTTAGCAGACTCAGGGCCTGCCATGGCTTCCCTGTAATTATTAGGATCATCCAAATCTATTAGTGTACTATCACTAATAAATGTATCACCTTCAGTGGTGATGTGATAACCATAATAAAAATCAGGTGTGTTCCTCACCCTAGTGGAACATCTTGGAGGTACAGACTCATCTATCGGATCAACAGGAGTTTCCTCCTCAGGTTGGTCGATAGCATTTGAGGTTCCTTCACCACTTGACTCTTGAAGCTCTTCAAGGTCAATTTGCCTCCCACTGTCCCCTTGGCTTATGAATTCTCTCTCACGAAAGACTCCTCTTCTTGCTACAAAAACCACATTATCACTGGGTCTGTAGAAGAGGTAACCAAAGGATCTCTGTGGGTAGCCGATGAAAATACACCTCTCACTTCGAGGTTCAAGCTTATCATGAGTCTCACGCCTCACGAAAGCTTCACAACCCCAAATCTTGATATGGTCTAAATTGGGAACTTTCCCAGTCCACATCTCGTGAGGTGTTTTGGCAACCTTTTTAGTAGGGACTAGATTAAGGATATGGGCGGCAGTCTCTAAGGCATACCCCCAGAAAGAGATTGGTAACGAAGCTCGACTCATCATGGAACGAACCATATCCAACAAGGTTCGATTGCGCCTCTCAGCTACACCATTCAACTGTGGTGTTCTGGGAGGTGTCAATTGTGAGACAATCCCACATTCGTTAAGATAGTCAAGGAACTCAATGCTAAGATACTCTCCTCCCCGATCGGATCGGAGCATCTTGATCTTCCTGCCCAATTGATTCTCCACTTCCTGCTTAAACTCTTTGAACTTTTCAAAGGTTTCTGACTTATGCTTGATTAAGTAAATATATCCATATCTATTGTAATCATCAGTAAAAGTCACATAATAGCGATTAGCATCCCTTGTAGCAACTCTGAAGGGGCCATACACATCCGTGTGTACAACGTCCAACAAACCTTCACCCCTATCACAAGTACCTGTGAAGGGTGACTTTGTCATTTTTCCAAGTAAACAAGACTCGCAACTATCATCTGACTTGAGGTCAAATGATTCCAAGACTCCAGCCTTTTGGAGTTGGCCTATGCGCTTCTTGTTAACATGTCCAAGACGACAATGCAACAAGGATGCTTTATCCAAGCTATCTGAAGAATCAATATACAACACATTATTTCCTAGATTGTCTACAACATTCACGGCTTCATATACACCATCACAAGGTAATGCTTTAAAGTAAAATACATCATTGTAATAAACATTAATAGCACCATTTTTATTATCAAATGAAAATGTAAAACCTTGTTTGTACAAGCCATGAAAAGAAATAATATTTCTCGCCATTTCGGGCGAGTAACAACACTTATTCAAATCTAACATTAACCCATTATTAAGCAATAAAGAATAAACTCCTATCTTGGTAATAGGTGATGCTTTCCTGTTGCCCATGACTAAGTTTATCTTCCCGTGCTCCACTTGCTCACTTCTTCTTAGTGCCTGCAAATCAGTACAGATGTGAATACCACAACCTGTATCAAGCACCCAAGAATTAGCATTATATGAGTTATTAGACAATATTGTGTAAATACCTGCATGGGTGGGTTTAACCTTTACATCCTTTACATCTTGCAGATATATAGGGCAGCTTCGCTTGAAGTGTCCCTTATCCTGGCAATAGAAGCACTGTGCTTCCTTTGGGTTTGAAGAAGGAGTAATGGGACCTTTCTTTGTCCCACTTGAAGAGGAACCATCAAGAGTCTTACCCTTGGTACCCTTCGAAGGGTTTTTCCTCTTCTTACCCTTTCCCTGCCCAATAGCCAGAACAGGGGCTGTTGAAGGAGTAGAAGTAGCAACCGCTTTACCCTTAAGGCCATTTTCAGCTGTCCTTAAGAGTCCTTGAAGTTTGCTAAGTGTGACTTCCTCCTTGTTCATATGATAAGTCATACGAAACTGATCATAACTTGGAGGTAAGGAATGGAGAATGATGTCAATCGCCATTTCCTCAGGAAAGTCAACATTTAGCTTCAGCAACCGGTCAACGAACCTTTACATCTTCTGCAAGTGACCGGTGATGGGTTCACCATCCTTCATCCTTGCGGTTATCATGGAGGAGATGATTTCATACCTCTCCTGACGCGCGCTCTGATGGTACCTTTCCATCAGATCCAGGTGCATCTCATAGGGGTAGAAATCTTCATAGGATTTTTGAAGTTCAGGAGTCATGGTGGCCATCATGATGCATGCTACTTTAGTAGCATCCTTTTCATGTGCAACAAACTCCGTAAACTTTTCAGGAGTAGCAGTGGCTTCACTCACAACCTTAAGCTCCCTATCGAGGACATATTCTTTGTCCTCATAGCGGGTAATCATTCTGATGTTTCTGATCCACTTATTGAAATTGGATCCATCAAAGATGACCTTACCACACAAGTTCATAAGGGAAAAGGAGCCTGTTGGGTTTGAGCCAGAAGCATTGTTGGAAGACATCTGAAAGGAAAGAAAGACAAGTTTCATTAGATTAGGAATCCTTAATAATTCACCCAAATGAAATATTAAGGCTAGGATCCAACAAACTATTTATAGTTGGAAGAGGGATGCCGTAATCCATACTATAAAATATTTGAAGGTAGGTAAATGACGATTTACCAATTTCCATCATAAGAACGAAATATTTTATTATTAGGTTTTATTGGTTTTGAAACTCCTAGATCTTTTGAGATACATTGAACTTTTCAATGGCACGTTTGAATCTCGATTGTGCCCTCTTAAGTTTGTGACTGGGATGCCGAGGATCACAAACAAGGTGTGAATAACCATACAAATTGACTTGGTACCCTCAACAATATTACCTAATCGATGTGCCGGTTAACCACACACGCTCCACCGATCTATAATAAAGTCAAGCTACCCTTTGCCACTCTTACTAGTCCATGTTAGTGTGCCGGTTAACCACACACGCTCCACTAACGACTTGGTAAGGCACAAAGTGTAATTTTATGGGCTAGCACCAATTTCACATTTTCCTAAAGTAACTAAGATTGAGAATTTATAATGTATAGTTACTTTATAATTCATTATACTTTTAACAAGTATTTAAAGTCGTATCCTACCCGTTCGGCTAACGACCCTCCACCGATCAAGGAAGCGGTGGGTGAGAGTGGACACCCATTAAGTCACCATTTTATAGGCAACAACCTTATACCCCCCTTATAGACCAGCTTCGTGAATGAGGCCTACTAACGGTAAGAATGACATATTCTTATACATATCTATATAATAAAATTATAATAATAGTATAAGTGTTGATTTTTAAACCTTTTAAAAATCTAAGGTTTAATTTGGAATTAAAGTATTAAAGTATAAGACTTTTCAAATTCCAAAACTTGAGGGCAAGAATTGAAACTATTCCAAGTCTCTTCAATTTGTAACTTATGAGTTTTAATGATTCATAAAAATGAAGACTCTTCATTGTATGAAACCTCTTTAGTTCTTTAATCGTAACTAAAAGAAGTGACTTTTGGTTATCCATAACTTGAGGACAAGTTATGGACACCATCATAGCCATTAAGAGCATGAATTAAACACACATGGAGGTTACATATAATTCCTATGATCTTCTAAAAACTCATAAGAACACAAATTCATGTTAAGCAATTTCAAGAAATCATATAACTATATACAATACTTGAAAATTGATAAAAGCCATGTAAAATGGGTTAACATAATCATTATCATTTTGAAAAACAGATTTTACAAGTCCAAAACAGATTGGGATAATGATCTTAATCCATTTCCAGCAACAAAACTCGAAAAAACTGCCCAGCACGCTCCTACTCGCCGAGTGCATTATTCTACTCGTCGAGTAGGATGAATTTGTTCATGGACTCGGCGAGTCCTCCCCATGGACTCGGCGAGTCCAGTCGTCAGAGTGCAAAATTTTCGGTTTTTAAGCAGTTTTGCATCAAGTATACAGAAAACAATCCTAGGCTCTGATACCACTGATGGGTTTTTGAGCATTCTGACACTTCCTAAGTGTACACGCAACCCTAATAACCTTGAATCTATGTTTTCTCTATATACATGCAAATTTCTTTTTCAAGGTTATTTCCTAACTAGCATGGCATGGGGATTACATAAAACATAAAAACTAGTAGAAATACATACCTTGTTGTTGCTTGGATTCCTTCAAGACTTTGTGAGCCTAGCACCCCAAATGTTGTGCCTCAAATGCTTCACACAACACCACAAGACTTGGAATAACTTGAGAGAATACTTCTAGCACTCAAAATCTGTTATGCCCTCTCTAGTAACACTAGGTCATGATTTTGCTAGCCATAGGGTTTCTTTTATAGTGTTGTCACAATTAGGGTTTACACATGAATGCCCTTAATTGTCATGACTCTTGATTTCCCATGACCCATGGGTTTGTAACTCCCATGGACTATCCATGGAGCTCCATATGGTTATAACCAAACCCATAAACCATGGATCATTAATCCACCATAAAAGAATTGATGATTGTCATAATCAACCCTATATATTTAATTAGTCTCACTTTGATCACCAAATTAATACTAGATTAATACTTGATCAATACTAATTAAATAATACTATTATTAATATATTAGAACTTATAATATATTAATAATCATAAGTGCCTTATTCTCTCATTTAGTCTATCTAAGTATTGCAATGCCATGCAACCCAAATGGACCATGCCGGGTCGGGTCAAGTACATACCAAATAAAGTTATGGACTTAGACACTATATCCAATACAAGCCTCCGTTCATGTTTGTTCGGTTCGTTTGCAGCCCTAATGATTACTCCTGGTTAGAATTGGTGTTTACCCGTCAAACATATGCCATATCAACCTTACCATACGTGTGAAACATATCCTAACATTGGGCTGCCTATATACTTTGATGAGAAGGATCTCAAGCGGTTCTGCCGACGATAGAAGTGTTGGAAGAGACGAGGAAAAAGTCTCATGGGGAATTGCAATAAACGCAATCATTAACGTTTGAGAGCCATGATCACATTGGTAAAAGAAAAAGAAGAAACTAAATATTGACAATTCAGCCAGTGATTTTAAAAATTCAATTAAACATGAATGAAAACCTAATTTCGTTGGCCAAGAGGGTAATAATAACACTAATAGCGGACTAAAAACCTTAAAAAGCCCAAACAATGTCATAGGATAGGATACGTGGCTTAGTCCAGCCCAGTTAGGAGAAATGTAAATGGGCCTTTTAATTCCTTGCATATGGATTACAAAATTACAGATCCTAACATAACAAAAACTATTTTGGGCTTAAGTCGTCGAATCAACCTGGATTGTGGAAACACAATTTGTAGATTAACAGGATTAGGGCTGAACATGGTACGGTACCAGACATTTTTCTTTGAAACCGTGTACCGTACCAACTATAGTTGGTAGTGAAATGTAGGTACCATTACCGTACCAACTATACTTGGTACCAACTTGTTGGCTACTAACAATTTTGGTTGGTATATATTGGTATTGGTATATACCAAAAACTCAAACTAATATGAATTTGAAGAGTTTAATCGTTGATAATTTATATAAGTCTTCAAATTATAATCATCACCTGTGGTTCGGAAGTTTTCCGAACTTGAAAACAAAATAAGAAAAAATTAGGTTGGGTGTTTGGTATTATATTTACACATTATCTACAAAATAAAGTGGCATCATCCACCAATAAAGTAACAAAATATGTAGCATCCATGCGTTCATGTTGCGATACCCTAGCTTGTAGCATTTCCGGCTGCCTCGCCCACTTGATTATAAAAATTTTCTACAAAGAAAGTAACAAAAAGGAATATATTAGTCATATTAGTCTAAGAAGTGGTAAGTTGATTTGTGATATAGTAATATGGGTGGTGTAAAAATATTATACATTCAACTTACCTTTCTCGAGTTCTTCTAATTCATAATAAACCTTTAAGGCATCCTCAGTTGGATCTTCATATAAGCAGAAGTTAACAGGAGAGGCACGTAACCAATCAGTTGTGCAAACAAGAGCTTCAACTGTTTTTGGTGTCAATGAAGCTCTAAACGGATAAACCACTCGCGAACCTAAACTGAATGCGTTCTCTGAAGCCACGGTTAAGCAAGGTACAAAAAATATATCTTTAGCTAACTTTCATAGAACTGGATATGTTGATTCATTACCTTTCCACCATTTCTGAATTTCAAAATTCTTTGTAAGAAGACTAATATATCTATCAGATAAGTATTGGTCGACCTCATTCATTATGCATTGTGATTGCTCTGACATCCGTTATGTTGCTATCTCCTTGCTGATTGTTGGATAAGGAGTTTAAGTCCATAACTATTTCTGGTATGTACTTGACCCGACCCGGCATGGTCCATTTGGGTTGCATGGCACCATGCAATTGGATAAACTAAAATGAGAGAAATAACACTTATGGTTTATTAATATATTATAAGTTCTAATATATTAATAATATTATTTAATTATTTTGATCAAGAATTAATTAAGTGATCAAAAGATAACTAATTAAATATATGGGTAGATTATGTAAATCTTCCATATCTTATATAGTGGGCTAAGAGGCTCCATGGATTATCAAGTTGGGTTCCACCCATAGGATGCTCCATGGATGCTCCATAGAGTTAACCCATGGATCATGAAATGAAGAGTCATGTTACATTAGGGTTTACCTAATGCAACACACTATATAAACAAAGGTGTTCTCCCCAAAATCGGTGACTAAGAAACAAGAGGGCTAGAGCCGATTTTTCAAGTGTAAGATTCTCTCAAAGTTTACTCCTTTGCATTTGGTGTTATGTGAAGCATTTGAGGCATCACACTTGGGGTGCTAGGCTCACAAGGTTTCAAGGATCATAATCAACAACAAGGTAAGTTATTCTATCTTTCATTCAAATTAAAAATGTTCCCCATGTATGCTAGATAGGAATATAACCTTGGAATTCAACTTTGCATGATAATTAGACAAACATAGATCCAAGGTTATTAGGGTTGCATGTACACTTAGGAAGTGTTAGAATGCTCAAAACCCATCACTGATTTCATCAAGCCCATCTAGTTCATCATCATACACACCCAAATCTTCTACAACAGAATGATAATTTTGTTCAGGGTCCTTACTCTCAACTCTTTTGTATTCATCATACATCCTCATCAATATTCTCTTTAAGTCACTTTCTATTGACTCAATTACTAGATGACTTGCCTTAACCTTCTTCAAAGCTATTTTAGCCCACTGCAATTTGTATCTCGGATCAAGAACATTAGCTATCATCATAACCTTGTTAATTGACTCAAAACTTCCCCAATACTTATTGAACTTTGATTTCATAGAAGTTGCAACCCTCTTCAGAATAAGATATTCCGTAAGCATGGCCTTATCGATGTCAGTCTGTAATGTAATCATTTCCACAGACAATATATTAGAAGTGATCAAATTCCATGCACTAAGTCTCAGAGTAGCTTCATAGAACTTATTTAGAAACACACAAAAGGCTTCTGCATTCCTCCAATCATCTTTAGATGGGGGCCCAATCCTTACTTTTCCAGATTTATCTTTTTCTTTAAAATAACTCTTAAATGGGCAATCCTCTTCAACCATTATGTCAAAACTAGCCTCATACTTAAGTGCAACTTCAAGCATAAGATATGTGCTATTCCATCTAGTGATGACATCTAATGGAACTTTAGCATTTGCCTTGCATTGCTCAAAAATAGGAAACTCCCTAAACTTGTCAAATCTTTGTGATGAACTCCTGACATACTTCACATAGAACCATATTGCTGCAACCCCACCCTCTAACTCCTTTAAACCATCCTTCACTATCAAGTTGATGATGTGGCATGCACATCTGATATGCAAAAAATCCCCATCAAACATTAATGTCTTGTAACTGGAAAGCCTTCTTTTCATGTACAACACAGCCACTTCATTAGCACTTGCATTTGATGGGTTTGAGCTATAAGAACTTTCCTATGTGCACATGCAAACCCTAATGCTTGGATCTAGGTTTCTCTAATTGAACATGCAATGTTTCCAAGGTTTATAATGCTAGATCTAGTGTAAACAATTGTATCATAACATATGAAATCAGATCTAGAAGAATACCTTAAGTTGCTTGCTTGAATCTTCTTGTTCTTGGAGCTTAGAGTCACAATTGTCACTCCTCTGATGGCTTACAAACACCAACTAGCAAGAGGATGATTTGGAGAGAGAAGAGAGATGAGAAAATCGGCTCTAGGGTTACCAATGCAACAAGGTGGCCGATTTCCCTCACCCATAGGGTCTATTTATACTATGAGCTACTAGGGTTACATCCTTAACCCTAATTGAATAACTTAGGCCCTAAGCAATCCAAGGATCCTTCTAGATTAAGGCTTGGACGAATTCAAGGGGCCCATACTCCTTAATTTCGGCCACCCTAGATCTATAAGGATTCATAGCCCAAAACTCAACTATCACACATTTGACAGTTTAAGCCCCTTTATTCAATTAACCTCTTTTAGTCACCAAATTAATTCCTAATTAATTTATGACTAATATTAATTAAATAATATTATTATTCCTTTAATATATTATTCTTATAACATATTAATATAATAATACTCTTCTCTCTATACAAATCACCCTGTCAAGTTGCTATGGTGAAGGCAACCCAGAAGGACCATGCACAACCGAGTCAAGTACTTACCAAATATAGTTACGGGCTTAGACACTAATCCAACATCATTATCTACCGTGATAGTAAACACTTTGTTAATCTCCCACTGCCTTAAACATTGCTCTATTTCCCTCCCAATATCAACACCTTTATGACTAGTAATACTACAAAAGTTAAGTATTCTTTTGTGCAACTTTCAATTAGTGTCCAAAAAATGAGCAGTTAAAACCATGTAGTTTATATTTTGTATTGATGTCCAAGTGTCGGTACTGATAGAAACCCTCGTACCACTTGCCTTTAGTTCACTTAACAAAAGCTTCTTCTCCAAATTGTACGTATCTAGCACACCCTTAGCAACTTGTCTCCTGTCTAGTGGATTCCAATTAGGTTCCAACTCTTTGCATAATGCTTTAAATCCAACCTTCTCTACAAACCTAAATGGTAGTTCATTTAGGATAATCATATCAATGCACCTCTCATCACACTTCTTCTTATTGTACTTGTGGTATCCCGTTCCTCCACTGATGTTATCTTTGCACAACTTAGATTGTGTAGGATCAACTTTTACATGCAATGGGTGTGTAGTACATTTCCTAGTATGTGCCCACATAGAGCTAGTCCCATTCTTTTGTTGATCACATAATACTTTCTCATTGCAACTGTCACATGTACACCAAGTAGGATCTATTTTATCTGAATCTTTTAGCAAACACCTTGTAAAAAATTCCCAAAGAGGACTTTTGTTAGCATGCTCTTTTCTTTTTCTGGAACCTCTAACTGAAGATGCTGTAACCGATGATACAGGAGATTGTGTGCCACCTGAACTACCTCCTTGTACACCTTCTGTTGCTATATCCCTTTGTAAACTACATATCAACAAATCACACGAACATTAAATTTAACCATTAAATATTTATGATAATGGTGATGTAAGAATATTTCCAAAAAAACCATTACAAACAAAATTACCAGAAAATATTTACTATTAATCACAATTTCATGACAAAAATGCAAATGCTCTAAAACCTTCAAATGCATTACCATTATTTTACAGTAAATTAAAAGGAACCAAACTTACAAAAGAGATTAGTGTTTTAAAAAAATTACACAATCTTATAATTAAGAATGCAACTCGTTAGAATAAACAAGAAACTTAGATGAAATAAATCATAATGAAATATAAGTAGCGTAATCTTGCCTTCAATATGAAAACTTCAAGCATTTATGGATGAAAAAGAGGTTTATATGTTTACCCACCTCAAATCACCAAAACTTTCTCCTTCTTGAAATTGTAATTGCTCCTTTAAGCTTGATGCGTTGAAGGGTATAACACTAAAATATGAGTGATTCAATGCATAAACAAACCAATATGAGAAAGGAATATATGTTTTTTAAGGCTTTCATAAGTTGGGGTTTTTTTTGGTGTGTTAAATTGGGGGTTTGGAGATTTGACGTCCTTTTCAAGATATTTATCTATGCATTGAAAAGAGGAGCATACATTAATTTGTCTTTTACTGAAGTTCCTATTTGTCATTTTTCTTTAATTTATTAACTAATTTTTATTTTTTTATTTGGGTATTAATTGAGAGTAATCGTACATGGTTGTGATTTGTGAACATCGAGTAATCATCCAAGCCTTAAATTATAACCAAAATTCATTTGTAAAATGATATATATATATATATATATATATATATATATATATATATATATATATATATATATATATATATATATATATATAATTGGTTGGTACGGTATTACCATGATATTCGAAATTCTATACCATTACCGTACCAAGATTACTCACTTGGTACGGTATTACCAACCAAATATATTGGTTACCAAACATATTGGTTACCAACTGAATTGGTTCGGTTGGTAGCATATGTTGGTTTTCTTTGGCACATATTTGACAGCCCTAAACAGGATCATTGAAATAGAGGATGCCGACGTCAACGATAAGAAAAGGGGAATGGAAGAAACCGTTGGGTATTTCGTGGAGAATTATGCCGAAAACATCATAAAACTGAAGACAACAGGTGATGGTGTAGACAAGGGGGATAATTGAGCTAAAGAAGGCAACCGTTGGATTTAATTTGATATGAACTGAGAGTTTGATCATAATTCGGAAGATGATCAACTATAAATCTTACACAATTGAGGAAAATTTTGAGAAGATCAAAAAAGAGGAAGCAAAAAAGAAAAGTAGAGATTTCAAGATGGCTAAACTAAGCTATTTATTCAATGATATAAAATTGAAAGAATGGAAGGAGAAAATGGGGAAAAAGTATGAAAAAAAGGACATGATCGAGCGAGAGATAAGAACAGATGTTGGAGATGAAGAGAGAATTAAATCCAAATGCGTCCTTGATTTTTGAAAGAGATAAATCGATTATGGTTGTTGATAGAACTTAGAAGTGGGACATAAAGATCAGATTCAGAATCCACAACATTGCCTAGGAGCCTATCAGAACAATGTCCGATTATTTTTTAAATTCTTGGTTTCTTGACCCAAATTGCAGGAGGTGGTAAAAGTGGGATGGGGTGTAGTGAGTATAGGTTTGAAAACTTCATTAAATGGAGAAACATTCTTTGATGGACCGGTATGTTGAAGTTAGATATTAAGACAGACTTTTATTGTGTGCATCTAGGAGCAAATGGGATTTGGTTGGAAATTGTGTACATGGATACATCAATTTCTTTCCTTGGCTTATTCTTCTATTCTTATGGATGGATCTCCGACTCAAGAGTTTAAGTGTTAGGAATCGGACAGGGTACACTTAGCGAAAACACTATCAGACACACACAAAAGCAGAAAATAAAGCAAAAGATAACATAAAGATTTTACGTGGTTCGGTTTCGGTGTAAATCCTACATCCACAGGCTGTGATTAGGTTTCTTATATTAGGAATGAGAAGATTAAAATTACAATACACTCTATCGTTTCTACACAACTGAATAACAAATGATCAGTGATATATATATATATATATATATATATATATATATATATATATATATATATATATATATATATATAACTCCACATCTTCCGTAAATTAAGCAAACAAAAGGAATATAACTTCTACTTTTCTATTATTGTGTTTGCCATCTCAATTTTCCGCCACTTCTTGCTTTTGAGTTTGAAAGCCTACCAACTCCAACTAAAAGAGATATGCACCCACTTGTTTTTTTCCACATGCCACCGAAACCTAACAATCTCCCACTTGGTGGCTTGAGCATCATAGTTATCTACTAATTCCAGTAATCTTCAATCTGACAAGTCTTCCAAGCTTCCGATTCCCAAGAACTAGCTAAAACCCTAGTTAAATTCCCCTAGTTGTAGTCATCCTTCACCAACAAGTACTAGAATGGCCAGTTGAAGTTCCCACGAGCTCCAACTCAGTTGTGGCTAATCCAGCCACCGACCCATCTCCTATCTTAACCGGTTTGGACACCCCACCGGTTCCAAAGATACATTGAGGACCATCAACATTCTCCATACTTAGCAAACATTCAACAGGAGAGAATACTTCAGTATTAGTCTTTAAAACCCAACGACTTTTTGTAATTGTACCCGGAACACGGCCCGTGCTCCCACTGTCATTGAATCCCTTGAATGGTTTATACTTTCGAACTTGTTTATCTAACACCCCTTTGGCTCCAGGCTTCATGTTTGCAAAATGAACTCTCTTAGCCGTAGATTTAGCGAACCATATTTTTTCATGCTTAACCGGAACGGCCATACATTCATCAGCAGGTACCTCAACCATATACGATGACTGACACTTCATACCACGAGCAATAACCATATTACCATTGACCACCCTCCATTTACTACCACCAAACCTTACTTCTAGTCCTTGGTCATCCAGCAGACCAACATAAATCAATTTCTTTTTCAGATCCGGAATCACCCTAACATTCTTCAGCTTCCGTGTAGTTCCCAATGAAGTGACCAAATTAATATCCCCCATGCCCGTTACTTTAAGTATCTCATCATCTGCTAGACGTACCTTTCCAAAATATTCGTGTTTCAGATTCACCATCGTTTCCTTGTTGTTCATGACGTGAAACGAAGCCCATGAATCCATGAACCAAGAGTCTGCACTTCTTTCCCTATTGAGTAACAATGCATCACGTTCAAAAACATTTTCAGCACCATCAATGTTTAATTCTTTCTTTGCATTTGGACATTGACTATTAACATCTCCCACCTCTTGGCAGTTCTAACACTTCACATTCTTCCAAGTTCTAGATGAACTCCTTCCCTGGCTCCCACTGCTCCCACTGTTCCTGCTATTCCCTCTACCTCTTCTGATATTCAATAACCCAGAAGAAGATGATTCATCTTGATTCTTGCGTCTGATATCCTCGCCGAGAACCAAATCTCTAACCCCTTCAAAAGTTAAACCAATGGCCCCTACAGAACTAATAATAGCAATAACAGTTCCAAACCAACTATCAGCTAGTGAAGCTAGCATCAGTGCAGCTTGAGTTTCATTATCAAATTTAATTTCCACATATGATAATCTGGACAAAATTGAATTTAGATTGTTAATATGAACCGTAACTGAACTTTCCTCATTCATGCTTGGAGTGAACAACTCCCTCATCAAGAACACCTTGTTAGCTGCCGATGGTTTCTCATAAATTTTCGACATAGCATTCATCATACCATGCGTCGTCGTTTCATTCATGATGTTGAAATCAATGCTCTTTGACCACTACAATGTAATAAATGCCCTAGCTTTCTTGTCCTTTGAGTTTCATGCATCTTCAACAGTTTTTTCCATTTTCTATGGCTTGTTCCCAA
Source organism: Lactuca virosa (assembly GCF_052849685.1). Lineage (NCBI taxonomy): Eukaryota > Viridiplantae > Streptophyta > Magnoliopsida > Asterales > Asteraceae > Lactuca > Lactuca virosa. The sequence goes on along the minus strand of NC_136433.1, from coordinate 365,508,108 downwards.
ATACCATATCCAAGTCTTTCTAACATAGCAATGCTTCTACTTGCATTTTCCACCAAATAAAATCAGAACCATTGAACTTCTTGATTACAGCCTTGTTTTCAGCCATTACGACAAACAAGAGATAACTCGAGACAGTAAAATAGAGACAATAATGGCACGGGCCTGAACTTGACAGCCGATATACTCATTTCGTTCAGTGTATTCGTGTGTGACAGAAAACATGATCGTGTTTCCCAAACCAAAAAACAGCAGTGACGGTAAAACCGAAACAACAATTCTTGAATTTTTTAACAACCAAAAAAATTGACAAATATGACGATGGTACAGTACTCTCCAAACTTCAAAAAAAAAACCTCACTCTGATACAAGTTGTTAGGAATCAGACACGGTACACACAGCAGAAACACTATCACAGACACACACAAGTAGAAAATAAAGCAAAAGATAACAAAATGATTTTATGTGGTTCGGATTCGGTGTAAATCATACATCCACGGGCTGCAAGTAGGTTTCTTATATTAGGACTCATAAGATTACAATTACAATACACTTTATCATTGCTACACAACTGAATAACAAATGATCAGTCATATATATAGATATATAACTCCACATCATCAGTAAATTAAGCAAACAAAAGGAATATCACTTTTGCTTTTCTCTTATTGTGTGTGTCATCTTAATTGTCTGCCACTTCTTGCTTTTGAGTTGGAAAGTCTAACAACTCTAACAACCTAACATTAAGGTGGAGAAAGAAGTTAGTTAGGCAAGGAATCTCCTTTTTCCCTTCCTTTTCAATATTGTAGAAGAAGATTTAAACGTGGAAATGCAAGAAGCAGTCTAGAAGAAACATTATAAAGGGGTTAAACTTCTTTTGATGGCCCATTGTATCAATTTTGCAATATGTGTTTGATGTGATTTTCCTCAATGAGTGGTCTTATGATGGCATGCTCAATTTGCTAAAAAGTTTGAGATTCTTTGAACTAACACCAGACCTTAAAGTGATTTGTCCAATAGCAAGCCTTTTGGAGTTTGTGCATCTTCAGGTGAGGTGTTAATGGCGGCTAGGAGAATGGGATGTGCAGCTTGATCATTCACGTTCATCTACTTAGGTCTTCATGTTATGGATTCTAAGAATAGATTATCTCATTGGGAACCAATCATCAAGAAAATGCAAGAAAAATTATCAAATTGGAATGTAACATCCTAAAAATACTAAGTAAAAATTTTTGATTTTAAAACCACCAAAAACCATACAATCATTTGTTCAAAGCCAACCAATGTATGAAGTATTCTCAAGCGTCAGAGTAAATCAAATACATAATTTAGATAAATATCAGGGGGATGCAGTGCGCTCAAGCCCGACCCTTTCCCTTGTAACCAAAAGTACCTAAAACACTTACACATAAAACCGTAAGCATAAACCTTAGTGAGTTCCCCAAAATACCATATACCAAAACTGACATCAGTCCCCGCCGACATAACTAACATGCCCCGTCCTCATACCAGGCCCCACCCTCATAACGCGTTGCACCAACATCACGAGCCCCGCCCACATATCGGGCTCCACCCACATGACGGGCCCCGTCCAACATACATGCAAGAGTGACAAAGATAATGTATCATCCTACATAGTATTGTGAGAAAACTCACCTCACAAACCTGGCCGACAACTAACTGTAACATCCGGCCTCAGGTACGTATTTAAATTCAGGTCAAATTTCATATTTTTACTCTTGGACTCGGCGAGTTGGGAGCCCAACTCATCGAGTAGGATCGACTCCGGGTCGGGGGATTAAGTGACCTACTTGACGAGTTGGACCACCGACTCGGCGAGTAGGAGCTGTTAAGTGAAACCCTAACATTTAGGGTTTGCACCCTATTTAAGCAACATTATGGGCCTCTATTCCAACCTCCATCACCTCCACAACACATTCTCGAAACCCTATTTAGTTTTGGTGAAGTATTGAGCTAGTTCTTGCCATTTTGTGATCTTAAGCTTGAAGAAGGAAGCAAAAGCTTGGAGTTGCAGAAGGAAGGGTGGAGATCCAGTGTAACATCCCGTTATTTTCTGTTTGTAAAGTCAACTTTAGTCAACCAAATTCAAAAAAAGGTCAACTAAAGTCCTTTTTGTTGTTTGCGTATTTATTTAGGTTATTATAATAACCTTTATTTGCTAAAATCCTTAAAATATCTACAATTGAATTTGGAAGGAAAAGGCTTGAAAACCGAGAAATGTCGCATCTTATTCCTTGCTTCGGACCGTAAACACTTCGGACCGCAAAGAGTTTACGACCGTACACTCCTCGGACCGTACACTCCTCGCAGCCGTAAACGAGGTCGTAAACGGCTTCGGCCGTATACTCTTCGGATCTTATCTTCTCGGAAGCCGAACCTTATCGCATTTGAACTTGTTCACGGTCATACACTCTAGCCGACCTCGGACCGGAAACGTGGTTCACGGCCGTAAACCGTCGGACCATGAACCCTCGCACATATATATAGATTTCCTTCATTTTTCACCATTTCTCACACTTTCAACCCAAGAAACTCGATTTTCTCTCAACTATCATCAAGAATTTTCATCTTGATCTTCAAATAAGTAAGTGTGTCTTCCATTTGTTAGTTGATACCTTGCTTAATCTAGTGAAATCCTATGATTTCATCCATGAAATCCTCTCTTTTGGTTATATCTTCAAGAACACCAAGAACACACACTAGTTCTTTAGACCGTGAACACCTCATTCAAGCTTCAAAACGTAAGTATCCTTCTGTATACTCGTTATTTTATAAAAACTCATAACATACACCATTGAAAACAACCATTTCCCAAGAACATAAGAGTTTACGGCCATGAGCATCTCCCTTGACCATCAACCCTCCTCAAGATCTTATTTGGTCGTGAACATCATTGGCCGTAAACTCCATGGCCGTAAACACCTTTGTGTGGCCGTAAACCCCTTTAGAGCAATCACATGTGATTGTAACACTTAAATTCAAGTGTTTCCTAGTCCCTAAAGTGGTTTCCTATCATAATTAGTTGTTATCTACACTAATTATATTCATATATGTATCATTATATGCTTAATAGTATCCGTTGTATTCAAGACTTCACTTGACACTTAGCATCCTACACCGATCTTACATTTGAATAACTTACAACAGGTGAGTTCATACCCCCGTATTTTCATAGTTTTTACTATTTTAAGGGGGGGGGGGAATACAAGTCTAACACAAAGTTTTTGTGTTATAAACAAGTGATTTCAAATATCTTATCAAAATGAAATTCAATTATCATCAAATCAAATGGTTTTCAATGATTGTTTCAAAACGACATCAAGTCACCAAAATGGATTTCAAAATATCAAACTTCTTTTAAATTTTTTTATAAACTTATATTTCTCCCAAAAATCATACTAGTATACATATATTTATATAAATAAGATTTAAAAGGCTTAGGACTGATAACCCACTTTGGTTCCTTTTCCTTGTTTGGATGTGGGATTACAAGTATCAATTATTTGTTCGAGTGTCATTTAAATTTTACTTATATATATTTGTATATGTATACAAGTAAAAAAGTTAGTTCATTAAGTTCAATTACCCTTTGTAACATGTTGAGCAAGGGGTTACATTCATGAATACTCGTCATCAAATCAGAAAGTACATATAAATTATAATAGGTAAAATTTATGATTCATAGAACATTAATTCACGATTTAAGCATACTAGAGTACATTGGTTTTACAAGAACATATGTTTGATTCAAAACTATTCAAGGGTATACATTATTTTAGATACATGTTAAGAATACTAATTCAATAACATACTATCAATCATTTATTTCAGAATGATTGAGTTTTCATAACTATTATACATGTAACATTTATATGCTTTTATGAGACAAGTAGTTCAGGTTGTTTAATTCATTTTAAAAAACATAGTTAAAGTCCTGACATTATAAGCAGAATCTCCAGCGGGGGATCGAAACAATATGTGTATAGATCTATACTGGGATTGATAACCCAACACTCGGACTGCTAGCTACAGTCAGGCATTCACGCCTGTGAGTGATAAATTGTTATCAACAACTTTCAGCGCATTCATTGCATTGGGTCAGGTCATCTAGCCAGTATGGTTATAATAACTCATTAAAGATATTAACAATACGTTAGTGTATAATTAACTAAACTTAAGTACATTTTCAAAGTACTAGTTTACAAGATACAGTTTACAGTATTACATTACAGTTTACAATAACAGTTGATGAAACCAGGCACACTCTCAGATACAAGTTTACAAAAGGAATACAAATACAGAACATTAGTTTACAATTAGAACAATTTTATGTAACTAAAACCACTTTTCATATACAGCAGAAAATATAGGATTTTCTGGAACAGCTTACATATTCAAGAGACAGAAAACATTCTTTCAAAACATAAATACTTATGCACTCACTCAACTATATGTTGATACTCTCTTTTCAAATTACTTGTATTCTCAGAGAACCAGTAGACAGGTACTCCCCGAGCTTTTGAGAAGATGGAGCTATTTATGTATTGTCTTCTTCTGTTGTACAACTATTTAGTTTCAGTATAAAATGACGAAACATATGTAAATACTTATACTTTTTAAATACAGTGGTTGTTTGTACTCTGATTACTATAATGCATGTGTTGTGATACTATAAATGAAGTCCTCCACCCCCAAACGTTTCCGCCGTCTGGTTTGGGGTGTGACAGATTGGTATCAGAGCATTGTTTATAATGAACTCAGTATATCAATCCATAAAAGATATACAAACTATAAATACATTTGGGGCTAAGAGGTCTGACTACAAGTATACTTTTAAAAATTTAAGTATTTTTACAAGAAGCATACTAACACTCATACTTACAAGTACAATATCACAGTCATAAGAACATAAAAGTATTTGGATGTTGAACATTACAGTCAAATCTGGGCTGTTATGTAATCATATCTATGATTAATATAGCCTGATCAACTATATTGATTTGAGATATGATCAACATGTGTTTGGGAGTGATAGTGGTTTTGCGACATGTCTAAAACTTACCAGCCATACATATTCAGAAGAACACTAGAACAGAACATAAAGATTAAAATACTATAGGGGTATTTTAGGCACTATATACTAAAAACAAACATATGAAAACAATAGAACAATTGAGGGTAGAACTATAAGTATTAAGGGTATATTACAGTTATATATAATTAAAGTTATATAGACTTAGAATATGTGATCTAGCTTTATTTCATGTTCCTTGTTTGGTTGTGGATTTAGAGCCAGGTCATTTAATCAAAGGTCGATTATACCCAAGTTATATATAACTAGTATACACTTTATAATTATAGTAATACCTAGAACAAGTCATACATAATACATTACTTGTTAACTATAGGTATCTCTTGTAGAAACTTGTATCCTTATCCTATCGTTACTAACTATATTCTATATCTCTTATCCCTATTCTCACTTAGATAACAATGGCTGGATTTCACTTACCCGGAGACCCTTACTTCCCCGGTCAAGAACAAGATGTAGAGCCAGAAGAAAATTACGAAATTCCCTTAGATGATGATTTTGCAGAAAATTTTCCTGAAGGCAATGATTCTGAATCAGAAGCCTATAATCCACCACCAGTAGGCCAAAATCCTAACCCTCGTCCGGCTTTCCAAGGCCCAACACCTCTGTGGGTGGAAAGTTTAGAAACATGTAGTCAAGAGTAGGATCAACCTATGCCAAACAACAGAGACAGAAGCTTCTACAACTTGAGCGAATGAGGCTCAGCAGACAGAGTCCTGCCAATTCTGGTCCGCAGGGTTGCTCGAAATGAAATTCTGGGTAGGACAGCCATCAACCGAATCAGGGAAGTTGATGCCAATGCAAGACTTAATACAGTCCACATTCATCGTCTTGAATATGCTCGTGACAGAATAGTGAGAGACAATGAGTCTCTAGTGCAAGAATTAGCTGAAACTCGAGCTGAAGTCATAGAACTCCGAGCACGTCTGACAGTGTATGAAAGACATCTACTTGCTGTGGAGCGTCAGCTGGCTGAGCTGAGGTTTCGTTCAAATGATACCCGTCATCGGTAGGAGATGCTCTACTCGTTTCCTATTGACTCTTTTGGATATAGTTTAAGTCTACAGATAGGTTCTAGCGTTATTTTTCATGTTTTTCGGTAAGACCATGAAAATTTTATTTTCGGTAGGTCTGTATGATGTCGATGTTTTTCCCATAATTTTGTATATTGTAGACCTGTTTATGGTCAAGTTTTCCAAACTTTATGTATTCAATATGCCAGTTTAATCTATATGCATTTTCATAGTCTTTGAAAAATAACCATTCAATTTTATATCATTCTATTACAAGTTGTACTTGTCGTAGACTTCTATTTCCAATTCATTACAAGATTCATGTTGAACTATATGTTTTAGTTTAGAGATATCAAAATTCGTATTCACTATTGATATCTTACCATATTTGTATCTTTTAACTTTTATAGAAAAAGATGCCTCCTCGTAGAAATCCAAGACGTAAAATTGTTAATGAAGCGCCGGTGCCACCCCCACCACCACCTCCTCAGTTCGACCCCGCTATGTTCCAAGCGGCGGTCATGATGGCTGTAGCTGTTCCCATGTCTCATATCAATACTCCTGCTGCTAGTGGGTCGGGAGCTGGTGCACATCCTTCTAACCATGACGAGAGTCATGGGCACTCGCGAGAGTGCACTTATAAAGATTTTTCCAATGCCAAACCGAGGACCTTTAATGGAACTGGAGGAGTTATGGCATTAAGGCAGTGAATAGAAAAGACAGAAGCAATTTTTGAAATCTGCTCCTGTCCAGAGAGCAGCAAAGTCAAATTCGCTGCTTGTACCTTTTCGGAAAGAGCTTTAACAAGGTGGAATGGCCATGTTAAGTCACTTACTCTGGTAGTGGCTAATTCGATAAGCTGGGAGAACTTCAAAGCCATGCTTATGCGGGAATACTGTCCGCGAGGAGAAGTTCAGAAACTCGAGTAGGAACTCTGGGGTCTTACAATGGTTGGTTCTGACATATCAACCTATACTAGTAGATTCTGTGATCTGGCAATTCGGCGCCCGGATATGGTTGCTTTGGAGAGCAAGAAGATTGAGAGATATATTTGGGGACTATCGCCCCAAATTTAGTCAAGTGTTTTAGCTTCGAGGCCTGTTACTTATGACAGTGCCAAAGAGCTGGCACAATCTCTTATCGACCACGGAGCCCATCAACACTCAGTGGTTGCTACACCAGAACAACCAAAGGGAAACAACAACAACAACAATAACAACAACAAAAACAACAAGAAGGGTCGGAACAAGAGGAAGGGCAAGTTTTCACAGGAATCCTCAAAGAAGCAACAACTAGTTACAGTCAACGTTGCTACTGTACCTGCTGCTATTCCTGCTAACCATGCACCAGCTAAAACTTATGGTGGTCACCTCTCCAAGTGCAACAGATGCAATTATCACCATAATGGTAATTACCGGGAAATGCAGTGTCGTAACTGCAACAGAAAAGGGCATACTGCCCGATTCTGTAGAGCACCACCCCAACCGCTTAACCAAGTACCTGCCGCTGGAGTAGGTCAAGCATGCTATCAATGTGGTGAAGTGGGGCATTTCAAGAAAGATTGTCCTAAAGCTGGAAATACCGGTGGAGTTGGGAGAATTTTAGCCTTGGGTCACGAAGAAGCAGTGGCAAACCCAGCTGTAGTTACGGGTACGTTCCTTCTCAACAACACATATGCATGCATTCTATTTGATTGTGGTGCTGAGAAGAGCTTTGTGAGCCATAATTTCAAACACTTCCTAAATCAAAACTCCCAACCATTAAAAGAAACATTCACAGTCGAAATGGCTAATGGGAAATCTAAATCCACCAACGATATATACATAGGATGTACTCTTAGCTTGAATAACTTTTCTTTCCCGATAGACCTTATGGCGGTCTCTATCAAACGTTTTGACGTCATAATAGGTGTGGATTGGTTGTGTCCTAACCATGCTGACATCCTATGCTATGAAAGAGCCATTCATCTAAACTTGCCAACTAACGAAACTCTTGTTATTTACGGCGACAAACCCGAAATGAACCTCCAAATCATTTCTTGCATCAAGGCACAGAAGTACCTTCGCAAAGAGTATTGTGCTTTCTTAGCTCACGTGGTTGACAAAAAGCAAGAAGTGAAAGACATCGCGAGCATTCAGGAGGTCTGCAATTTTCCCGACGTTTTTCCCGATGATCTTCCAGGAGTGCCTCCCGAACGACAACTCAAATTCCGAATCGACTTAATTCCAGAGGCTACCCCTGTAGCCAAATCCCCCTATCGTCTTGCGCCTTCTGAAATGCAGGAATTATCCAGCTAACTTAACGAACTCCTTACCAAAGGTTTCATAAGACCAAGCTTCTCACCCTGGGGAGCACCGGTCTTGTTCGTGAAGAATAAGGATGGATCATTCCGTATGTGCATAGACTACCGCGAGCTGAATAAACTTACCATTAAGAATCGATCCCCTCTGCCTCGCATTGACGATCTGTTCGACCAACTTCAAGGTGCGAGCTACTTCTCAAAAATAGACTTAAGATCCGGGTATCACCAGTTACAGATTTTGGAGAATGACATTCCCAAGACCGCGTTCAGAACTCATTATGGTCATTATTAGTTCGTAGTGATGCCATTCGGATTGACGAATGCACCTGCTGTGTTCATGGATCTAATGAACATAGTGTGTCGTCCATTCCTGGATAAATTCGTCATAGTCTTCATTGATGACATACTTATCTACTTAAGAAGTGAAGAGGAACATGGCCAACATCTTCGTCAAGTACTGCAAACTCTTAAATAAGAGAAACTCTATGCGAAGTGTTCAAAGTGTGAATTTTGGATCAGGAAGATTGAATTGCTAGGTCACATGGTCAGTTCTGAAGGAATACACGTCGACCCTTCCAAAATTAAGGCAATTAAAAATTGGTCAGCACCCAAGACACCTACAGAAATCCATCAATTCTTAGGTCTTGCTGGCTATTATCGCAGATTCATCCGAAATTTCTCTCGAATAGCTAAACCTCTTACCACCCTAACGCAAAAGGGTGTAACTTTTAGCTGGGGAGAAAAGCAAGAAACAACGTTCCAAACGCTGAAACGAGCTTTGTGTAGTGCACCAATCCTGTCTCTCCCTAGAGGGACAGAGGATTTCTTAGTATACTGTGATGCTTCTAATCAAGGGCTTGGATGTGTTCTTATGCAAAGAGGAAAGGTTATATCCTATGCCTCAAGACAGCTAAAGACACATGAAGTCAACTATACAACACATGACCTTGAACTAGGAGCAGTGATATTTGCTCTGAAGATCTGGAGACATTACTTATATGGCATGAAATGCACAGTATTCACAGACCATAAAAGTCTCCAGCATATCTTCGATCAGAAAGAGCTGAACATGAGACAACGACGATGGGTGGAGCTACTGAACGACTACGATTGTGAGATTCTTTATCACCCTGGTAGAGCTAACGTAGTAGCTGACGCCCTTAGTAGAAAAGAATACTCGGGATGCCGAGTAAAGTCGTTGACCATGACAATCCATTCACATTTGTCCACACAGATCAGAAAGGCTCAACTCGAGGCCTTAAAACCTAAAAACATGACAGGTGAAATCTTGAGAGGAATGGATAAAAACTTCAGAGTCAGGGATGATGGAGTCTATTGTTTCATGAACCGGATCTGGACACCAAAGTTCGGTGGTTACAGAGACGTGGTTATGAATGAAGCACATAAAACCCGATACTCCATTCATCTAGTTTCAAACAAGATGTACCTAGACCTCAAGAAACTATACTGGTGGCCAAACATGAAGGTCGAAATTGCTACCTTTGTGGGCAAGTGCTTTACTTGTGCCAAAGTCAAGGTAGAATACCAGAAACCTTCAGGTTTATTGCAACAACCTGAAATCCGTGAATGCAAGTGGGAGCAGATTAGAATGGATTTCATAACCAAGTTACCCAAGACATCGGGTGGTTATGATACTATTTGGGTAATCGTCGATAGATTAACCAAATCCGCACACTTCTTACCAATCAAAGAGACAGACAAGATGGAGAAGCTAACAAGAACTTACCTCAAAGAAATCGTTAGACTGCATGGTGTGCCAATATCTATTATTTCTGACCGAGATAGTAGATTCACTTCTCGTTCCTGGCAGTCTTTACAAAAATCTTTGGGAACTAGGCTGGACATGAGTACAGCCTACCATCCACAAACTGACGGACAAAGTGAGAGGACGATTCAAACTTTAGAAGATATGTTGCGAGCCTGCATGATAGACTTTGGAAAGGCATGTGATACTCATTTACCCCTTTTCAAATTCTCTTGCAATAATAGTTCTCACACTAGCATAAAGGTTGCTCCTTTCGAAGATCTCTATGGCTGCAAGTGCAGATAACCTGTGTGTTGGGCTGAAGTGGGTGACACGCAGCTAGCTAGAAGTTAAGTTCCTGACGGTTCTCTCACTGGTCCGGAAATCATTCGCGAAACCACGGAGAAAATCGTACAAATCCGAGAGCAACTTAAAGCTTCTAGAGATAGACAGAAAAGCTACGCTGACAAAAGAAGAAAACCTTTGGAGTTCCAGGTTGGTGACCGCGTCATGTTAAAGGTCTCACCCTGGAAGGGCATGATACGCTTTGGAAAGTATGAAAGTATGACCAGTAGCTTACAAACTCCGACTACCTCAAGAACTAAGTAACATACATCCTGTTTTCCACGTCTCGAACTTGAAAAAGTGTGTGTCCGACGAGAATCTTGTTATCCCACTCGACGAAATCGAGATCGACGAGAGCCTCAACTTCGTGGATGAACCAGTAGAAATCATGGACCGAGAGGTCAAGCAAATAATGCAAAGCCGTATTCCTATAGTGAAGGTTCACTGGAATGCCAAGCGGGGACCTAAATTCACTTGGGAACGCGAGGATCAAATGAAACTGAAATATCCTCATCTTTTCGCTTAGTTATTTGTAATTTCTTAATTTCTTAAAACTTTAATTTCGAGACGAAATTCTCTCTAACGGGGGGATAATGTAACATCCCGTTCTTTTCTGTTTGTAAAGTCAACTATAGTCAACCAAAGTCAAACAAAGGTCAACTAAAATCCTTAAAATATCTACAATTGAATTTGGAAGGAAAAGGCTTGAAAACCGAGAAACTTCGCATCTTATTCCTTGCTTCGGACCACAAACACTTCGGACCGCAAAGGGTTTACGGCCGTACACTCCTCGGACTGTACACTCCTCGCAGCCGTAAACGAGGCCGTAAACGGCTTCGTCCATATACTCTTCGGATCTTATCTTCTCGAAAGCCGAACCTTATCACATTGGAACTTGTTCACAGTCGTACACTCTAGCCGACCTCGGACCGTAAACGAGGTTCACGGCCGTAAACCCTCGGACCGTGAAACCTCGCACATATATATAGATTTCCTTCATTTTTCACCATTTCTCACACTTCAACCCAAGAAACTCGATTTTCTCTCAACTATCATCAAGATTTTTCATCTTGATCTTCAAATAAGTAAGTGTTTCTTCCATTTGTTAGTTGATACCTTGCTTAATCTAGTGAAACCCTATGATTTCATCCATGAAATCCTCTGTTTTGGTTAGATCTTCAAGAACACCAAGAACACACACTAGTTCTTTAGACCGTGAATACCTCATTCAAGCTTCGAAATGTTAGTATCCTTTCGTATACTAGTTATTCTATAGAAGCTCATAACATACACCCTTGAAAACAACCATTTCCCAAGAACATAAGAGTTTACGGCCATGAGCATCTCCCCTGGCCGTAAACCCTCCTCAAGATCTTCTTTGGCCGTGAACATCATTGCCCGTAAACTCCATGGCCGTAAACACCTTTGTGTGGCCGTAAACCCCTTTAGAGCAATCACATGTGATTGTAACATTTAAATTACAGTGTTTCATAGTCCCTAAAGTGGTTTCCTATCATAATTAGTTGTTATCTACACTAATTATATTCATATATGTATCATTATATGCTTAATAGTATCCGTTGTATTCAAGACTTCACTTGACACTTAGCATCCTACATCGATCTTACATTTGAATAACTTACAATAGGTGAGTTCATACCCCCGTATTTTCATAGTTTTTACTGTTTTAATAGGGGGGGGAGGGGGAATACAAGTCTAACACAAAGTTTTTGTGTTATAAACAAGTGATTTCAAATATCTTATCAAAATGAATTTCAATTATCATCAAATCAAATGGTTTTCAATGATTGTTTCAAAACGACATCAAGTCACCAAAATGGATTTCAAAATATCAAGCTTCTTTTAAATGTTTTTATAAACTTATATTTCTCCCAAAAATCATACTAGTATACATATATTTATATAAATAAGATTTAAAAGGCTTAGGACTGATAACCCACTTTGGTTCCTTTTCCTTGTTTGGATGTGGGATTACAAGTATCAGTTATTTGTCCGAGTGTTATTTAAATTTTACTTATATGTGTATATATATATATATATATATATATATATATATATATATATATATATATATATATATATATTTGTATATGTATACAAGTATAAAAGTTAGTTCATTAAGTTCAATTACCCCTTGTAACATGTTGAGCAAGGGGCTACATTCATGACTTCGGTCTGATGTCGGGCGGGGCCCAATGCAGTGGGCAAGGCCCAGTATGTGTTATATGTCTTACTGTATGGTATGTGGTAGTTTGGGGAAGGTCACTAAGCTTTATGCGTACAGTTTTCAGTTTTGGTTTCAGGTGCTTCCACAAGCAAAGGGAAGGGCTCGGGATGATCGCATGGCACACACCACAGTCTTCAGCCTGGGAGTTTTACTCTGATCTTTTGATACGACATTTGACATGAGATTTGATATGTGATAGATATTATGGGATTTTGAAACACATAATTTATGATTTTATACTTTGGTAATGAAATGGTGGTTTTAATAATGTTTTAAAAAAAATTTGGGTTGTATTTTTAGGATGTTTCACTAACAATCTCACATAGTCGAAAAGTGGGTTCTACACATCTCCTAGTAAATCATACAAAGTAAACCCTTAGTCTACCTATTAAAACTTGCAATATTACCTAAAGTCAAAAATGTCAAAGTCAACCCAGCTGACCTCCACGTTGTGGCAACCCATTGGCCACGTCGTGTTAGCTTCACGACAAAACAGTCGTGACCAGACCACCCACCACACCGTGGCAAGCAAGCCACCACGTCGTTGAAAATGCAAAAAGGCAACTTAATTAATTAAATTTTGAATCTGTTAAGACTTCAGATCTAAGTTTCTAGGATGTTTCTTGGGACCTTAATTGTCTATACAAATCAGACGTTTATGGACATGCATGACTCATGCATGTCCTTCACCCCAACTAGGTCAAAATATGAGAAAAATGACCTACACAACGTTCAAGACTCTAAAAACTCAGCCAACTTATAGAACCAAAATATATTAAACTCAAGGGACCTTGATGATTCATCAAGTTGCAAACGTTATCTCATTAAACCACTCAAATCACAACTATGAACCCAAATATGCATAAAATTCAAGATCTACTAAGAAGGAACCAAAAAGATTAAGTCTTGAAGTCTTACAAATGGCCCATAGATTGATCCAAAAGATGGAGAGAACTTGCTTGCTTGACCCTTGCACAAGAATGTTATATATTCTTCTTCCTTTAAAGTGCACCAAAAACACAAAAATGAGCTCCAAGCTTGAAAAGAAGTTAGGGTTGATCAATAATACTTTTGAAGGTGATGGAGGCTGAGGTTGGAGGAAACCCTAGCCATCACTTCCTTTAAATATGTACTTGATCGCGAAAATTATGGTTTTGCACATTTGCCGTCACTATTTCATGGAAATTGCATGCCCTTGTCGTGATGTCTTAATGAAACAAGTGTTTCATGCGGAAATGTCATGTTATGGTGATCTCCTCACCACATCATGGCCAACCACTTTTCCCAAGATTACACAACTAAAACTCAAACCTGAAATTGAGTGTTACAACTCTCCCACACTTGAATCAACTTTCGTCCTCGAAATTTTCCGTTGCAAAAAACTTAGGATAATGCTCCCCCATCTCCTCCCCGGGTTGAGATGTACATTCAGAACCCTTCCTGTGTTTCCTTTGCACATTTACCAGACGCACCACCTTGTTGCACAAGGTCTTCATTTTCCTATCTAAAAAAATAACCAGTCGCTCCAGATAGTTTAGGCGCTCATCAACCTGAATGTCATCGAAGGAAACTATTATGGAGTCATCAGCTAAACACTTCTTAAGGTGAGAGACATGAAATGTGTTGTGAATCTGGCTAATATCGGTGGGTAGATCCTAACGATACGCAACCTTGACTACCTGGGCGATAATCCTGAAGGGCCCAATGAATCAGGGGCCCAACTTGCTCTACTTTCAAAACTGGATGACACCTTTCCAAGGTGACACCTTCAGAAGCACAAAATCCCTCACTTGAAACTCATGGTCGAAATGGTGCCGGTTAATGTATCTCTTCTAACTGCTATGCGTGATCCGCAGTCTATCCCACACTTGTTGAATCAACTCCATGGTCTTGAGCACCGTTTTAGTGCTCCCCATCACTCGCTGACCGACCTCACCCCAAAAAATCGGGGTCCGACATCTTCTCCCATATAATATCTCAAAGAGAGGCATACCAATGCTGGTGTGATAACTGTTATTGTAGGAGAACTCTGCTAAATGAATATAAGTATCCCAACTCCCACCAAAATCCGACACACATGCATGTTATGTGGGTGGTAAGCGGTAATGAAAAGCAATCGCGTACCCAACTTGTCGTGAAGCTTCCTCTAGAACCTGGAAGTAAAATAGACGTCATGATATGAAACAAAGGAAACTAGAACCCCGTGACATGTGGCTGTCTTCTTTATGTATATCTCAGCTAGCTTCTCAGCGGATGAACTCTCCTGAATCGGGTTGAAGTGGCGCTCTTGGTCAATCTTTATATAATAACCCAAATACAATCAACCCCATGTACCATCCTGGGCAACTTCATGATGAAATCCATGGTGATATCGTCCCATTTCCACATGGAAATGTCTAAAGGTTGCATCTTTCCGCAGGATCTCTGATGTTCGGCATTGACTTTGCAGTAAGTCAAGCACCACCTCACAGACCAAGCTATATCCCTCTTCATGCAGGGCCACCAATAGCTAAGTCTCAAGTCTCAGTACATCTTTTTATCCCCTGGATGGATTGAAAACTTTGACTTGTGTATTTCTTCCAACAGTATCTGGCTAATGCCATAAGAAACAGGAACCCACACTCTGCCACACTGGGTCAACAAACCTCGACTATCCCTAACAAAGGAAGAAATCTGACCCATGATATTTTCTTTCTTCCAATTTTCTTCCTTCAACCAATCGACTTGTACCTCCTTGATGAAATCCAATAGTGGTGAAGTGATAATCATTCTGAAGCATAGTTCACTGATAGGAGTATTGTAACAACCAGTTATTTCATGTCAATAAAAGTCAAAGAAAATCAATAAAAGTCAAAAATATTCAAACATAAGTCAAACATTTAAATTGTTTAGTATTTAATAATAAAAAGTTATTTGGCTTGGATGATTTCGGTTTGGGAATCAAATCCCAAGTGTCGACCAAAATCACCTTTTGGTGATTTCATTGGAGAACCAAGAACCCTCGGACCGCAAACCCCCACCGAGAACTCCTTTCTACCAAAAACCCTATGCGAGGTCCCACCTTTGGACCAAAAACACTTAGACCAAAAACCACATGGACCGAAATCACTAAGGTTTTCGGTTGGAGATAGACCGAAATCATAGCCTTCGGTTAGGAAGATAGGCCGAAAACTCCATTTTCATGTGGTGGCTCTCATTCCAATTAGATAATTTCATTCCCTAATGCACCTATCAAATCCTTTTATCCCTAATATATATTTATATCAACCGAAAACACTCTTCACAAACCACACCTACGTCCCAAAATCCTTCATATTTGCTCTCAAAATTCATAAGACAATCTTCAAATCTTCAAGTGTTACTAGTAGATCTTCAAACCTTCATACGAACAACTTTAAACACCCAAACCATTTCCCAGGAACTCTTTCACATTTTGTAAGTATTTTATACAAACTAGTGTTATTTAACACTTTAAATAATTAGTGTATCTAATTTTCACCTATTACATATGTAAAACAAATTAGGATTTCGACCATATTCGGGTGTTCTAACCCGAGGATCATCGCCATCACATAGTATTCAACCAAGAACACATGCCCTATGTGAATTCATACCCCTATGTTTTCATGATTTTTCATTGTTTTAGGGGGGGAATACAAGTAAAATACAAGAAATCTTATGTTAATATCTAAACTATTTCAAACTGTTTCAATCGTTATTTTTACCATATATATATATATATATATATATATATATATATATATATATATATATATATATATATATATATATATATATATATATATATATATATATATATATATATAAGATTCTACAGGCTTAGAATTGGTGATTACGCCTTAACTCTTGTTCCTTGTTTGGTTGTGGGCTTAGGGTAGAATCATTTATTCGACTGTCTTTTCAATCTTAATTATATATGCCTTATATATATATATATATATATATATATATATATATATATATATATATATATATATATATATATATATATATATTATTTCAACATGTTAAACAAAAAGAATATTTTTCGCAACTTATTTTATTACCGTTTATACAAAAATGTTAAATTTCACGGAATATCTTTATCTCAGCTTTACGATTACAAATACACGTAGTTGTTAAACTATAATAGGTATAGTTTATGGAACATACGTACTATTTTACCAAGTTCGGGATACAATTCAAAAAGAACAAACATATAAACTATAATGGGTATAGTTTAAGAGACATACATATAGTTTATTCATTACAAAATGGCTTTTCATTATTCTACACGTAACCGTCAATATAGTTTTGTGAGACACACTTCAAGTACTTATCTAAGTGCCAACGAATGTCCTGAATTATAACCAGAGTCACCTGGAGGGAGAGCGTGAGACTTGTGTATAGATGTATACGGGACTGACAATCCCGCACCTAAATTGTTAGCTACAGTTAGGCCGACAGGCCTAGGGTGACAAATGTCGTACCAATTCCGACGCCTGAAGAACGTCGTATCAAGCCATCTTAGGTCATTAAGTATGGTTATAATAACTCACAATTTGTTATTAACAATACAATTAGTGTACGAATACATACATAACTTCAAATAGTTTTATTTAATAATAAAACTACAATACAATATTTTATAGTACAGTTGGTAGATCCAGGCACATACATTCACCGATTTTCATACAAGTACAATTACAGTATACTATTTTCCAATACAGAGAAACTTATACTTCTGGAAACATTCATTATATGGTTTTATGTGAAATAAAACAACTTTAAGCTATTTTAGAGTACAACAACACTTACACATTTTGGTCTTAAGGTATAAGACTACAATTCATTTACAAAAGAAATATTGGATTTTCTGGAAGAACACACATACATTTTCAAGGAACAAATGACAGACTTCTAATACAAAAATGCTTATGATCTCGCCAACTTAATTGTTAACACTCTTTTCGAAACCACTTGTATTCTCAGGAAATCAATAGACAGGTATCCACACAGGTTTTGAGAAAACGGAGCATTATAGTGTCACATTTAATAGTTTTTGCTATATATTTTTGGTGTCATGTATACAATGATTTGAACACAAATGTAATAACTATACATTATCAATATGATGGTTGTTGTGCTTTAATTCATATTATTCAATTGTTATGATACTATATATGACGTCCTTCGCCCCCGAACGTTTCTGCCGTTCTGGTTTGGGGGTGTGACAGATTGGGATCAGAGCATTGTTTATAGTGAACTAAGTATATCAGACCACATAAGATATACAACTATAAACACAATGGGATTAAAACACTCTGACCAAGAAGTATACTTTTAAAATATAAGTATTTTATAACAAGTATACGAACATGCGTACATACCAAGAATAGTATCACTGTAAGAACTACATAAAAGTATTTAGATAAGGTGGACACTACAGTTAAGCCTAGATAGTTATGTAATCATATATGGGATAAATATAGCCTGATCAACTATATTTATTTGAGATATGACCAACATGTGTTTGGGAATGATCGTGGGGTTGCAACAAGTCTAGAACTTACCAACTCTATATACAAAAGGAAAATCTAGAACCAAACATGAAGTTAAAATACTATAAGATTATATTATGGCACTATGGCACAAGAACAACAATATTTAGGTCTCGATAGTTATAAAAACTAATAGTCGAGAAGGACCTTATTATCAGAATCAATCATGTGAAAAAAAGGACCCTTGCTGGTAGATCTATAATTGCTAAGTGTATACATTAGGGTTATATATAATTAAGATTTTATAGACTTAGAATTTGTGATTTCGCTTTATTTCATATTCCTTGTTTGGTTGTGGTCCTAGAGTAGGATCACTTCTTCGAAGGTCTATTTGATCTTGGTTATATACAACTTGTATACACTATGTGATTATAGGGGGACCTAGTATGCGTCACACTATACAAATGTTGGGTTTTGAGCATTCTAACACTCCTAAGGTGTTCATGCAACCCTAAATACCTTGGATCTATGTTTTCACTAATTATACATACAAATGGTTTCCAAGGTATTAAACCTAAAACTAGCATGCATTTGATATAAACCATATAATATACTAGTTAGGATAACATACCTTTTAATTGTGACAACCGTCAAAATTCGAGTCGGTTCTAGATTTGACTAAACTTAGTTGCACGTACAGGCACGACACATACTAGACTTAGTAACTAGAAGCTAAGTTATAACCTACTAGGAACTTGGAAACAATTAGAAACAATGGATAATGTACTTAGATTTCATATTGATATGTGAATTCTACAACTACTTAACTGTAGAGGCTATCCATATTCGGGTCACTCTTTGACTCGAACACCTTTTCATGAATCATATACACACATTATGCACTTGACCTAGTGGTAAAAATTAGGTCGGAGTCTCGTGGAACTTAAGTCAAAGTTGAAACTACGACTAGTATACTTGGTTCTTCAAGTTCACTTGAATCTCGGAACCACTACATATAAATGCCAATAAACCGACAAAAAGGAATTAAAAACATTATTTATAACTATAAAAGAGTTATAAGACTCAAAAATAATTTGATGCCTCCAAAATTCAATCTACCTTGATATCTAAAGTTTAGCAAAATCTGAAAAACCCTAAAAACCCTAAAAGCCCTAAAAACTCATATTTATAAACTTTAACCTTAAAAATCCTATAAAAACAATTATGAACCTTATAATATTATCTTATCATAATAATTATTATGAAATACAATCATTGAAAAATAAAGATTTAGTTATTAACATTTACCCTTGATTTATAAGTCAAAAATCAAGAGTTTTATGCATAAAAACTAGGTTAAGGTGCACATTTTATAAAAAGTTGGATATTTTTATAAAAGATTTGAATTTTTATAAAAGAAACAAGAGAGAAGGAGCCTCACCTCCCCTAAAATTCGTTCTCTCCCTCCCCATATCTCTGTCTCACACTCTCATTCTCCAACATACACACATATCTCTTCTTTCTCTCTCTAGAAAACTCTCTCTACCTTCTCTCTAATTTTTTTTCTCCAAACACCACAACCACAGCCTCTTAACCACGAAATTATGGAGATTCATAAGGGGTTTTCAAGCCACAAATAAATTTAAGGTAAAGAACATACATCTCTTGAAGATCCACAACAATGATTTAAGCCATGCATGTGCATTTTACTTCAAAAACCGACTTCTACTTCTTCATCTTCTTCAAACTTGTTTTCTTTTTGTTAAAATGGTTTTTTAGAACATCATGGATGTTTTCTAACACCATGCATGTATGATAAACAAGGTTGCATGTTCATGATCTTAGTGCAAAAATTGATTTTTAAGGACTAAAACATTAAACTCAAGTTAAGAGTTTTTGAGAAACAAAATTTTGTTCATAAATGCATGTATACATTTTGATAAGTTTTAATCTTTTGATCTCTGGAAACATGACTAAAATATGAGTTTATCATGATATATTTAAAATATTTCAAAAGATTTACTCAAGGAAATGATGAAAACTCACTTTTCTAACCAATCATTATGCATGCAATCTGCCAGATTTCTTTACCTGACTTTAAACTGCCATATCTCACTCATTTCTTAACCACAATTCGTGATTCTTTTTTCTGAAATATAATATTTTGAGTTAGCTTTCAAACCCATCTGACCTCACTGGAAAATTCCAATATTTCGATTTTTACCAATTTTTACAAAACTGTTGCTCAAACAGCACTTTCCTTATGAACATTTGTTTTGTGTTGCATGTTCAAAGGACTTATTCATCACTAAAAACCATTCAAAAATTATTTTGAACTCTTAATATCATGTATTAATATGTACAAAAAGATCTTGATTCAAAAGTCTTTGTAACATGTTGCAAAAATTCTCAAAGTAATATCAATAATCTTTACATAAATCACAAGAACCAAGTTTTCTCTATAATTTATTGAGCCTTTAGGCATGGTTTTCAACATCAAAAATAAGAAAACAATTTTTCATTGTTATTAAATTGTATGAAGATGCATTCTGGAAATTTTCAGCTCAATATATATTTCTTTTATTTTTATATGAAAATAATAAGAAAATAGAGTGTTAAGTCATATAAAATTACTTACACTAGTAAATAAATTCTGTAAAAATTCTAGGATGATCCTTTAAGTTAATAAACATCTCCCATGAAGTTTCAATGACTTTTGTTACTGTTTAATATGGTTTTGAATTTTTTTTTTGTTTACCTCTAATAAATCATAAAACCACATCAGGGAATATAAAAAGAGTATCTAATAATTTTCGCAGCTTCTACCCTATGTGGAAGACTCAGGAAAATATTTTGGGAATTTTTGAAAATGTATATCTATTTTTCATGATTTTTTTGTGTTTATAATGGACTAAAAACAGGAAAAATAGTTTTACTCATCCAAAATTCATGAAAATTTACCAGAACACATTATAATATATTAGAATGCTACATAAAAATGTTGATAATTTTTCTCTTCTGTATGCTGTTTTTCATCTATTTTCCCAAGATTAAATACACTTAAATCCATTTTTATTAGAATAAATGCACAAAAATCATAAAATTAGGTTAAACAGTTTAGAAATTCATTTTTATTTTTTTCCCACCTTTAGTATGTCTAATGGCAGTATTATAAAAAGTTTGGGAATTTTTGTCATCTGGATCCTATTTTTCACGAATTTATATTGTTATGAAGGCTTAAAAATTGGGAAAATTAGTTAGTCACATCAAAAATTCAAGGGAAAATTTCTGGAAGACCTCTACTGTGTTTAGAATGAAAATGCAAAGTTTGAGAATTTTTGGAAATTGTTTGATAATATTTTGGCTTTTTAAGAACTTAAAACACATTTAAATGTGTTGAAATACCCTCAATTAATATTACAAAAATCTGGAAATTAATATCCAAAATTGTCTTGATCACATGAGCTATAAAATTTCACCATTTCAGAAAAATGTTTGTAACTTATCAATATTAAATTTTGACACAATATTGGCATAATTTTATTGTAGTAGTAAGTATACTAGTGTTAGATTTCGATTAGAGACTCACTAGCGAATACCATTATTGTAGGAATCGGTAGTGGTACATGTGGAACGTAGTTCAAGGCATCATTTTCATCATCTCAATGCATTGTGAGTATTCACGACTCCCCCTATTTTCAGTTTTTATGTTTTGGGGTGGAAAAACATGTCTTAAACTATTTATGTTCGTTGTATTTAATATGACTTGTATCAAACTTGGTTGCTAAATGTTGCTATGTATGTGTATGCTATTGTTAATTCATGAGGCCTTATCGCGTTTAAGTCCCTGGAATCAATTCACACAACTCATGAACTCATTTGAGCCTATTGTTATTATGGATAGCGCTATTAGGAGGTAGACAACTCCTCACTCGCACGATTTGCTTGAGTGCATTTTCCCATATTTCCCTATGTTAGCGATAGACATAGAAGAGGGCACCCTCGGTCATTAGGCTTGGGTTGTGAACTCATGTCATTATGCACATACGAACCTTGTATCTCGTTTTAGCAACAAACTTTATTTCCCATGAGAATATGAACGTTGCATCTTATTTGGGAAACATACTTTATCTCTCATGATGACAACGGACTTTGTTTATGTAAACTTATTTACTCATTTGCAATATATTTCTATTTATGGAAACTTTATTTCCCATGAGAATATGAACGTTGCATCTTATTTGGGCAACATACTTTATCTCTCATGATGACAACGGACTTTGTTTATGTAAACTTATTTACTCATTTGCAATATATTTCTATTTATGGAAACTTTATTTCCCATGAGAACATGAACGTTGCATCTTATTTGGGCAACAAACTTTATCTCTCATGATGACAACGAACTTTGTTTATGTAAACTTATTTACTCATTTGCAATATATTTCTATTTATGGAAACTTTATTTCCCATGAGAATATGAACGTTGCATCTCATTTGGGCAACATACTTTATCTCTCATGATGACAATGAACTTTGTTTATACAAACTTATTTACTCATTTTAACAATATACGTTATTTATGGAAACTTCTATTAAAACTTTGATTACGATTCATGAAACCAATATTATTTTTAACCTGTGAGTACTCACCAACTATTTTTATAGTTGACGCTCGTTTTACATGCTTTTTCAGGAATCATCGAGTAAGTCGCACTTAGGGATACATCACTTTTAGGAGCATTCGCATGTGTTGTATTTCAGTTTACATTGTAATTTCTTTTAAAAATTTGTTCAAACCCATTGTAAATTTGTAATGATTTTTAAACTATGGTTGGTGTTGTCTTTTAACTTTTGCTATGAAACCCTTTATACTGCCACGCCTCGTGTTTCCGCTTTAGCGGGGTGTGCCATTAATGGAGCTTGAAGTCTTGATGTAGCTAGCCTTAAGTGCTTAGCCCCAATAGTGTGGAAGCCTCAAGTGGTATCACAACATATCATGAACAAAGGATGAATTTGAGAGAGAATCTCCATGCACCCAAAACCACCATGAACTCCAAAAATACACTTCTAGCGATTTTGGGCAATGAAGTATGTATTTATATGTGGGATTTCTAGGGTCGTGGATATAACCCAAATCCATACCCATGGGTCTTATGATCCATGGTTCATGTGGCCCAACTCTTTATGTATCCATACATAAACTTGGTCCAACATGGATCATAAGCCCAACACATATAAATATAACTAATTGTCATAATTAGTCCCCATAGATTTAATTAGTCTCTTTTGATCACTAAATTAATTCCAAATTAATTCTTGATCAATACTAATTAAAACATATGATTTCATATTAATATATTATAACTTATAATATATTAATAAACCATAAATTACCTTCTCTCAAATGTCCATCCTAACAAATTGTCCTGATGATATGCAACCCAAATGGACCATGCTACACTCGGGTCGAGTACATACCAATAATAGTTATGGACTTAGATATCTAAGCCAATAGTTGTCACACCCCAAAACCGGAATGGCGGAAACGTTCTGGGGCGGAGGACGTCATGTTTAGTATCACAAGACATGCATCATAGTAAGAAAGTAATAAACAACCATTTCATTAGAAAGAAAGTTTTTACAAAGTATGTGAATCACATAATATAGAATACATAGAAAATAACAAAAAGACAAGAAGCTATACTGCTCCATCTTCTGAATCCCAATGCGCGAACCTGTCTACTGGTCTCCTGAGAATACAAGTTATTTTGAAAGCGTAGATCAGCATTTAAGCTGGTGAGTTCATAAGATTTTAGTGATGTAGTAAATCGTAAGAAAGTTTGTAGAAAGTTGTAGTAAGTTGTAGTTAGTTGTAGTAAGTTCTGTTTAGAAAAGTTTGCTTGTTCCTCTAGAAAATCCTATATTTCCTGCTTTGATGAAAGATAAGTAAAAATGACTCTACAGTCCTTTCTATGAGTATTAAATGGATACAAGTTATTTAAAACCCTGAGTAAACAAACAATCGGTTGTGTGTATCTGCGCTAAGCCCACAACCAAACAAGGAACAGGAAATGAGGCGGAAGACACACATCCCATTGGTTGTTAGATCTTCGTTGTATATAACCCCTGCGTATTCACTCGCTACTCACGGAGTTAACTGTAATAGTTCCTTTATATTTGATGAAAAGTTCCTTTAAGAAAACCCTTATTTCTTATAATAAAATGATAACCACAGTAGTTCCTTCTATAATCACTTAGTTTATAATAGTTATATATAATCTAATATCGAACAGATAGTTAATTGTGTGAATCTGCCCTAAGCCCACAACCAAACAAGGAACAGGAAATGAGGCGGAAAGCACACATCCAACTACCTGTCGGATATTAATTATATATAACCCTGATGTATAAACTAAGGTATTATATAATTAACCTCCTAAGGTCCTTTAAGTTTTACTGGTTTAATAAAATGGATTAAACCCTTTACTGGTTAAGTTTCTAGTGTTGTATTCCAAAAGTTCTTCATTTGAAAAGTATGTTTTGTACTAGAAAACTGTGCATTAAATTAGTGTCCTATGATCTGACCCACACATGGTACGACTTATGATTACTTGGTGTATACGGAACATATATATAGATAAGATCGGATAGATAGTAGGCTGGGTGTATCTGCTCTAAGCCCACAACCAAACAAGGAACAGGAAATGAAGCGGAAAACACACATCTTACTACCTGTCGGATCCGATTAATATATATCCCTGAATGCATACACTAAGGAATCAAAAAGTTAGCATTATAGGTCCGTTTCTACTGAGTGTACTAGACCCGACTGTTCTGTGTGTCGTTTGTAAAATGTAAGTTTTCCCTAGTTTATAACTATCTTGACTCGAAAATAGTTTGTATTAGCTTTCAAGTGGAACTGTCACTTACTGAAAGTAATGGGAATTTATAAGTACACAATTGTCTTTTGAAGTGACATTCTATAATACTAATTACCTTAAAACATGTTTGTTTTATTAAGGTCATAATGTGAGGAATAGTACCCATACTATACGCTCTCCCTGCAAGAGATTTTGGGGATCAAACGCGACTTACGAAAACAAATTGCTAGGTCGTGTAGAATTCACATTAATGTTATGTGATCATGTCTACCCGATTTAACTATCACCTTTTGTTACAAACAATGAGTTAGTGATTCATTGGTATAATTAGATCTAGTATGTTCTCATGCTATAGCATCTTAGTATGTTCGTTCTGTATAGTATGTAGTGTATAGTATGTCTCTCTGAAGTATTATATCTACCTCCTTGTTTCTCTTTATGTTATCATGTATTGTTTCTACCTCCCTGTTTCTCTTTATAGTATGCTCTAGTATTTAGTATGTACTGAACCCCTAAACTATACCCCTTATAGTTTACTATTGTTTTACTTGTACTGTTATTGAAAACACTCATTTTGCTACTAAGTTATGATGGTACTTTAAAAACAGAGTTTTGTTAAACTATAAAGTAACATAACTTTAAAAGAGTTTTTGAAATGTTTTGACAACTTATAAATGACATAAGTAATCTTATGAAAATGTTTATAACAAAAAATTACACAATTATCATTGTGTTCAACGTGTATTCCCCCCCTTAAAAGCATTTAAAGCAGTTTAATATATTGATTTCGGGGTATGAACTCACCTGATGTGGGTGATTCAAACGAATACGCACGTAAGGATGAGAAGTTCCACAAATGAATTCCCGGGACACAACGGGTCCTAAATGACATATAATGGCATATATATGTATGTAATTAGTGTCTAACAACTAATTAAGAAGGGTAACACCCTTATAGACTAGGAAACTCTAAGATTTAAGGGATACAATCACATATGATTACATAAATAGGGTGTATGGCCACCCTATAGAGTTTACGGTCCAAAAGGCATGACCATAAGTGTTTACGGTCAAGATGGTTTACGGTCCAAGTGTTCACGGTCTAATGACCTTACGGTCATTAGAGCTTACGGTCTAAGGAGATCCAACCGTAAACTCATCAAATCTTTGCACAATAATGGTTTTCAAGGCTCTAATCAGGTGTTTCAACTAGATAACAAGCTAAGGAGGGAGTACTTACGATATAGAGGCTTGAAATGGTGATTAAGGTCCAAGAACACTAGTGTGTGTTCTTGGTGTTCTTGGTGAAATGAAGAACACTTGAAGATCTAAGAAAAGATGATTTCCATGGATGAAATCATGAGATGATACTAGATTAAGAGATGTATCAATAAATCAAAGGAAGAACACTTACGATTTTGGTGATCTAGGATGATGAACTTGATGATACTTAAGAGGATTTGGAAGTTCTTGAGTTTGAAAGGGAAGAAATAATCAAAATGATCATAAAATATATACATAGGAGGGAGTTTATGGTCACCCTGACCGTAAACTCAAGGGTCCTGACCGTAAACTACTTTTGAGTAGGTTTACGGTTTGCTAGATGGTTTGGAACTTTAACTGACAAATCCAAACACTGATTCCTTTGAAGAACTAGGCTCAGAATGCTCAAACAGACTCTAAACAGTGCTAAGAGTTAGTAGAGACAAGTCTGACTTTAACTGAATTAAATGGTTGTACAAGATAGAAATTTCGGGTTGTCACAATAGTCTCCCACATGGATAAGTCTAAAACTATTATTGCAAGTACGACTTCATTACCCAACTAGCAATCATAACTCTTAAAGCCGCTGTCGAACTCTGAACAAATTAATGACGCATCCATTAGATAAGGGATCATATATTCCTCGATTCTAGATATCATATGGACCGAGACATGGATTATAATCATTCTCTATGTCCATTTGTTGTTTCCCTATTTCCGATTTATGACGACTGACTAATTGAACAAATCAAATCAGTCCAGGCTTGGCCAAGCACTTCGGGGTGTCATCACTAAATCATCGAGGGGCCCACAAATATCATTTTTATCCCTTTAAGGGTAAAAGGAATGGATTAACTCTGACTAATATGCGTGTACTAACTACTTTTTGAATCATACACAAAGGCACGTTTTATAAATCGAGTTACAAATGCATTTTCATGCAATCAATGTATAACCAACTCATAGTCAACAACTCATATCTCTAGGTTTGAAGAATATAAGATATTATCGTCTCGTGATTCACTCATGATAAAATCCATGAAGTGATTCAAATGAGCGTGGGTTTAATCCAATACTCAAAACTTATGAGCACTCATGAATTTTGCAGCAACTCTTGCTATGTCCACTACCTTAGACATCTACAAACCAGCTTCATGACAGTCTTGATTCATATCTACATCCAACATATGACCGACTATGGATGGTTTGAATAACTTAGTCATTCGGGAAGAATGGCCTACTTATTCTGGAAGTCAAAACATGCAAAGTGAAACACAAGAATAATACTAATCCTATATGGCCCCAACACTTTGAGTGTAAATAAAACACCTTTTATCTAAGCACCATATTGATTATTCATTATTCAATGTTTCGATTTATCAACTTAATACTTGAATTAAAACAATTGTCATCCCATGCTCCAAGCATGCACACTATGTTTACTTACGGCCCTTTCTTTTGTGAAATAGATCAATTGAATACGACTCTAATGATGCTCATTTCACAATCCTAATCCCTTTTGTAAATGTAAGAATACCAAACTCTTGCCATTTACTGTAATCTGTTAGATTCTAAACTTATATGCAATGATTCTCTTGTAATGACTATGCACACGAATCACAAAGATTTGGCAACAGACATTACAAAATATTCCATTGGAGATAAACTCCATGGAAACGAAGTCTCATATTCAAAGTACATTGCTTTGAACATCCTTCTTGCATTAAGTTTTCTAATCTTACACAGATTGAATAACTTCCACCTATGAGAATATTTCCATATTCCCATTTTGACTATCACTTCTAAATAAGAGTTGCCTCATTTCAGAATATGTCAATATGGTCCTTCCAAAATTAACACCATACTTCCAACTGTCCCTGAGCAACCAATCTTTGGTAAACCTTAGATTGTCCTCGACAATTGTTTAATCATTTTAGTCATATCCAATTCTAGACCTTTTCCCTTCTTAATGCCCCAGGCATTTGGAATATTTAGAAAGGATAAATATTATAGCACATGTAATCGATCCTATACCTGAAGCATATGGGACACGATTCATTTCGAATTTTGAGAACGCAATACATAGAATTTTCTTATGTTGAACCATTCCAACATAAAATTCATATATATATATATATATATATATATATATATATATATATATATATATATATATCTATATATATATATATATATATATATATATATATATATATATATATATATATATATATATATATATATATATATATATATATATATATATATATATATATATATATATCCGTGACTAAAGGTGATTAAAATCTCAATCTAAGCTTTTAGAATTGAAATGAAGTATATCCTCTCCCTTAATTATAGCAAAACAACTTTTCCAACCCCTGCAACTTCAAGAATTGAAACTTTGTTTTCTATATTTGTTGGATAAGATGTCTAAGTCCATAACTATATCTGGTATGTACTTTACCCGACCCGGCATGGTCCATTTGGGTTGCATGGCATCATGCATTTGGATAGACTAAATGAGAGAAATAACACTTGTGGTTTATTAATATATTATAAGTTCTAATATATTAATAATATTATTTGATTAGTATTGATCATGAATTAATCTAGAATTAATTAAGTGATCAAAAAGAGACTAATTAAATATATGGGTTGATTATGTAAATCATCCATAACTTGTATAGTGGGCTAAAGGCTTCATGGATTATCAAGTTGGGCTAAGGTCCATAGGATGCTCCATGGATGCTCCATGGGAGTTACAAACCTATGGGTCATGGAAATGAAGAGCCATGTTACATTAGGGTTTACATGGTGTAATCCTAAGTGTAACACACTATATAAAGAACATGACATCCACCAAAAACGGCTACAAGAAGTTGCAAGAGGGCTAGGCCGAATTTAGAAGTGTTCTACATTCTCTCAAAGTCATTCCAAAGCACTTGGTTTTGTGTGAAACATCTGAGGCATCACACTTGGGGTGCTAGGCTCTTAAGGTTTTCCATGGAATCAAATCAACTACAAGGTATGTAATTCTAGCCATCTTTTATGTTTAAAGTTCCCCATGTATGCTAGATAGGATTATGAACCTTGGAAAAAGCATTTTGCATGTATTTTAGACAAACATAGATCCAAGGTTTTCTAGGGTTGCATGTACACTTAGGAGTGTTAGAAATGCTCAAAACCTATCAGTGGTATCAGAGACTAGGCTTGTTTGTTTGAAAGTTGATGTAAAATAGCTGAAAAATTCGAAATTCTTACTGTCTGCACATGGGACTCGCCGAGTTCATCGGGGAACTCGACGAGTCCAAGCGTATCTTCAACCAACTCGGCGAGTCAGTTGTTGCACTCGACGAGTTGGCCAGGCAGAGTGCAGATTTTTGATTTTTGCTGCTGGAAATGGACTAGAAACATTACCCTAAACTGTTTTGGTGTTTTAAAAATTGTTTTAGATGGTGTAATAGATCATAGGAATTACTTGTTTAATGCTGAATTCATGATCTTTATGTGTTTTAATGGAGTCCATAACTTGTCCTCAAGTTATGGATAGCCAAAAGTCTCTTTGTATTAAAGCCATTAAAAGAACACATAAGTTGCAAAAAAAAAATGAAGAGTCTTCATTTTAATAACTCATAAGTTATGAATTGAAAGGTTTTGTAAAGTTACAAAACTTGCCCTCAAGTTTTGGAACATGTAAAGTCTTCTAGTAAACTTTAGTTCCAACCCCTAGAATATTAAAAGTTAAAATTCAACCCTTATACTTTATAATATTATAAGTTTATATATATATATATATATATATATATATATATATATATATATATATATATATATATATATATATATATATATATATATATATATATATATGTATAAGATCAAAGTCGTTTTACCGTTAGTAGGCCTCATTCACGAAGCCGGTCTATAAGGGGGGTATAAGGTTGTTGCCAATAAAATGGGAGCTTAATGGGTGTCCACTCTCACCCACCGCTTCCTTGACTGGTGGAGGGTCGTTAGCCAAACGGGTAGGACAATGACTTAAAATT
The DNA here is from genome assembly GCF_052849685.1 of Lactuca virosa. Lineage (NCBI taxonomy): Eukaryota > Viridiplantae > Streptophyta > Magnoliopsida > Asterales > Asteraceae > Lactuca > Lactuca virosa. The sequence goes on along the minus strand of NC_136433.1, from coordinate 365,477,628 downwards.
CTCATTAAAAATATAATGATTATTATAAAGTAACTAAATGTTTTTATAAATTCCCAGTCTTAGTTACTTTAGGAAAATGTGAATAAGGTGCTAACCGTGAAATTACACTTCGCACTTTGATTAAGTCGTTGGTGGGGCGTGTGTGGTTAACTGGCACACTAACTTGGACTTAACAAAGTAGGCAAATGGTGACTTAAGGTTTTTTCATTGGTTGGTGGAGCGCGTGTGGTTAACCGGCACATCGATTAAGTGAAAAACATTAAGGGTACCAAGTAGTTTGCATGGTTACTTCACACCTTGTTTTGTGATCCTCGATATCCCAGTCACAAAACATGAAGGGCACACTCGAGATTGAAACATGCCATTGAAAACTTCAATGAATCTCAAAAGAATCTAGGAGTTTCTAAAACCAAATAAAACCTAATAATTTATATATATTTCGTTTTCATGGTGGAAATTAGTGAATCGTCATTCACCTACCTTTCAAATATGTTTTAGCTTAGATTACGACATCCCTCTTCTAAGTTATAATATATTGTGATTGGATCCTAGCCTTAATATTACATTTGGGTGTTTTATTAAGGACTATCTTTATATCTAAACTAAACTTGTCTTTTTCTTCTTTTTCAGATGTCTTCCAACAATGCTGCTCCTGGCTCAAACCCTACCGGCTCCTTCTCTCTCATGAACCTTTGTGGGAGAGTCATCTTTAATGGATCCAACTTTACAGATTGGATCAGGAACATCAGGATGGTCACTCGGTATGAGAACAAAGAATATGTTCTCGACAAGGAGCTTAAGGTACCCGAGCCAACTGCTACTCCTGAGGAGCTTGCTGAATATGAGGCACATGAAAGAGATGCTACCAAAGTGGCATGCATCATGATGGCCACTATGACAAGCGAGCTCTAAAAGTCCTATGAGGACTACTATCCTTTTGAGATGCACCAGGATTTGATGGACCGCTATCATCAGAGTGCTCGTCAAGAGCGATATGAAATCATCTCCTCCATGATAACAACTAGGATGAAGGATGGTGAACCCATCACGGGCCACATGCAGAAACTTCAAAGGTATGTGGACCGTTTGCTGAAACTTAATGTGAACTTTCCCGAGGAGTTAGCAATAGATATCATTTTGCACTCCTTACCATCGTGTTATGATCAATTTCGCATTACATACCACATGAACAAGGAAGAAGTCACCCTCAGCAAACTTCAAGGACTCCTAAAGACCACAAAATCAGGTCTTAAAGGTAAGTCGGTTGTTACGACTCCTACTCCTACTCCAAACTCCGCACCTGTCCTGGTAATCGGGAAAGGTAGAGGCAAAAAGAGGAAGAACCCTTTGAAGGGTACCAAGGGTAAGACCCTTGATGGCTCCTCTTCAAGAGGAACCAAGAAAGGTTTCGTCAGTCCTTCTTCTGTCCCAAAAGTGGCTGAATGCTTCTATTTCCATGAAAAGGCGCACTGGAAGCGGAACTGCCCAAAGTACCAGCAATATGTGAAGGATGGGAAAGTAAAACCAAACCATACAGGTATTTACACTATATTATCTAATAACTCACCCTATTCTAACTCTTGGTTCCTTGATACTGGGTGTAGTATTCATATTTGTTCTGATTTGCAGGGACTAAGAAGAAGTGAGAATGTGGAGCATGGAACGATAAACTTGATCATGGGGAATAGGAAAGCTTCACCTGTCACCAAGGTTGGAGTTTATACTTTGTTGCTAAGTAGTGGGTTTACTTTAGATTTGAATAAATGTAGTTACTCGCCTGAAATGGCAAGAAATATTATTTCCTTTCATGCTTTGTACAAACAAGGGTTTACCTTTTCTTTTGATAATGAAATTGGTGGAATAAATGCTTTCTTTAATAATGTCTTTTATTTTAAAAGCATTACCTTGTGATGGTGTGTATGAAGCTGTGTCTGTTGTAGATAACTTAGGAAATAATGTGTTGTGTATTGATTCTACTAATGATAATAACTTGGATAGAGTATCATTATGGCATTGTCGTCTTGGACATGTAAGCAAGATACGCATAGACCAACCCTAAAAGGATGGAGTCTTGGAGTCATTTGACCTAAAGTCAGATGATAGTTGTGAATCATGCTTACTTGGAAAAATGAAAAAGTCACCCTTCACAGGTTCTTCTGCTAGGGTTGAAGATTTGTTGGATCTAGTACACACAGATGTGTGTCAACCCTTCAAAACTGCCACAAGGGATGCTAATTGTTATTATGTGACTTTTACAGATGATTATAGTAGATGTGGAAATGTCTACTTAATTAAGCATAAGTCAGAGACTTTCGATAGGTTTAACGAGTTTAAACAGTAAGTAGAGAATCAATTGGGCATGAAAATTAAGATGCTTCGATCCGATCGTGGTGGTGAGTATCTTAGTATAGAGTTCCTCGACTATCTTAAGAAATGTAGGGTTGTCTCACAATTGACTCCTCCCAGGACACCACAGTTGAATGGTGTGGCTGAGAGGCGTAATCGAACCTTATTGGACATGGTTTGTTCCATGATGAGTCGAGCTTTGCTACCAATCTCATTCTGGGGGTATGCCTTAGACACTGCCGCCCATATCCTTAATCTGGTCCCTACAAAGAAGGTTGCCAAGACACCTCACGAGATGTGGACTGGAAAAGTTCCTAATCTAGCCCATATCAAGATTTGGGGTTGTGAAGCTTTCGTGAGACAGGAGACTCACGATAAGCTCGAACCTCGAAGCGAGAGGTGTATTTTCATCGGCTACCCACAGAAATCCTTTGGTTACCTCTTCTACAGACCTAGTGAGAATGTGGTATTTGTATCAAGGAGGGGTGTCTTGAGAGAGAGAGAGAGAGTTCATAAGCCAAGGAAACAGTGGGAGGCAAATTGACCTTGAAGAAATTCAGGAGTCAAGTGGTGAAGGAACCTCAAACCCTAGCAGTCAACTTGAGGAGGAAAATCATGTCGATCCAATTGACGAGTCTGTACCTCTGAGGCGTTCCATAAGGGTTAGGAATGCACCTGAGCACTACTATGGTTTCCATATTACTGCAGAAGGTGAGACACTTATCAGTGATGAGACACTGGTAAGTCTGGATGAACCTAACAACTACACTGAAGCCATGGCAGACCCTGAGGCTGCTAAATGGAAAGAGGCAATGGACATCGAGATACAGTCCATGTATGACAATCAAGTTTGGAACATGGTTGACAATGTACCAGGTCGCAAGACAGTTGGGTGCAAATGGATCTTCAAGAAGAATACTGACATGGATGGTAATGTACACACCTATAAGGCGCGACTGGTTGCAAAGGGCTTTTCTCAAACTCCAGGAGTTGATTATGATGAGACCTTTTCACCAGTAGCCAAGATTAAGTCTATTAGGGTATTGTTAGCCATTGCTGCATTTCATGACTATGAAATATGGCAAATAGATGTCAAAACCGCTTTCCTCAATGGAAAATTGGCTGAGGATGTTTACACGTGTCAGCCAGAGGGTTTTGTCAGTACAGAGTACCCTAATAGAGTGTGTAAGCTTGAGAAATCCATATATGGATTGAAACAAGAACCTCGCAGATGGAATCTTTGTTTCAATGAGAAAGTCAAAGAGTTTGACTTTTCGACGAGTGAAGATGAATCTTGTGTATATGTCAAGGCTAGTGGGAGTATAGTTAGCTTTTTGGTACTGTATGTGGATGACATACTACTCATAGGGAATGATATTCCAACTCTGCAGGAAGTTAAGTCCGGGCTTGGGAAGTGTTTCGCTATGAAAGACCTGGGAGAAGCTGCCTATATTCTAGGGATAAGGATTCTGAGAGACCGGAGGAGCGATTACTTGGAAAAGTTCCAAGCAGGAGACAGTGGCTGATTCAACTTGCGAATCAGAGCACATAGCGGCAAGCGAGGCAGCAAAGGAGGCTATATGGCTAAAGAACTTCATTGGAGACCTTGGAGTTGTACCAGCTATAAAGGAGCCTATACAGATTTTCTGTGATAGTGAAAGCGTAGTTGCCTTAGTAAAGGAACCAAGGGATCACGGGAGATCCAGACACTAACAGAAAATATCATTTCATTAAACATCGTATAGAAGAAGGACTCCTCGTGGCAAAGAGGGTATCATCGGATGAGAACCCAACAGATCCCCTCACGAAGGGACTGGGTAGGGTTAAGCATCTTCAGCATGCAAGGAGCATAGGGCTGAAGGATGATATTAGTTTTAGTAGTTAGATAATTTTGAAATTTGTAAAGTGTAATTGACATTTGATGATGAATAAAAGTTGTGTTTATTTATGAGTAAAGTGTTGATATCTTTTTTCAATCGTTTACTATTATTTCTTTTGCATGTTTTGACTTCCAGAATATTTATGTTGTGTTTTACATATTATTCAAATCATCCACAGTCGGTCATCTGTTGGAAGTAGATATGAATTAAGATTGTCATGAGTTGGCTGTAGAGGTCTAAGATGTTAGACATCGCCTCAACACTCATGAGTGCTCATAAGTTATGAGTATTGGATTCAACCCACGCTCGCTGGTATCACTTCATGGAATTTATCTCGAGTGATCGCGAGACGGTAATATCATATAGGTCTTCAAACCTAGAGATATGACTTGTTGTCTATGAGTTAGTTATGCATTGATCGTGCGAAACCGCATTGGTAACTCGATGTTATAAAACGTACTGTTGTGTGTGATTCAACAAGTAGTAGAACAAGCATATGAATCGAAGTTTATCTGTTCCTTCTTGGATTAGAAGCGATATCTGGGCCCCTCGATGATTTTGTTTTGACCTATGTACCGGGCCCGGTCAGAACTAAGTTGATGTGTTCAATTAAGTTCTATGTCAAACAAATCGGAAATCGAGAAACAAACTGCTGGACAATAAGTAAGACATTGTTCCATGTATTTGTCCGGCTGATATCTAGAACATAGGATTATATGATAAGTTATCTTAAATGGAGTATCATCATCTTCTCAGTTCCGAGAGACCTTGAAAAGAGCTACAATTGCTGATCGGTTCCTGAAGTCATACTTGCAGTTATAGTTATTAGACTTATCCAAGTGGGGACTGGTGAATAAGGTGTCTAAGTCGATAACTATTTCTGGTATGTACTTGACCCGACCCGGCATGGTCCATTTGGGTTGCATGGCATCATGCATTTGGATAGACTAAATGAGAGAAATAACACTTTTGGTTTATTAATATGTTATAAATTCTAATATATTAATAATATTATTTAATTAGTATTGATCAAGAATTAATCTAGAATTAATTAAGTGATCAAAAAGAGACTAATTAAATATATGGGTTGATTATGTAAATCATCCATAACTTGTATAGTGGGCTAAAGGCTTCATGGATTATCAAGTTGGGCTAAGGTCCATTGGATGCTCCATGGATGCTCCATGGGAGTTATATACCCATGGGTCATGGAAATGAAGAGCCATTTTACATTAGGGTTTACATGGTGTAAACCTAAGTGTAACACACTATATAAAGAACATGACATCCACCAAAAACGGCTACAAGAAGTTGCAACAGGGCTAGGCCGAATTTAGAAGTGTTCAACATGATGGGTTTTTGAGCATTCTAACACTCCTAAGTGTACATGCAACCCTAGAAATCCTTGGATCTATGTTTGTCTAAAATATATGCAAAATACTTTTTCCAAGGTTCATAATCCTATATAGCATACATGGGGAACTTTAAACATAAAGATGCCTAGAATTACATACCTTGTAGTTGATTTGATTCCTTGAAAAACCTTGAGAGCCTATCACCCTAAGTGTGATGCCTCAAATGTTTCACACAACACCAAATGCTCTTGGAATAAACTTTGAGAGAATTGTCTAACACTTGAAATCGGCCTTTCCCTCTTGTCTCTCTAGTGTAGCCGATTTTGGTTGCTATAAGTATGCTTATATAGTATGTTGCATTAGGGTTACACCATGTAAACCCTAATGTAACATGGCTCTTCATTTCCATGACCCATGGGTTTGTAACTCCCATGGAGCATCCATGGAGCATCCTATGGACCTTAGCCCAACTTGATAATCCATGAAGCCTTTAGCCCACTATACAAGTTATGGATGATTCACATAATCAACCCATATATTTAATTAGTCTCCTTTTGATCACTTAATTAATTCTAGATTAATTCTTGATCAATACTAATTAAATAATATTATTAATATATTAGAACTTATAATATATTAATAAACCACAAGTGTTATTTCTCTCATTTAGTCTATCCAAATGCATGATGCCATGCAACCCAAATGGACCATGCCGGGTCGGGTCAAATACATACTAGAAATAGTTATGGACTTAGACACCTTATCCAACAGTATCCCACTTGCATAAGTCTAATAACTATAACTGCAAGTATGACTTTAGGAACCGATCAGTAATCGTAGCTCTTTTCAAGGTCTCTCGGAACTGAGAAGATGATGATACGCCATTTAAGATAAGTGATCAAATAATCCTCTGTTCTAGATATCAGCCGGACACATACATGGAACAAATGTCTTACTTATTGTCCAGCAGTTTGTTTCTCGATTTCCGATTTGTTTGACATAGAACTTAATTGAACACATCAACTTAGTTCTGACCGGGCCCGATACATAGGTCAAAACAAAATCATCGAGGGTCCCAGATATCGCTTCTAATCCAAGAAGGAACAAATAAACTTCGACTCATATGCTTGTTCTACTACTTGTTGAATTACACATAAAAGTACGTTTTATAACATCGAGTTACCAATGCGGTTTCGTACGATCAATGCATAACTAACTCATAGACAACAAGTCATATCTCTAGGTTTGAAGACTTATATGATATTACCGTCTCGCGATCACTCGAGATAAATTCCATGAAGTGATACCAGCGAGCGTGGGTTGAATCCAATACTCAGAACTTATGAGCAATCATGAGTGTTGAGGCCATGTCCAACATGTTTGAACTCTACAACCAACTCATTACAGTCTTAATTAATATCTACTTCCAACATATGACCGACTGTGGATAATTTGAATAATATGTAAAACATAACATAAATATTCTGGAAGTCAAAACATGCAAAAGAAATAATAGTAAACGATCGACAAAAGATAGAAACACTTTACTCCTAAATAAACACAACTTTTATTCATCATCAAATGTCAATTACACTTTACAAATTTCAAAATTATCTAACTACTAAAACTAATATCATCCTTCAGCCCTACGCCCTACGCTCCAGTCTCTCAGAATCCTTATCCCTAGAATATAGGCAGCTTCTCCCAGGTCTTTCATAGCGAAACACTTCCCAAGCCCGGACTTAACTTCCTGCAGAGTTGGAATATCATTCCCTATGAGTAGTATGTCATCCACATACAGTACCAAAAAGCAAACTATACTCCCACTAGCCTTGACATATACACAAGATTCATCTTCACTCGTCGAAAAGTAAAACTCTTTGACTTTCTCATTGAAACAAAGATTCCATCTGCGAGGTTCTTGTTTCAATCCATATATGGATTTCTCAAGCTTACACACTCTATTAGGGTACTCTGTACTGACAAAACCCTCTGGCTGACACGTGTAAACATCCTCAGCTAACTTTCCATTGAGGAAAGCGGTTTTGACATCTATTTGCCATATTTCATAGTCATGAAATGCAACAATGGCTAACAATACCCTAATAGACTTAATCTTGGCTACTGGTGAAAAGGTCTCATCATAATCAACTCCTGGAGTTTGAGAAAAGCCCTTTGCAACCAGTCGCGCCTTATAGGTGTGTACATTACCATCCATGTCGGTCTTCTTCTTGAAGATCCATTTGCACCCAACTGTCTTGCGACCTGGTACATTGTCAACCAAGTTCCAAACTTGATTGTCATACATGGACTATATCTCGCTGTCCATTGCCTCTTTCCATTTAGCAGCCTCAGGGCCTGCCATGGCTCCAGTGTAGTTGTTAGGTTCATCCAGACTTACCAGTGTCTCATCACTGATAAGTGTCTCACCTTCTGCAGTAATATGGAAACCATAGTAGTGCTCAGGTGCATTCCTAACCCTTGTGGAACGCCTCAGAGGTACAGACTCGTCAATTGGATCGACATGAATTTCCTCCTCAAGTTGACTGCTAGGGTTTGAGGTTCCTTCACCACTTGTGTGACATCCCCTAATTTCTCGACCAGAAAACACCGATTTAATTTATGCTTTTTAAAATCAAATCAGAGAAGTCTTTATAAAAGATGGTGCGGAATTGGTCCCCAAAACAAAATATGATAAAAGTTTGTCAAAACCTTTCTTTAAGAAATATATAATTTCCTTTTATATCAAAACCTCGGGATGTCATGTTCCGATACAAATCAAAAACATAAACAAGGCATTATAAGCCTTACAACAATTATTTATAACTACTGGCCTATAATCCAAAAATCACTCATCATCATCATCCGACTATGCTCGGGGTCCACTACCTGTAATATAAAAAGCTGAGTGGGTTAGGCTTGAAAGCCTGGTGAGCATATAGGGTTTTCAACCCACAATAAATAATAAACTCTTTAAGTTTATCAATCAACAAATAAGTTATCAATTTCATCAACCAAAAACAACCCTAATTACCCATTCCCGTTATCCTCACCTTACGTCCCTAAAACAACTATCACAAGGGACCTAGCCTAAGGATTTTTATTAGGGGTGACAACTTTGCTTCGGGGGTTCCTCAGCAATTATGTCAAATAAGGCAACCTAACACAAAACGACCAATAAGGTGACAACATTGCTTTCTTCAACAATTTATGTCAAATGAGGCAAACACCGGGGTGACAACATTGCTTTTCCCTCAACAATTTATGTCAAATAAAACAACCAATAATAGGTGACAACATTGCTTTCTTCAGCAATTTATGTCAAATAAGACCACCTGACATAAAACAATCAGTATGGTGACAACATTGCTTTCCTCAGCAATTTATGTCAAATAAAACAACCAACGTGGTGACAACATTGCTTTTCCTTAGCAATATATGTCAAATAAAACAAACACCGGCGACAACATTGTTTTCCTTCAACAATTTATGTCAAATAGGCACGAAGTCACATCGTCGCCAAGGTTTATACAACAGGCACTAAGTCCATAGCTGCCAACATACTACATTCGTAGCTACCAACGTACATCTATACTGTACTAAATTCATAGCTACCAACGTACATCTATACTGTACTTCTATCCCTCATACTTTATCTACCCATGTTTTACCCAACATATTTGAAGATAAAAAATATATACATTTTTAAATCATTTTAGACATGTATAAAACATTCGTTTAACACCCATCTCGAATAAACAAACAACATATATACACATAGCACGTATTTTATATAAAATACTTCATATCTATGTGTAAGATGAAAGTGACTACACACTCACTTGATTTAATGAAAATCGGGCAGCAATTCGTTTCATAAAAATGATCGTTTCTAATAAAACCGGGAGTTTTATTGAGAAACCGGGCTCTGCGAAAGGTCGGGCTTCAAAACCGAAAAGATAAATTTTCTGGGTCTTCGGGAACTTCGCAACGTATTTCGGGCTTTAGAAATGATACCGGGGCTTCGGGGGAAGTCAAAATGATAAAAAGGATGAAAAATGGGTGAAAAGTGGCAAATTTCGGATTCTACCCGAGAAGTCTCGCATGGCTGCTATTTATAGGGGAGGAGGACCGAAGGCTCGGATCCGAACCGAGGAGGGGATGACACGCGTCTGCGAGGCTCGGACCAGTTGGCTGCTTTGGCGAGGCTCGGACTGGTCAGCAGCCTCGGTCCAATGAGAAGAGTCCACGTATGAGAAGGGGTGTCCGAGGAGCCTCCGCGGGGGGTCTCCTGCGAGGCTGTCCGAATGCTAGTGGACTGCGGACTTGGTCCAATCAGAAGACGACACGCGAAGCTCGGTCCTATCAGGAGGTGCCACATGGAGGCCTCGCATGCGAGGGATGACGTGTCCGAGGTGACTCAACGGAAATTCCCGATTTTCCACATTTTCTTGATTTTTGTGCCAAAAACTTGCGAAAATGATAACTTTTGCATACGAGCTCCGTTTTTGAGGTTCTTTATATGCACGCGTAAGTAAAATTACGCTCTACAAATTTCGTTTAGACTTCGTCGGCTAATTTTGAATTTAATTTTTATATTATTATTTGTAACAGACCGGGATAGGAAATGCATTAAAAATTCATAACTTCTTCATCCGACGTCCGTTTTCGTCAGACTTTTTACCGTTGTGCTACTATTTACGGGCCTTCGATTCTCGTTTAGGTTGTGTCGGCTAAAAATCAATCGATATAAAATTCGAGTTTTTAGCTGTCTACTGCTAAGCTGAAACTTCGAAAAATCATAAGTTCCTCATACGAAGTCAGATTTGGGCGTTCTTTTTATCGAACTTCTCGGTTTAACGAATACTACGAGTTTCGTTTAGATCACTAAGGCTAAAAAGTAGTTTATCAAAAACTCACTTTTTACGACATTCGGCACCGTGCCGGTTTATCGCGAAACTTCGACAGGTCATAACTTCTTCGTTATAACTCGGATTTCGGCATTCTTTATATATCCGTAATCCTTGTCACGACCACTACAACTTTCTTAATAAACATCGGCTTTATCTAAAATTTAATTTTGACGCTCATTTTTATTCTTAATTAATTAAACCCTAATAATTAAGCATAAAACACATAATTTTCACATAATTCGTTTTCATTTCTCCAAAATGAGTCACAAAGGTTAACCTAGACTATCATGTCAATATTAATGCCTAGCCTGGGAACACGGGCATTACAATTCTCTCCCCCTTAGAATGATTCCGTCCCCGGAATCGCACATCAGCAAACAAATACAGGTAGTGACTCATCATGTCACTCTCCGTTTTTCACCAGGTGAGATTTGGCCCATTCGTATGTTTCAAATACATAAGCACTAAATCGACCATCTAGCGTCACAACTCCTTAGTCTTACGGTCAACGATTGCCTCAGGTTCTTCGATTAACCTCTTGTTTTCATCCAACCTTAATTCTATAATGGGAATTATGTCGGGCACATCTCCCGTGAACTTCTCCAAATAACACACATAAAAGGTGTTATGAATACCCGCCAGTTCTTCCGGTAATTCTAGCTTGTAAGCTTGATTCCCGATCCTCTGAAGAACTTTAAATGGTCCAATAAATCATGGACTCAACTTTCCCCTTCTACCAAATCTTATAAGTCCTTTCCATGGCGAGACTTTAAGTAAAACCGAATCTCCAACTTCGAATGATATCGGTTGTCTTTTCTTGTCAGCATAGCTCTTTTGACGATCTTGAGTTGCTAACATCCTTTACTTCAATTCGGCTTAAGTCAACTACTACATCGAACTTGGTTCTCTGAACCACGCAACAAACTCATCGTAGTCGGACTCAATTTGATATGACCTCTAGGGTCAGAAAAACAATCATCTTCTTAGTCATTACCGAAACGAAGGTAATGAAGTACTCGAACAATAACGGAATCAATCTCTAGCTTCTTGGTAACCTTGTGACTTTCCTTGATCCAAGTACGAGTCCTGTGCTTCCGGTAGTATAGGCCTCTACTACCATTCACACATACTCCTACTCGTCCCAAGTATTGTCTCGCAGTTCTCCAAGTCACCATACAAGAATTTCACATAGTCATTCAATTCATCAGATGACAAAACCAGGGTTTATATTATTTCTTAAAATAATTACACAAAGGTTCGGGTTTACCCTATACTACGCCTCTAATAGGCTACACCACAAGTTACTAACTGCATTGCTACTTTATATCTTAGCTTTGGGAATATAAGGTCCTTACTCCTGATCCTTTGTATTTCCATCTGCTTCATTAAGGATCATTTGGAATGCCTTTGGTTTTGGTTTTGGTGGAACATTGGGCATTGCTGCCTCTTTCTTCTTTGGGCAGTCTTTCGAAATTTGCCCTTCCTCGTTACATCGATAGCACATCCTCTTGTTGGACGGACAATCGTTGGCATAATGCCCAGTCTTTCCACACTTGTAGCAGGTCACCTATTCGCTATATTTCCCGAAGTGCTTCTTTTTTCACTTCTCGCACCATTTTGCTTCGCTTTCTCCTCCTCCAGACTTCGAGAATTTTCTTTTCTCGTTAAACCCTGAAGTCCTTTCAAACTTTCTTTTCTCGCCAACTTCAATCTTGCTAGCGGCTCTCCCCTTAATCATATCTTCAACAGACTTGGCAGCCCAGATAGCTGCCTCCAAAGTAAGTGCCTGACGTACTGGCACCGCATGCTCCCATGGAAGTCCCTTTGCGTACCTGTCAATTTTCGCCAGCCCATCTGGGACAATACGCAAAGAAAACTCCATTTTGTCTGTGAAGTTATTCGTATATTCATCAACGGTCATACTCCCCTTCTTCAACGTTAGAAATTGGTTTTCTAACTCAAGTACGTTTTGGGCCGAGCAGTACTTGTGCTTAAAGTGCACCAAGAACTCTGCCCAAGTTACTTGCAGTGGCTCATTAGGGCTTAGGGTTTTCCCCAATGTATTCTACCAACGAGCAGCACTACCCCTGAACTGATGTACTGCAAAGGTAGTTTGTAGCTTGCCTTGGCAATCACAAGTCTTGAAGCCAACTCCATTTCCGAGATCCAGTCCATTACTCCGATAGGATCTTCTTTTCCAGTGAAGGTCGATGGCTTGCAAGTCATAAAGTCCTTATACTTGCACCCATTTCTCTCCACTCTACCCTCGTGGTTATAGCTCCCAACCACAAGCGGTTCACTATGACCAACCGATCTGTTGTTGTTCCCTTCTTCAGATCGATCGTCATTTAGTTCACGTTGTTCAACAGGAACTGAAGGTTCATCCCTGTTGTTCAGCAACATTTGCCTCAACTCCTCCCTTTGTTCAGCCAACATGGTCTGAATCATAGTTCGTACTCCAGCCATGGTGATGGGTTCTGGTGCAGCTCCTACTATAGGCACCTGTTCCACCACTTGGGGTTGAGGTTGCTGATTTCTATTTATATTTCCAACTCCACTTCGGGTTCTTGCCATTATAATCTATATACCGAATAAGGCGAATTTAAGTCTTTATCCTTGTTAGACATGTCAATTCCCTTATCACTCCGAAACGTTTACATGTTAGTTCTAATCTCGTAATCATACGCTTAGAATCCTTCACACATAAGGTTTCCAGATCCGGTCGGCAACAGACCATAGATCCGAACAAATAATGGCATATATGGCAAACATATAACATTTAGCACATAAGGGCATTTTAGGCATCTTTCCTAAAATAAACTAGTGCTCGTGTCTAAAATCTGGTAGACACTCATCTCACAATCATCACTTAGCATTCTAAGTTTAAGTCTAGAAATCCTACAAATTTCTAATTCGCTTAAACTAATACTCTGATACCAACTGTGACATCCCCTAATTTCTCGACCAGAAAAGACCGATTTAATTTATGCTTTTTAAAATCAAATCAGAGAAGTCTTTATAAAAGATGTTGCGAAATTGGTCCCCAAAACAAAATATGATAAAAGTTCGTAAAAACCTTTCTTTAAGAAATATCTAATTTACTTTTATATCAAAACCTCGGGATGTCATGTTCCGATACAGATCAAAAGCATAAACAAGACATTATAAGCCTTACAACAGTTATTTATAACTACTGGCCTATAATCCAAAAATCACTCATCATCATCATCCGACTATGCTCGGGGTCCAGTACCTGTAATATAAAAAGCTGAGTGGGTCAGGCTTGGAATCCTGGTGAACATATAGGGTTTTCAACCCACAATAAATAATAAACTCTTTAAGTTTATCCATCAACAAATAAGTTATCAATTTCATCAACCAAAAACAACCCTAATTACCCATTCCCGTTATCCTCACCTTACGTCCCAAAAACAACTATCACAAGGGACCTAGCCTAAGGATTTTTATTAGGGGTGACAACTTTGCTTCGGGAGTTCCTCAGCAATTATGTCAAATAAGGCAACCTAACACAAAACGACCAATAAGGTGACAACATTGCTTTCTTCAGCAATTTATGTCAAATGAGGCAAACACCGGGGTGACAACATTGCTTTTCCCTCAGCAATTTATGTCAAATAAAACAACCAATAATAGGTGACAACATTGCTTTCTTCAGCAATTTATGTCAAATAAGACCACCTGACATAAAACAATCAGTATGGTGACAACATTGCTTTCCTCAGCAATTTATGTCAAATAAAACAACCAACGTGGTGACAACACTACTTTTCCTTAGCAATTTATGTCAAATAAAACAAACACCGGCGACAACATTGTTTTCCTTCAACAATTTATGTCAAATAGGCACGAAGTCACATCGTCGCCAAGGTTTATACAACCGGCACTAAGTCCATAGCTGCCAACATACTAAATTCGTAGCTACCAACGTACATCTATACTGTACTAAATTCATAGCTACCAACGTACATCTGTATTGTACTTCTATCCCTCATACTTTATCTACCCATGTTTTACCCAACATATTTGAAGATAAAATATATATACATTTTTAAATCATTTTAGACATGTATAAAACATTCATTTAACACCCATCTCGAATAAACAAACAACATAAATACACATAGCACGTATTTTATATAAAATACTTCATATCTATGTGTAAGATGAAAGTGACTACACATTCACCTGATTTAATGAAAATCGGGCAGCAATTCGTTTCCTAAAAATGATCGTTTCTAATAAAACCGGGAGTTTTATTGAGAAACCGGGCTCTGCGAAAGGTCGGGCTTCAAAACCGAAAAAATAAATTTTCCGGGTCTTCGGGAACTTCGCAACGTATTTCGGGCTTTAGAAATGATACCGGGGCTTCGGGGGAAGTCAAAATGATAAAAAGGATGAATAATGGGTGAAAAGTGGCAAATTTCGGATTCTACCAGGGAAGTCTCGCATGGCTGCTATTTATAGGGGAGGAGGACCGAAGGCTCGGATCCGAACCGAGGAGGGGATGGCACGCGTCTGCGAGGCTCGGACCAGGTGGCTGCTTCGGCGAGGCTCGGACCAGGTGGCTGCTTCGGCGAGGCTCGGACTGGTCAGCTGCGAGCTTCGGATTGGTCAGCAGCCTCGGTCCAATGAGAAGAGTCCACGTATGCAAAGGGGTGTCTGAGGAGCCTCCGCGGGGTGTCTCCTGCGAGGCTGTCTGAACGCTAGTGGACCGCGGACTAGGTCCAATCAGAAGATGACACGTGAAGCTCGGTCCTATCAGGAGGTGCCACGTGGAGGCCTCGCATGCGAGGGATGACGTGTCCGAGGTGACTCAGCGAAATTTCCCGGTTTTCCACATTTTCTTGATTTTTCCACATTTTCTTCATCCGACGACCGTTTTCGTCAGACTTTTTACCGTTGTGCTACTATTTACGAGACCTTCGATTCTCGTTTAGGTTGTGTCGGCTAAAAATCACTCGATCTAAAATTCGAGTTTTTAGTTGTCTACTGCTAAGCTGAAACTTCGAAAAATCATAACTTCCTCATACGAAATCAGATTTGGGCGTTCTTTTTATCGAACTTCTCGGTTTAACGAATACTACGAGTTTCGTTTAGATCACTAAGACTAAAAAGTAGTTTATCAAAAACTCACTTTTTACGACATTCGGCACCGTGCTGGTTTATCGCGAAACTTCGACAGGTCATAACTTTTTCGTTATAACTCGGATTTCAGTATTCTTTATATATCTGCAATCCTTGTCACGACCACTACAACTTTCTTAATAGACATCAGCTTTATCTAAAATTTAATTTTGACGGTCATTTTTATTCTTAATTAATTAAACCCTAATAATTAAGCATAAAACACATAATTTTCACATAATTGCTTTTCATTTCTCCAAAATGAGTCACAAAGGTTAACCTAGACTATCATGTCAATATTAATGCCTAGCCTGGGAACACGGGCATTACAACTTGAATCCTGAATTTCTTCAAGGTCAATTTGCCTCCCAATGTTTCCTTGGCTTATGAACTCTCTCTCTCGAAAGACACCCCTCCTTGCAACAATGACCACATTCTCACTAGGTCTGTAGAAGAGGTGACCAAAGGATTTCTGTGGGTAGCCGATGAAAATACACCTCCGCTTCGAGGTTCGAGCTTATCGTGAGTCTCGCGTCTTACGAAAGCTTTGCAACCCCAAATCATGATGTGGGCTAGATTAGGAACTTTTCCAGTCCACATCTCATGAGGTGTTTTGGCAACCTTCTTTGTAGGGACCAGATTAAGGATATGGGCGGCAGTCTCTAAGGCATACCCCCAGAATGAGATTGGTAGCGAAGCTCGACTCATCATGGAACGAACCATGTCCAACAAGGTTCGATTACACCTCTCAGCTACACCATTCAACTGTGGTGTCATGGGAGGTGTCAATTGTGAGACAACCCCACATTCCTTAAGATAGTCGAGGAACTCTGTACTAAGATACTCACCACCATGATCGGATCGATGCATCTTAATGTTCCTGCCCAATTGATTCTCAACTTCCTGTTTAAACTCTTTAAACCTATCGAAAGTCTCTGACTTGTGCTTGATTAAATAGACATATCCATATCTACTATAATCATCTGTAAAAGTCACATAATAACGATTGGCATCCCTTGTGGCAGTTTTGATGGGTCCACACACATCTGTGTGTACCAGATCCAACAAACCTTCACCCCTAGCACAAGAACCTGTGAAGGGTGACTTTGTCATTTTTCCAAGTAAGCATGATTCACAACTATCATCTGACTTTAGGTCAAATGACTCCAAGACTCCATCCATTTGGAGCTGGCCTATGCTTTTCTTGCTTACATGTCCAAGACGACAATGCTATAATAATGCTTTATCCACGTTATTATCATTAGTAGAATCAATACACAACAAATTATTTCCTAAGTTATCTACAACAGACACAGCTTCATACACACCATCACAAGGTCATGCTTTAAAATACAACACATTATTAAAGAAAGCATTTATTCCACCAACTTCATTATCAAAAGAAAAGGTAAACCCTTGTTTGTACAAAGCGTGAAAGGAAATAACATTTCTTGCGATTTCAGGCAAATAACACCATTTATTCAAATCTAAAGTAAACCCACTACTTAGCAACAAAGTATAAAGTCCAATCTTGGTGACAGGTGAAGCTTTCCTATTCCCCATGATCCAGTTTATCTTCCCATGCTCCACATTCTTACTTCTTCTTAGTCCCTGCAAATCAGAACAAATATGAATACCACAACCGGTATCAAGGACCCCAGAGTTAGAATAGGGTGAGCTATTAGATAATATAGTGTAAATACCTGCATGGTTTGGTTTACTTTCCCATCCTTAAGATCTTGCTGGTACTTTGGGCAGTTCCGCTTCCCGTGCACCTTTTCATGGCAATAAAAGCATTCAGCCTCTTTTGGGTCAGAAGAAGGAGTGGCGAAACCTTTCTTGGTTCCGCTTGTAGAGGAGCCATCAATGGTCTTACCCTTGGTACCCTTCGAAGGGTTCTTCCTCTTTTTCCCTCTACCTTTCCCGATTGCCAGGACATGTTTGGTGTTTGGAGTAGGAGTAGGAGTAGGAGTGGTAACAACCGACTTACCTTTAAGACCTGATTCTGTGGTCTTTAGGAGTCCTTGAAGTTTGCTGAGGGTGACTTCTTCCTTGTTCATGTGGTATGTCATGCTGAATTGATCATAACACGATGGTAAGGAGTGCAAAATGATATCTATTGCTAACTCCTCGGGAAAGTTCACATTAAGTTTCAGCAAACGGTCCACATACCTTTGCATTTTCTGCATGTGGCCCGTGATGGGTTCACCATCCTTCATCCTGGTTGTTATCATGGAGTAGATGATTTCATATCGCTCTTAACGAGCACTCTGATGGTAGTGGTCCATCAAATCCAGGTGTATCTCAAAAGGATAGTAATCCTCATAGGACTTTTGGAGCTCGGCCGTCATAGTGGCCATCATGATGCATGCCACTTTGGTAGCATCTCTTTCATGTGCCTCATATTCAGCAAGCTCCTCAGGAGTAGCAGTTGCCTCAGGTACCTTAAGCTCCTTGTCGAGAACATATTCTTTGTTATCATACCGAGTGACCATCCTGATGTTCCTGATTCAATCTGTAAAGTTGGATCCATCAAAGATGACTCTCCCACAAAGGTTCATGAGGGAGAAGGAGCCGGTAGGGTTTGAGCCAGGAGCAGCATTGTTGGAAAACATTTGAAAAAGAAGAAAAAGACAAGTTTAGTTTAAATATAAAGATAGTCCTTAATAAAACACCCAAATGTAATATTAAGGCGAGGATCCAATCACAGTATATCATAACTTAGAAGAGGGACGCTGTAATCTAAGCTAAAACATATTTGAAAGGTAGGTGAATGACGATTCACCAATTTCCACCATGAAAAACGAAATATATAAATTATTAGGTTTTAATTGGTTTTAGAAACTCCTAGATTCTTTTGAGATTCATTGAACTTTTCAATGGCATGTTTCAATCTCGAGTGTGCCCTTCATGTTTTGTGACTGGGTTACCGAGGATCACAAAACAAGGTGTGAAGTAACCATGCAAATTACTTAGTACCCTTAATGTTTTTCACTTAATCGATGTGCCGGTTAACCACACGTGCTCCACCGACCTATGAAAAACCTTAAGTCACCCTTTGCCTACCATGTTAAGTCCAAGTTAGTGTGCCGGTTAACCACACACGCTCCACCAACGACTTAATCATAGTGCAAAGTGCAATTTCATGGGTTAGCACCTTATTCAAATTTTCCTAAAGTAACTAAGATTGGGAATTTATAAAAACATTTAGTTACTTTATAATAATCATTATACTTTTAATGAGAATTTTAAGTCATTCTCCTACCTGTTCGGCTAACAACCCTCCACCAGTCAAGGAAGCGGTGGGGGAGAGTGGACACCCATTAAGCTGCCATTTTATAGGCAACAACCTTATACCCCCTTATAGACCGGCTTCGTGAATGAGGCCTACTAACGGTAAAACGACTTGATCTTATACATATATGTATATTATTAACTTATAATATTATAAAGTATAAGGGTTGAATTTTAACTTTTAAAATTCTAGGGGTTGGAACTAAAGTTTAGTAGAAGACTTTACATGTTCCAAAACTTAAGGGCACGTTTTGTAACTTTACAAAACCTTTCAATTCATAACTTATGAGTTATTAAAATGAAGACTCTTCATTTTTTGTAACTTATGTGTTCTTTTAATGGCTTTAATACAAAGAGACTTTTGGTTATCCATAACTTGAGGACAAGTTATGGACTCCATTAAAACACATAAACATCATGAATTCAGTATTAAACAGGTAATTCCTCTGATCTATCAAGAACTCATAAGAACATGGATAATCATATAAAAATTTCAAAAACATATGAAGACATATAATCATGTAATTTTGATATTAGCCATTGTAAATGGATTAGAACAATCATTACACCATCTAAAACAAGTTTTAAAACACCAAAACAGTTTAGGGTAATGTTTCTAGTCCATTTCCAGCAGCAAAAATAAAAAATCTGCACTCTGCCTGGCCAATTCGTCAAGTGCAACAACTGACTCGCCGAGTTGGTTGAAGATACGCTTGGACTCGTCGAGTTCCCCCATGAACTCGGCGAGTACCCTGTACAGACAACAAGAATTTCGACTTTTTCAGCTATTTTGCATCAAGTATCAAACAAACAAGCCTAAGCTCTGATACCACTGATGGGTTTTTGAGCATTCTAACACTCCTAAGTGTACATGCAACCCTAGAAAACCTTGGATCTATGTTTGTGTAAAATACATGCAAAATACTTTTTCCAAGGTTCATAATCCTATCTAGCATACATGGATACATGGGGAACTTTAAACATAAAGATGGCTAGAATTACATACCTTGTAGTTGATTTGATTCCTTGAAAAACCTTGAGAGCCTAGCACCCCAAGTGTGATGCCTCAAATGTTTCACAAAACACCAAATGCTCTTGGAATAAACTTTGAGAGAATTATCTAACACTTGAAATCGGCCTTTCCCTCTTGTCTCTCTAGTGTAGCCGATTTTGGTTGCTATAAGTATGCTTATATAGTATGTTGCATTAGGGTTACACCATGTAAACCCTAATGTAACATGGCTCTTCATTTCCAAGACCCATGGGTTTGTAACTCCCATGGATTATCCTATGGACCTTATCCCAACTTGATAATCCATGAAGACTTTAGCCCACTATACAAGTTATGGATGATTCACATAATCAACCCATATATTTAATTAGTCTCCTTTTGATCACTTAATTAATTCTAGATTAATTCTTGATCAATAATAATTAAATAATATTATTAATATATTAGAACTTATAATATATTAATAAACCAAAAGTGTTATTTCTCTCATTTAGTCTATCCAAATTCATGATGCCATGCAACCCAAATGGACCATGTCGGGTCGGGTCAAGTACATACCAGAAAGAGTTATGGACTTAGACACCTTATCCAACACTACATTCTCTCAAAGTCATTCCAAAGCACTTGGTGTTGTGTGAAACATTTGAGGCATCACATTTGGGGTGCTTGGCTCTCAAGGTTTTCCAAGGAATCAAATCAACTACAAGGTATGTAATTCTAGCAATCTTTTATGTTTAAAGTTTCCCATGTATGCTAAATAGGATTATGAACCTTGGAAAAAGTATTTTGCATGTATTTTTGACAAACATAGATCCGAGGTTTTCTAGGGTTGCATGTATACTTAGGAGTGTTAGAAATGCTCAAAACCTATCAATATTAACATTGCTAACTTGCAATACTTATCATAATTATCATGCTCCCACTAACATGATGATTATTAGCATAACACTTATGCTCCCACTAGCTTTGACATGTATCAGAAAACAGTTGGACTTCTGGAAGTCAATACTTTATTGACTTTCTTACTAAAGTTCAGATTTCTAATACGAGATTGCTTTGACAAGACTTTATCAAAATGATACACCTTTTCTTAGATGGCTCACATGTGTGTCTAAACAATTTCAGAACTATGAAAAGGGATGTCGTAATCATAGTCTCGATTGTTTAAACCTTTTGCCATTCTCACAAGTCCATGTTAGTGTACCGGTTAACCACACGCTCTCCACTAATTACTTTGAGACTACAAATATCACAATTGTTATCTACTTAAAATCTACTTAGTGAAAGCGTTTCCTCACCATCATTTTCATGAATTGGACAGAAACCTTATGACACTTAGATTTTTATGGTGCATGTGTTCTTATCCATATGAATTTGTCAAAACCGTAATCACACGACAAGGTTAGTGACAAATGCAAACTCATATGGACTGAACTTTTTCAATCTTAATTTCTTGCCACCCGGCAGCAGAAGGGCCTACCATTGCTTCCAGGTTGTTATGCAACCAATTGAGAACTCATAAAACTCATATGCAAAGTCAACTTTTAACTGGAATAGACACAAAAATAAGAATATGTCAACACGATAGGTTACAAACCTCAAGTCGTGGGCTAGTGATTAACAATACTCTTGATTAGTTCTTGAAACTATCTCAATATCTTTTAAGACTACTACTGACCTCTTGACATATAAGATTCCCTTTGTCAAGAGTCATTTCTTGACAAAACAAATATTCAAGAGTTAGTGCAGATTCTTATCAAGTTAAACACTTCTCACAATTGGTCTTAGTTGGTATTTGTCTTATCCAAAACATCACAACTTACCAATCTCAAATGTACAATAGTAAGAAAACATTTTACTCTACATTTGACAAGTGTTTTAAACCTTTCTTAAGATTATGTCAATCAAGTTACAATCTTAGAGTATTACTCTAAGATTTGATTTTGGAACGAAGTACAATTTATCTTTTGATTTAACCATTTCAACAATTCATGATTCCTCTCCTTAGTCAAACAAATGCACTAAGATGTCCTTAGAGAATCAATTGTGATATGGTTTCACAATCACTAAGATAGTCATAAAACAAGATACTCAAGTACTCTCCCATCTCTTCAGATTGGAGAAACTTTTATCTTTCTGCCTTATTTAATTCTTCTCATCCGTTCTGCCATACATTGAAACTTTTCCAATGTTTTAGAATTACACTTAAACTTGTAAGCATAACCATATTTACTAAACTTTAGTAAATCATAACGAATAATCATATTGACCTTTGTGGTGAACCTGATCAGCGCACAACCAAGTGTACCCAATCCTTTAGTCCTTCACTCGACTCACACATACATGTGAACAAGGTCTTAGTCTTAATCTCCTAAAGATGAAAATTCTCTTTCATCACACAATATAACTTGCATGATTTCAAGTTTCTATCCAACTGAAACTTGGGTGATGAGAATCTTTCCTTATTTGGTAAATTATGACACTACCATAAATGAAAGAATCAAATTTTATTTTCCAATATTGCTTTCAATGGAAACATATAAAAAACAATTTTTCACAAATGCCATTGTAAGGATACTTAAAATAAACAAATCAAATCTTTATTTTTATTTTAAAACTTGCGGAAAAATCTTATCCTTATAATGCAAATACATATGAAAACTATGTTGATATCTATTCCTAAGCAATTTATCGTAACTCTTAAGCAGTTGCTCAAAATTCTAATCAGAATCAACATACTCTTTCTTTTAGCTTCCTTTGATTTTCTAAAACATCAAAATGTAATTAGATTACATTATGTATTTAGAATCTCTAAAAGATAGTTAATAGAGTTAGATAATGGACTTTACCTGAAGTAGAGTCAAACTTTTGACTTTACCAGATCCTTCAGGTAAATCTGGCAGCTTCGCAACCAATGCCCATTCTTTTGGCAAAAGAAACATATGGACTCTTTGGAAATGGTACATGAGACTATCTCAGACTTATCCTTTCTCTTTACCATTAGGTCATATGACTTGACCATGGTCGATCCCTTTCCATTGGGAAGAGAAAGCTTTTCTGGACTTCTAATGTTACCATTGTCAATGTCCATGGAAGTTTGGGAAGTTGATCTTCCAATCAAATTTTGCTTTACCAGTGCCCCAAATCATTGTTGATTTAGCAGTATCAAGCAAATACGTAAGATCATTAAGGGTCATGTCTTGATCTGTCACCAGGGTGTGACTGAAGAACCAAGTCAACAACCAGCTACCTCGAGACTTCGACACCCGACTCTCCTAGCTTGCCAATAGGGATTGAGTGACCTTGAACTTTTCAAGTATTTGAACTTGTGGGATAGGGATAATAATTGGAGGAGGTGGAGGAAGTGAAGCATGACTTTTAGTCCCATTAATGCACAACAAAGGGATTAAGCTTTCACCTTGATTGCCATGTGGGATATCATCTTCAATAGGAAAGCTTGTTCCTAAAGATTTGGGAAGACCATAGTTGTCTTAACTAGACATCTATAATGGTAGAAATTCAAGTTAAGTTGATTTAAAGTCCTTAATATAACACCCAATATAAAATATTAAGGCTAGGATCCAACAACCTATTTATAACCGGAAGAGGGATGACGTAATCCAAGCTATAATTGGATTTGAATCTCCTAGATCTTCTGAGATACATTGAACTTTCAATGGCATGTTTGAATCTCGATTGTGCCCTCTCAAATTTGTGACTGGAATGCCGAGGATCACAAACAAGGTGTGAATAACCATGCAAATTGACTTGGTACCCTCAACTTTATCACCTAAGTGATGTGCCGGTTAACCACACACTCTCCACCAATCTATGATAAACTTAAGTTACCCTTTGCCACACATTCTCAGTCCCATGTTAGTGTGCCGGTTAACCACACACGCTAAACTAATGACTTAACAAAGGTGCAAAGTGTAATTTCATGGGTTAGCACCATTTCACATTTTCCTAAGTAACTAAGATTGGGATTTTATAAGAGTTTAGTTACTTAGTATTTATCATTATACTTTTAATGAAAGGAGAATTAGAGTCCTATCCTACCCGTTTGGCTAACGACCCTCCACCAGTCAAGGATACGGTGGGTGAGATTGGACACCCATTAAACTGCCATTTTATAGGCAGTAACCTTATACCCCCTTATAGACCGGCTTCGTGAATGAGGCCTACTAACGGTAAGATTGACTTTATCTCCTACATATCTATATAATTAAAATTATAATAATAGTATAAGGGTTGAATTTTAAACTTTACAAATTTTAGGGTTTGATTTGGAATTAAAGTATACATGGGGAGGTAACTTTTCAAATTCCAAAACTTGAGGTCAAGTATTGAAACTTTTCAAAACTCTTGGATTTTCATAACTTATGAGTTTAATTAAAGTTTTAAGACTTTAATGAAAAGACTCTTGAACATCCATAACTTGAGGACATGTTATGGAGTCATAAAACAATTTATGAGAAAAAGACTCTTCATTTTGTAACCTATGGCACTTTTATGAGTTTTAAGATTCATAAATGTGACTTTTCATATAACTTGAGGACAAGTTACAAAAACACATTTTATGAACTACTCTTAGATCAATTTGGATTGAAAAGAACTAACACATAATTTTTTCATTAATTAAATTAACTCATAAAACAAGGTGACACAAAACTTTAGGTAATCCATAACTTGAGGACAAGTTGTGGAGTACAATTTCATTAATATCAAGAACTACACTAACAAACAATTTGCATATAATTCCTATGATCTACCAAAACTCATAAGCATGAACAATCCACATCAACAATTTTCAAGAATCATATAAACATATATAAAACTTGAAACTTTGATAATAACTTTGAAATTGGTTTACCATAATCATTACCACATCAAAAATAGGTTTTATAAGTCCAAAACGGTTTATGGTAATGATTCTAGACCAATTCCAACCTTGAAAGTCAAAAATATGTTATCAGGGGCTTCTACTCGTCGAGTGTATGAACATACTCGATGAGTAGGATGAATTTCTTCATGGACTCGGCGAGTCCATCAGTGGACCCAGCGAGTCCAGTGCCTAGGAAGCCAGAATTTTCAATTTTTAAGCTATTTCAGCATGTATAACTTGAAAGCAAGCCTAGGCTGATACCACTGTTGGGTTTTGAGCATTCTAACACTCCTAAGGTGTTCATGCAACCCTAAATACCTTGGATCTATGTTTTCACTAATTATACATAAAAATGGTTTCCAAGGTACTAAACCTACAACTAGCATGCATTTGATATAAACCATATAATATACTAGTTAGGATAACATACCTTTTGATAGAGCTTGAAGTATTGATGTACCTAGCCTTAAGAGCTTAGCCCCAATAGTGTGGAAGCCTCAAGTGGAATCACAACACATCATGAACAAAGGATGAACTTGAGAGAGAATCTACATGCACCCAAAACCACCAAGAACTCCAAGAATACACTTCTAGCGATTTTGGGCAATGAAGTATGTATTTATATGTGGGATTTCTAGGGTCATGGATAACCCAAATCCATACCCATGGGTCTTATGATCCATGGTTCATGTGGCCTAACTCTTTATGTATCCATACATAAACTTGGTCCAACATGGATCATAAGCCCAACACATATAAATATAACTAATTGTCATAATTAGTCCCCATAGATTTAATTAGTCTCTTTTGATCACTAAATTAATTCCAAATTAATTCTTGATCAATACTAATTAAAACATATGATTTCATATTAATATATTATAACTTATAATATATTAATAAACCATAAATTACCTTCTCTCAAAAGTCCATCCTAACAAATTGTCTTGATGATATACAACCCAAATGGACCATGCTACACTCGGGTCGAGTACATACCAATAATAGTTATGGACTTATACATCTAATCCAACAACAAATTAATTAGAAGTGTTGCTATAAATTTCATAAATTGAAATGGCGTTTGTTTACTTATTTTAGTAGACCTCTATTGTAAATCGCTGATAGAACACTATAAAAGTCAGGATATGATGCATTTAGAACTAAGATATATCTTGTTCAATATCACCTGACTCATGACCACTATAGAGGACTTATCGTCACTTCCTCTGTAAACCTTATAGAGAAATATGCCACCACGTAAATCAGACAGGCATTTCAACAACACACCACCAACTCCACCACCACCACCACCCCTACAGTTTGACTCTGCTGTTTTCCAAGCAGCAGTAACAGCCGTCGTGGCAGCCACCATGACACAAATCAACGCAAATGGTTCTAGTGGGAAAGGTAGTGGTGCCAACCATTCTAACCACAGAGATAGTCAAGGACATCTGAGGGAATATTCCTACAAAGACTTCACAAATGCGAAACCTAAGTCTTTTGATGGCACCGGAGGTGTCATTTCTTTCACACACTGGTTGGAAAAGACAGAACTAGTGTTTGAAATCTGTGTGTGCCTTGAAGCTAGCAAGGTTAAATTTGCAGCATGCACATTCATGGATAGAGCCCTCTTTTGGTGGAACGGTTATTTCAAATCATTAACTCTCCCAGTAGCCAATGCCATGAACTGGGAAGACCTAAAGATTCTGATGTTGGCAGAATACTGCCCAAGAGGCGAGGTGCAAAAGCTAAAGCAAGAGCTCTGGGCTCTGACGATGAAGGACTCCGACATTGCAGCTTACACTGCTAGATTTAGTGATGTGGCTATATTATGTCCCGGGATGGTCACCCCGGAAAGTAAGAAAGTGGAAAGGTATATCTGGGGACTATCTCCCCAGATCCAAGGAAACGTGATAACTACAAACCCACTTACTTTCGATAGTGCCAAGCATCTGGCACAAACACTCGTGGATCATGGAGTCCGCCAGGGCTTCATGATAGCCCATGCCAAGCAACCCAAAGAAGGTGGCAACAAAAAGAAATTTTGGAACAAAAGGGAGGGCCAATCGTCACAAGAGCCCGTAAAGAAGCAACAAACTGTGGCAGTTCACGCTGCTACTATTCCTGCTACTCCAGCAACCCCAAATAGATATGTTGGAACCCTTCCAAAGTGTTATAAGTGCAACTTCCATCACACCGGAGTTTGTCGGGAAATGCACTGCAACAACTGCAATAGGAAGGGGCACACCGCCCGTTTCTGTAAGGCACCGACACAACCAATCCCTCAAGTCCCCGACGTTGGAGTAAGCCAGGCTTGTTACGGGTGTGGTGAAACTGGACATTTCAAGAGAGATTGTCCAAAAGCAAAGAATGCTGGCGGTGTGGGAAGAGTATTGGCATTAGGTCACGAAGAAGCAATAGCAGATTCCATATCTGAAGCATATGAGACACGATTCATGATGTCTCACATAAAGACATGATACTAGACCAGTCTTTTGCTATAATATTTCTATTTGTATTTGCCATGTTCTCATAATTCAGATTATGAAAAAAGAGATGCCGTAATCACAATCGAATTTTAGAACACAAATAATGCTCCCATATATAGTATTTCCTTATGTTGAACCATTCCAACATAAAATTCATATATATATATATATATATATATATATATATATATATATATATATATCCTTGACTAAAGATGATTAAAATCTCAATCTAAGCTTTTAGAATTGAAATGAAGTATAATTTCCTCTCCCTTAATTATAGCAAACCAACTTTTTCCCGGTTGAAACTTTTGTTTTCTATAATTAACATTGCTAACTTGCAAAACTTATCATAATCATCATGTTCCCACTAAATTGATAATTATTAGCATAACACTTATGCTCCCACTAGCTTACTCAGAAATCAGCTGGACTTCTAGAAATCAATACTTTATTGACTTTCTTACTAAAATTCAAATTTCTGATACGAGATGCTTTGATAAAACTTTATCAAAGTCATACACCTTCCCTTAGATAGCTCATATGGGTGTCTAAACAATTTTAGAACTATGAAAAGGGATGCTATAATCATAGTCTCTATTGTTTAGACCTTTGTCATTTCTCACAAGTCCATGTTAGTGTGTCGATTCACCACACACACTCCACTAACGAGTTTGAGAATGCAAATATCACAATTGCTATCTACTTAAAATCTCTTAGTGAAAGCGTTTCCCCGCCATCATTTTCATAAATCGGAAATAAACCTTATGACACTTAGATTTTATGGTGTATGTGTTCCTTTCCATGTGAATTTGTCAAAACCATAATCACAAGACACGGTTAGTGACAAATTCATATGGACTGAACTTGTGCAGTCTTAGCTTCTTGCCACCTGGCAGCACAAGGGCCTGCCATTGCTTCCAAGTTGTTGTACAACCAATTGAGAACTCTCATAACTCATATGCAAAGCCCACGTTAACTAGAATGGGCATAGAAATAAGAATATTTCAACACAATAGGTTATAATCCTCAAGTCGTGTGCTAGTGATAAGCTACAAATTTTATTCTTGATTAGATCTTGAAACTCTTTCAGGATCTTTAAGACTCCCACCGTCCTCTTGACATATAATACTCTCTTGTCAAGAACCATTCTTATCAAGAAAAACACTTCACACAATTGGCCTTAGTTGGTCTATGTTTTATCCAAAACATCACAACTTACCAATTTCAAATGTACAAGAGTAGGACACATTTTACTCTTATATTTGATAAGTGTTAATAAACCTTCTTGAAGATGTGTCACTCAAATTACAATCTTGGAGTATGACACTAAGACTTGTTTTGGAACGAAGTATGACTAATCTTCTTGATTGAACCACTTCAACATTTCATGACTCCTCTTCTTAGCCATGGGAATGCACTAAGATGTCCTTAGAGGATCAAATTGTGATATGGTTTCTTAATCATTAAGATGATCATAAAACATGATACTAAAGTACTCTTCCATCTTTTCAGATTTGAGGAACTTTTATCTTACTGCCTAATTTGATTCTTCTCATTCGTTCTGCCATACATTGAAACTTTTCCAATGTTTCAGAATTGTACTCAAGCTTGTAAGTATAACCATATTTACTACACTCTAGTAATCATGACAAATAGTCTCATCGATCTTTGTGGTGGACTTGACCAGTGCACACGAATATGTACTTCATCCCTTAGTCCTTCACTTAACTGACATATACATGTGACAAGGAACTAGTCTTAATTTTCCAAAGATGAAAATTCTCAGTCACCATACAATACAACTTGCATAAATCCAAGTTTCTATCCAACTGAAACTTGGTTGATGAGAATCTTTCCTAATTTGGTAAATTATGACACTACTATAAACGAAAGAATCAAATCCATTTTACAATGTTGCTATCAACGGAATCATATAAACAATAATTTATTTTCACAAATGCCACTGTAAAGATATTTAAAATAAAAACAAAACTTTTCTTTTATTTAAAACTTGCGGAAAAACTTATCCTTCCAATGCAAATGCATATGAAAACTATGTTGTTATCTATTCCAAAGCAATCAATCACAACTCTTAAGCAGCAACTCAAAAATTCTGATCACCGAACCATGCGATCGAAATCCATCTTCGTGATCAGAATCAACTTACTCTTCTTTAAGCTTCCTCTCTTTTCTTTGATTCTTAAAACTTCAACATGTGACCCGGTCACATCATGTAATAAGAATCTCGAAATAGGAAATTAATAGAGTTAGATAGTGGACTTACCTGAAGTAGAGTCAAACTTTTTCACTTGACCAACTTTATGATCTTTCAGGTAAAGAGGGCAGCTTTGCAACCAATGCCCCTTCCTTTGGCAATATAAGCATATGGACTCTTTGGGAATGCTACACGAGACTATCTCAGACTTAGCCTTTCTCTTTACCATTTGGTCAACCGAGTTGACTATGGCTAATCCCTTTCCATTGGGAAGAGAAAGCTTTTCCGGATTTTCAATGTTACCATTTTCAATGTCCATGGAAGTTTGGGAAGTTGATCTTCTAATCAAATTTGCTTTATCAGTGCTCCAAATCATTGTTGATTCAGCAGCACCTAGCAAATAGATAAGATCATTAAGGGTCATGTCATAGTCTGTTTCATAGTAGTCCCAAAGGAAACTCACTATGTGACTTAGAAAGTGATTGAACAACCAACTTTCTCAAGACTTTGACACCCAAATCTCCCGGCTTGTCAACATGTGACTTCCTCTTTAAGATGTGAGCACACATAGACCTTGCTTGCCAATAAGGCTTGAGTGACTTTGAACCTTTCAAGAACTTGTAGGATAGGGAGAATAATTGGAGGAGGTGGAGGAAGTGAAGCATGATTTCCATGAGCCAACCACGGGATATCATCTTCATTAGGAAAGCTTGTTCCATGAGATTTGGGAAGATCATAGATGTCTAAACCAGACATCTAATATGGGAGATATTCAAGTTAGTTGATTTAAGTCCTTAATATAACACCCAATATGAAATATTAAGGCTAGGACCCAACACAATATTTTATAACTTGGAAGAGGGATACCGTAATCCAAGCTATAAAATATTTGAAGGTAGGTGAATGACGATTCACCAATTTCCACCATGAAAAACGAAATAGAAATTAAGTTTTAATTGGTTTTTGAAACACCTAGTTCTTTTGAGATTCATTGAACTTTTCAATGGCATGTTTCAATCTCGATTGTGCCCTCTCAAGTTTTGTGACTGGGATGCCGAGGATCACATAACAATGTGTGAATTACCATGCAAATATACTTGGTACCCTTAATATTTATCACTTAATCGATGTGCCAGTTAACCACACGCGCTCCACCGATCTTATGATAAACATTAAGTTACCCTTTGCCTACCTTGTTAAATCCAAGTGAGCGTGCCGGTTAACCACACGCGCTCCACTAACGACTTAGGCAAGGTGCAAAGTGTAATTTCATGGGTTAGCACCAAATTCACATTTTCCTAAAGTAACGAAGATTGGGAATTTATAAAAGGTTTAATTACTTTATATTTATCATTATACCTATAATGAGAATTATAGTTCTTGTCCTACCCGTTCGGCTAACGACCCTCCACCAGTCAAGGAAGCGGTGGGTGAGAATGGACACCCATTAAGCTACCATTTTATAGGCAACAACCTTATACCCCCCTTATAGGTCGGCTTTATGAATGAGGCCTACTAACGGTAAGACTGGCTTGCCTCTTATACATATATATATATATATATATATATATATATATATATATATATATATTAACTTATAATACTATAAAGTATAAGGGTTGAATTTTAACTTTTACAACTCTAGGGTTTGGAATTAAAGTGTGTGTGAGACTTTATAATTTCCAAAACTTGAGGGCAAGTTTTGAACTATTCAAAAACTTTTGGATCTTCATAACTTATGAGTTTAATTAAGGTTTTAAAACTTTAATGAAGAGACTCTTGAACATCCATAACTTGAGAACAAGTTATGGAGTTTATAAAACAAAAAGACTCTTAAATTTTGTAACTTATGCATTTTAATGAATCTTTCAAAGAAATGTCTTTTGGTAATCCATAATTTGAGGACAAATTATGGACTCCATAAAAACACATTTAGATCAAGAATTACCTAACAAACAATTTTTGCAAATAATTTCTATGACCTACCAAAACTCATAAATGTATGAACAATCATATCAACAATTTCAAGAATTACATAAACACACATAAAGCTTGAAATTTTGATAACAACTTTAAAATTGGTTTACCATAATCATTACCACATCAAAAATAGGTTTTATAAGTCCAAAACAGTTTAAGGTAATGACTCTAGACCAATTCCAGCCTTAAAACTCGAAGATATGCTGTAAGGGGGTCCAACTCGTCGAGTGCATGAACCAACTCGACGAGTGATACCACTGATGGTTTTAGAGCATTCTAACACTCCTATGGTGTACATGCAACCCTATAAACCTTGGATCTATGTTTTCTCTATTATACATGCAAATATTCAATATTCCAAGGTTTCATCCTAACTAGCATAATATGAAACAACTATACTACAAAATCCTAGTTAGATGACATACCTTTTCATGGAGCATGTGGACTTGAAATTTAAGAGCTTAGCCCCAATAGTGTGGAATCCTCAAGTGGAATCACAAATTACCAAAAACACTTGGAAAACATGAGAGAATAGAAAGCACTTCTAGAAATTGGCCCACTCTTGTATCCTCACACACTAGTGCCATTTCATGTGCGAAAGACCCCTTTATATAGTATGGAGGATTAGGGTTTCATCCATGTAAACCCTAATACCCATGACCTTTCATTTCCATAGGATCCATGGGTTAAACACTCAATGGACTATCCATGAAAGCCTAGTCCTGATGGGTTTTTGAGCTTTCTAACACTTCCTAAGTGTACATGCAACCCTAATAACCTTGAATCTATGTTTTCTCTATATACATGCAAATTTCTTTTCAAGGTTATTTCCTAACTAGCATGGCATGCGGATTACATAGAACATAAAACTAGTAGAAATACATACCTTGTTGTTGCTTGGATTCCTTCAAGACTTTGTAAGCCTAGCACCCCAAATGTTGTGCCTCAAATGCTTCACACAACACCACAAGACATGGAATAACTTGAGAGAATACTTCTAGCACTCAAAATCGGTTATGCCCTCACTAGTAACCCTAGGTCACGATTTTGCTAGCCATAGGGTTCCTTTTATAGTGTTGTCACAATTAGGGTTTACACATGAATGCCCTTAATTGTCATGACTCTTGATTTCTCATGACCCATGGGTTTGTAACTCCCATGGACTATCCATGGAGCTCCATATGGTTATAACCAAACCCATAAACCATGGATCATTAATCCACCATAAAAGAATTGATGATTGTCATAATCAACCCTATATATTTAATTAGTCTCACTTTGATCACCAAATTAATACTAGATTAATACTTGATCAATACTAATTAAATAATACTATTATTAATATATTAGAACTTATAATATATTAATAATCATAAGTGCCTTATTCTCTCATCTAGTCTATCCAAGTATTGCAATGCCATGCAACCCAAATGGACCATGCCGGGTCGGGTCAAGTACATACCAAATAAAGTTATGGACTTAGACACTATATCCAACAGTCTCCCACTTGGATAAGTCTAATAACTATATTTGCAAATATGACTTCAAAATCCGACTAGCAATCGTAGCTCTTTCAGAGTCTCTCGGAACTGAGATGATGATGATACGCCATTTAAGATAAGTGATCATATAATCCTCTGTTCTCATGATATCAGCCGGACAAACACATGGAACATGGTCTTACTTATTGTCCAGCATTTGTTTCTCGATCTCTGATTTGTTTCGACATAGAACTAAATTGAACACATCAATTAGGTTCTGACCGGGCCCGGTACATAAGTCAAAAACAAATCATCGAGGGGCCCAGATATCGCTTCTATTTGTAGAAGGAACAGATAAACTTCGACTGATATGCTTGTACTAACTACTTGTTGAATTATTCACAAAGGTACGTTTTATGACATCGAGTTACCAATGCGTTTTCGTGCAATCAATGAATAACCAACTCATAGTCAACAACTCATATCTCTAGGTTTGAAGATTTATATGATATTACCGTCTCACGATCACTCGAGATAAATTCCATGAAGTGATGCAAGTGAGCGTGGGTTGGATCCAATACTCAGCCCTTATGAGTACTCATGAATGTTGTAGCAACCATTGCATTGTCCAAAGCACTTTTAGACAAATCATACAAGCCAAATTCATGACAGTCTTAAATCAATACTTACTTCCAAAGTTTGACTGACTGTGGATGGTTTGAATAATAACATAATTATTCTGGAAGTAAAAACATGCAAAATTGAAACATAGTAAACAATCAACACAAGATAGTAAAACCTTACTCATAAATAAATAACAACTTTTATTTATCATCAAATGTCAATTACATTTTACAAGTTTCAGGAATCTGATTATTGAAACTAATATCATCCTTTAGCCCAATGCGCCTCGCATGCTGTAAATGCTTAACCCTGCTCAGTCCCTTCGTGAGGGGATCTGTCGGGTTCTCATCTGATGATACCCTCTTAGCCACGAGGAGTCCTTCTTCTATTCGATGTCTGATGAAATGGTATTTTCTATCAATGTGCCTAGATCTCCCGTGATCTCTCGGTTCCTTAGCCAAAGCAAC
Source organism: Lactuca virosa (assembly GCF_052849685.1). Classification (NCBI taxonomy): domain Eukaryota; kingdom Viridiplantae; phylum Streptophyta; class Magnoliopsida; order Asterales; family Asteraceae; genus Lactuca; species Lactuca virosa. Next base: position 365,443,536 of record NC_136433.1, on the reverse strand, counting down.
CGCACTTTCGCTGTCACAGAAAATTTCCATTGGCTCCTTTATAGCTGGTACAACTCCAAGGTCTCCGATGAAGTTCTTTAGCCATATCGCCTCCTTAGCTGCTTCACTTGCTGCTATGTGCTCTGATTCACAAGTAGAATCAGCTACTGTCTCCTGCTTGGAACTTTTCCAAGTAATTGCCCCTCCATTTAGGATAAAGACCCAGCCTGACTGAGAGCGGAAATTATCCCTATCAGTCTGGAAGCTAGCATCGCTATATCCTTCCACTCTCAAGTCATCACTGCCTCCGAGGGTAAGGACCCAATCTTTAGTCCTCCGCAGATACTTGAGAATGTTCTTTACCGCTGTCCAGTGTGCTTTGCCAGGGTTCCCTTGATATCTACTGACCATGCTCAAAGCAAAAGCCACATCAGGGCGAGTACAAGTCATAGCATACATGATCGAGCCCACATCGGAAGCATATGGTATATGACTCATCTCAGCTATCTCAGCCTCTGTACTCGGACTCTGAGTCTTACTCAGCTTGGCATTACTCTGGACAGGTAATTCCCCTTTCTTGGATTCTTGCATGCTGAACCTCTTCAGCACCTTATCCAAGTAAGTACTTTGACTAAGTCCAATTAGTCTCTTACTCCTATCTCTCAATATCCTTATCCCTAGGATATAGGCAGCTTCCCCAATGTCCTTCATAGCGAAACACTTCCCAAGCCAGGACTTAACCTCCTGCAAGGTTGGGACGTCGTTTCCTATGAGAAGTATGTCATCCACATACAACACCAAGAAGCTAACTATGCTCCCACTAGCCCTGACATACACACAAGACTCATCCTCACTCCTAGAAAAGCCAAACTCTTTGACTTTCTCATCAAAGCAAAGATTCCATCTGCGAGATGCTTGTTTCAATCCATAAATGGATTTATCAAGCTTACACACTCTATTAGGGTATCTTGTATCGACAAAACCCTCTGGTTGAGCCATGTAAACATCCTCATCCAACTTTCCATTAAGGAAAGCGGTTTTGACATCCATTTGCCATATTTCATAATCATGAAATGCAGCTATAGCTAGCAAAACCCTAATAGACTTAATCTTCGCTACTGGTGAGAAGGTCTCATCATAGTCAACTCCCGGAGTTTGAGTAAAGCCCTTCGCAACCAGTCGCGCTTTATAAGTGTGTACCTTCCCATCCATGTCGGTCTTCTTCTTGAAGATCCATTTGCACCCAACTGTCTTACGACCTGGTACATTGTCAACCAAGTTCCAAACTTGATTGTCATACATGGAATGAATCTCATTGTCCATAGCCTCCTTCCATTTAGCAGACTCAGGGCCTGCCATGGCTTCCTTGTATTTATTAGGTTCATCCAAATCTATTAGTATACTATCACTAATAAATGTATCACCTTCAGTGGTGATGTGATAACCATAATAAAAATCAGGTGTGTTCCTCACCCTAGTGGAACGTCTTGGAGGTACAGACTCATCTATCGGATCAACAGGAGTTTCCTCCTCAGGTTGGTCGATAGCATTTGAGGTTCCTTCACCACTTGACTCTTGAAGCTCTTCAAGGTCAATTTGCCTCCCACTGTCCCCTTTGCTTATGAATTCTCACTCACGAAAGACTCCTCTTCTAGCTACAAAAACCACATTATCATTGGGTCTGTAGAAGAGGTAACCAAAGGATCTTTGTGGGTAGCCGATGAAAATACACCTCTTACTTCGAGGTTTAAGCTTATCATGAGTCTCACGCCTCACGAAAGCTTCACAACCCCAAATCTTGATGTGGTCCAAATTGGGAACTTTCCCAGTCCACATCTTGTGAGGTGTTTTGGCAACCTTTTTAGTAGGGACTAGATTAAGGGTATGGGCGGCAGTCTCTAAGGCATACCCCCAGAAAGAGATTGGTAACGAAGCTCGACTCATCATGGAACGAACCATATCCAACAAGGTTCGATTGCGCCTCTCAGCTACACCATTCAACTGTGGTGTTCTGGGAGGTGTCAATTGTGAGACAATCCCACATTCCTTAAGATAGTCAAGGAACTCAATGCTAAGATACTCTCCTCCCCGATCGGATCGGAGCATCATGATGTTCTTGCCCAATTGATTCTCCACTTCCTGCTTAAACTCTTTGAACTTTTCAAAGGTTTCTGACTTATGCTTGATTAAGTAAATACATCCATATCTACTGTAATCATAAGTAAAAGTCACATAATAGCGATTAACATCCCTTGTAGCAACTCTGAAGGGCCCACACACATCCGTGTGTACAAGGTCCAACAAACCTTCACCCCTATCACAAGTACCTGTGAAGGGTGACTTTGTCATTTTTCCAAGTAAACAAGACTCGCAACTATCATCTGACTTGAGGTCAAATGATTCCAAGACTCCAGCCTTTTGGAGTTGGCCTATGCGCTTCTTGTTAACATGTCCAAGACGACAATGCCACAAGGATGCTTTATCCAAGCTATCTGAAGAATCAATATACAACACATTATTTCCTAGATTGTCTACAACATTCACGGCTTCATATACACCATCACAAGGTAATGCTTTAAAGTAAAATACATCATTGTAATAAACATTAATAGCACCATTTTTATTATCAAATGAAAATGAAAAATCTTGTTTGTACAAGCCATGAAAAGAAATAATATTTCTCGCCATTTCGGGCGAGTAACAACACTTATTCAAATCTAACATTAACCCATTATTAAGCAATAAAGAATAAACTCCTATCTTGGTAACAGGTGATGCTTTCCTGTTGCCCATGACTAAGTTTATCTTCCCGTGCTCCACTTGCTCACTTCTTCTTAGTTCCTGCAAATCAGTACAAATGTGAATACCACAATCTTTATCAAGCACCCAAGAATTAGCATTAGATGAGTTATTAGACAATATTGTGTAAATACCTGCATGGGTGGGTTTAACCTTCCCATCCTTTACATCTTGCAGATATTTAGGGCAGCTTCATTTGAAGTGTCCCTTATCCTGGCAATAGAAGCACTGTGCTTCCTTTGGGTTTGAAGAAGGAGTAATGGGACCTTTCTTTGTCCCACTTGAATAGGAACCATCAAGAGTCTTACCCTTGGTACCCTTTGAAGGGTTTTTCCTCTTCTTACCCTTTCCCTGCCCAATAGCCAGAACAGGGGCTTTTGAAGGAGTAGAAGTAGCAACCGCTTTACCCTTAAGGCCATTTTCAGCTGTCCTTAAGAGTCCTTGAAGTTTGCTAAGTGTGACTTCCTCCTTGTTCATATGATAAGTCATACGAAACTGATCATAACTTGGAGGTAAGGAATGGAGAATGATGTCAATCGCCATTTCCTCACGAAAGTCAACATTTAGCTTCAGCAACCGGTCAACGAACCTTTGCATCTTCTGCAAGTGACCGGTGATGGGTTCACCATCCTTCATCCTTGCGGTTATCATGGAGGAGATGATTTCATACCTCTCCTGACGCGCGCTCTGATGGTACCTTTCCATCAGATCCAGGTGCATCTCATAGGGGTAGAAATCTTCATAGGATTTTTGAAGTTTAGGAGTCATGGTGGCCATCATGATGCATGCTACTTTAGTAGCATCCTTTTCATGTGCAACAAACTCCGCAAACTCTTCAGGAGTAGCAGTGGCTTCACTCACAACCTTAAGCTCTCTATCGAGGACATATTCTTTGTCCTCATAGCGGGTAATCATTCTGATGTTTCTGATCCACTCATTGAAATTGGATCCATCAAAGATGACCTTACCACACAAGTTCATAAGGGAAAAGGAGCCTGTTGGGTTTGAGCCAGAAGCATTGTTGGAAGACATCTGAAAGGAAAGAAAGACAAGTTTCATTAGATTAGGAATCCTTAATAATTCACCCAAATGAAATATTAAGGCTAGGATCCAACAAACTATTTATAGTTGGAAGAGGGATGCCGTAATCCATACTATAAAATATTTGAAGGTAGGTAAATGACGATTTACCAATTTCCACCATGAGAACGAAATATTTTATTATTAGGTTTTATTGGTTTTGAAACTCCTAGATCTTTTGAGATACATTGAACTTTTTAATGGCATGTTTGAATCTCGATTGTGCCCTCTCAAGTTTGCGACTGGGATGCCGAGGATCACAAACAAGGTGTGAATAACCATACAAATTGACTTGGTACCCTCAACAATATTACCTAATCGATGTGCCGGTTAACCACACACGCTCCACCGATCTATAATAAAGTTAAGTTACCCTTTGCCACTCTTACTAGTCAACGTTAGTGTGCCGGTTAACCACACACGCTCCACTAACGACTTGGTAAGGTACAAAGTGTAATTTTATGGGCTAGCACCAATTTCACATTTTCCTAAAGTAACTAAGATTGGGAATTTATAATGTATAGTTACTTTATAATTCATTATACTTTTAATGAGTATTTAAAGTCGTATCCTACCCGTTCGGCTAACGACCCTCCACCGATCAAGGAAGCGGTGGGTGAGAGTGGACACCCATTAAGTCACCATTTTATAGGCAACAACCTTATACCCCCCTTATAGACCGACTTCATGAATGAGGCCTACTAACGGTAAGAATGACATATTCTTATACATATCTATATAATAAAATTATAATAATAGTATAAGTGTTGATTTTTAAAACTTTTAAAAATCTAAGGTTTAATTTGGAATTAAAGTATTAAAGTGTAAGACTTTTCAAATTCCAAAATTTGAGGGCAGGATTTGAAACTATTCCAAGTCTCTTCAATTTGTAACTTATGAGTTTTAATGGTTCATAAAAATGAAGACTCTTCATTTTATGAAACCTCTTTAGTTCTTTAATCATAATTAAAAGAAGTGACTTTTGGTTATCCATAACTTGAGGACAAGTTATGGACACCATCATAGCCATTAAGATCATGAATTAAACACACATGGAGGTTACACATAATTCCAATGATCTTCTAAACTCATATGAACACAAATTCATGTCAAGCAATTTCAAGAAAATCATATAAACATATACAATACTTGAAAATTGATAAAAGTCATGTAAAATGGGTTAACATAATCATTATCATTTTGAAAAACATATTTTACAAGTCCAAAACAGATTGTGATAATGATCTTAATCCATTTCCAGCAACAAAACTCGAAAAAACTGCCCAGCACGCTCCTACTCGCCGAGTGCATTATTCTACTCGTCGAGTAGGATGAATTTGTTCATGGACTCGGCGAGTCCAGTCGTCAGAGTGCAGAATTTTCGATTTTTAAGCAGTTTTGCAACAAGTATACAAAAAACAATCCTAGGCTCTGATACCACTGATGAGTTTTTGAGCATTCTAACACTTCCTAAGTGTACATGCAACCATAATAACCTTGAATCTATGTTTTCTCTATATACATGCAAATTTCTTTTCAAGGTTATTTCCTAACTAGCATGGCATGGGGATTACATAGAACATAAAACTAGTAGAAATACATACCTTGTTGTTGCTTGGATTCCTTCAAGACTTTGTGAGCCTAGCACCCCAAATGTTGTGCCTCAAATGCTTCACACAACACCACAAGACTTGGAATAACTTGAGAGAATACTTCTAGCACTCAAAATCGGTTATGCCCTCACTAGTAACCCTAGGTCACGATTTTGCTAGCCATAGGGTTCCTTTTATAGTGTTGTCACAATTAGGGTTTACACATGAATGCCCTTAATTGTCATGACTCTTGATTTCTCATGACCCATGGGTTTGTAACTCCCATGGACTATCTATGGAGCTCCATATGGTTATAACCAAACCCATAAACCATGGATCATTAATCCACCATAAAAGAATTGATGATTGTCATAATCAACCCTATATATTTAATTAGTCTCAATTTGATCACCAAATTAATACTAGATTAATACTTGATCAATACTAATTAAATAATACTATTATTAATATATTAGAACTTATAATATATTAATAATCATAAGTGCCTTATTCTCTCATCTAGTCTATCCAAGTATTGCAATGCCATGCAACCCAAATGGACCATGCCGGGTCGGGTCAAGTACATACCAAATAAAGTTATGGACTTAGACACTATATCCAACAAGCCCAACCTAAATGAACTTGACCCATTCCATATATATATATATATATATATATATATATATATATATATATATATATAAGAGTCCATATTTAATTAGTTCCTTTTTTATCACTAAATTAATTCTAAATTAATTCTTGATCAATACTAATTAAATAATATGATTCAATATTAACCCAAATGGACCATGTCGGGTCGGGTAGAGTACATACCAATTTTAGTTATGGACTTAGACACTAAACCAACACAACACTCAAGGCCCAAAACGAGACTTAGCCCAAAAGTCCATAGTGAGGTTACGTGGGGCGTACCTCCCTTGGTACGCTCAGCGTACTCATAAATCCAGATTAGCCATCGGGGACACTTGGTCAGTACGTGGGGCGTACTGGAATTACGCTCAACGTACTTCCCAGGTTCACTATTTCTACTCATTTGGTCTTTATCCGTTAAGAACTTGGCTTATATCACAGATTTGGACTCCCTAATAGCTCTTACTCCATAAAGTCAGTGACTTTAAGCCTTTGCATGGCTGATAAATTCCCAAACCCAAATACACTCACTCTTTACTCCAAAAAATGCTCATATCTCATGCATGGAGAGATCTTGACGACAAAGATCTCATTTTTATGACTCTAAAGGACTAAAAGCATCTATAAGGACAGATATTATACTCTGGAGTTCATCAAACTCATAAAGTTCCAAGCTTGGGACATAAAACCCCAAAAATGGACTCAAAACAAGAACTAGCACAACAATGATCAAGTTTCAAACTTGATACCTCTGGAAGATGCACCAACAAGTGTATAACTCATATCCAAAAGGTAGATGGTCAAGCTATTCTCTTTCAAGGCTCCTTCTTCTTCCAAGGAAAAACATAACAAGTCATCACCCCACTAGATCCAAATAAGAAAGGCACCAAGATTCAAACTTCATGCTTCCTGGAGCTAGATCAATATGATTATGGCTTGGATCCATAAGCTCCAAGCAACACAATGCTCAAGAATCACTCCAATGGAGGCTTAGGGTCGATTTATAGGGTTTAGAGGGATTGAGTCGGAAGATATTAGGGTTAGGTTATGAGATAAGGAGCTTAAATAGTGCCCAAGACCCTAAAATAGGGTTCATGTCTGATTGGCGTACGCCCAACGTACTCGGCTAACCCTGAAACCACAAAAATTCCAAAGGCCATAACTTCTTCGTTATAAATCCATTTCCGACGATACTTATATCCACGAAAAGGTAAAGAGAAGCCCCACACTTCTATCAACTTTATTCCTCCTGAAGCCCACTCGAACTCAGATCCAAATTCATGAAAAGCCCACACCAGCGCCTTTAACAATACATTTGGGCTCTAAATCACAAACCGAACTCTTTTATCACACAACCTACCTTACCCACATCCCAAAAAGGGCCTAAACCTTTCTCCTTCAAAGCCTTAGAACCTTCTCATACTCGGATTAAGGATCACGGGCCTTAAATCACAAAACAATCTGGAACAGGATGTTACATTGTGTGATAAATTTTGGTAAAGTTTGGGATACCCATTTACCACTCGTCAAATTCTCGTATAATAATAGCTATCACACTAGCATCAAAGTTGCTCCATTTGAAGCCCTCTATGGCCGTAAGTGCAGATCCCCTCTGTGTTGGGCTGAAGTGGGTGATACACAACTAGCAAAGCGAAAAATTCTGTTAGAGCATGAAAATGCTCTACAATGTTGAGTGTTTATTAGGTTAGAATATTCCCTTGTATGAAAAGCATATTCCCTCCACTAGTATATAAAGTGGAGGTGATGGTCATTTTATTATAAGTGTTCACTATGTAGACTTTGTAGTTTAGAGAGAGTGTGGTGGGATCTCTCCCACCATGGGAGAGTTATCTCTCCCAACCCATGAGTGTTCTTGTAATATTTTATATCTCTCTATGTATCTAGTACAGTTTTACTCACATATCTTGTTCATCATGTTCATACACGATTATCTTCTTGGTAATATCTTCCGCACCGATCCAATCGAGAAAATTGGAACCTACAAATTCCCGATAGCACTCTCATCGGTCCCGAGATCATTCGAGAAACAACAGAGAAGATCGTCCAAATCCGAGAACGACTGAAAGCTTCTCGAGACAGACAAAAGAGTTATGCGGACCAACGACGAAAAGCCTTGGAGTTCCAGGTTGGTGACCGGGTCTTGTTAAAGGTCTCATCCTGGAAAGGAATGATACGTTTCGGAAAATGTGGAAAACTCAATCCAAGGTACATCGGACCATTCGAGATTCTTGCTAGAATCGGCCTGATGGCTTACAAACTCAAACTACCGCATGAACTCAGTAATATACATCCTACTTTTCACGTATCCAATCTTAATAAGTGTTTGTCTGACGAGACTCTTGTAATCCCACTCGATGAAATCGAGATAAACGAGAGTCTACACTTCGTAGAAGAACCTGTGGACCGAAATCACCTTTTGGTGATTTCATTTGAGAACCGAGAACCCTCGGACCGCAAACCCCCACCGAGAACTCCCTTCCACCGAAAACCCTATGAGAGGTACCACCTTTGGACCAAAAACACTTAGAACGAAAACCACATGGACCGAAATCACCAAAGTTTTCGGTTGGACATAGACCGAAATCATGGTTTTCGGTTAGGAAGATAGGCCGAAAACTCCATTTTCAAGCGGTGGCACACATTCCAATTAGATAACTTCATTCCCCAATGCACCTATCAAATCATTTATCCCAAATATATATTTATATCAACCGAAAACACCCTTCACAAACCACACTTACGTCCCAAAATCCTTCATATTTGCTCTCAAAATTCATAAGACAATCTTTAAATCTTCAAGTGTTACCAGTAGATCTTCAAACCTTCATAGAAACATCTTCAAACACCCAAACCATTTCCTAGGAACTCTTTCACATTTTGTAAGTATTTTATACAAACTAGTGTTATTTAACACTTTAAATAATTAGTTTATCTAATTTGCACCTATATTACATATGTAAAACAAATTAGGATTACAACCATATTCGCGTGTTCTAACCCGAGGATCATCGCCATCACATAGTATTCAACCAAGAACACACACCCGAGGTGAGTTAATACCCCTACGTTTTCACGATTTTTCATTGTTTTATGGGGGGGGGGGGGGAATACAAGTAAAACACAAGAAATCTTGTGTTCATATCTAAACCATTTAAAACTGTTTCAATCGTTATTTTTACCAAAAATATATTTATATGTATATATATATATATATATATATATATATATATATATATATATATATATATATATAAGTATAAAAATTATTTCAACATGTTAAACAAAAAGAATATTTTTCGCAACTTATTTTATTACCGTTTATACAAAAATGTTAAATTTCACCGAATATCTTTATCTCAAATTTACAATTATAAATACACATAGTTGTTAACAATACAAAAGTTTTCATTTCAGTAGAACATACACGTTAAACTATAATAGGTATAGTTTATGGAACATACATACTATTTTACCAAGTGCGGGATACAATACAAAAAGAACAAACATATAAACTATAATGGGTATAGTTTAAGAGACATACATTCAATTTATTCATTACAAAATGGTTTTTCATTATTCTACACGTAACCGTCAATATAGCTTTCTGAGACACACTTCAAGTACTTATCTAAGTGCCAACGAAAGTCCTGAATTATAACCAGAGTTTCCTGGTGGGAGAGCGTAACACTTGTGTATAGATCTATACCGGACTCACAATCCCGTACCTAAATTGTTAGCTACAGTTAGGCCGGCAGGCCTGGGGTGACAAATGTCGTACCAATTCCGACGCCTAAAGAACGTCGTATCAGGCCATCTTAGGTCATCAAGCATGGTTATAATAACTCTCAATTTGGTATTAACAATACGATTAGCGTACGAATACAAACATAACTGCAAATAGTTTTATTTAATAATAAAACTACAATACGATATTTTACAGTACAGTTGGTGGATCCAGACACATACATTCACAGATTTTCATACAAGTACAAGTACAATATACAATTTTCCAATACAAAGAAACTTATACTTCTGGCAACATTCATTATATGGTTTTATGTGAAATAAAACTATCTTATACTATTTCAGAATACAACAACACTTACACATTTTGGTCTTAAGGTATAAGACTACAATTCATTTACAACTAGAAAAAAAACACACTTACATTTTCAAGGAACAAATGACAGAATTCTAATACAAAAATGTTTATGAACTCACCAACTTATTTGTTTACACTCTTTTCAAACCACCTGCATTCTCAGGAAATCAGTAGACATGTATCCACACAGGTTTTGAGAAGACGGAGCATTATAGTGTCACGTTTAATAGTTTTTGCTATATATTTTTGGTGTCAAGTATACAATGATTTGAGCATAAATGTAATAACTATACATTATCAATATGATGGTTGTTGAACTTTGATTACTATTATTCAATTGTTATGATACTGTACATGAAGTCGTCCGCCCCCGAACTTTTCCGTTGTTTTGGTTTGGGGGTGTGACAAGTACCAGTCACCTTGCGACTCAAAGCATCACCTACTACTTTGGCCTTCCCAAGACGATAAACAATCTCACAATCATATTCTTTCACCACCTCCAACCATCTGCGTTGCCTCATTTTTAGGTTCGGCTGATCCATCAAATACCTCAGACACTTTTGATTTGTCTAGATAGTGCATTGAGCCCCCATGCAAATAATTATCCCAAATCTTGAGGGTGAAGACTGTAACACCAGTCAAAATAGGTCAATAACAATCACATGTGATTATGCCAATCATGTAATGTGATTTTGTTAAACTAGTAATGTGATAAACTTACTATGTAAATCATGTTAAAGTATGAACTTTCATACATAATTTATGATAAAACTCAAAGTATACATCCATACGATTCCAAAAATGTAGAGAACGTCTAAATCTGACTTCGCGTCAAGAAGTTATGATAAACCGAACACTATAAATCTCTATAAAAAGATGAATTAAAAATAGACGTAGAATTAGCTATTGGAGTCTAAAAGAGAGTTCTAGTACTCGTAAATACCTATACGTAGATATAAAGAACATCAAAAACGGAGTTTGTATGTGAAAGTTACAACTTTCCGAAGATTTAGCTGTTAGAAACCCTAATTTAACTGAACTCACGACGTGAGCACAGAAACTCACGAAGTGCGGAGTCATTTTGCCACATTTCGGAATCTAGAAGGTGTGTGACGAGGCTACGATGGGATAAGATCCAAACTCACGACGTAAGCAAGGATATCTCACGACGTTATGAGTCACATGGCCACCTTCCGAAGCTAGGGACGCAGATGGCAAGTCTACGGGATGACCAGCCATGGCTCACGACGTGAGACTATACGGATCATGACGTGAGAGGCCAAAAATCTTCCTACAAATACCAGGTCCAACCTTGACACTTCCTTACACCATTTCCCTTTCTTCTCTCTCCTTTGCTGAAGCCCTCTTGCATCCCGAGCCCCGACGACCTCATACCGCTGACCGTTTCTGCTTAGATTACATAAAGACACGCTACTAAGGTGAGTTTCACGGCCCCACTTTCTAATATTTCGTGGGAAAACGCATTCTAAATATTGTATATACATTACTATTATGTCTCTATGATAGTATATTAGTATCAACGTAGATAGTTATAATAACTAGGGTATAGTTGTTCTAAATATAATATTTTGAATATATAAAACTATTATCAACATGTTAGCATGTTCTGGTACTAATGTAGATCTTGAGTTATACTTAGGATTCTATATATATGTTGTGTGCGATATAGTTCCGAAGTTGTATTCGGAAGTTCTATATGTTAACTGATAAGTATGTTGTTATTATTGGTTTTATGTCAAGATAGAACTTGATATGCTATATGTTGTTATTGTTAGTTTTATGTCAAGATAAAACTTGGTATGTTATATATTTTTATTGTTGGTTTTATGTTAAGATAAAACCTGGTTTTTCGTCAAATTATAGCTTATATACTGCCTAAAGTAATATGAACTTAGGAGTAATGTTTAAAAGCAAAGTCTAATAACTTAGGGTTGTAGACACGAAAATGCTTTTTTTGTTAGAGCTATAGGAAGTCGTCGAAGTCTACATGAGTAATTGTATTCATCAACTAAGATTGGGGATTTAGCGGAAATCCTCTGAACTGTAACTATTAATCCCGTGTGAGCGAGGAAGTTGTGTATAATTAGTATACGGGTTGACCACCCCACTTGTGACTGTTAGCTACAGTCAACCATAAGCGAGTGACGAACTATACTTTTATTTGTTGTTTGTTCCGGCGTCGATGAAGCGTGCGGTGTTCCTCATGGAAATCATGAGTGGGTTGTCCTCATGGAAATCATGAGTAGGTTTTCCTCATGGAAATCATGAGTGGGTTTTATCAGAGGTATTATGTCATAGCAGCGGTTACAGGCTCATGGTAGCAAATTGTTAGAAACATTATACTTTGTCTTATACAAGAAATAATGTTAAGTATAAGCTTCCCCCTACTTATACCCTAGGTACTACTTGTATATTAAGTAGATAATTATACCTAACACACATACTCGTATAGAATTGAAATAGATTTATACGTAGCGGTTTTACTCGAATAGAATTGAAATAAGATTTATACGTAGCAACTTTCGTTTGTATGGAATTACAAACACTTATATTCATAGTATATGAGAGTTATAGGTAAACTACTTATTTGGTAAGTAACATTTTATACCTAGGATATATATACTAAACGTTGGAGAGACAAAATGATACTTTCAAAACTATACTTTTGAACTTGGAAAATGTATTATTTTATGGAGTCAAAACCTGTGAACTCACCAACTTTATGTTGACGTATTTTTAAATGCATGTGTTTTCAGTAAGTTGATAACTATGATACGAGAAATGACATTACACCGCCCGGTGTTTCCGCCGACGGCGGGGGTGTGACAGATTGGTATCAGAGCTATTAACTATAGTGAATTAGTACTTTCTTAGGAAAACACGACTATAGTTTAGGGCTTACTCTCTGAGGTTTAGGTATATCCCTTAGCCTACAATATAAAGTATTATTAAATATTCTACTGAAGGACTACTTACGGGAGCCGTGACAGGATAGACATGTCAATTTGGGTTGCTGGATTTCAGAACAGCTATATGCTAAAATGATCCTGCCCACCGACTGTCCTGACTGGCTAGTGCCTTATCAGCTAGACCTGAAGTAACAAACAATAATTAATAATACTCGTGAATACAACAAACATAAAGATATAGAGTTATGTATGAACTCATTCCCGCGATGAGAACACATGTATAAACCAAAAATACAGAAAACCCACACCCTCGATAACTATACAACACAATGTTTTAGGTCAAACTACTTAGTCGAGTTTTATTGTACATGGTACGGACCACAACTAAACGTAGACTAATCACCTATGTTTAATTTGGTCAGACCGATGCACAAATAAACTTGGATACGGTGTTTGATAGACTAAAACACCTGAAGATTTTAGAAGATTCAAGATAGATCTCAGATCAGGATACCATCAACTCGGAGTACAAGAAGACGATGTTCCAAAGACAACATTTAGGACTCGGTATCGCCATTATGAGTTCCTAGTTAAGCCTTTGGATTGACGAACACTCCAACAATGTTCAAGGACCTCATGAATAGTGTTTACAAACCGTACTTGGATAAATTTGTGATAGTAGTTATCCATGATATATTGATATATTCACGAACCAAGGAAGAACACGGTCAACACTTGCAAATAATCTTGGAACTACTAAGAAAAGAAAAGTTGTACGCCAAATGTGAATTTTGGATTAGAGAAGTATAATTTTTAGGTCATGTAATTAGCAACGAAGGAATTCATGTTGACCCCTCCAATATTAAAGTAATCGGGAATTGAGAAGCACCAAAGACACCAACAGAAGATTTCGTCGTATACTGCGACACATCAAATCAAGGATTGGGATGTGTGTTGATGCAATGAGGAAAAGTTATCGCCTACGCATCATGACAACTAAAGGTGCATAAGAATAATTACACTACCCATGACCTTGAATTGGGAGTTGTATTTTTTGCACTAAGAAGTTGGAGACACACAATTGGTCAGAGAACATATAGGTGATACCATATGTGCCAAGCCAGAAATTATCCACGAGACAAACTCAAAAGATTGTGCAAATTAAGGATTGATTCAAGGCAGCACGTGATCGTCAGAAGAGCTATGCTGACGTAAGACGTAAGCCTTTGGAATTTCAAGTTTGAGATAGAGTAATGTTAAAGGTCTCTCCTTGGAAAGTCGAAATTCGATTCAGGAAACGAGGCAAACTAAACCCGCCGTATATAGGACCTTTTGAAATTCTAGCCAGAATTGGTTTTGTCGCATACCAACTCAAGTTACCTCAAGAGCTAAGTAATATACACGATGTTTTTCACGTGTCAAATCTCAAAAGATGTCTATTCGATGAAACTCTTGTTGTACCTCTTGACGAGATACAAGTCAATACCAAACTCAACTTTGTAGAAGAGCCTGTCGAAATCATGGATCGAGAAACCAAATGATTAAAACAAAGTCGTATTCCCATAGTGAAAGTTCGATGGAACTCTTTACGAGGACCTGAATTTACTTGGGAATGCGAATATCAGATGAAACAAAAATACCCCAAACTATTTAACAAAACTCCATCCACAAGATAAATTTCGGGATGAAATTATTCTAACGGGGGAGAATGTAACACCAGTCAAAATAGGTCAATAACAATCACATGTGATTATGCCAATCATGTAATGTGATTTTGTTAAACTAGTAATGTGATAAACTTACTATGTAATTCATTTTAAAGTATGAACTTTCATACATAATTTATAATACAACTCAAAGTATACTTCCATACGATTCCAAAAATGTAGAGAACGTCTAAATCTGACTTCGCGTCAAGAAGTTATGATAAACCGAACACTATAAATCTCTATAAAAATATGAATTAAAAATAGACTTATAATTAGCTGTTGGAGTCTAAAAGAGAGTTGTAGTACTCGTAAATACCTACACGTGGATATAAAGAACCTCAAAAATGGAGTTTGTATGTGAAAGTTACGACCTTCCTAAGATTTAGCTGTCAGAAACCCTAATTTAACTGAACTCACGATGTGAGCACACAAACTCACGACGTGAGCAGTCATTTTGCCACATTTCGGAATCTAGAAGGTGTGTGACGAGGCTACGAAGGGATAAGATCCAAACTCACAATGTGAGCAAGGATATCTCACGACGTGAGGAGTCACATGGCCACCTTCCGAAGTTAGGGACGCAAATGGCAAGTCTACGGGATAACCAGCCATGGCTCACGACGTGAGACTATACGGATCACAACGTGATAGGCCAAAAATCTTCCAATAAATAGCATGTCCGACCTTGACACTTCCTTACACCATTTCCCTTTCTCCTCTCTCCTTTGCTGAAGCCCTCTTGCACCCCAGCCCCGACGACCTCGTACCGCTGACCGTTTCTGCTTAGATTACATAAAATCACGCTACTAAGGTGAGTTTCACGGCCCCACTTTCTAATATTTCGGGGGAAAACTCATGCTAAATATTGTATATACATTACTATTACGTCTATATTATAGTATATTAGTATCAACGTAGATAGTTATAATAACCGGGGTATAGTTGTTCTAAATATAATATTTTGAATATATAAAACTATTATCAACTTGTTAGCATGTTCTGGTACTAATGTAGATCTTGAGTTATACTTACGATTCTATATATATGTTGTGTGCGATATAGTTCCAAAGTTGTATTCGGAAGTTCTATATGTTAAGTGATAAGTATGTTGTTATTATTGGTTTTATCTCAAGATAAAACTTGGTATGCTATATGTTGTTATTGTTAGTTTTATGTCAAGATAAAACTTGGTATGTTATATATTGTTATTGTTGGTTTTATGTTAAGATAAAACCTGGTTTTTCCTAAAGTTATAGCTATTATACTGCCTAAAGGAATATGAACTTAGGAGTAATGTTTAAAAGAAAAGTCTAATAACTTAGGGTTGTAGACACGAAAATGATTTTGTTGTTAGTGCTATAGGAAGCCGTCGAAGTCTACATGAGTAATTGTATTCATCAACTAAGATTGGGGATCTTAGCGGAAATCCTATGAACTGTAACCGTTAATCCCGTGTGAGCGAGGAAGTTGTGTATAATTAGTATACGGGTTGACCACCCTACTTGTGACAGTTAGCTACAGTCAACCATAAGCGAGTGACGAACTGTCCTTTTATTTGTTATTTGTTCCTGCGTCGATGAAGTGTGCGGTGTTCCTCATGGAAATCATGAGTGGGTTGTTCTTGTGGAAATCATGAGTGATTTGTCCTCGTGGAAATTATGAGTGGGGTTTCCTCATGGAAATCATGAGTGGGTTTTATCAAAGGTATTATGTCATATCAGCGGTTACAGGCTCATGGTAGCAAATTGTTAGAAACATTATACTTTGTCGTATACAAGTATTAATGTTATGTATAACTTTCCCCCTACTTATACCCTAGGTACTACTTGTATATTAAGTAGATAATTCTACCTAACACACATACTCGTATAGAATTGAAATAGATTTATACGTAGCGGTTTTACTCGTATAGAATTCAAAATAAGATTTATACGTAGCAACTTTCGTTTGTATGGAATTACAAACACTTATATTCATAGTATATGAGACTTATAGGTAAACTACTTGTTTGGTAAGTAAAATTTTATACATAGGATATATATACTAAATGTTGGAGAGCCAAAATGATACTTTCAAAACTATACTTTTGAACTTGGAAAATGTATTATTTTATGGAGTCAAAACGTGTGAACTCACCAAGTTTATGTTGACGTATTTTTAAATGCATGTGTTTTCAGGAAGTTGATAACTATGATACGAGAAATGACGTTACACCGTCCGGCGTTTCCGCCGACGGCTGGGGTGTGACAAAGACCACCACCCCCAAATCTAGATCATGAGCAGGATACTTCACCTCATGAGGCTTCAACTGGCTCGAAGTGTAAGCAATAACATGACCCTTTTGAATAAGTACCTCACCCAATCCCATAATCGAAGCATCACAATAGACCACAAAATCATCCACACCCTGGGCAAGGGTCAGTATGAGAGCCTCACACAACTTTTATCTCAGCGTCTCTAATGTTGCATGCTACTCAGCCCCCCCACCGAAAGTGACGTTCTTCTTCGTCAACCAAGTCGAAGGAACTACAGTCTTGGAGAAATCCTGGATAAATATCTGATAATACTCCGCTAAACCAAGGAAGCTCTGAATCTCATATGGGGACTTCAGGACCTCCCATTGCATCATGACCTCGATCTTGGCTGGATCGACCAACATGCCATCCTGGTTAACGAGGTGACCTAAAAACTGCACCTCATGTAACGAAAACTTGAATTTGGTGAACTTTACGAAAAGTTTCTCCCTCCTCAAGGTCTCAAGAGCCTCCCTACAATGCTTCTGATGTTGCTCCTTGGTCTTAGAATAGACCAAGATATCATCGATAGATACAATAATCGACCGGTGGAACATCAGCCTGCACACCCGGTTCATGAGATCCATGAACACTGCCATTGCGTTAGTAAACCCTTAAGGAATCACCTCAAACTCGTAATGACCACAATGAGTTCTGACGGCCATCTTTTAAACATCCTCATCCCTAAACCTCGTCTGATGATAACCCAACCTCAAATCAATATTGGCGAACCAATATACACCCTCCAGCTGATCAAATGAATCGTCGATTGTCGGAAGTGGATAATGGGTCTTCACCAATAACTTGTTCATTTCCTAATAATCAATACACATACGGTGGGATCCATCATTCTTATTCAAAAACACAATCGTTGCTCCCCATGGTGAACATCACGGCCTGATAAATCCCTTGTCCAACATCTCCTACAGTTGTGTGGTGAACTCCTATATCTCTGGGGGTGCTAAGCGGTACGACGCCTTAGCTATCGGGGGCCGCACCCCTGACAAATCCTTAGGAAACACAGCAGAGAAATCTCGAACAATAGGTAAACCATCCATAATCCTCTTCTTTACAACCTGAGTATCAATAACATACACCAAAAATACAGACCATCCCTATTGATGATACCGCTTATCCCTTACAGCTAAGCAAATAGTCTATCCACGCTGAGTCCCCTCACCATAAATAACCAGTTCTTCCCTACTTAGGGTTTGAATTCCCACTAACCGATGCTCGCAATCAATTCTAACCTCATTCTGGCTCAACAAATCCATGCCCACAATAATATTCTTCGCTCGCAGAGGAATATGAACAAGATCTATCATATTCTTTTCATGTAATAGCTTAAGGACGCAACCTCAGTTGTTCTCTCGGAGCCCTCATAGTATGATAATCAGAAATCTACACATCTAAAGGCTAATCCAACACTCCTAGAGCGCCACCAAACTTCTTGCTAAATGCAAGAGACATAAAAGATTGGGTAGCCCCCAAATCGAAAAGAACATGAGCAGACACACCATCGACTAAAAACATCCCTAATCACAGGCAGATAAAACATAAGCATAAATAATGAAAGTGGGAAAATATATGAGAGGGATACTATTAACACGCCGTCGCGCATGTATTAAACAAATAAATTGATCACTGCTGGTTGCACTAAAAATATAGCACATGGAAGCAGGGTCGAGTCCTCAGGGACACAACCTAAAAGTCAATGCCTTTTTGCATCAGGCACAATCTAGTCGAGACAGAAATTATTAAGAAGGGGGATTTTGAATTAAACTAAAAACTAAAAATGCAGTGATATTAAATTAAATGAAAATCAATATAAAAACAATTTCAGTTCTGCTACGACTTTCCTAATAATGTAACTGATCCAGATCTGATTATTTGAGATGTGTTCTATCTAAGCTGGTAATGAGAAAAACTAATAAGCTCTAGTATAATCTCTTTTACCTAAATCAGTTAACCAAAACAAGCTCTTCAACTAACCCTAACTTTTTACTGTCTAATCAAACAAGATCTTAATTAAGATCAGAAAAGTTGCATTATAATCTATATAAAATTCCCAGCAATATCCAATACTTCTCACAGGCTCGGAAGCGTAAAGATATGATTTTTCAGTTTATAATAAAGTCAAATCCCAAACACGGAACCGATTTATTACTTGTTACTTTTACCAGTTGACAAGAACAATTACAGATTCTATAACTGATTAACTGGAATGATAAAACCCTAGCTAGGTGATCAGACTAACAAGAATCAAAATCAAACATTCATTAAGAACAAAACTGAAGAATCTAGATAGAAACACAAATCAAAAACCATATCTAATGATCAATCACATGAAAAGTACTTGTCTTTGCAGGACTGAAAACTAAGCTTTTAGCCAGACATGGCTAAAATTTGATAAAAGCAAATGAAAAGAGACATTAAACAATTAATCTTACTAATTTACTTGAAGGAGATGATCCACAGTCTTCAGATCTTCAAAAATCATTGAAATCAAAGAATAAACGCCTCCAAAATCATATTTTCGACATATGGTACCTCTGGAACCGCCAACTTAGGTTACTGGAATGCTATCAGGGTCTATTTATACGTCCAGCAGCAAAAACAACGCGCATGCGATCGCATGTAGACAAACTGCGATCGCATGCATTACCGAAAACGCTTCACGGGCCTTTTAAATGAAACAATACCATTTTTATAAATTTTGGCCAACCTGCGATCGCATGGTAACAACCTGCGATCGCATGTAGTGGGTTTTCTCATCCTTTTGAATTTTTTGGCACGAAAATCTCCGAAGCGAAACTGCGACCAAACCTGTGATCGCATAGGGACAACATGCGATCACATGTTTTGCCTAAGACGTCCGAAATTTCTTCTACTTTTCAGATCATTTTTAATCGTGTCAATCGGAGTTACAGTTCATGAGATATGGTCAAAATACTAACAGGGGGTCAAAGCTTCCAGCAACATTATAAGATATGGTCAAAATACTAGATTGCATATTATATCTTCGTGTGATCAATTAAATTGAATGTTTCTTGACCAAAGCATCTTGAAAGCATTCCTCATAATCCTTAATAAGTCCCAAGCTCCATTCTAAGCTCCAAACATGCATCCACCTACTCCCAAAGCACTGCTCCATTTGAACTATTTGAAATTGACATAAAAACATGAGCAGTACATGAATTCTAATGAGAGACATGAGCTGAACATTATTTAAATAAATGACATGCAAATGTACAAAATATGATTCTAAAATGATAATAAAAACAACCCTATAAGATGCATTAAATAGCATCTAACAGATACACACCGGTGACAACGTTTGGTGCTGATTGGGCTTCCTCGGCCGTCAACTGAAAAGCTCTAGTCTTCACTCTATGAGCCTATTCCTTTCCCTCACCACTCCTCTTGATAATCTTCATCAATCATCATTTTTGTGGCTCGTCTGATGGCAGTGGAAGCATCTCAGTGCTCCCTGTGTGCAATCTCTGTTGTAGTGTCTAGTCTGTACGCAATTGAAATAGCCTCCCCCCTTCTTATGAAAACTTCCCTCATGTTCTCTCCTACACTTGTCACATCGACCATGACCCTACTGGACTCTAGGATGAGAATCAATAGTCTTAGGCCTCTTCGCTGGACCCTCTGATGTCTAAACCTATGCAGGCTTGCGCTTCTTCCGAAGCTCCAACTCAATATCCTGCTCCCAGACTCTATCAATCATGTCCTCTAAGGTCATACATCCAGAAATGTGAATAAAATCCATGATATTATCCCTCAATATATCATGGTATCTCTTATTCTTCACCTCCTCATCCGCGACATACTACAAAACCAGAAAAGCCCTCTTCCAGAATATGGCGGTGATCTCCACCACAGTCTCTGTTGTCTGGAAAAGATCCTGAAACACCCTTGTCGACTGTTACACCTCAATAGAAGGTGGAAAGTCCAATCTGAATATGGTAATAAAATCAGGGTAACAAAATCAGGCTAGCTCATGGCCTAAACGACCTCCACTCCTAAAGCATGATCAACCTCCTCCCACTAATCGTGATCCCTATCCCTCATAAGGCAAGCTACAAATCTCACTTTTGACCCCTCCATTTCCGCAATTCAATGTCTGGTGGAAATAAGGTCCTTCTTCCCGAAGAAATATGGGGCCCCACAAGCCTTGAACTCCTGAAAGATGAGAGCATGTGCCCCAAAATGACGAGCTGCAATATCTACACGAAAGTTCCCTAGACGCTCATCCATTAACTTCCTAATCCCATCCTTGATTGTACCGAACATCACAGACGTTGCATCCAAGATACACCGTGTGATCTTTTACATGATAAACTCATGTATCTTCTCATCAATCGGTTCAGTTCTAGAGCTTGAACCGGAAACCGAACAAGAACCAGAACCTCCTCGAGTAATCACCACCATACTGAAAGGCAACAATACAAAAGATCATCACATACCCGAAGAAACACTCACTTAATAAGCTTCTAAGAATTTCCAAGACTTTCTTTAATTCGAGTACGGATCATGTGCTTTTAGTAGTACGGGCCCAATACTACTTTCCACACCTATTCATACTTTCCTCAAGAATCATCTCAAATCCTCTAATTCACTCCCTATAACTTCTCTTATAGGTCCTCATGCTAAACAACATACACCGCGTACTACAATACTTCCTAGGCACTCCCATGAATTCTCTTCTCACACGTACCGGAAAGGTCGATGCCCATATCGAAAGTCACTCCATGAATGCATGTTTTAAATAATCGCAATAAAATGGATGTTTGAATACATGTCTCTACCATAAGGCCTTCATCATACAAGAACATGCAATAAGGCTGAACCAAACATTCTCAGGATATTCAGTCTTAACTATGTACTACCCTAATGCATTCATCAAATAATTTCTTGTATCAGCAAAACCCTAAATCCCCTAATCAATCCACACATAACATTCATATAAACGCATCTATCCTATCTGGCATACTCATCGTGCAATCCTAAGCAAATCCTTATTCCTATCCTAACATGCAACTCACATTATAACATATTAAACATAGCATTCACGTATATGTATTTTGGGAATCACTTGCTTGAGCTCAGATGATTGCATGCATCGCACCCCATTCCTTTATAAACAACTTTTCATTTTAGAAAAATATTTATTTACCCTCTGTTTGAGTTCAGACAGACCCGAAAGTGTGTGTGAATCCCTCAAACAAAGGCTCTGATACCAACTTGTAATGTCCTAAAAATACTAAGTAAAAAATTTTCCTTTTAAAACCACCAAAAACCATACAATCATTTGTTCAAAGCCAACCTATGTATAAAGTATTCTCAAACATCATAGTAAATCAAATATATAGTGTCGAATAAATATTTGGGGGATGCAGTGCGATCAAACCGAGCCCTTTCCATTGGACCCAAAAGTACCTAAAACATTTACACATAGAACCATAACCACAAAGATTAGTGAGTTCCCCAAAATACCACATACCAAACATGACATCGGGCCCTGCTCACACAACTACCGAGCCTTGCCGTCATACTGAGCCTCGCTGTCATAACGGACCCCACCGTCATAACAGGAACCACCCAACATACATGCAAGATTCACAAAGACAATCTAGCATCCCATATATTATAGTGAGAAAACACACCTCACGAACGCAACCGGAAGCTAACAAGCTCATACAGTAAAAAAGCGGGTGCTACACAAATCTTAGTTAATTACACAAGGTAAATGCTTAGCCTGACTTCTAATACTCGCAATATTACCAAAAGACAAAAAGGTCAAAGTCAACCCTAGCTGACATCCTCGTCGTGGCCACCCATTGGCTATGTCGTGGCTACGACGACAAAACAGTCGAGACCAGACCAGCCACCATGTCATGGCAAACAAGCCACCACGTCGTTGAAACTGCAAAAAAAGACAGTGTAATGGATTAAGCTCTCAATTCGTTAATCGTTCGGATCTAACTTTCTAGGATGCTTCTTGGGACCTTAATGGTCCATTAAAATTCTAAATTTATAGACATGCGTGTCCCATACATGTCCTTCACCCCAACTAGGTCAAAATATGAGAAAAAGACCTAAACCACGTGCACGACTCTAAAAAAATCAACCAACTTGTAACATCCAAAAATTTTACGCCAAATTTAAACTTTTCAATCATAAATAAAAGCAAATAGTATTTGTTTACAAAATGTTTTCAATCATTATTCATCAGAGTGTCCCAATAACCAGATCATAAGGATGAGGAGCGGTACGGTCACGCCTACGCCTTGCCATGATCTCCTGAAGTACCTGAAGCAATAAACTGAAAACTGTAAGCCCGAGGCTTAGTGAGCTACCCCCCAAAATACCAATACCACACTGATAATACCATATCAATCACCAATAAACATCAACATGCATACTAGGCCTCCGGCTTGACTGGACCGCCCTGCAGGGCCTACAGTCTATCTGAATCTGTCCCGAGCCTTCGGCATAACTGGACCGCCACGTGGGCCTACAATCTCCCCAGACTACTCATAGGGTGTGTTGGCCTTCAGCACAAAGCAGGACCGCCTCAACCCAAGCAACAAGCAAATAACCATGTGCGCATAACTAACATATATTCGCATATACAAACATCAAACATATCTATCTCACTGATCACCAAACATAGAAATCTCTCATAACTAGAGCACTGACCTAGCAGGTCACTAAGATATCAATCCATACGGATCATAAGAGCATAACATACTGTCTATCCTGATTCCGATCTAACAGATCATATCCACATGTAGCATACCATAACGATAACAACTAAAGGGCCGACCTTGGTGCCTTAGACCCTATCGATATAGTGAGGATAACTCACCTTGCAGATGTCGACTAGGTAGATAAACTCCAACTCTCAGATCACTTGCCAAAGACTCCACCACCTATTACCATAATATGAATATGCACATAAGTCCTCAACCTTACAAGGTACTCCATAAACCTACTAGACAACCTTTGGTCAAAGTCAAGTCCTCAGTCAAGGTCAACAGTCCATGTTGACCCTAACTCGCCGAGTACCCTCGGCTACTCGTCGAGTTCCTTGAAGTAATTGCCCACTCGCCGAGTCACCGGGGTGACTCGTCGAGTTCCTTCGGTTTATGATCGAAACACTACGGCCACTCGTCGAGTTTCCTTCAGGCAACTCGACGGATACGCACGCATACATAACTTGGGGAATTCTCTTCCGACTCGCCGAGTTGTTCATATAACTCGTCAAGTCTATGGCAATCTCCAACGGACTCGCCGAGTTGTTCTTCCAACTCCCCGAGTTCATGCCTATCTTCATATGACTCGCCGAGTCAACCATGCGACTCGCCGAGTCCCTTCAGTCCTTTTTTCCATACAGACTCATTTGGGCCATGCAGCGGCTCCAAACTACAGATCAAAGCTTCTAAGGCACGCTTTTCACGTAAAGTTGCAAACTTTACGTGCATGCATAGCTACAAAGGCTCTTAATGTCAAATCCAAGATCACAATGGGGGTTTCATACTCAAAGAGGCTCCATACATGACCAAATTCGGAGCTTTATGACTCTAGAACCCAAGAAGGGTACATATCTGAAGTTACAATTTCAGATCTAGCTCATATCCCACATTATCATCTCAACCAAACCATAAAAACCCTAGATCTCAACCAAAAGACGTCTAGAAGGAAAAAGAAGAAAAGGTGACGACTTGATACCTCCAAATGATGCTATCTGAGGTAGATTTCTGATTTCCCACACTTCCTTGCTCCTAGCCTTTTGTTCTCCAAGCTCTTCTTCTCAAAAGATCTCCTCTCCAAAGCTTTAGACACACTAGAATGAAGCACCACACGAATTAGGGTTTTCTGAGCTCTCAAA
Organism: Lactuca virosa; assembly: GCF_052849685.1. NCBI lineage: Eukaryota > Viridiplantae > Streptophyta > Magnoliopsida > Asterales > Asteraceae > Lactuca > Lactuca virosa. The sequence goes on along the minus strand of NC_136433.1, from coordinate 365,418,476 downwards.
GGACTGCAAAGAGGCCAAAGGAGGCTTATGCTTCCTTAAATAGGGTGCAAAACCCTGGGATTTAGGGTTTCATCTGCCGGCTCCTACTCGTCGAGTCCCTTCATGGACTCAGCGAGTAGGTGTGACAACTGTCAATTCAGGTCATTCTCGGACTCATGCATCTTTTTATAAAAACCATACATGCACAACATGCCATGGCCTATTAGTATAAATTAGGTCAAAATCTTGCATGAACTAGGATCCAACTAAAATCTAGGACTAATATACTTGACTCTTACGATTCTAGTAAGTTGTTTAACTACTGTAGGAAATGCCAATACCCGAATTAGAATAAAACTTCAAACTTTGTTACAATTGAAAAAGGGTATAAAACCCTAAAAATAAATTAAAATATTCTAATTTCATTCCAATATGATGGTGAATATCAAACAATGTTCCAAAAACTCTAAAGAGCCCAAAAATCCAAATTTATAAACTTTAAAACCTAAAAACTCTATAAGATTTGTTTTGAACCTCCTAATATCAAATTTAAATAATCAAATTATGAGATATAATCAAAGACATAAAAATTTAATTATCAAACATTAATCATAATTTACTAGTTAAAAACAAAGATTTTAAATAAATCAAGAATTACATAAAGAAACATTTTTATAAAAATTTAGGTTTTATAAAAATTGAAGGGAAATTTATTTATTTTGAATTAGGAGAGAGAGGGCCTCTCTTATACTCATAAAATACGTCACCCTCTCTCCCATGCTCTCTCTTCCCAAAAACTTCAATCATTAAACTCATTCTTACACTTCAACTTCCCTCTTCATTCTCTCTCTCACACTCCACCCTTACAACTCTCAAACTCTCTCTTCCTCTCTGCAAACCCACGAAAATCATCAGCCAAGAACACCTCTCCATACTCAAATCTTCATCTTCTAAGGTTGTTCTTCAAGGTATTCACGATAATCCTTCATTTTCCCTTACTTTTCTTTCTTGTTTTAAAGAGTTTTCTTGCATTTCTCATTCTTCTACACCATTCTTAATGAACATTCATGAACATATCCATGAATTTCGAGTTTGATGATGATGGTGGTAGGGTTTCACCCAAGAACAACATGCATGTTGTTTAATGGTGAAATCCAAGGACCAAAACCTATGTCAAACACTAAAATACGGATTTTTACAAGTTTTAAGGGTTCATATACCTTATGCATTCAAGTATTTCCTTTAAAAACATCACTATGACCAACATATATCCATGCATGGTTCTCAAACCATGATGCATGTGATGAACACCAAGCTAAAGAGCTTGATGATCAAAGTACATTGTTAATAGTGCATGTAAATGATTTTATTTATAAAAAAAAAATCTAAAAATTCTTTTCAGTTCGAAATAAAATTTCCCCAGATTCCCAGTAAGATGATATGAATATCTGGAAAATCCCAAGAGTTTTTATCATTTCCTTGATTTATTAAAATTGTTACAAGAAAACAAGGGCATAAATCACATAAAATACTTCCAGAGATCTATAAATCCTGAATAAATTCGTGGATGACGCCTATGGTGAGTAATGACCTCTCATTAAGTTTCATCGATTTATGTTTCTGTTTAGTATAACTTTTGATTTTCTTTTTCTTTGGTTCCAATAAATCGCAAAACCACTTTAGAGAGTGTGAAAAATGTATCTAACAATTTTCGCAGCTCGTACCAGAGGTGGGAGACTCAGAAAAATAATTTCATAATTTTTAATAATGCATTTCTATTTTTTCCCGATTTTTGTATTTATAACGGCCTAAAAATAGAAAAAAATAGTTCTGCTCATCTAAAATTCATGAAACTTTACCAGCACACCTTGTACTATATTAGGAGGCTACATAAAATTTTTGATGATTTGTCTCTTTGGTATACTATTTTTCTCCTATTTTCTAAAATTAAATGCACTTAAATACACAAAATCGGATTACACTATATGAAAACCACTTTTGGTATTTTTCCCAGGTTATTTACACTGTAAATGATGTTACAAAAATTTTTGGTAATTTACTTTAACTGTTTATTATTTATTCTCTAATTAATGATTATTTAAGAGGATAAAACAAAGAAAAATAGAAAGACCAACTGAAAAATATCTTTTATATTTTTCACAATTTATATATGTATAATAACAGTGTTACAAAAAGTTTGGGTAATTTTGGAAACTGGTTTCTATTTATTTCAATTTTTATTAGAATAAATGCTCAAAAATCATAAAATTTGGGTTAAACAGTTGGAAATCAATTTTTATATTTTTCCTAGTTTAATAATGCTTAATAACAGTAATAGAAAAAGTTTGCGTAATTTTGGAAACTGTTTTCTATTTATTTCAATTTTTATTAGAATAAATGCACAAAAATCATAAAATTGGGTTAAACAGTTTAGAAATCCGTTTTTATATTTTTCCTAGCTCAAGTATGTCTAATGGCAGTATTATAAAAAGTTTGGGAATTTGTATGCTTTTAATACTATTTTTTATGAATTTATGTTGTTATGAAGGCTTAAAAACTTAGAAAAATAGTTAATCATATCAAAAATTCAAGGGAAATTTTCTGGAAGACCTCTACTGTATTTAGAATGAAAATACAAGGTTTGACAATTTTTGGAAACTGTTTGATAATATTTTACATTTTTAGGAGTTTAAAACACCTTTAAATGTGTTGAAATACCCTAAATTAATATTACTAAATCTGGAAAATTAATATCCAAAATTGTCTTAATCACATGAGTTATAGAATTTCACCATTTCAGAAAGATTGTAACCAATTAATATAAAACCAATATTATAACATAAATTTAGCATTTCTCTATATGTAGAGTTTAGTATATTAGCATTAGATTTCGACATGGAAACTCACTAGTGTGTGTTTGATGTCGTAGGATCGTGGTAGTAAGGCGTTGGTGTATTCTGAGGCACCACTTGTACCTACTCGAAATATTGTGAGTATTCACGCACTCCCCTATTTTCAGTTTTTATGTTTTGGGGCGGAAAAGCATGTCCCGAAAAACTATTATTTGAATGTTGTATTTAAATTGATTTGTATCAAACATGATTGCTATTTTATTGCTATGTCTCTCTATGTATGTCTATGCAACACGGAACATGAGAACTTATCGTACTAAGGCCCTTCCCTTATCTCTAACCATTAACTCTTTGAGCCAATGGTCATTATGGATAGCGCTATTAGGAATTGACAACTCCTCACTCGCCCTATTGCTGGAGTGCATGATACCATATTCATCTACGGAACGATAAGCATAGATCTTGATAGGGCTTCAGTCATAGGTTTGGTTGAGACTCATTGTTTGCTCATACACATACAAACTCGTTTCTCGTTATAGCAATAAACTTGTTATCAATCATAGCAATCAACTTTGTTTCTCATTAAAGCAATGTACTTGTATTTATGAAAAGCCTTATTCCAAATCTTGATTTTATAAACTTGTGAACTCACCAACTATTTTCATAGTTGACGCTCGTTTTACATGCTTTTTCAAGAAATAATTAGTAAGTGGATATAAAGATTCATCATCATAGAGCATGCTGCATCGTGTTGAAGTTATTTATGAAGTTATGTTTTGAACAATGTTATTTTGGAAAAACTTGTACTTGTTTCTATTAAGCTATGGGTTGTAAACTTTTGAATATTGCTATGGTGATGTATCTTTATCTTTTGCAATGAAACCGTTATCGCTGTCATATCTTGCGTTTCCGCTTTAGCGGGGTGTGACAGAAGTGGTATCAGAGCTAAAGTTATAGAGAACATCAATTTTCCTTTAAGAAAACACAACCTATAACCAAAACTTATAAAAATTCTTTTTACATCAAACATATTACTAATATAATTAGGTCGGGAATTGTATCGTTGCACCTCAATTAAACATAGCCTGATCACCTATGTTTAATTAAGGAAAGATTTATACAAAGCTTGAGCTAATTATAATGGGAATATGTTCAACAAAATTTTTTAGAAAACTTTATTTCAAAAAAATTCAAAAAGGTTAATTTTGGTGTGTGTAAGCATTGCATATTATAGGCATGCATTGTCATTTATTTCATATCTCATTGAATCTATGTCTCAGTCCACTATGTCGACATCATCATCTTCTCACGCTACCGCCTCGGCTGATGAGTCCGGCTACGTCACTGTTATCCCTCGACGTGATCCCCCCGCCTCGGTGGAGGAAGACCCCTCGGAAGACACAGAAGATACAGGAAACTCGGTGGAGATCAGCAATGACAACGCCCCGAGTCAGCAACGCGAGGCATCCCCTACATCGGTGTTGCCACAGCCACCACTTTATGGGCTTCGTATTCGGAGGACGGCGAGGAAGAGTGTTCCTATTCCAGGAAGGATAGCAACCAGTACAGCAGGACTTGGGACGACAGGACCCAGTAGGGTAGGACCCAGCAATACAGGACCGAGAGCACCCCCACCACAGCGAGTCATAGGGATACCTGTCAGGCAGCCAGGTATGACCCCGGAGGAGTCCCGGAGAATGCAGTCGATGGCAACGGGCCTACGTCACAGTCTCGCTGTGATAGCTGGGCATCGGGAAGTTTTGGATGAAGTGTTGACAAGGATGGAAATCCTGTTTCAGCATTCGATGGAGGCTGCTGACACTGCTAGTGCTGCTAGACGAGTGGCAGGTCGTGCGATGACCGCATATTATGTGCTTGGAGGGCTATTACTGATTGTGGTGTTGATGTTTCTTGTTGGGATAGCGATTAGTATTTGGTTCTGATTTCAGTATTTTATTTTATTTTGTCATGAAACGAAAACCCATGTTGGGTGTCTTTTGGGGAAAAACATTTAAAACTTTATTTTGGGAATTGATGTATTGCTTTGGTTTTAAGACTATTTCAAATGGTGATGAGAAGTTTATTTTATGTTTGAAAAATTTTACTATGAGGTCAAACCCTAGAATTTTCTTAGTCAATGGTCGAATAAAAAGATTTTTCTTTTCTTTCCTTTCTAAAATCTATATGCCTAGTATTAATGCAAACCATTAATTTGACAACACTTACGGTTTTCAAAATAGTAGTGAACTAAATATTATACATTATTTTATGTTTTTATACGTATTTCTTCTCTTGTGTCTTAGAACCATGTCAGGAAGGCCTAATCGTGGGCGCCCACAGAACGAAACACCCGATGTTGCTCAAATTGTAGCACAACAGCTCTTGGAAGCAATCCCAAACATTGTTACTCAAGTAACTGCGGGACTTAATGCTAACCAAGGAAGTAGTGGAGGAAACCGGGGAAACAATGAAAGAGAATGCAACTACAAGTCCTTTATGGCCTGTAAACCTAAGGAGTTCCACAGAAAGGAAGGTGCCGTCGGGTTGCTGAAATGGATTGACAGCATGGAGTCGGTCCTTCATATTAGCAAATGCCTCGAGCGCAACAAAGTTGAGTATGCAACTTGTCTACTCCAAGATAGGGCATTGACCTGGTGGAATACTCTAGTGCAAACCCGAGGTCGTGCAACGGCATATCAGCTAACTTGGGAAGACCTAAAGAAGCTACTGATAGAGGAGTATTGTCCCAAGGATGAAATTCAGAAGCTTGAATCTGAGTTCTGGAACCATTCTATGGTTGGAACACAAATAGAGAAGTACTCAGTCCGATTTCATGAACTAGCAAAACTGGTACCTCACATGGTTACTCCTGAGGAGAAACGGATAGATCGTTACATCTGGGGTCTGGCACCAGAGATTCGGGGAATGGTTACTTCAGCAAACCCAACTACCATTCAAAGTGCAGTAAGTCTATCAAATCGACTAACCAATGATGTGATAAGGATGGGAGCATCGACAAAGGAAAACTCTAGTACCAAGAGGAAGCCAGCAGATCAGGGAGAGAAGAAGTATGGAGGCAAGTCAAGGAGGAAGCAGAAAGTCTCAAGAAACTTTATGGTAAGAGCCCAGGAGCAAGAACCAGTGAAAACTCAGGAACCGGAAGTCATGGAAGTGCAGGAGCGAAAGCAGTACTCAGGACCGCTTCCGAAGTGCAATAAGTGTAACTTCCATCACAAGGGAGCTTGCCCAGTGTGCCAAAACTGTAAACAAACAGGCCATTACTCGAAGTATTGTAAGCTGAATAAGGATGGAAAAAGGTCATGTTACGAGTGCGGGAGTGCTGATCATCTCCGTAGTGCTTGTCCCAAACTGAACAAGGGGCCTGGTAACAATGGACAAGGCCAGGCTAGGCAAAATTTCCAAGGAAATCTACGTGGGCGGCCAAGAGGTGTAGCCTTTGTGATTGGTGCAGAAGAAGCTCGCCAGAACCCTGAAGTGATAACAGGTACGTTTCTCCTGAACAATCATTTTGCATCAGTAATATTCGATGCGGGAGCAGATAGGAGTTTCGTTTCTTTAGCATTTTGACCGTTAATTGACTTGAAATCAAGAAAGATGAGGAATACTTATACTATTGAACTTGCTGATGGGTATGAAATTAGGGCTAATGAAATAATTCCTGGCTGTACTCTGAATTTAGCTGATAAACTCTTTAGCATTGACCTAATTCCTATAGAGCTAGGTAGTTTTGATGTAATAGTAGGAGTGGATTGGTTATCCAAAAATAGAGCGGACATTGGTTGTAACGAGAAAGTCATCAGGGTACCTCTCCCTAATGGAGAAACCCTTATCATACACGGTGAGAAGCCAGGAAGAAGTTTAAACATTGTATCAAGCATGAAGATTCACAAGTACCTGAAGAAGAATTGTATTGCATTCATGGCCCACGTGCTAGAAAGAGAACCCGAAGCTAAGCAACTCAAGGAGATTCCAGTGGTTCAAAACTATCCCGAAGTGTTTCCGGAGGAATTACCCGGTCTACCCCCTCACAGGCAGGTCGAATTTTGAATAGACTTAATTCCCGGAGCGGCACCGGTAGCAAAAGCACCATATCGCCTCGCGCCATCCGAGATGCAAGAACTGTCCGGACAACTTCAAGAACTTCTAGACAAAGGGTTTATTCGACCAAGCTCTTCACCTTGGGGAGCCCCAATGTTATTCGTCAAAAAGAAAGATGGGTCGTTCCGAATGTGCATTGATTACAGAGAACTGAACAAGTTGACAATCAAGAATCGATATCCTCTTCCTCGAACTGATGACTTGTTCGATCAGTTGCAGGGCGCTTCATACTTCTCAAAGATCGACCTCCGATCAGGATACCATCTGTTGGATTAGTGTCTAAGTCCATAACTATAATTGGTATGTACTTGACCCGACTCGGCATGGTCCATTTGGGTTGCATGGCATCGGAACATTTGGATAGACCGTTTATGAGGAAAAGACATTTTGTGACATATTAATATATTATAAGTTCTAATATATTAATATGAAATCATGTTATTTAATTAGTATTGATCAAGAATTAATTTGGACTTAATTTAGTGATAAAAAAGAGACTAATTAAATATATGGGGATTGATTGTGTAAATCATTCATTCTTTTATATGTGGGCTTATGATCCAAGATTCCTTTATGTTGGGTTTAACCCATGTGGTGATCCATGGATACTCCATGGAGGTTAAAACCCATGGAGCATAAGGAATGGGTAAAGTCATGAGTTACATGGTGTAACCCTAATAGCCACACTATATAAGAACCCCTTTAGTTGAAGAAATTGGCACTAGTGATACATATTTTGAGGGCTAGCCGATTTGAACATGTATGTCTTCTTCTCATGGTTATTCCAAGAGTTCATGATGTTGTGTGAACCATTTGAGGTGTCACACTTGGGGGACTAGGCTCTCAAGGTTCATGGAGTCAAGCAACAACAACAAGGTATGTATTCTATCTATTTTATTATCCTAGTATCAATGTTTTGGTATGCTAGTTAGGATAATACCTTGGATAATCATATTTGCATGTATAATAGAGAAAACATAGATCCAAGGTATTTAGGGTTGCATGTACACTTAGGAGTGTTAGAATGCTCAAAACCCATCAGTGGTATCAGAGCCAGGTTTGTTTTCAATTATATTTGATGCAAATTGCTGAAAAATGTTGGAAAAGTCGAATTTCGGGCATTCCGGGCACTGGACTCGCCGAGTCCACTGATGAACTCACCGAGTCTATGAAGAAAATCATCCTACTCGGCGAGTAGGTTGATACACTCGACGAGTAGGAGCCCCAGACAGCATATTTTCGAGTTTTTTGGCTAGAAATGGACTAGAAACATTACCCTAAGATGTTTTTGAACTTATAAACTTGTTTTTGATGTGGTAATGTTCATACTAATCCAATTTCAAAGATAATTGTCAAAAGATTCATGTTTTGTATTAGTTTAGTGATTAGGCTAATGACATGAAAAAGTTTGATTTGAATTATCTTGTTCTTATGAGTTGCTTAGATTAATAGAAAAGTTAATTGATTATGTGTTTTCAATCCATTTTAATCTAAGAGTTGATTCTAAAATGTGTTTTTGTAACTTGTCCTCAAGTTATATGAAAAGTCACATTTAAGTTTCATAAAACTCATAAAAGTTGGCAATGGTTACAAAAATGAAGAGTCTTGTCCTCAAGTTATGGAGGTTCAAGAGTCACTTCATTAAGTAATAAAATGTGTAACCTAAATTAATTCCATAAATTACAAAATAAAGAAAAGTTACATTCTTTTATTAGTTTAAAGTCTTCCATAACTTGTCCTCAAGTTATGGAACTTGAAGAGTTTTTTAATTAAAACTAATTTAAACACATAAGTTATGGAATTAATTAGTTTTGAATAGTTTCAAAACTTGCCCTCAAGTTTTGGAATTTGAAAAGTTTCACTTATGAATACTTTAATTCCAAGTTAGCCCTTAGAATTTTAAAAGTTAAAATTCAAACCCTTATACTATTATTATAATTTTAATTATATAGATATGTATAAGATAAGTTCAATCTTACCGTTAGTAGGCCTCATTCACGAAGCCGGTCTATAAGGGGGGTCGTTAGCCGAACGGGTAGTAAAGGACTATAATTCTCCCTTCATTAAAAGTATTAATGATAAACACTAAGTAACTAAACACTTGTACATTCCCAATCTTAGTTACTTAGGAAAATGTGAAAAGGTGCTAACCCATGAAATTACACTTTGTACCTTACCAAGTCATTAGTGGAGCGTGTGTGGTTAACCGGCACACTAATAAGGACTAGTAAGAGTGGCAAAGGGTAACTTGACTCTATTATAGATCGGTGGAGCGTGTGTGGTTAACCGGCACATCGATTAGGTGATAAAGTTAAGGGTACCAAGTCAATTTGCATGGTTATTAACACCTTGTTTGTGATCCTCGGCATCCCAGTCACAAACTTGAGAGGGCACAATCGAGATTCAAACATGCCATTGAAAGTTCAATGTATCTCAAAAGATCTAGGAGTTTCAAATCCAATTAAAACTTAATTATATTTCAATTTTCATGGTGGAAATTGGTAAATCGTCATTTACCTACCTTCAACTATTTTATAACTTGGATTACGGCATCCCTCTTCCAGTTATAAATAGGTTGTTGGGTCCTAGCCTTAATATTTCATATTGGGTGTTATATTAAGGACTATAAATCAACTCTCTTGAATATCTCCCAAAAGATGATCTTCCCAAATCTCTTGAAACAAGCTTTCCTAAATGAAGATGATGTCCCATGGAAATCATACTTCTTTCACCTCCTCCAATTATTCTCCCTAACCCACAAGTTCCTGAAAAGTTTAAGGTCACTCAAGCCCTATTGGCAAGCAAAGGTCTATGTGTGATCACATCTTGGAGATGTAGTCACATATTGACAAGCCGAGAGAGTTGGGTGTCAAAGTCTAGAGGAAGCTGATGATCAATCACTTTCTGAGTTCCTTTGGGACTCCTATGAAACAGACTATGACAAGACCCTTAATGATCTTATCTATTTGCTAAGATCAACTTCCTAAAACTTTATGGACATTGACAATGATGATATTGGATATCCAGTAAAGCTCTCTCTTCCCAATGGAAAGGGATCGGCCATAGACAACTTGGTTGACCAAATGGTAAAGAGAGAGGCTAAGTCTGAGATAGTCCCATTATCAATGGTCCATTGCCAAAGAAAGGGGCATTGGTTGCGAAGCTGCCAAATTTACCTAAGGATGTTAAAGTCAATAAGTTTGACTCTACTTCAGGTAAAGTCCACTATCTAACTCTGCTAAGTTTCTATTATGAGATTCTTGATACATGATGTGACTGGGTCACATGGTGATGTTTTAAGAATCAAAGAAAAAGTGAAGAAACTTAAAGAAAGAATATGCTGAATCTGATCGCGTAGATGGATTTCTATCACATAGTTTGAAGATCGGATCCTTGAGCTACTTCTTAGGAGTTGTGATATTTTGCTTAGGAATAGATTGTTGGGTTTTATACCAACAATCCTATGTGTGCATGCAACCCTAGAGTTGGATCTATGTTATCGCTATTAGTTATACAACTTTATGAACACAAAAGAACCCTATCATGCATCTACTATTTTCGAAATTGACATAGGAGAATAGAATACATACCTTTTGTTGTTATGTAGTAATGACAACTAGTTCCTTGAGTTTCCTTAGCTCTTGAAAGCAAGTACCACAAGTGTAGTACCTCTAATGGCTCACAAACACACTAGGTGAAAGGATGAATATGGGAGAGAAGGAGAGAAGGGTATCTTGCTCTAAAATTCGTCCCTTTTAGGGTTTTCCCAAGGAGTGGTCGAATTCTAGTGCCTTAGGGTGCTATTTATACTTGAGGCTAGCTAGGGTTTCAAGGTGGAAACCCTAATCCCTTAGCTTAGGGCCTAAGCAAGTCCATGGACTCCTTTCCTTAATCCCTTGGACGAAAACTCCTAGATCCTTCTAGGATTTTCGTTCAAGCCTTAATAAAGGTGATCCAATAGCCCAAAGTCTCAACTATCAAATAATTACAAAACAGCCCTTGTACTTTTAATTAATTCCTTTAATCCCGAAATTAATTCCTAATTAATTTCTGATTAAATACTAATTAATAATATGATTCCAAATTATTATATTAATCATATAATATAATAAATAAATCATATTTATGCCCTAATCAACCTCTCTCCTCAATTGTCATCCTGTCTAGTCACCAGTGTGAAGGCAACCCAAAAGGACCATGCTCACAATCGGGTCAAGTACATACCAAAATAGTTATGGACTTAGACACTAATCCAACAGTCTCCCACTTGGATAAGTCTAATAACTATTCTGCGTATGACTTCAGAACCTGATCAGCAATCGTAGCTTCCAAAAGCCGCTGTCAACTCTGATCTTATCAGATACGCGTGTCCTTTAGATAAGGGATCATATATTCCTCCTTTCTAGAAGATATCGTATAGACATGAGACATGGATTGAAATCATTCTCTCAGTCTATGTGTCGTTTCCCGATTTTCGATTTATGACGACTGACTAATTGAACAAATCAAATCAGTCATGGCCCGGCCGAGCACTTTCTTTTGTCATCACTAAATCATCGAGGGGCCCACAGATATCGCTTTTATCCCACCTTGGGTAAAAGGAATGGATAAACTTTGACTCAAATGCTTGCTTGCACCTACTAATCGAATCACACACAACAATAAGTTTTATAACACCAAGTTACTGGTGTGTTTACTTATCATCAATGTGCAACCGACTAGCAAATAACAACTCACACGTCTCGGTTTCAAGAATATACAATGTTATCGTCTCACCAATCACTCGTGATAAAACCATGAAGTGATTCAAGTGAGCGTGGGTTTAATCCAATACTTTAATCTTATCAAAGCACTCATGAACTCTGCAGCAAACTTGTGCTATGTCTATACACTTTAGACAATCTACAGACAGATTCATTACAGTCTTCCTTCATACCTACTTCCAACGTATGACCGACTGTGGAGGTTCGAATAACCTAGTTATTCTGGAAGTCAAAACATGAAAAATAAAACGCAATAATAATATTAATCCTATATGGTCCCAAAACGTTTTGAGCGTAAATAAAAACACTTTTATTTAAACACCATATTGATTACTCATTATTCATTGCTTACTGTTTCAGAAAATCAACTTATTACTCGAATTATAACCACAATTGTCCCATGCTCCAAGCAAACACACTTTGGTTTCCTATGGTCCATACTTTGTGAAATAGATCAATTGAAAACTTTTCCAATGAAACTCAATTCACAATCCCCAATCCTTATTATTAGTATAAGAATACCAAATTCTTGCCACTTTTAGAATATGTCAGATTCTAACATTTTATGCAATGATTCTTTCATAAGGTCATAGCACAAAAGTCACCAAGACCCGGTTAATGAAATTACAAGGTATTCTATCGGAAATTCTTACAAGACAATTCCATAGACGTGAAGTCTCACATTCAAAGTACATTCCTTTGAACATGCTTCTCGCATAAAAGTTTCTAATCTAGACATATTTCTTAATATCCAACTCCCATTAATGGAAACATTTCCATATTTGCCATATGACAACTCATTCTTAATAGAATCTTATCTATTCATAATAATGTCAATATAGTCCATCCAGTACTATACTTCCAACTACTCATAAGCGACAAATCGTCACTGAACCTCAGATCGTCCTTTGATAGTTGTTTAATTATTTTAGTCAAAACCAGTTCTAGTCCCTTTTCCCTCTAAATGCCCTAGGCATTTGGAAAATTTTAGAATGGTCAAATATTATAGCATATGCAATCGATCCTATACCCGAAGCGTATTGGACACGATGCATAATGTCTCACATAAAGACATGATACTTCATCATCCTTCTACCATAATATTTTATGTGCCTTGTTCCCACAATTCGAACTATGAAGAGGGATGCCGTAATCATAATCGAATTTTGAGAATGCACTATGTATCCTTGACTAAATTTATTAACATTTCTCGATCTAAGCTTTAGATTTTTGAAACGAAGTATAATATTCTCTCCCTTAATTATAGCAAAACAATTTTCAACCCTTGCAACTTTGCAAAATGAATCTTTGTTTTCTATAATTAATATTGCTAACTTGCAATACTTACCATAATAATCATGCTCCCACTAACATGACGATTATTTTCTTACCAGCATAACACTTATGCTCCCACTAGCTTTGACATGTATTCAGAAAACAATTGAGCTTCTAGAAAACAATGCTTATTGAATTCCTTAAGTTCATATTTCTAATACCTAATGCTTTGATAAGCCTTTATCTAAGCTTTTTAAGCTCATACACCTTTGCCTTAGATAGCTCACATGTGTGTCTAAACAATTCAGAATTTATGTTACTAATACCCAAATGTTCAGATCAAATGCCAAATCTCACAATTCGAACTATGAAAAAGGATGCCGTAATCATAATCGAATTTGAGAATACAATTTTCACAATTGCTATCTTCTTAAAATCTCTCTTAGTGAAAGCATTTCCTCACAATCATTTTCATGAAGGAGGAAAACCTTATGACACTTAGATTTTATGATGTATGTGTTCCTATCCATGTGAATTTGAAAAGTTTGCGACAAATCCAAAACCATATGGACTGAACTTGTTCAATCTTGATTTCTTGCCTCATGGTAAGATGAATGCCCACCATGTCTTCCAAGCAACTCATCCTTTCATATCAATGTACTTTCCATTGATCAAGGTGCTTTGTCTTTATGCATTCAAATGAGAAGTCATAGAACTCACACGCATAATTAACTCAATTGAAATGGCACAGAAAAAGAGTATGTCATCCACGATAGGCTTTAAACCTCAAGTCGTGTGCTAGTGATGATCAACTAGGTTTACTCTTGATTTGTTCTTGAAACTTTTCAAGACCATTAAGACTCCCACTGACTCCTTGACATATAAGATTCTCTTGTCAAGAAACATTTCTTGACAAACAAATATTCAAGAGTTAGTGTAGCCTTTTGTCAAGTTTAACACTTCACACAATTGGTCCTGGTTGGTCTTTGTCTTATCCAAGACATCACAACTTACCAATTTCAAATGTGCAAGAATAAGAAAACTTTTCCCAATTCCACATTTGTCGAGTGTTATAAACCTACTTAAGACTTGTCACTCATGTCAGAATCTTGACTCTAAGACTTGATATTGGAACGAAGTATGATTGACTTCTTGATTTAACCATTTCTACAATTCTCGATTCCTCTTCTTATACATGCAATTGCACTAAGACTCACTTAGAGGATCAATTGAGATATGGTTCTTAATCATTAAGACTTATCATAAAACACAATAAAAGGTACTCTCCCTTCTTCTTAGAATAGAGAAACTTTTATCTTTCTGCCTACTTGATTCTTCTTATTCGTTCTGCTATTGATTGAAACTCTTTCAATCAACTCAGAATTATACTTAATCTTATAAGTATAATCATATTTACTAACCTTTAGTAAATCATGACGAATATCTTTATTACTCTTGTGGTGGACTTGATCAACGCACAACCTAGTGTACTCGATCTCCTGGTCCTTCTCTTGACACTTTGCCAAAGAATTAGTCCAATTTCCAAAATATGAAGTTTCTCATTCATCACGCAACCAAGTTGTATGATTCCAAGTTTCTGTCCAATTGAAACTTGGGCGATGAGAACCTTCCTTTATTTGGCAAATCCTCGACATTTCACAAATAACATAATCAAGAATCACATCCAATTCAACATTGCTAAAATTAGAAATACATAAACATCCATTTTCACATATGCCATTGCAAGGATAAATAAATAGGAGGAAATCAAAATTCATTTTATTGCGGAAAAACTTGTCCTTACAATGCAATTCAAATGAAAACTATGCTATTTCAATTTCTAAGCAATCTATTCTAACTCTAAAGTAGTAGCTCAAAAATCCGATCTTCAAGCAATGCGATCGAAATCCATTTCTTCACGATCAGATTCAGCTTACTTCTTCCCTTAAGCTTCCTCTCTTTTCTTCGATCCTACAAAACATCAAAATGTAATCTTATCACATCATGTATTGAAAATCAAAGAATAGGAACTTATAGAGTTAGTTATTGGATATTACCTGAAGTAGAGCCATACGTCTTGACTCTCCCATCTCTTAGATCTCTCAGGTAGACAGGGCAGCTTCGTCTCCAATGCCCCTTCTCTTGGCAGTAGAAGCATATGGACTCTTTTGGAATGGCACAAGGAACTATCTCAGAATTTACCTTTTCTGGATTTCAAATGTCACTATTTTCAATGTCCATTGAAGTTTGGGAGTTTGATTTGCCAGAAAAATTTGCTCGATCAGCACGCCAAATCATTTCTGATTCAGTAGCTATAAGCAAATAGGTCAAATCAATGAGGGTCACATCATGGTCCATCATATAGTACTCTCTAACGAACTCACTATATGATTCAAGAAGTGACTGAAGAACCCAGTCAACAGCCAACATTTCTGAGATATCGACACCCATCATCCTTAACCTATCAATGTGTGACTTCATCTCTAAGATGTGTGCACACACAGGTTTCCCGTCTTCGTGTTTACTTGCCAATAGGGCTTGAGTGAGCTTGAACTTTTCAAGCCTTTGAACTTGTGGGTTAGGGAGAATAATTGGAGGAGGTGGAGGAAGTGAAGCATGACTCTCATTTCCTTGATCGTATCGTGGAACGTCATCTTCATTTGGAAAGCTTGTTCCAAGGGACTTGGGAAGACCATTGTAAGATTTAGACATCTACAAAACGGGAGAAAATTCAATTTAGTTGATAAGAATCCTTGATGTAACACCCAAATGAAACATCAAGGCTAGGATCCAACACAACATTCTACAACCTAGAAGAGGGATGCCGTAATCTAGTTGCAGAATATTTGAAGGTAGGTAAATGACGATTTACCAATTCCCACCATGAAAAACGAAAAAGAAATTTAAGTTTTAAATGAATTGAAACTCCTAGATCTTTTGAGATTCATTGAACTTTTCAATGGCATGTTTAATCTCGATTACGCCCTTCTATTTGTGACTGGGATGCCGAGGATCACAAACAAGGTGTGAATAACCATACGAATCACGTGGTGCACCCAATTGCTACTATCACCTAATCAATGTGCCGGTTAACCACACACACTCCATTGATCTATGATAAACATCGAGCCACCCTTCGCCACCAATGACAATCCCAAATTAGTGTGCCGGTTAACCACACACGCTCCACTAACGTTTGACAAGGGTACGAAGTGTAATTCCATGGATTAGCATACAATTTCACATTTTGCCTAAAGTAACTAGAATTTGGGAATTTGTAAAAGCATGTAGTTACTTTGTACTTCATTATACTTATAATGGAAAGTTTCGTCCTATCCTACCCGTTCGGCTAACGACCCTCCACTAGTCAAGAGTGTGGTGGGTAAGAGTGGATACCCATTCAATCGCCATTTTATAGGCAATTTCCTTAAACACCCCTTATAGACCAGCTTCGTGAATGAGGCCTACTAACGGTAAGACTGACTCTTTACTCATATATATAATATTAGACTTTTAATGTTACATATATATAGTATAGGGTGTATTTTTTACACTTTTAAAATACTAGGTGGTTTTATTAACTTTCTCTTTTAATTAAACTTTTAATTAACTTAACAAAACCATAAGGGTGTAATTTGAACTTTTCAAAATACGAGGGTTTTAGAATTTAACATTTCAAAATTAAACTTTTAATCAACTTTTAAAATTCCAAAACTTGAGGGCAAGTTTTGAAACTTTTCAAAACAATTAGGTTTTAATCTCACTTTAAAATTTTTCGAAATTTAAGACTATTTAAATTAAAATTTTAAATATTAAAACTCTTGATTTAATAATTATCTTGAATTAAGCTATTAATTTAAATTATTAAATCATAAGGGATTATCTAGATCATAAAGGATAATTACCAATTAAACAATTAATTTATCCTAATCCTTTTAATCCCTTTAAATTTCGAAAATCATGGGATAGGATAATTCAAAATCTTTAATTACCATATATAACCATTAAAGGATAATTACAAGATATGGGGTAATCCAAATCCCTAAAATTTAGGATCTAATCTTGGGGAGGAGGCCAATTTCGAAATCCTAGGGTTGGATAACCCTAGAATTCGAAATCTTGGAGGCTAAGGAAAGGATTTTGGGAAACCCTAACCAAATTTCGAAATTTGGGGTTTATGAACCCTAATTTCGAAAATCAAGCCTTTAGGGTTTATTGGCTATAAACCCTAATATGTCAAATTCATACTTTTGTATAGAATCTAATTGAAAACAAAAACCTGGCTCTGATACCACTGTTGGGTTTTATACAAACAATCCTATGTGTGCATGCAACCCTAGAGTTGGATCTATGTTATCACTATTAGTTATACAACTTTATGAACACAAAAGAACCCTAGCATGCATCTACTATTTTCGAAATTGACATAGGAGAATAGAATACATACCTTTTGTTGTTATGTAGTAATGACAACTAGTTCCTTGAGTTTCCTTAGCTCTTGAAAGCAAGTACCACAAGTGTAGTACCTCTAATGGCTCACAAACACACTAGGTGAAAGGATGAATATGGGAGAGAAGGAGAGAAGGGTATCTTGCTCTAAAATTCGTCCCTTTTAGGGTTTTCCCAAGGAGTGGTCGAATTCTAGTGCCTTAGGGTGCTATTTATACTTGAGGCTAGCTAGGGTTTCAAGGTGGAAACCCTAATCCCTTAGCTTAGGGCCTAAGCAAGTCCATGGACTCCTTTCCTTAATCCCTTGGACGAAAACTCCTAGATCCTTCTAGGATTTTCGTTCAAGCCTTAATAAAGGTGATCCAATAGCCCAAAGTCTCAACTATCAAATAATTACAAAACAGCCCTTGTACTTTTAATTAATTCCTTTAATCCCGAAATTAATTCCTAATTAATTTCTGATTAAATACTAATTAATAATATGATTCCAAATTATTATATTAATCATATAATATAATAAATAAATCATATTTATGCCCTAATCAACCTCTCTCCTCAATTGTCATCCTGTCTAGTCACCCGTGTGAAGGCAACCCAAAAGGACCATGCTCACAATCGGGTCAAGTACATACCAAAATAGTTATGGACTTAGACACTAATCCAACATAGATAACAACAAGTTTTCATATGGATTGTAAGGATGAGTTTTTCCGCAAAGTTTTAAAATAAAAGGTAAATCTTTTGATTTTATTTATTTTAAAATATCCTTATAATGGCATTTGTGAAAAACTGTGTTGCTTATAAGATTCCATTAAGAGCAAGAGTGGAAATATG
This sequence comes from Lactuca virosa, assembly GCF_052849685.1. NCBI lineage: Eukaryota > Viridiplantae > Streptophyta > Magnoliopsida > Asterales > Asteraceae > Lactuca > Lactuca virosa. The sequence continues at coordinate 365,400,205 of NC_136433.1, read as the reverse complement.
AATTTGATTCTTTCATTTGTGGTAGTGTCTGAATTTACCAAATAAGGAAATATTCTCATCACCCAAGTTTCAATTGGACCGAAACTTGGAATCATGCAATTTGTAGAGCATGATGAATGAGAACCTTCAAGCATTGGAAAAATTAAGACTAACTACTTGTTCACATGGATGTGTGAGTCAAGTAACGGACTAAGGGATCGAGTACACATTCTTGTGCACTGATTAAGTCCACCACAAAAGATCGATAACACTATTCGTCATGATTTACTAAAGTTTAGTAAATATGGTTATACTTACAGGCTTAAGTATAATTCTGAAGCATTGGAAAAAATTTCAGTGTATGGCGGAACGAATGAGAAGAATCAAATTAGGCAGAAGGATAAAAGTTTCTCAAATCTGAAAAGATGGTAGAGTACTTGAGTATCATGTTATATAATCATCTTAATGATTAAGAGACCTTATCACAATTCATCCTCTAAGTGCATTCTGGTAGCTAAGAAGAGGAGTTATGAATTGTTGAAGTGGTTAAATCAAGAAGATGAGTCATATTTCATTCCAAAACAATTCTTAGAGTCATACTCCAAGATTGTAACTTGAGTGACATGTCTTAAAGAAGGTTTAAAAACACTTGTCAAATGTACGAGTAGAAGGTTTCTACTCTTGTACATTTGAAATTGGTAAGCTGTGATGTTTTTGGATAAAACAAAGACCAACTAAGGCCAATTGTGTGAAGTGTTTGTCTTGATTAGAATCCACACTATCTCTTGAATATTTGACAAGAGAGTCTTATATGTCAAGAGGACAGTGGGAGTCTTAAAAGGTCTTGAAAGTCTCAAGAACTAATCAAGAGTAAAACCTAAAGTTCTTCACTAGCACACGACTTGAGGTTTATAACCTATCGTGTTGACTATTTCTGTGTCCATTCCAATTATAGTTGGCTTTGCATATGAGTTCTTAGAGTTCTCAATTGGTTGCACAACAACTTGGAAGCAATGGCAGACCCTTGAGCTGCCACATGGCAAGAAATTAAGATTGAGTTCAGTCCATATGAGTTTGAATTTGTCATTATCCTTGTCTTGTGACTATGGTTTTGAGAATTCACATGGATAAGAACACATACACCATTAAATCTAAGTGTCATAAGGTTTCTCTCCGATTCATGAAAATGATGGTGAGGAAACACTTTCACTAAGTAGATTTTAGCTAGATAGCAATTGTGATATTTGCATTCTCAAAGTCATTAGTGGAGCGTGTATGGTTAACCAGCACACTAACATGGACTTGTGAGAAGTGGTAAAGGTCTAAACAATCGAGGCTATGATTACGGCATCCCTTTTCATAGTTCTTAAAATTGTTTAGACACACCTGTGAGCTATCTAAGATAAGGTGTATGATATTGATAAAGTTTTATCAAAGCAATCTAGTATCAGAAATCTGAACTTTGGTAAGAAAGTCAATAAAGTATTGATTTCTAGAAGTCCAGCTGATTTCTGATTACATGTCAAAGCTAGTGGGAGCATAAGTGTTATGCTAATAATCATCATGTTAGTGGGAGCATGATAATTATGATAAAGGTTGCAAGTTAGCAATGTTAATTATAGAAAACAAAAGTTTCAATTCGTGAGGTTGCAGGGGTTGAAAAAGTTGTTTTGCTATAATTAAGGGAGAGAAAATTATACTTCATTTCAATTCTAAAAGCTTAGATTGAGGTTTTAAGTCGTATTTAGTCAAGGATATATATATGAATTTCATGTTGGAATGACTCAACATAAGGAAATTCTATATATGGGTCCATTATTTGCGTTCTAAAATTCGATTATGATTACGGCATCCCTTTTCATAATCTGAATTATGAGAACTTGGCAAATAGAAATGGAAATGTTATAGCAAAAGACTGGTTTAGTCTTTATGTGAGACATCATGACTCGAGTCCCATATGCTTCGGATATAGGATCGATTACATGTGCCATATTTATCCTTTCTAAAATTTTCCAAATGCCTGGGGCATTAAGAAGGGAAAAGGTCTAGAACTGGATATGACTAAAAGGATTAAGCAATTGTCGAGGACAATCTAAGGTTTACCAAAGATTGGTTGCTCAAGGATAGTTGGAAGTATAATGATAATTCTGGAAGGACCATATTGTCATAATCTGTAAGGAGGCAACTCTTGTTCAGAAGTGATAGTCAAAATGGAATATGGAAATGTTTCAAAGTTGGAAATTATTCAATCTGTGTAAGATTAGGAAACTTAATGCAAGAAGGATATTTCCAAGGAGCTGATTTCCTTTGGAATGCTCTGTAATGGTTGTTGTCAAGTCTTTCTGACTCTGTGCATAATCATTACAGGAGGATCAATGCATATAAGTTTAGAATCTAACAGATTTCAGTAAATGGCATGAATTTGGAATTCTTGCATTTGCAGTAAGGATTTGGGACTGTGAAAGAGGATCATTGGAGTTATGTTCAATTGATCTAATTCACAAAGTGAAGATCATAGACAAACATAGTATGCATACTTGGTGTATGGCATGACTAGTGTTTAGCAAAACATAGTGTACATGCTTGGAGCATGGGACAACTATTGTTTTAAATTCAAGAATAAAGTTGATAGTTGAAATAGTATACCATGAATAATGTGTAATCATATGGTGATAAATAAAAGGTATTTTATTTATATTCATAAGTTCTGAGACCATATTGGATTCGATTATTATTGTGTTTCACTTTTCATGTTTTGACTTCCAGAATAACTAGGTCATTGTTCTGATGGACTAAGTTATTCAAACCATCCACAGTCGATCATATGTTGGAAGTAGATATGAATCAAGACTGTCATGGGTTGGCTTGTAGAGGTCTAAGATGTTGGACAAGGGGCTACAACACTCATGAGTGCTCATAAGTTCTGAGTATTGGATTCAACCCGCGCTCATTGGAATCACTTCATGGATTTTATCACGAGTGATCATGAGACGATAATATCTTATATTCTTCAAACCTAGAGATATGAGTTGTTACTATGAGTTGGTTGTACATTGATTGCACGAAAACGCATTCGGTAACTCGGTGTTATAAAACGTGCCTTTGTGTATGATTCAACAAGTAGTAGAACAAGCCATATGAGTCGAAGTTTATCCATTCCTTTTACCTTCGGGATAAAAGCGATATATGTGGGCCCCTCGATGATTTGGTGATGACAAATGTAAGTGCTCGGCCGGGCCTGGACTAATTTGATTTGTTCAATTAGTCAATCGTCATAAATCGAAAATCGGGAAACAACAAATGGACAGAGAGAATGATTATAATCCATGTCTCAGTCCATATGATATCTAGAATGGAGGAATATATGATCCCTTATCTAATGGACAAGTCATTGACAAAGGTCAGAGTTCATCTACAAGGTCAGAGTTCGACAGCGGCTTTTGAGAGCTACGATTGCCAGTTGGTTCCTGAAGTCATACGCAATAATAGTTTTAGACTTATCCAAGTGGGAGACTGTTGGATTAGTGTCTAAGTCCATAACTATAATTGGTATGTACTTGACCCGACTCGGCATGGTCCATTTGGGTTGCATGGCATCGGAACATTTGGATAGACCGTTTATGAGGAAAAGACATTTTGTGACATATTAATATATTATAAGTTCTAATATATTAATATGAAATCATGTTATTTAATTAGTATTGATCAAGAATTAATTTGGACTTAATTTAGTGATCAAAAAGAGACTAATTAAATATATGGGGATTGATTGTGTAAATCATTCATTCTTATATATGTGGGCTTATGATCCAAGATTCCTTTATGTTGGGTTTAACCCATGTGGAGATCCATGGATACTCCATGGAGGTTAAAACCCATGGAGCATAAGGAATGGGTAAAGTCATGAGTTACATGGTGTAACCCTAATAGCCACACTATATAAGAACCCCTTTAGTTCAAGAAATTGGCACTAGTGATACATATTTTGAGGGCTAGCCGATTTGAACATGTATGTCTTCTTCTCTAGTAGCAAGAGGAAGCCAGCAGATCAGGGAGAGAAGAAGTATGGAGGCAAGTCAAGGAGGAAGCAGAAAGTCTCAAGAAACTTTATGGTAAGAGCCCAGGAGCAAGAACCAGTGAAAACTCAGGAACCGGAAGTCATGGAAGTGCAGGAGCGAAAGCAGTACTCAGGACCGCTTCCGAAGTGCAATAAGTGTAACTTCCATCACAAGGGAGCTTGCCCAGTGTGCCAAAACTGTAAACAAACAGGCCATTACTCGAAGTATTGTAAGCTGAATAAGGATGGAAAAAGGTCATGTTACGAGTGCGGGAGTGCTGATCATCTCCGTAGTGCTTGTCCCAAACTGAACAAGGGGCCTGGTAACAATGGACAAGGCCAGGCTAGGCAAAATTTCCAAGGAAATCTAGGTGGGCGGCCAAGAGGTGTAGCCTTTGTGATTGGTGCAGAAGAAGCTCGTCAGAACCCTGAAGTGATAACAGGTACGTTTCTCCTGAACAATCATTTTGCATCAGTAATATTCGATGCGGGAGCAGATAGGAGTTTCGTTTCTTTAGCATTTTGACCGTTAATTGACTTGAAATCAAGAAAGATGAGGAATACTTATACTATTGAACTTGCTGATGGGTATGAAATTAGGGCTAATGAAATAATTCCTGGCTGTACTCTGAATTTAGCTGATAAACTCTTTAGCATTGACCTAATTCCTATAGAGCTAGGTAGTTTTGATGTAATAGTAGGAGTGGATTGGTTATCCAAAAATAGAGCGGACATTGGTTGTAACGAGAAAGTCATCAGGGTACCTCTCCCTAATGGAGAAACCCTTATCATACACGGTGAGAAGCCAGGAAGAAGTTTAAACATTGTATCAAGCATGAAGATTCACAAGTACCTGAAGAAGAATTGTATTGCATTCATGGCCCACGTGCTAGAAAGAGAACCCGAAGCTAAGCAACTCAAGGAGATTCCAGTGGTTCAAAACTATCCCGAAGTGTTTCCGGAGGAATTACCCAGTCTACCCCCTCACAGGCAGGTCGAATTTTGAATAGACTTAATTCCCGGAGCGGCACCGGTAGCAAAAGCACCATATCGCCTCGCGCCATCCGAGATGCAAGAACTGTCCGGACAACTTCAAGAACTTCTAGACAAAGGGTTTATTCGACCAAGCTCTTTACCTTGGGGAGCCCCAGTGTTATTCGTCAAAAAGAAAGATGGGTCGTTCCGAATGTGCATTGATTACAGAGAACTGAACAAGTTGACAATCAAGAATCGATATCCTCTTCCTCGAACTGATGACTTGTTCGATCAGTTGCAGGGCGCTTCATACTTCTCAAAGATCGACCTCCGATCAGGATACCATCTGTTGGATTAGTGTCTAAGTCCATAACTATAATTGGTATGTACTTGACCCGACTCGGCATGGTCCATTTGGGTTGCATGGCATCAGAACATTTGGATAGACCGTTTATGAGGAAAAGACATTTTGTGACATATTAATATATTATAAGTTCTAATATATTAATATGAAATCATGTTATTTAATTAGTATTGATCAAGAATTAATTTGGACTTAATTTAGTGATCAAAAAGAGACTAATTAAATATATGGGGATTGATTGTGTAAATCATTCATTCTTTTATATGTGGGCTTATGATCCAAGATTCCTTTATGTTGGGTTTAACCCATGTGGTGATCCATGGATACTCCATGGAGGTTAAAACCCATGGAGCATAAGGAATGGCTAAAGTCATGAGTTACATGGTGTAACCCTAATAGCCACACTATATAAGAACCCCTTTAGTTCAAGAAATTGGCACTAATGATACATATTTTGAGGGCTAGCCGATTTGAACATGTATGTCTTCTTCTCATGGTTATTCCAAGAGTTCATGATGTTGTGTGAACCATTTGAGGTGTCACACTTGGGGCACTAGGCTCTCAAGCTTCATGGAGTCAAGCAACAACAACAAGGTATGTATTCTATCTATTTTATTATCCTAGTATCAATGTTTTGGTATGCTAGTTAGGATAATACCTTGGATAATCATATTTGCATGTATAATAGAGAAAACATAGATCCAAGGTATTTAGGGTTGCATGTACACTTAGGAGTGTTAGAATGCTCAAAACCCATCACCATCAACTAAGAGTTCACGAAGGAGACATTCACAAAACAGCATTTAGAACCCGTTATGGACATTATGAGTTCTTAGTCATGCCTTTTGGACTAACGAACGCACCCGCTGTTTTCATGGATTTGATGAATAGGGTCTGTAGACCATACCTATACAAGTTTGTAATTGTATTTATCGATGACATACTTGTTTACTCAAAAACCAAAGAAGATCATGAGAGACATCTGAAGCTAGTGTTGGAGCTGTTGAAGGAGCAGAAATTGTATGCCAAGTTCACTAAGTGTGAATTTTGGATTCGGGAAGTACATTTCCTTGGTCATGTGATCGGCGAAAGAGGAATTCATGTAGATCCAGCTAAGATCGAGGCAATCCAGAAATGGGAAGCCCCCAAAACCCCGACAGAAATACGACAATTCCTAGGATTAGCTGGGTACTACAGACGCTTCATTGAGAATTTTTGTAGGATTGCTCAACCATTAACATCTTTGACCCAAAAGGACAGAAAATTTCTTTGGGAAGAGAAACACGAAGAAGCGTTTCGAATCCTGAAAAACAAGCTGTGCAATGCACCAATTCTGGCCTTACCAGAGGGATCAGAGAACTTTGTAGTGTATTGTGATGCGTCTCATCAAGGATTAGAATGTGTGTTAATGCAAAAAGATAAGGTCATTGCGTATGCTTCCAGACAACTCAAACCGCATGAGAAGAATTATACAACCCATGATCTAGAACTAGGAGCAATAGTTTTCGCTCTAAAGATATGGAGGCATTATTTGTACGAAACAAAGTGCATCATTTATACCGATCACAAAAGCCTTCAGCATATCCTAGATCAGAAAATGTTAAACATGCGGCAGACGAGATGGGTAGAGTTGTTTAGTGATTATGACTGTGAGATACGATATCACCCAGGCAAGGCTAACGTAGTAGCTGACGCTCTTAGTAGAAAAGAAAGAGTGAAACCTTCCCGTGTGAGAGCTTTGGGAATGGTAATTCAGACAAACTTGAAATCTCAAATCATTGATGCCCAGGAGAAAGCTTTATTCAAGGAAAATCTTCCAGGCGAAACCTTACATGGTTTGGAAGTGAGATTTGAAACCAAACCTGATGGAGTTCGTTATTTTAAGGACAGGGTCTGGATTCCAAGGGTTAACGATCTGAGAGACATGGTACTAGAGGAGTCTCATCGATCTAAATACTCAATCCACCCTGGAGCGGATAAAATGTATAAGGATCTTAAAGAGTACTATTGGTGGCCTCGAATGAAAAGGGATATTGCCTTATATGTTGGGAAGTGTTTAACTTGCTCAATAGTCAAAGCTGAACATCAAAAACCATCCAGCTTATTGCAACAACCTGAAATTCCCCAATGGAAATGGGAGCAGATATCCATGGATTTCGTTACCAAACTTCCTAGAACTGCTAAAGGTCATGACTCAATTTGGGTCATAGTGGATCGACTGACGAAATCTGCTCACTTTCTCCCCATTCGGGAAGACTTCAAGATGGAAAAATTGGCCCAAATCTACATCGACAAAATTGTTTCTCTGCATGGTGTACCCCTATCCATCATTTCTGATAGAGATAGTCGTTTTACATCACGATTTTGGTGGATGTTACAGAAGGCACTAGGGACCAAGATAGATTTGAGCACAGCTTACCACCCTCAGACAGATGGGCAAACAGAGAGAATAATACAAACATTGGAAGACATGCTACGGGCGTGTGTCATTGAGTTCAAAGGAAATTGGGATACTCATTTGCCTCTAATTGAGTTTTCCTACAATAACAGTTACCACACGAGTATCCAATGTGCCCCATACGAAGCATTGTATGGACGCAAGTGTCGTTCTCCATTGTGTTGAACAGAAATCGGAGACAGACAATTGACTAGACTCGACCTTATCCAGGAAACAACTGACAAGATTGCTATCATCAAAGATAGGCTTAAAGCCGCCAGAGATCGTCAGAAAAGTTATGCGGATAATCGTCGAAAACCATTAGAATTCCAAGTTGGAGACAAGGTACTTCTAAAGGTGTCGCCTTGGAAAGGGCTTGTACGTTTTGGTAAGAAAGGAAAACTAAGCCCGAGATATGTTGGACCCTTCGAGATCATTGAAAGGATTGGTCCGGTGGCATATAAACTCCGATTACCCCAAGAGTTAAGCGCCATTCACGACACATTCCACGTCTCCAATCTTAAGAAATGTTTAACCGACGAAGCATTGATAGTACCTCTGGAGGAAATTAAGATCAATGATAAGCTAACCTTTGTTGAGGAACCGATAGAAATCCTTGATAGAGAGGTGAAACAACTTAAGTGGAGTAAGATTCCGATTGTGAGAGTTCGATGGAACTCAAAACGCGGGCCGGAGTACACCTGGGAGCGTGAGGAGTTCATGAAGGAAGAGTATCCACAACTTTTCCCATGCGATGACAAACGATGACATAGAATGAATTTCGGGACGAAATTCTTTTTGAGTGGGGGATACTGTGACAACTGTCAATTCAGGTCATTCTCGGACTCATGCATCTTTTTATAAAAACCATACATGCACAACATGCCATGGCCTATTAGTATAAATTAGGTCAAAATCTTGCATGAACTAGGATCCAACTAAAATCTAGGACTAATATACTTGACTCTTACGATTCTAGTAAGTTGTTTAACTACTGTAGGAAATGCCAATACCCGAATTAGAATAAAACTTCAATCTTTGTTACAATTGAAAAAGGGTATAAAACCCTAAAAAAATTAAAATATTCTAATTTCATTCCAATATGATGGTGAATATCAAACAATGTTCCAAAAACTCTAAAGAGCCCAAAAATCCAAATTTATAAACTTTAAAACCTAAAAACTCTATAAGATTTGTTTTGAACCTCCTAATATCAAATTTAAATAATCAAATTATGAGATATAATCAAAGACATAAAAATTTAATTATCAAACATTAATCATAATTTATTAGTTAAAAACAAAGATTTTAAATAAATCAAGAATTACATAAAGAAACATTTTTATAAAAATTTAGGTTTTATAAAAATTGATGGGAAATTTATTTATTTTGAATTAGGAGAGAGAGGGCCTCTCTTATACTCATAAAATCCGTCACCCTCTCTCCCATGCTCTCTCTTCCCAAAAACTTCAATCATTAAACTCATTCTTACACTTCAACTTCCCTCTTCATTCTCTCTCTCACACTCCACCCTTACAACTCTCAAACTCTCTCTTCCTCTCTCCAAACCCATGAAAATCATCAGCCAAGAACACCTCTCCATACTCAAATCTTCATCTTCTAAGGTTGTTCTTCAAGGTATTCACGAAAATCCTTCATTTTCCCTTACTTTTCTTTCTTGTTTTAAAGAGTTTTCTTCCATTTCTCATTCTTCTACACCATTCTTAATGAACATTCATGAACATATCCATGAATGTCGAGTTTGATGATGATGGTGGTAGGGTTTCACCCAAGAACAACATGCATGTTGTTTAATGGTGAAATCCAAGGACCAAAACCTATGTCAAACACTAAAATACGGATTTTTACAAGTTTTAAGGGTTCATATACCTTATGCATTCAAGTATTTCCTTTAAAAACATCACTATGAGCAACATATGTCCATGCATGGTTCTCAAACCATGATGCATGTGATGAACACCAAGCTAAAGAGCTTGATGATCAAAGTACATTGTTAATAGTGCATGTAAATGATTTTATTTATAAAAACAAAATCTAAAAATTCTTTTCAGTTCGAAATAAAATTTCCCCAAATTCCCAGTAAGATGATATGAATATCTGGAAAATCCCAAGAGTTTTTATCATTTCCTTGATTTATTAAAATTGTTACAAGAAAACAAGGGCATAAATCACATAAAATACTTCCAGAGGTCTATAAATCCTGAATAAATTCGTGGATGACCCCTATGGTGAATAATGACCTCTCGTTAAGTTTCATCGATTTATGTTTTTGTTTAGGATGACTTTTGATTTTCTTTTTGTTTGGTTCCAATAAATCGCAAAACCACTTTAGAGATTATGAAAATTGTATCTAACAATTTTCGCAGCTCTTACAAGAGGCGGGAGACTCAGAAAAATAATTTCAGAATTTTTCATAATGCATTTCTATTTTTCCCCGATTTTTGTATTTATAATGGCCTAAAAATAGAAAAAAATAGTTCTGCTCATCCAAAATTCATGAAAATGTACCAGCACACCTTGTAGTACATTAGGAGGCTACATAAAAATTTTGATGATTTTTCTCTTCTGTATACTATTTTTTCCCTATTTTCTAAAATTAAATGCACTTAAATACACAAAAGCGGATTACACTATATGAAAACCACTTTTGGTATTTTTCACAAGTTATTTACACTGTAAATGATGTTACAAAATTTTTTGGTAATTTACTTTAACTGTTTATTATTTATTCTCCAATTAATGATTATTTAAGAGGATAAAACAAAGAAAAATAGAAAGACCAACTGAAAAATATCTTTTATATTTTTCACAGTTTCTATATGTACAATAACAGTGTTACAAAAAGTTTGGGTAATTTTGGAAACTGTTTTCTATTTATTTCAATTTTTATTAGAATAAATGCTCAAAAATCATAAAATTTGGGTTAAACAGTTGGAAATCAATTTTTATATTTTTCCTAGTTTAATAATGCTTAATAACAGTAATAGAAAAAGTTTGGGTAATTTTGGAAACTGTTTTGTATTTATTTCAATTTTTATTAGAATAAATGCGCAAAAATCATAAAATTGGGTTAAACAGTTTAGAAATCATTTTTTATATTTTTCCCAGCTCAAGTATGTCTAATGGCAGTATTATAAAAAGTTTGGGAATTTTTATGCTTTTAATACTATTTTTCATGAATTTATGTTGTTATGAAGGCTTAAAAATTTAGAAAAGTAGTTAATCATATCAAAAATTCAAGAGAAATTTTCTAGAAGACCTCTACTGTATTTAGAATGAAAATACAAGGTTTGACAATTTTTGGAAACTGTTTGATAATATTTTACATTTTTAGGAGTTTAAAACACCTTTAAATGTGTTGAAATACCCTAAATTAATATTACTAAATCTGGAAAATTAATATCCAAAATTGTCTTAATCACATGAGTTATAGAATTTCACCATTTCAGAAAGATTGTAACCAATTAATATAAAACCAATATTATAACATAAATTTGGCATTTCTCTATATGTAGAGTTTAGTATATTAGCATTAGATTTCGATATGGAAACTCACTAGTGTGTGTTTGATGTCGTAGGATCCTGGTAGTAAGGCGTTGGTGTATTCCGAGGCACCACTTGTACCTACTCGAAACATTGTGAGTATTCACGCACTCCCCTATTTTCAGTTTTTATGTTTTGGGGTGGAAAAGCATGTCCCGAAAAACTATTATTTGAATGTTGTTTTTAAATTGATTTGTATCAAACATGATTGCTATTTTATTGCTATGTCTCTCTATGTATGTCTATGCAACACGGAACATGAGAACTTATCGTACTAAGGCCCTTCCCTTATCTCTAACCATTAACTCTTTGAGCCAATGGTCATTATGGATAGCGCTATTAGGAATTGACAACTGCTCACTCACCCTATTGCTGGAGTGCATGATACCATATTCATCTATGAAACGATAAGCATAGATCTTGATAGGGCTTCAGTCATAGGTTTGGTTGAGACTCATTGTTTGCTCATACACATACAAACTCGTTTCTCGTTATAGCAATAAACTTGTTATCAATCATAGCAATCAACTTTGTTTCTCATTAAAGCAATGTACTTGTATTTATGAAAAGCCTTATTCCAAATCTTGATTTTATAAACTTGTGAACTTACCAACTATTTTCATAGTTGACGCTCGTTTTACATGCTTTTTCAAGAAATAATTAGTAAGTGGATATAAAGATTCATCATCATAGAGCATGCTGCATCGTGTTGAAGTTATTTATGAAGTTATATTTTGAACAATGTTATTTTGGAAAAACTTGTACTTGTTTCTATTAAGCTATGGGTTGTAAACTTTTGAATATTGCTATGGTGATGTATCTTTATCTTTTGCAATGAAACCGTTATCGCTGTCATATCTTGCGTTTCCGCTTTAGCGGGGTGTGACAGTAGGCCACTAAATACGCGAACCAACCCGCTACTACTCGACGAGTAGGGCAACCAACTCGTCGAGTAGGCCTTGAAACCAATTAAATTCTTATTTAAACAATACATGAGAATCGGGGCGTTACAATTCTCCCCCACTTGAACTAGACTTCGCCCTTGAAGTCTGCTGGAATAAACAACGTCGGGTAATGCTCTCGCATTTCTGCCTCCGGCTCCCATGTCCACTCGGATCCTCTCCGATGCTCCCACCGCACTTTTACCAATGGTATTTCTTTGTTCTGCAAAATCTTCTTCTTCCTTTCCAAGATGGCTACAGGCCTCTCCACGTAATTCAGGAACTCATCGACCTGTATATCATCCAGCGATACTACTGCCTCCTGATCCATAATACACTTTCGCAATTGCGAAACATGGAACGTGCTATGAATTCGGCTGAGCTCCTCAGGTAGCTCTAGCCTATAAGCCACTCTGCCAACCCTGGCAATGATCCTGAACGGCCCAATATAACGGGGACCCAATTTTCCCCTCTTCCTGAAGCGGATCACACCCTTCCAGGGCGAGACCTTCAGAAGTACCATGTCACGAACCTGAAACTCTAAATTCGATCGGCGTTTATTAGTGTAACTCTTTTGCCGACTTTGAGCGGTCTGCAGATGCTGTCTGATCTGCTGGATCTTTTTGGTAGTCTGCAAGACTACATCCGTCCGACCCATCACTCTGTGTCCAACCTCACCCCAACAGACTGGGGTTCTACATCTCCGACCATACAACAGCTCAAAAGGCACGGCGCCAATACTGGAATGATAGATGTTGTTGTAGGCGAACTATGCAAGCGGTAGATGGGAATCCCAACTCCCACCGAAGTCAATGATGCACGCCCTCAACATATCTTCGAGGGTCTGAATGGTTCGCTCACTCTGTCCATCGGTTTGCGGATGGAACGTTGTACTAAAGTGCAGCCGCGTACCCAGTTCCTCATGGAACTTCTGCCAAAAACGGGAAGTAAACCTGACATCCCGATCTGAAACAATGGAGACTGGAACCCCATGGCGAGGGACAATCTCGCTGACGTACATATCGGCCAATCTCTCGGCCGACGAACTCTCCCGTATGGCCAGGAAATGGGCACTCTTGGTCAACCGATCCACGATGACCCATATAGCATCGAACCCCTTCGCCGTCCTCGGCAATTTCATAATGAAGTCCATCGGGATCTGTTCTCATTTCCACATGGGAATCTCCAGAGGCTGCAGCTTACCATGCGGCCTCTGATGGTCGGCCTTGACCAGTCTACAGGTCAGGCACCTCTCAACATACAAAGCGATTTCTCGCTCCATACATGGCCACCAGTAGCTCAAACTCAAATCCCGGTACATCTTGGTGGCCCCAGGTGTATAGAAAAGCGAGACTTATGAGCCTCCTCCATCACTGTCTGCCGGACCCCTCCGGACATCGGAACCCAAACCCGATCGTGGCGGGTCAATAATCTGCGGCTATCCTGAACAAACCGGCTGCTCTCGCCCATAATCCACTCCAACTTCCAGTTCTCTGGTCTCATGCCCTCAACCTGAGCATCCCTAATCAATCTCACAAGCGGGGAATCCACCGCTATCCTCATACACCTTGCTGGGGTAGTAAACCAAGCTGACTTGCGGCTCAAAGCGTCCGCAACCACATTCGCTTTACCAGGATGGTAAAGGATCTCACAATCATAGTCCTTGAGTACATCCAGCCACCTGCGCTGCCTCATACTCAGGTTCGGCTGATCCATGATGTGCCTCAAACTCTTGTGGTCCGTGTATATAGTACATCGGACCCCGTACAGATAATGCCTCTAAATCTTGAGAGCGAATACCACCGCTCCCAACTCAAGATCGTGCGTAGGGTATCTCGTCTCATGCGGCTTCAGCTACCGCGATGCATAGGCTATCACCCATCCCCTCTGCATGAGGACCGCCCCCAGACTTGTGATGGACGCATCACAAAAAACTACGAAATCCTCGACTCCCTCGGGGAGCGTCAACACTGGCGCCTCACATAAACATCGTCGGAGGGTCTCCAATGCCCTCTGCTGCTCAGGGCCCCACCGGAAATCCACCCCCTTCCTCATTACACGAGTGAGGGGTACTGCAAGCTTGGTAAAATCTCGAATGAATCTCCGGTAGTACCCTGCTAATCCTAAGAAACTCCTGATGTCTGAGGGAGATTTCAGAATCTCCCACTGCATAACCGCCTCGACTTTGGCCGGGTCGACCAAAATCCCCTCCTGGTTAACGAGATGTCCGAGAAACTGGACCTCTCGTAACCAAAACTCACACTTCGAGAACTTAGCATACAGCCGTTCTCGTCGCAGAACCTCCAGCAGCTCCCTGAGGTGCTCCTCGTGCTGCTCTTGGGTCTTGGAATACACCAAGATATCATCAATGAACATAATGACCAAGCGATCGAGCATCAGTCTGCAGACCCGATTCATCAAATCCATGAACACTGCCGGCGCGTTGGTGAGCCCAAACGGCATCACCACGAACTCGTAATGACCATAACGAGTCCGAAACGCGGTCTTCTCCACGTCTTCCTCCCTCACCCTGACCTGGTGATACCCGGATCTCAAGTCAATCTTGGAAAACCAAGATGCACCCAGCAGTTGATCGAAAAGATCATCTATCATTGGGAGTGGATAACGGTTCTTCACCGTTAGCTTGTTCAACTCCCTGTAGTCGATCCACATCATGTGTGAACCGTCTTTCTTCCTGACGAAGAGGATCGGTGCTCCCCATGGGCAACTACTCGGACGAATAAACTGCTTACCTAGCAGCTCCTGAAACTGAGATGACAACTCCTGCATCTCTGGCGGTGCCAGTTAGTACGGCGCCTTAGCGATAGGAACCACAGTCGGCACCAGATCAATCCTGAACTCCACCTGCCTCTACAGAGGCACTCCAGGTAACTCCTCTGGAAACACGTCAGCAAACTCTCTAACCACCGGGACCTCTGAAACTGAAGTCTGATCCCTGAGCCGCGTGTCCACCACACACCCTAAATAACCTGCACATCCGTGCTGAATATACTATTGAGCCCTGGCGGCCGAACAAAACCCTGATCCTACTCTGGTGCCCTCACCATATACTAGTAGTTCTCCCCCACTTGGGGTTCGAACTACTACTCGATGTCGCTCACAGTCGATTATGGCACCAAACCGGCTGAGCCAATCCATCCCTACGATCACACATACTTCCCTCATGGTAATAGGAATCAAATCTATCGGGAATGATACCCCGAAAATCTCCAGCTCGCATCCCCGGTAAACCGAAGAAGCACAAATCTCGTGCTCGTTGGCGATCGAAACTCGCAACAGACACTCAAGCTTATCTACCGACACACTGAACTCTCTACTGAAAGTCTGACATACAAACAACCAACTTGCCCCCGAGTCGAATAAAACCAAAGTAGGCAAGGAGTTTACTAAAAACGTACCTAAACACAGGTACCACCGATAAGCATAACATAGATACAATAACTGAAACAGAGAATAGAAACATACCATCAACAACATTTGGTCCTGCCTTGGCCTCCTCGGCCGTGAGCTGGAAGGCGTGACCCTGAGCCTTCGGAGGCTCCACCTTGACTAGCCTCCCATCTCCCATCCTCAAAGTAACCGGTACGGATCCCTGCGCCGGCTTGGCAGCGAGCTGCGGGCAGCTGGTCTTCACGTGACCAACCTGATGACAATGATAACAAATCCTCATATCTGCTGGGGAGCGGACTGTCACACCCCAAAACCAAGAACGGCGGAAACGTTCTGGGGCGGAGGACGTCATGTACAGTATCACAACAATGAATAGTAGTAAACAAGCAACAACATCATCCATTTCATTAATAATATAATTTTAATACAAGTATGTCTTGCCAAATTTAATAGACACCAAAATATAATTCAAAATGAAAGATGAGTCTTGAACGAGCTCCATCTTCTCAAAACCTGGCTCCGGTACCTGTCTACTAGTGACCTGAGAATACAAGTTATTTTGAAAGCAAGTATCAGCTTTAAAGCTGGAGAGATCATAAGTATATTAGTGTCTGTATTTGTACGAAAGTATTTGTAAGATGTTTTGTAAGATGTTTTGTAAGACGTTTTGAACTCTCCTAGAAAACCCTATGTTTCCTACTAAAAGTAGCCTTCTACCAAGGCATCTAGTGTCTGTGTGAGTGTCTCTTGTAAGAGTATGTATTTTCCCAAATCTGACTATCATTAACCAAAAATATAGTTTTTACATTACAGTGCATTGTGTGAATGTTCACAAAGTGAATGTAATGGGAAAATGAAATAGTAATGTAGTGTTGTATTAAGTAACTACTGCTGTACTAACTACCTTAAACCAATTATTATTTAAAGTACCATGTGATCGGCCTGTATCCTGCTACCGACTCTATAGAAAAACGATGATGTAAGACGTCGTAAGAAATGACGTTTGGCACCCGTAGACTTGCAAGTCCCACTGTAGCGAGCAGCAAGGTGTAGGATAGTCAATCCAGTATAGATCTATACACAAACTCATACGCTCCCCAATTAAGGAGATTATGGATACAAAACGGCCATGGCAGGTGATGCCATGCTCCGTTACGTGGCTCACATAACTGAAGAAATGTATATGTAATGTATTTGCTAGCTGTATTGTATGTTCTCCCTCTGTCTAGCCTGTATTGTAATGTACTGTGTGTACTAGCTGTATTGTGTTCTCTCTCTATCTAGCATGTATTTTATTGTATTGTGTGTACTAGTTGTATTGTGTGTTCTCTCTCTATCTAGCATGTATTCACTAATGTATGAACTAACTTGTTGTATGATTTGTTGTTCTAGTAACTCCCTAAACTACATATATAGTAGCTTACTAGTAGTATGATTTGAATGTATAAACATGTATGTATGCCTTTGCTACCCAAAGGTTTTGAATAGAAAGAAAGAACTTTTATATCTATAAAGATATACATTTAACATAATATAAGTGTAAAAGATTTGAAGTAAAAGTATTTGACATGTAAAAGAGTTTAAGTAAAGTATTTGATATGTAAAAGAGTTTGATAAAACCATTTGATATGTAAAAGAGCTTGTAAAAACGTTTGAAAAGTAGTTTGTTGAAAACACAGTTTGAAAAGTAAGAAATCCACTAGTTTCGTAGTCATTAATCACATGTGATTGATATAATGACTATAAGAATTTAACTTGTATCCCCCCCCCCCCTTAAAAACATATAAAAACATTTAAAAGGTTAATTAAGGGGTATGAACTCACCTATAGTGAGTGGTTTGGATGATCGGATTGATATAGTATGCTAAGTGTCAAGTGAATACTTGAGCACACACAAGGATCCTAGTTAACATATAATGACACATATATGTATCCAATTAGTTATAAAGCAACTAATTAACCAGGTTAAGACATCCTAAGACATGTAAAACACTTGATTTAAGTGCTATAAGTCCTAAGGATTGCATCTAAGGGTGGTAGGACTTGGCTATTGAGTTTAGGGTTCAAGGGGACCCTTTATTGGAGTTTACTGTTTTATGACCATCACCCGTGGAGTTTACGGTCGTAAACCCATGAGTTTACGGCCGTAAACTCATGGTACTTATACCATTTTGCGATTTGAAGCTTTTCAAGTCATAAGGAAGCATCCTACTTCATGTATAAGCCTTAGGAAGTGTTTGTGGCATCATTTCACTCCTAAATGGAGTTTACGGCCCATGGACCACTTCTCCGTGTGTTTACGGTGGTAAACCCCTAAGCACATCAAGGATGAGATCTAAACTAGTTTACAAGGCTTGGTAGGGACTAGGGCACACTTTGGCCCCTTTATTAGGGTTTACAGTCTTTTCTTGATGATTAGAAGTGTAACAAGTCTTATAATACACTAGGATAGAAATACTTACTAGGTAGAAGCTTGAAAAGGTGCTAAAAGTCCAAGAACACTAGTGTGTGTTCTTGGTGTTCTTGGTGAAACTGGAAGATCTACACTTTTGGAATGATTTCACGAATGGAATCATGTAAGATCACTAGATTAAGTAAGATATCAACTGTTTAGGGATAGAAACACTTAAAAAGTTGAAGATCAAGAAGAAAATTTGGATGATACTTGACAGGATTTGAGTTTGGATCTTGAAAATGTGAAAAAGTGGTAATTAATGACTAAGTGTCATATTTATACCCCCTTTTAGGGTTTACGGCCGTAAACAGCTTTGTTTAGGCCGTAAACTCCAAACTCTTGGAGTTTTGGGACATTATTGTTGCACAATAAACCCTAGAGTATCATCTCTCCTGATATCTCCCGAAGTACTAACTTAAAAACACTCGTACTTATTCCAAAAAGCTTGAAAGTTAACAGAAACTGTTCTGACTTCTATTGAATTGAGTGGTTGTACAGAATAAAAATTTCGGGTTGTCACATCATCCCCCCGTTAGAAGGAATTTCGTCCCGAAATTAGAATTTAAGCAAATAAGTAGTTACAAATAATTAAGTAAAAAGACGAGGATATTTCAGTTTCATCTGATCCTCTCGCTCCCAAGTGAATTCTGGTCCTCGCTAGGCGTTCTAGCGAACCTTCACTACCGAGAAATGGCTTTGTTTCGTTTGCTTGACCTCCCGGTCCATGATCTCTACTGGTTCTTCCACGAAGTTGAGGCTCTCATTGATCTCGATCTCGTCGAGTGGGATTACAAGACTCTCGTTGGACACACACTTTTTCAAGTTCGAGACGTGGAAAGTAGAATGTACGTTACTGAGTTCGCGCGGTAAGTTAAGATTGTAAGCTATAGGGTCGATTCTGGCAAGAATCTCGAAAGGCCCTATGTACCTTGGATTTAGCTTTCCACGCTTTACGAAGCGTATCAAGCCCTTCCAGGGTGAGACCGTCAATAGAACACGGTCGCCCACCTGGAATTCCAATGGTTTCCTTCGTTTATCAGCGTAGCTTTTCTGTCGGTATCTAGAGGCTTTCAATCGTTCACGCATTTGAACGATCTTCTTTGTCGTTTCCTGTATGATCTCCGGACTCGTGAGAGTGCTTTCAGGAACTTGTCCTTTAGCTAATTGGGTATCACCCACCTCAGCCCAGCATAGAGGGGATCTGCCCTTTCGGCCATAGAGGGCCTCGAATGGAGCAACCTTTAAGCTTGTGTGATAACTGTTGTTGTAGGAAAATTCGACAAGGGGTAAATGAGTATCCCATGCTTTCCTAAATTCGATCACACTGGTTCGCAACATATCTTCCAAGGTTTGGATATTCCTCTCACTTTGTCCGTCGGTCTGTGGAGGGTAGGCTGTACTCATGTCCAGCCTAGTTCCTAAGGAACTTTGTAGCGACTGCCAGAACCTCGAGGTGAACCTACTATCTCTGTCTGAGATAATGGATATGGGAACACCGTGCAGTCGTACAATCTCCCTTATGTAAGTTATTGTAAGCTTCTCCATCTTGTCTATTTTCTTTGATAGGAAGGAAGTGTGCGGACTTGGTCAATCTATTGACAATGACCCATATGGCATCAAGTCCACCCGTTGTCTTTGGCAACTTGGTTATGAAGTTCTTGCTGAGCAGTTCGTTAAGTTTACTGGACAGTCCTTGCATCTCTGCAGGTTTTAGGCGACAGGGCGATTTGGCTACTGGGGTAGCCCCTAGATCTAAGTCGATTCTGAACTCGAATTGACGTTGCGGGGGTAATCCTAGGAGTTTTCTGTTCTATCTGGATCTATTAACGCGATCGGTGAGAAGGGAATTTGCTTGGATTCTAAGTTTATCCGCATGGCAGTACCATCACTCGTAGTCTTGGGCAGTCTCCGTCCTAAAGTTCATATCAAAAGTCATATTTGGTTCACCAATCACAGTTTCGTGTATACGAGTCGTATATAATTAAGACTGAAAAGGCAGTCGAATAAATAATTCTTCTTTAAGCCCACATCCAAACAAGGAAAAGAAGTTGAAGCGGAATTATCAATTCTAAGCCTGTAGAACCTTGATTATATACCACCCTTGCGTATACCTTCTTCAGCGATAGATCAACCGTATGGGTCTTCGGGTTGAACTTGACGTATTGTACGAGTGGTACTCCGGGAAGTTTTCCTGAAGTCTCTTCGGGAAGGATACGAGACATAAGGTACTCTCTGCATAAGTACCTCGGAGTTCTGGAATGATGGCTTCGCAAGAAAGGCGATTTCGGAGAAAAGAATCTATGCATGAAACTGGCATTGCGAGGATCGAATTTACTCAAGTTAAACGTTAATGTCGGACTACTCGGAATAAAAGGCGTTAGACTGGATAATAAAAGTGTTTCAAAACATAACAGTGCAACTTCTACAGAGTTTGAGTATTTTAGATTTATCTATAGGACTACTGCTGCGAACAGGGTATACTACAAAAGCAAGTATACGCAGCACGAGAGTCCCTTGACTGACGGGGTCTCGCCAAAAAGATAAGACTCGAGTTGCACTAGTTTTTAACAGTTTATAAGTCTACTATTACGAAACGCCCTAATATTTCAACGTGGGTCCGGAGTAGTCTTTCCTTCGGCTGTGATCCTTAGTATCTTCCCGTCTGCACCGGAGTTCTTTGTTATTGGGCAGTCCTCCTCGAGGTGTCCTATCTCACCACATAGGTGACATATCTGGGTTGCACCTGCATTGGTGGTGGGAGTGATGTGTCGGGTCAGAGTTATGTGGACACGGTTGCTTTCGCTGCTCCTCCTTTTCGAACAATTCCTCTTAAGGTGTCAGATTTTACCGCCACCATAGCAAGCCTGGCTGACTCCGATGTCAGGGACTGGAGTGATGGGTCGTGCCGGTGCTCCACAGTTACGAGCATGGTACCCTATTTTGTGGCAATTGCAGCATTGCATTTCATGGCAAGCCCCATTATGATGAAAGCTACACTTGTCACACTTTGGAAGCTTTCCCTCGTATGGTCTGATCGGTACTGGGATGGCAGGGGTTGCCACTTGTTGCTGTTGTATGGCAAGTCTTTGGGATCGCTTGGGCAACTTTTGGGCTTGGCGCTTTCGTTTTGTTTTCCCGGTTTTACTGCTTTTCAAGTCTGTGACTGTTATCATTTGTTGGTTTCTTGGATTGATACAACTATTGGATTCGTCCACCCCTTTGTCAGCCTTGCTTGCATTGTTAGCGCTGAGGTTTGCAAGGACAGCTGCCACGGCAGCTGATACCGCGGCTTGGAAAGTAGCGGCGTCGATCTGAAGGATAGGGGTTTCGTTGCTCGGCTTGTTATTTCTGGGTGACGACATGATTCTGTTATGGAAAGGAAAATGAGTTCGTGAGTGATTATGGTTGAACCTAGATGCATTTCGACTATTCATATAAAGAGTAGGAGTAAGTTCTCGGGGGTTTTGACCTACATCCCTATGATGCAGTCCTAGTAACGAGTAGAAGTAAGTTCATAGAATGGTTATAAGACGATTGCTATCCAACCTTTGACAAGGATTGGAAGTGATCCCTGAGCTAAGTTACCATAGCTCAATAATTTGACTAGAGTACGTTTCAGATAGAATACTAATGACAACAAAACAGAAGTATTTGAACAATGATTGGCATAAAAATTTGTCGACTTTCAAAATCATTGATATTTAAGATGTAATATGCTTGGGAAAAATGACCTTGGAGTAGGTCTTACATCTTATACGAAGTAACAAAAGTTTTGACGGCATACTGGCCTAACTAGAAAGCCCTTACAGTACAAAGTTAGTTACATAGAAAAGTGCTACTTGGAGCATAGATAGGAAGACTATTCTTTCTACCCGGGAGAGAAAGGTAGAATATCTCCTACTGGGGATGATTATCCCTTGGGTGAACCCTCAGTTCAGCCAGCTGACGCTCCATATCAAGTAAGTATCTTTCGTACACCCTTTAGCGTACTCGGAGCTCTATGACTTCAGCTCGAGTTTCAGCTAGCTCTTTCTGCTGGGTCTCATGGTCTACTCTAGATCTGTCACGAGCATCTTCCAGACGAATGGTGCGGAGGGTATGCATTCTCGCATTGGTGACAAATTCCGTGATTTGATGGAGAGCTGTCCTGCCTTGAATCTCATTTCGGGCCACTCTACGGACCAGGATTGGCAAGACTCTGTCTGCTGAGCCCCCTTCGCTCATGTCATAAAAGCTTCGGTCTCCATTAAATGGCATGGGCTGATCTTGCCCTTGGCTCCATGTTTCCAAGCTTTCCACCCACGGAGGCGTCGGGCCTTGAAAAGCCGGACGAGGGTTAGGATTTGGGACAAGAGCCATCGGGGGTAGGTTCTCAACTTCAGGATCGGCGTCAGAACCATATGTGAAGCCTTCAGCCTGGTGATCATCCTCGGGGATTGGGTGGTCATTTCCTGGATCAGCTTCAAACCCTCCTCCATTACCTTGGTTAGGGAAGTACACGTTGCCGTGGGGATGGAATCCAGCCATGTTATCTACGCGAGAAAAGGGATATAAGAATCTAGCACATAAGTAGTTTATAGTAACACACAAAATACTCCTATAGTATTTTAGGTTTATGTTCTATTGTTCTCATTGTGGTATTGTGGGTAAGTTTTTAGACTTGTTGCAACCTCACAACCACACTTAGGCACATGCTAGTCAACCCTCGGATAATATAGTTGATCAGGCTATATCTTCCCAGTTTTGACAATATGTCTCTAAGTCTACTTGTGCTGCCCAACAATCGTAATACTTTTGTTCTGTCCTAGTGACACTGATTTTAATATGAATGCAGGCATGTATACTTAATTAAATATTTTATTATTTAAAAGTATAAACTCTTTATCAGAGTATTTTAATCCCTATTGTATTTATAGTCTGTATATCTTTTATGGGTTGATATACTCAATTCACTATAAACAATGCTCTGATACCAATCTGTCACACCCCAAAACCAAGAACGGCGGAAACGTTCTGGGGCGGAGGACGTCATGTACAGTATCACAACAATGAATAGTAGTAAACAAGCAACAACATCATCCATTGCATTAATAATATAATTTTAATACAAGTATGTCTTGCCAAATTTAATAGACACCAAAATATAATTCAAAATGAAATATGAGTCTTGAACGAGCTCCATCTTCTCAAAACCTGGCTCCGGTACCTGTCTACTAGTGACCTGAGAATACAACTTATTTTGAAAGCGAGTATCAGCTTTAAAGCTGGTGAGATCATAAGTATATTAGTGTCTGTATTTGTACGAAAGTATTTGTAAGATGTTTTGTAAGACGTTTTGAATTCTCCTAGAAAACCCTATGTTTCCTACTAAAAGTAGCCTTCTACCAAGGCATCTAGTGTCTGTGTGAGTGTCTCTTGTAAGAGTATGTATTTTCCCAAATCTGACTATCATTAACCAAAAATATAGTTTTTACATTACAGTGCATTGTGTGAATGTTCACAAAGTGAATGTAATGGGAAAATGAAATAGTAATGTAGTGTTGTATTAAGTAACTACTGCTGTACTAACTACCTTAAACAAATTATTATTTAAAGTACCATGTGATCGGCCTGTATCCTGCTACCGACTCTATAGAAAAACGACGATGTAAGACGTCGTAAGAAATGACGTTTGGCACCCGTAGACTTGAAAGTCCCACTGTAGCGAGCAGCAAGGTGTAGGATAGTCAATCCAGTATAGATCTATACACAAACTCATACGCTCCCCAATTAAGGAGATGTTGGATACAAAACGGCCATGGCAGGTGATGCCATGCTCCGTTACATGGCTCACATAACTGAAGAAATGTATATGTAATGTATTTGCTAGCTGTATTGTATGTTCTCCCTCTGTCTAGCCTGTATTGTAATGTACTGTGTGTACTAGCTGTATTGTGTTCTCTCTCTATCTAGCATGTATTTTATTGTATTGTGTGTACTAGTTGTATTGTGTGTTCTCTCTCTATCTAGCATGTATTGACTCATGTATGAACTAACTCGTTGTATGATTTATTGTTCTAGTAACAGTACTAGTAACTCCCTAAACTACATATATAGTAGCTTACTAGTAGTATGATTTGAATGTATAAACATGTATGTATGCCTTTGCTACCCAGAGGTTTTGAATAGAAAGAAAGAACTTTTATATCTATATACATATACATAATATATAACTAGGATTCAAACGACCTTCGGACAAATAATCGATACCCTAAGTCCACAACCAAACGAGGAACGGGAGGTAGGGTGAGTTATCAGTTCTAAGTCCTTTCAATCCTACTTATACAACTATATCTATAAAGATATACATTTAACATAATATAAGTGTAAAAGATTTGAAGTAAAAGTATTTGACATGTAAAAGAGTTTAAGTAAAGTATTTGATATGTAAAAGAGTTTGATAAAACCATTTGATATGTAAAAGAGCTTGTAAAACCGTTTGAAAAGTAGTTTGTTGAAAACACAGTTTGAAAAGTAAGAAATCCACTAGTTTGGTAGTCATTAATCACATGTGATTGATATAATGACTATAAGAATTTAACTTGTATCCCCCCCCCCCTTAAAAACATATAAAAACATTTAAAAGGTTAATTAAGGGGTATGAACTCACCTATAGTGAGTGGTTTGGATGATCGGATTGATATAGTATGCTAAGTGTCAAGTGAATACTTGAGCACACACAAGGATCGTAGTTAACATATAATGACACATATATGTATCCAATTAGTTATAAAGCAACTAATTAACCAGGTTAAGACATCCTAAGACATGTAAAACACTTGATTTAAGTGCTATAAGTCCTAAGGATTGCATCTAAGGGTGGTAGGACTTGGCTATTGAGTTTAGGGTTTAAGGGGACCCTTTATTGGAGTTTACGGTTTTGTGACCATCACCCGTGGAGTTTACGGTCGTAAACCCATGATTTTACGGCCGTAAACTCATGGTACTTATACCATTTTGCGATTTGAAGCTTTTCAAGTCATAAGGAAGCATCCTACTTCATGTATAAGCCTTAGGAAGTGTTTGTGGCATCATTTCACTCCTAAATGGAGTTTACGGCCCATGGACCACTTCTCCATGTGTTTACGGCCGTAAACCCCTATGGTTTATGGTCTTTTTGATGTTTTAAGTCCTAAGCACATCAAGGATGAGATCTAAACTAGTTTACAAGGCTTGGTAGGGACTAGGGCACACTTTGGCCCCTTTATTAGGGTTTACGGTCCAAGCCGTTCTTGGACCGTAAACACCTTTGATCCCTTGATTATTGGGTGTTTTCTTGATGATTAGAAGTGTAACAAGTCTTATAGTACACTAGGATAGAAGTACTTACTAGGTAGAAGCCTGAAAAGGTGCTAAAAGTCCAAGAACACTAGTGTGTGTTCTTGGTGTTCTTGGTGAAACTGGAAGATCTACACTCTTAGAATGATTTCACGGATGGAATCATGTAAGATCACTAGATTAAGTACGATATCAAATTTTTAGTGATAGAAACACTTACAAAGTTGAAGATCAAGAAGAAAAATTGGATGATACTTGACAGGATTTGAGTTTGGATCTTGAAAATGTGAAAAAGTGGTAAATAATGACTAAGTGTCATATTTATACCCCCTTTTAGGGTTTACGGCCGTAAACACCTTTGTTTAGGCCGTAAACTCCAAACTCTTGGGGGTTTGGGACATTATTGTTGCACAATAAACCCTAAAGCATCCTCTCTCCTGATATCTCCCGAAGTACTAACTTAAAAACACTCAAACTTATTCCAAAAAGCTTGAAAGTTAGCAGAAACTATTCTGACTTCTATTGAATTGAGTGGTTGTACAGAATAAAAATTTCGGGTTCTCACACGGACTGGCGACAGTCCCTGGCATAGTGCCCCTCCTTGCCACATTTGTGGCAACCACCTACTGCTCGACAAATCCCAGAATGACCCCTGCCACACTTTCCACAAGTGTGGCTCTGCTGACCCACGATCCGAGTATCGGCGGTCTTGGACCGCTTAGGTGCTGTATGAGACTGTGCCGGAACCTGACGCTGCTACTTCAACTGTAGCTCTATCTCCAACTCGCGCTACCTCACGGCTTCCTGAAGATCCAAAAGAGTCTCACAACGTTGCATAGAAACAAACTGTCGAATATCAGTCTTGAGCATACTCAGATAACGAGTCATCTGAGACTGCTCTGAAGCAAAGTCCGGGCAGAACATAGCCCTCTCCGTGAACATACGAGTGATCTCCATCACTGACTCCCCATCCTGTCTCAATGTCAAAAACTCCTGAGCAAGCCGCTCCCGCTCAACGCGTGGAACGTAGCGGGTGCGGAACATATCCCGGAAATGCTCCCAAGTAACAGCAGCTCGCTGATCATTAGTGTACGACCCAGTCGTCAATATCCACCAGTCCTTTGCCCCAAGCCTCAGCAGGTTCAGGACACACCTGACCTTCTGGTCAGCAGGACATGAACACGTGAAGAAACATCCCTCCACGTCAGATAACCACCTCATAGCCCTGATCGGATCCTGTGTACCATCAAACGTCGGGGGCTGCGTTTTATCGAAGTCCTGGTACTGTAAAGCCCTGCCGGCTCCTCCTCCAACCCCTATCGCGGTTACAGCCGATGTGGCTGCAGCGGCAGCTGTCTCTGCTAGAGCTGCATATCACTCATCAAAGTACTCAACCATCGCGGTCTTAATCGACCCCAACATATCTGGCAGCTGCGCTCGGAACGCTGCAACAATCTCATCGTGCAGAATCTCCCGGATCCTGGCATCCAACTCCTCTGTCACTATCTACACCACGGGCTCAGGTGCTCCCGGCACCTCCGACCCTCCGTCTCCCGACCCTGCCCCTGATTCGGATCCCGATCCTGATCCGGACCCAGCAGCAAAACGTCTCGTCACCACCATACTGAAAAATATACTCAAGTCATAAGATAAATAACATAATATCGGGAGACCAAAACCCACAAACCCTAGGGGTTGTGACTTCCTTGCTATGCGTATGGGTCCTGTGCTTTCAGTAGTACGGGCCCATACTACCTTCCACACCTACCCATATTTGTCTTAAGTATCGCCACAACACCTTAACACTATCATCAAAACAATATGCGCTCAACCCTTACTCCTAGGGAAACATCGCCTATCCCACAACTGATCTCACAGCTCCTCACACCCCACACATCCATGAAACTTTCATCAACCCCTGCAGTGCTAGTGCAGGCTAGTCGCACATAACACTGGACCCAATAGACTTTCGAATATCCAATCCTATCCGAAGACTGAATCAAACATTCTCAGGTTATAAGATCTTGATTACGCGCAGCCGTGATGCCTACACTAACGACTACAGTAATGATGTCAATTCCATATACAAGAAACCCTAGGCTGGTAGGCATCATATAATCAGGCAAGTCTATCATGTGATTCCTGAAGATCCCTAGCCCAGCACTAGCATACTGTTCTAACATATCATAATATCAATAACTGTATGGTATTTTAGGGTTTACTTACAGTCTCCGACTGATCATACCCTCTGCATTCTCCATCCTTTATTTTGAAAACGATTTTAGAATTTATTCCGAAAATTTCCTTGATTTGAGACTGGGTTCACACGTGTGTTTCCCCCAATTCACTCACACCAAGGCTCTGATACCAACTTGTAACATCCAAAAACTTTACGCCAAATTTAAACTTTTTCAATAATAAATAAAAGCAAATAGTATTTGTTTACAAAATGTTTTCAATCATTATTCATCAGAGTATCCCAATAACCAGATCATAAGGATGAGGAGCGGTACGGTCACACCTTCGCCTTGCCATGATCTCCTGAACTACCTAAAACATTAAACTGAAAACTGTAAGCTCGAGGTCTTAGTGAGCTACCCCCAAAATACCAATACCACACCGATAAGACCATATCAATCTCCAATAAACATCAACACGCATACTGGGCCTTCGGCCTGACTGGACCGCCCTGCAGGGCCTACAGTCTATCTGAATATGTCCCGAGCCTTCTGCATAACTGGACCGCCACGTGGGTCTACAGTCTCCCCGGACCGCTTATAGGGTGTGTTGGCCTTCAGCACAAAGTAGGACCGCCTCAACCCAAGCAACAAGCAAATAACCACGTGTGTATAACTAACATATACTGGCATATACAAACATCAAACATATTTATCTCACTGATCACCAAACATAGCAATCTCTCATAACTAGAGCACTGACCTAGCAGGTCACTAACATATCAATCCCTACGGATCATAAGAGCATAACATATTGTGTATCCTGATTCCGATCTAACAGATCATATCCACATGTAGCATACCATAACGATAACAACTAAAGGGTCGGCCTTGGTGCCTTAGACCCTATCGATATACTGAGGATAACTGATGTAGTGAGGATAACTCACCTTGCAGATGTCGACTCGGTAGATAAACTCCAACTCTCGGATCACTTGCCAAAGACTCCACCACATATTACCATAATATGAATATGCCCATAAGTCCTCAACCTTACAAGGTACTCCATAAACCTACTAGACAACATTTGGTCAAAGTCAAGTCCTCAGTCAAGGTCAACAGTCCATGTTGACCCTAACTCGCCGAGTACCCTCGGCTACTCGCCGAGTTCCTTGAAGTACTTACCCACTCGCCGAGTCACCGGGGTGACTCGTCGAGTTCCTTCGGTTTATGATCGAAACTCTACGGCTACTCGTCGAGTTTCCTTCATGCAACTCGACGGATACGCACACATACATAACTTGGGGAATTCTCATCCGACTCGTCGAGTTGTTCATACAACTCGTCGAGTCTATGGCAATGTCCAACGGACTCGCCGAGTTGTTCTTCCAACTCGCCGAGTTCATGCCTATCTTCAAATGACTCTCTGAGTCGACCATGCGACTCGCCGAGTCCCTTCAGTCCTTTTTGCCATACAGACTCATTTGAGCCATGCAGCGGCTCCAAACTACAGATCCAAGCTTCTAAGGCATGCTTTTCACGTAAAGTTGCAAACTTTACGTGCATGCATAGCTACAAAGGCTCTTAATGTCAAATCCAAGCTCACAATGGGGGTTTCATACTCAAAGAGGCTTCATACATGACCAAATTCAGAGCTTTATGACTCTAGAACCCAAGAAGGGTACATATCTGAAGTTACAATTTCAGATCTAGCTCATATCCCACATTACCATCTCAACCAAACCATAAAAACCGTAGATCTCAACCAAAAGAGGTCTAGAAGGAAAAAGAAGAAAAGGTGAGGACTTGATACCTCCAAATGATGCTATCTGAGGTAGATTTCTGATTTCCCACACTTCCTTGCTCCTAGCCTTTTGTTCTCCAAGCTATTCTTCTCAAAAGATCTCCTCTCCAAAGCTTTAGACACACAAGAATGAAGCACCACACGAATTAGGGTTTTCTGAGCTCTCAAAGGACTACAAAGAGGCCAAAGGAGGCTTATGCTTCCTTAAATACAGTGCAAAACCTCGGGATTTAGGGTTTCATCTGCCAGCTCCTACTCGTCGAGTCCCTTCATGGACTCGGCGAGTAGGCCACTAAATACGCGAACCAACCCGCTGCTACTCGACGAGTAGGGCAACCAACTCGTCGAGTAGGCCTTGAAACCAATTAAATTCTTATTTAAACAATACCAGAGAATCGGGGCGTTACACAACTTCAAGATCTAGAAGGTATTAAGCTCAAGGGACCTTGATGAGTTATAAAGTTGCAAACTTTATCTCATTGAACCACTCAAATCACAACTATGAACCAAAATATGCATAAATCCAAGATCTACCAAGAAGTAGCCAACAATATTAACTCTTGAAGTCTTACAAATGATCTAGAGAGTGATCCCAAAGATGAAGAGGATTTGCTTGCTTGATCCTTGCACTAGAATCTTATTCTTCTTCCTTTAAAGTGTAACAAAAACATCAAAATGAGCTCCAAGCTTGCAAAGACGTTAAGGTTGATCAAGCATACTTTTGTAGGTGATTAACGTCGAGGGTGGAAGAAACCGTAGCCATCACTTCCTTTAAATAGAGCATTGAGCCTGTAAATTAGGGTTTTGCACATCTGTCGTCACCACTTCGTGGATATTGCATTCCCACGTCGTGGTTTCTAAATGAAACACGCGTTTCATGCAAAATGTCACGCGTGGTGATCCCCTCACCACTCGTAGGCAACCAATTTTCTTAAGATTACACAAATGAAAGTCATAGCTGAAATCGAGTGTTATATGGAAAGCATCAAAATCTCTATTTGAAGGACATATGACACTATGTAAATCAGTTCTAGGTAGTCTCGCCTCTTACTATTTCCCGCTCTTCAAGACACTGTCAAAAGTGGAGAGTTTAAGGAGGAAATTCTTTGGGAGTGGCCGGGAACTTGGAAAAACATAAAGTTTCATGGATATCATGGAAGAAGACATTAACAAGCAAAGAAAAAGGGGTTATGGGCTTAGGAAGTATAATGGATACCATCAAGGCCTACTCGTAATCGAAAGTCCACCAAGATTCCATAATTTGTATATTTCTCATACTCAACAACATTTTCCTCGTTTATTACGAATGTACATCGTCTCTCTGAACCCGCGTCCTACAAAGAGCTCGTATTTGATCCCCTTTGTCAAAACGATGTGGCTAAGGAACTTACAACTCTTTATCATATGATACGTAGGATTTGGTTTCGTTCCCTCCTGGAAAGCACACAACTTGTTTTTGTTGGGTATACAAGATTAAAACCAATTCTGATTGGTCTGTTGAACGTTGTAAAACTAAAATTGTTCCAAAAGGATATTCACAATAGTATGGTATGGATTATGAGGAGACTTTTACTCTAGTTGTAACAATGGCGATTGTTTGCACCCATATTATTGTTTCTTCTTTTTCGACAATGGAAAATTTATCAAATGGATGTCAAGAATGCATTCTTGAATGGTGATCTTTATGAGGAAGTATACATGCCTCCTCACCTTGGTATTTCTCACCAACCAGGTGAAGTTTGTTGACTTCGGAAAACATTATGTGCTCTCAAACAAGCCCTCTTTCTTGGTTTGAGAAATTTTATATGGTAATTATTTCTCCTGGATTTCATGCTAGTAATCATGGCACAACTTTATTTGTTAATTGTACAAGTGCAGGTCAGATTCTTCTTTCATTATATGTTTATGATATGAATATTATTGTGATGATCATGATGGTATAGTCTTTGAAGCATGGTTTGGCCTACCAATTTGCTATGAAAGACTTGGGCTTATTGTGTTATTTATTGGGGATTGAGGTTGCTCAATCTACAAAAGAGTTGTCTTTTAAAAGCAAATTGGAAAGGTGAAGGAATTCAAGGTTTGTGACATCTAGAAAAAATCAAGTGTTAAGGGCAATTATGGAATTTAAATTTTCTCAGATGTTATCATTTTCTGTCATTGTGGTGATGTTTATATTATGTTCTTATCTTCTGATGTTTCTTTTTATTGGGCAACGATCTGTTGGTTTCCTTTTCTTTCGTTAATATAGTGTAGTCGTTAAAAAAATTAACTTTTCATATACATCGATGGGTTTGATTGCATTTGTGGCCTTGATGAATTTGATTACTTTTGTTAAGAACATGCTAAGCATTAATGAAGGGTTTTCATAATTTCCACATGCTTGATTTTTTTTAAAACGAAACTGTAAGAATGATCCCTGTGGTATGTCGAAAATTGCCACTTTGGTTCAAAAAGGTTTAAGTAGCACAGTGGTCCAAAATTTTCATTTTGTTGCGTCTTTGGTCAAATCTATTTTCATTTTTTTTCAAAATGAAGGATTTGCCCATGTTAATATGATTTTCTTTTTTTTCTTATTTGTTTTTCTGACTTTTGGGTAGCTTCGTAGATTTTAGTACTTGTTTTTCGTTTTTATTACAGGTTTAATGATAATTTTGTACTGTTTGTTACAGGTTACAGGTAAACCCAAGTAGGTTCCAGTGTAGCTTCCATTTGTTGTGTTAATCGAGTTATTCATCTCCAGTCCGATATGTATGAATCATAAGTTCTTATTTACATCTCATTCATCCAGTTAGGTTTATAAACAACTCTGACAAACACCTTCATTAAGTAAGTAGAAGTAAGTATGTGGATGAGCTTTAAAACTGATTATCACTTTTAATTATTAATATATTGAAAAACTTATTATGATTCTAATTATTTGTGATAAAGGAAATCAGATTTGGAATTTGATTTCAAGCAAAAACCTGAACAACCATCTTGATATTTGTTTTGGTTTCTAATTCATCGTCATCTCTCTGTGTGTATCTGATGGTCTCTCTCTAAAAGCTATTGAGTGAAAATTGTATCTGATGGCTTGCTTGATTTCAATTGTTTTTCTTGATGGAATCTGAAGTTGAAATCACTATCTCTTTGTGTATAACCCAACACTATAAAAAATGGTGCAAAAGAGAAGAAGGTGCTTTATCTTTGGTGCTACTTACCTTTAACGAATTTCAAATACTATCTATTTTGCTACTTTTCAGACACTCTCAAATACCCGGTTCTTCGGTGAACCCTTTGGTGCACGATTTTGGTTTTACGTTTTCTCTTAATCATGGTTTTATCTTTTTTCTAGGTCAATATGAATGAAAAGTATTATCAATTGGAATAGACAAAAAAAAGGTATTAAGCTGAGTATTAACGTTTTTTTGTGAAATCTGTGTGTTTTTGTGTATGAACTTGTGTAAGTTCAATCTTAGGCTTGAGTTATGAAACCATGATCAGATAAAAAGTAATTGCATTATTCGGCATTTACTTGATCAGGTGATATGTGACTGATCAATCAAATAATGTTTTGAGATAATAATTTAGTTATTGGCTTCCGGCTACTGGTGTTGCTAATGGTTGATGGTGCCAGTTGTTGTTGATTATTATTAAAAGCTGATGTTGGTAATGGTTTATGATTTCAGTTGCACCTGGCACTTATGTTTTGTGAATTATGTTTTATAGGATGATGTTGATGATCATGGATGATTATGCTCAAATTCCACCAGGGTATGCTATATGAACCCATTTCTAATTTTTGAATCCTATTTCTATTTTTACATTGTATCTAACCATTATAGGAATTCACATATGTTATTGAAGATGAATTATGAGACTATATAGACATAAAAGCATTTGATGTGTATTTCACAAGAGTCGAGAAAGACGATCGTCACTCATCACCAATATTATTATTTATAACCCTCAACTCGCCATCACGACCAACTATCACACCACTATCTTCACTCCCTCATAAAATCCATTTCCTACAACCTATCTCTCTTCATATGCACAACTATGTGTATTTATTTATGTAGGAGTCTATATATGTAGATATGTTTATATGCATGTGTTTATATCTATTTTTTGTGTATTTGTATGTAGGTGTGTGTATCTGTGTAGGTGTATATATAAGGTAATAACCTATGATTTTTATACTTCTCTTTGGAAGGGTATTCTTTGTGGATGAATCCGACTATAGATATTGGTTGTGCAAGAAATAGGCTACAAATTTGGTTCTACAAGATTGAGATGGAGCAAGTTTTTAGTTAAATCTACTTCAAAGCTGAACATCTATTTGTGGATAAGTGGCTACAGGTTTGTAGTTTTCATGCTATATCTCCTTAAATTCCAAACCTTCCTTATATTATTTTCTCTTTTCTATGAAAATTTTGTGATTAAACTTCTGAACATATATTTGCAAGTGAAGGATAAAATAGGAGGATCAAGGAAATGTGGAAATGGAATGGGAATCAGTAGATTCAGAAACACCTCTAATCATATTCTTTGGAGAGGTTTGTTAATTTGTTTTTACCATTTCATCTTAATTTTTATCAAAACATTTGAAGCCGCTTATAGACGTCACTGTTCATAAGCTAGACTGGTTTTAATATATATAGTTTTTTTTGTTCAAGATTCTGATTTTAATGAGTTACTGATTTGTATGTTATTATAGATCTTGCATCTACTAAAGGCAGGGCATATATCTTTGAAGTTGTTTGGTGGATGAAAAACATGGTGAGTTTTGAGAATTTCATTTTCTGTTTTATATTTCTTTGTTGTTGTATCTTTATGACACTTTTTTATTCACAGTTTGAGTTTTCTGATTATGTTCACAAAGGGCATAATAGTAAACATCACAACACCAAACCGTGGCAGCAAACTCCACACAACTCTAAAAGCAAGGGAAAGAACTCGAGTCCTTCAAAGGTAGCAGCTAAGGAAAACACGAAAGCAGGGGCAAAATGGTCAAAACAATAGAAAACACTTCAAATGATCAAAAAAGTATGTGTTTGTAATGTGTGTCTATAATGTGTGCATGTGTGATGTGTCTGTGTGAGTGTGCTGTGTTATTGATAATCTTTTTGTAAAATAAATTAAGCAACGCTAATTCAATCTAAACATCCCTAACATACTTTTATTTATATTTGACAGCGATCGGTTTGGTTGTAAAATAGTAATGTTTTTTGGTCTATCTATCTAACACTGTTAGTTACCTTCTTTGATGTTAGTTCAAGTCTTTTAAATAAATTTTAGAATTGACGTGGTCACTTCGTTTTATTTACCACAAAAAACTAATGGCATATTTTAAACGTATCAAACTTTAAATATTTTCGATGGAATGTAAGGTATAGGTTGTTTCCAACAACAACCAGAGAGCACCGAGTCCTAATTTATAAACCAAACTCTCTACATCGCATGAAAACCAATTTTATTGATAAGCAATTTCGGATAAAAAAAATAGATTTTCGTTAAATCAAACTCCAATTCAATAAGATAATAGCATATCTTTTTTGATAAAGACAAATCATTTTTTAACAAACTAATAAATTGTAACATCTGGACTTCCACATATATTATCTATTTTTTTCAGAACTATTGGGCAACTCGACGAGTTGGTGCTACAACTCGTCGAGTAGAGTCGCGATGTGCCACGTTGGATTAATGATCTACTCGACGAGTCAGTGAGTCGACTCGCCGAGTAGACGCTGTGAAGAGAAACCCTAAATCCCCGGGTTTGGGGCCTATATAAGGACGCTTATAGCCTCATTTGCGGCTCATCGGCTGCTTAACGCTACTGTGTGAAACCCTAAACGAGTGTAGTGAGCTAAGAGAGTCTCCAAGCTAACCTTGAAGGATTTTTAGTGCATCTTTGAGGAGGAAGAGGAGCTTACTCAGCAAGGAAACAAGAAGGAGTTGTTGGGGTTCAGGCCATTTCGTCTAGAGCTTCAAGAGGAAGGTAAAAAGCTTGAACCTTTCCTCTTTATTTGGTTAGATCTCATGAGTTTGAGAGATTAGGGTTTCCATCACATTTTATTTGGGACTTTTAGCATAATAAGTTATCAAGAGGTGTAAACCTTAGAACCTTGTGAGGTCCCTAAAGCCCAAAGGTCCCAACTTTATTCATTTATATGAGGAGTAACGTGTTCAACACCTTGTGAGAACATGTATTGGTAGATTGGAGCAAAACCACCATATATGAGCATAAAGATCGAAGCTTTATGTGACAATCGAGCCTTAGGATGGTAGATCTAGTGTTTGGAGTAATAGATCTGCCTTAAAACATCTGACTAAGAAATCAGATCGAAGAGACTCGCCGAGTCCATGTCCTGACTCGACGAGTCGGTAAGGGTTTGTCCCGATGAGCTTGATCATGCGGAAGCTCGACGATTTGGGGGTCAACTCAACGAGCTGAGTTGGACCTTTCATGAGACTTCTGAGGAAAACAGGTGGACTCGACGAGTCGCATAGATGCACTCGGCGAGTCGGGTCAAACTTGGACTGTTGACTCGAGTTGACTTCTGTTGACTTTAGGGTTTGGTCAATAAGAGTAATGGAAACCATGGGGAGGGGTAAAATGGTCTTTTACCCATTATAAGAAAGAGAAAGAGAGAGCAACCATTGGTATATTTGAGAATAAGTAGAGTATTAATTAGAAATGATTATCCTATGTGTTAGGCAGAAGCTAGTTCGAGATTTTCGAGTACGAGACTTTTACTTGCTAGTTTATGAGGTGAGTCTTCTCACTATACTTACCAAGAGTGGTACCTTTGTGCGATTGAGATGTTTATTGTGCTTAACTATGTATCTTAATATCTTGCATCATGTCTTGTGCATTATGTTGAGTATTGTTATTATGAGCTTATTGAGTTGGGACCAGAGGGTCCCACTGAGACACATTGACTGAAGGGTCTTATTGAGATATAGCCTAGAGTGGCTAATGGGTTGTATGTGGTATTTTGGGGAACTCACTAAGCTTCGTGCTTACCGTGTTTTGTGTTATGTGTTTCAAGTACTTCTCAGGATCACGGGAAGGTGCCGGCTTGATTGTACACACACCTGCGTCGGAGATATGTTTTTGGAGGATCCTGGATTTGTGTTATAAACAGTTTTTGAGACAAATGTTTTGATAACTTGATGTTTGTGGAATTTGTGATTTTGAAATAATATATTTGGTTTTAAATGAAAAAAATTTGCTTGAAAATTTACAGTGTTACAAGTTGGTATCAGAGCCTTGGTTTGAGGGATTCGGATGCACCTTCGGGTATATCTGGACTCAAACTGAGGATTGAGAAAAAGGTTTTAACAGAAATGATTTTTCCAAAACCGAGCAAGAGTTTTTAAGAGAAAACGAGTTGAAGCGGTGTGTATAATCAGCCAGAGCCCGAACGATGATTTCCCAAAATACCCTTATTTAATTGTGTTACGAGATATTTATGAAATATTTGTAATGCATGCTATAGGATAGGCTAGGTATTTCATATTTTAGGGCTAGAGTTGCCAGATTTGTGATGCCTTAGCTTAGGATTCGTTGCTATCTGTTATATGCTTTGAGTATGTACTGAGTGAGAGTATTTAGCAGGATCACTTAGAGAGAGAAAGTCTTGAGTCAAGGAATAATCTAGGGATATATCTAGATGAGTATATGAGGGATCCTCTGAGAGGGTAGTCTGTTATTCGTGAGAGATAGAGTAATAGTGATCTGGGGTCCTATGAGGAGGACTTGGGATGACTATAGGTTGGTGTGGAAGGTAGTATTGGGCCCGTACTACTGAAAGCACCGGATCTGTAAGCAACCTAAGTAAGAATCCTTAGGATGCTAAGGAACGAGTAGGGATGAGGGATCGAGTGTGTGTATGCTCGAGCGAGTCTCTGATGATTTTGTGTTGTGTTTCACAGACATCATGGTGGGTACACGCTACAACCCCGGGAGCAGTGGGACTAGTGATGATGAGATTCGCAGGATGATTCACGAGGAGGTGGTTGGAGCTATTCGAGCGGATATCCCTGAGATGTTTGGGTCTATTAACACCACTTTGATTGAGACTTTTGATGAGCGGTATGCCGCTGTTACTGAGGCCGCTGCTGCTGTTGCCACCGCAGCTGTCGCTGCTCCCAGACCACAGGGAGGTCACTCGTTGCTGTACTGGAAATTCAGCAACACGAAGCCACCACAGTTCGATGGGGCTCAGGATCCGATTGCTGCGACGGGTGAATCTCTGATATCGAGGGGTGCTTCTATACTTGTTCTTGCCCCGAGCATTTATATGTTATTATAGATCTTGCATCTACTAAAGGCAGGGCATATATCTTTGAAGTTGTTTGGTGGATGAAAAACATGGTGAGTTTTGAGAATTTCATTTTCTGTTTTATATTTCTTTGTTGTTGTATGTTTATGACACTCTTTTTCTCACAGTTTGAGTTTTCTGATTATGTTCACAAAGGGCATAATAGTAAACATCACAACACCAAACCGTGGCAGCAAACTCCACACAACTCTAAAAGCAAGGGAAAGAACTCGAGTCCTTCAAAGGTAGCAGCTAAGGAAAACACGAAAGCAGGGGCAAAATGGTCAAAACAATAGAAAACACTTCAAATGATAAAAAAAGTATGTGTTTGTAATGTGTGTCTATAATGTGTGCATGTGTGATGTGTCTGTGTGAGTGTGCTGTGTTATTGATAATCTTTTTGTAAAATAAATTAAGCAACGCTAATTCAATCTAAAAATCCCTAACATACTTTTATTTATATTTGACAGCGATCGGTTTGGTTGTAAAATAGTAATGTTTTTTGGTCTATCTATCTAACACTGTTAGTTAACTTCTTTGATGTTAGTTCAAGTCTTTTAAATAAATTTTAGAATTGACGTGGTCGCTTCGTTTTATTTACCACAAAAAACTAATGGCATATTTTAAACGTATCAAACTTTAAATATTTTCGATGGAATGTAAGGTATAGGTTGTTTCCAACAACAACCAAAGAGCACCGAGTCCTAATTTATAAACCAAACTCTCTACATCGCATGAAAACCAATTTTATTGATAAGCAAATCATTTTTTAACAAACTAATAAATTGTAACATCTGGACTTCCACATATATTATCTATTTTTTTCAGAACTATTGGGCAACTCGACGAGTTGGTGCTACAACTCGTCGAGTAGAGTCGCGATGTGCCACGTTGGATTAATGATCTACTCGACGAGTCAGTGAGTCGACTCGCCGAGTAGACGCTGTGAACAGAAACCCTAAATCCCCGGGTTTGGGGCCTATATAAGGACGCTTATAGCCTCATTTGCGGCTCATCGGCTGCTTAACGCTACTGTGTGAAACCCTAAACGAGTGTAGTGAGCTAAGAGAGTCTCCAAGCTAACCTTGAAGGATTTTAGTGCATCTTTGAGGAGGAAGAGGAGCTTACTCAGCAAGGAAACAAGAAGGAGTTGTTGGGGTTCAGGCCATTTCGTCTAGAGCTTCAAGAGGAAGGTAAAAAGCTTGAACCTTTCCTCTTTATTTGGTTAGATCTCATGAGTTTGAGAGATTAGGGTTTCCATCACATTTTATTTGGGACTTTTAGCATAGTAAGTTATCAAGAGGTTTAAACCTCAGAACCTTGTGAGGTCCCTAGAGCCCAAAGGTCCCAACTTTATTCATTTATATGAGGAGTAACGTGTTCAACACCTTGTGAGAACATGTATTGGTAGATTGGAGCAAAACCACCATGCATGAGCATAAAGATCGAAGCTTTATGTGACAATCGAGCCTTAGGATGGTAGATCTAGTGTTTGGAGTAATAGATCTGCCTTAAAACATCTGAATAAGAAATCAGATCGAAGAGACTCGCCGAGTCCATGTCCTGACTCGACGAGTCGGTAAGGGTTTGTCCCGATGAGCTTGATCATGCGGAAGCTCGACGATTTGGGGGTCAACTCAACGAGCTGAGTTGGACCTTTCATGAGACTTCTGAGGAAAACAGGTGGACTCGACGAGTCGCATAGATGCACTCGGCGAGTCGGGTCAAACTTGGACTGTTGACTCGAGTTGACTTCTGTTGACTTTAGGGTTTGGTCAATAAGAGTAATGGAAAGCATGGGGAGGGGTAAAATGGTCTTTTACCCATTATAAGAAAGAGAAAGAGAGAGCAACCATTGGTATATTTGAGAATAAGTAGAGTATTAATTAGAAATGATTATCCTATATGTTAGGCAGAAGCTAGTTCGAGATTTTCGAGTACGAGACTTTTACTTGCTAGCTTATGAGGTGAGTCTTCTCACTATACTTACCATGAGTGGTACCTTTGTGCGATTGAGATGTTTATTGTGCTTAACTGTGTATCTTAATATCTTGCATCATGTCTTGTGCATTATGTTGAGTATTGTTATTATGAGCTTATTGAGTTGGGACCAGAGGGTCCCACTGAGACACATTGAGCGAAGGGTCTTATTGAGATATAGCCTAGAGTGGCTAATAAGTTGTGTGTGGTATTTTGGGGAACTCACTAAGCTTCGTGCTTACCGTGTTTTGTGTTATGTGTTTCAAGTACTTCTCAGGATCACGGGAAGGTGTCGGCTTGATTGTACACACACCTGCGTCGGAGATATGTTTTTGGAGGATCCTGGATTTGTGTTATAAACAGTTTTTGAGACAAATGTTTTGATAACTTGATGTTTGTGGAATTTATGATTTTGAAATAATATATTTGGTTTTAAATGAAAAAAATTTGGTTGAAAATTTATAGTGTTACATTATAAATTTTCAGGATGATTCACGAGGAGGTGGTTGGAGCTATTCGAGCGGATATTCCTGAGATGTTTGGGTCTATTAAGACCACTTTGTTTGAGACTTTTGATGAGCAGTATGCCGCTGTTACTGAGGCCGCTGCTGCTACTGCCACCGCAGCTGTCGCTGCTGCCAGACCACAGGGAGGTGACTCGTTGCTGTACTGTGAATTCAGCAACACGAAGCCACCACAGTTCGATGGGGCTCAGGATCCGATTGTTGCGATGGGTGAATCTCTGATATCGTGGGGTGCCTGTATACTTGTTCTTGCCCCGAGCATTTGAGGGCACGGTTCGCGCTGAACCAGCTTCGCTTGGGAGCGAAGGACTGCTGGAAGTTTGCGATAACCAGTTTTACTTCTGTTGAGCATTCTGCATTGACTTGGGAGAGGTTTGTTGGGATGTTCCGAGATGAGTATGTTCCCCCAGTGGAGAGGGAACGCTTGGCCCAGGAGTTTCTGTCTCTCAGGCAGAAAACAGAGTCGGTGACTGTGATTACGCAGATGTTTCACGAGAGGGCGTTGTTCTTCCCTGAGCATGTGTCGACTGAGCAGGCTCGCATGAGCGGCGTATTTTACCATTCTGAGGAGGGATATTCGAGAGTTCGTGGCGAACTCATCTTATCGGATATTTACTGATCTTCAGGAAAATGTCATGAGGAGAGAGATCGAGCTGGAGACTCAGGCCAGGGAGGATATGGAGTCTCAAGGGAGAGACTGGCGGCCGGCATAGTCGCAGCCGACAACCAAGCGGGCTAAGCCCGCTGATTCGAGATCAGGAGCCCAGAAGGGCCGCACTTGTGGCAAGTGCAGCAAGAGTCATGAGGGATCTTGTCGGGTGCGGATTTGCTACAAATGTGGCAAGGAGGGGCATATGGCGAAGGATTTCCCCAAGGGATTTGCAGTCTGTTTTCACTGCAACCGGACTGGCCATCGGAAGGCCGAGTGCCCTCAGCTTGTTCAGGGATCAGGCCATGGTTCCACTCCTGCTGCTTTGCGTACTACTGATGTTCGGCCGGTGAAGACCAAGGTTCCGAGGGCTCGTTGGAGAGTTTTTCAGCTGACAACGAAAAAGGTCTGCGCAGCGCCTGATGCCGTGGCTGGTACATATTTCCTTATTATTTATTCTGAGATTTATTGTGCTTATATTGTGTTGTATTTAGATACATTTCTTGTGAATTATGTACCTGCTTTGGTGTTATTTGTCACACCCCCGAACCAGACGGCGGAAACGTCTGAGGGCTCGTGTGAGTTAAATTGAAATATCATCACAATGAATATACATGAAACATAACATAAACATCACCATGCATTAATACATTACAACCTTCATTGTTCACATCCGGTACATTGTTTACATTACATAATCCAAAACATAAATTGTTTATCAATTGACAACACACAAAAGATGTTCAGAAACACGCTTGATAATTCTTCATTCTAACGGTTACCTGAGAACACAAGTTATTTTGAAAACGGTGAACATATATAATGTTGGTGAGTTCATAAGCAGGTTTGATGTAAAAACGTTTTGTATTGTCTGTAAAACCTAGAAAATCCGATATTTTTGGAAACGATAATTGTTTACGAAAAAGGTGTGATGATCCATAAGTATACGTGTATATGATTTCAAAACATGTAAAAGTGAAATGTCTTTCATAGTAGTTCCTTGTAATATAGTTGTTGTAAGTAGAAGTGAATAATGTTGTTCCCCGGAAAACCCGATGTTTTCCTATATAAAAGGTATGATAGTTTTGTGTTATTGTATAATCTCTTTGCATCGTCACAGCGTATGAATATGATTTCCCATGATTACTTAGATGATAATGTATCTCTATGTGAGCCGTTATAACCATGCATAATAATGACTAATTCGCCTGTCTTGGCATTTTATCGAATGCCGGTCTTGAATTAAGATTTTGTCACCCTAGACTGGTCGAGTCTAACTGTAGCAAACAGCTTAGGTGTGGGAGAGTCACCCCCGTATAGATCTATACACAAACTCTCTCTCTCTCTCCAGGAGACTTTGATTATAACTACAGACTACGACCGACACTTATTGGTGTCACCCATTATATCTCACGAAATTCAAATGAAATTGAATAACATTGTTTTATACCCCGATTTATGTTTACTTGTATAAAAGGTAAGCCTAACAAATGAGGAAAATAGGACAACAGAGGCCTACTAACTTTGTATGTTATTACAGGCTGTCGAGTATGCTACGGACACGTTATAGCTCATTAATCATATTATGAATGTTTAGGGTCTTATTAGCAATGCAAATGGACCATTAAGGACCAATAGCATGTTAAAGCTGATAAAGGCCCATTGGGTATGTAATTGGGTCACCGGAAGCCCAATAAACATGTGTGATTATATTGGGCCACAAAGACCCAATAGCACGAATAGAAGATATTTGAGCCCAACCATTGAATCATTTATAATTTATTGATCTTAAGTTCGTAATGTAGGTATTTGTTGTAAGCGAAAATGTTTGTTCGAAGTGTTAAAAGACTTTTTGTTTGATTTATAACGAAGTTTTGGTTATACGTATATATATATATATATATATATATATATATATATATATATATATATATATATATATATATATATATATATATATATATATATATATATATATATTTAAAACCATGCGTTATAAACTTAATATTTTTAACCCAATAATTTAATATTCGTCTAATTGGCCAAAAAAACATTTAGTTTGACCATTTCAGCCCCTTTATCTATAAAAATGGCACTTTTAGTCCCCTTTTACAAAAATTGACATTTTTGGTCCTTAAACCGTTTTTCGTGACATTTTAGACCCAAACTTTATTTAAATAATAATTTCAGCCCAAAACTATTGTATTTGCCATTTCCAGCCCTTAGTTGTAAAAATTTTAAACTTTTGGCTCAATTTCCGTAAGTTTTACAATTTTGACCCCAAAATCAAAAACTTTGCATTTTTAGTCCAATTTTTGCATCAAAGTCATTTTAAGCCCCTAAAATAGTTTTATTCACATTTTAGACTCATCGTTTGTTAACTTTTCCATTTCAGCCCCTCAAATACTACATTTTTCGCAACTTTGGGCCCAAAACTCGTGAGGCCCAAATTTAAAGCCCATTAAGCTAAAATTTATGTTTTTGACCCCTAGACAAGTGTTATTTTCATAAAATTCATTATTCTATGTAAATAATACCATTTTGTTCTTATAAAACTCAAAATATCTTATTTTACTCAAACTTTTATTATTTTTGCAAAAATGACACTTATAAGGATTTTGAATTTGTTTTCACTTCTTGAACCTAAAGACTCTTAGATCTTTGAAGTGTGTGGTTTATTAGGTTATTTGTTCATGTAACCTTCACATTTTAGCCATAGATTTCGTGATTTAGCAAATAATATCATATTTTCACTACATAAACCAAAGAAAT
This sequence comes from Lactuca virosa, assembly GCF_052849685.1. Classification (NCBI taxonomy): domain Eukaryota; kingdom Viridiplantae; phylum Streptophyta; class Magnoliopsida; order Asterales; family Asteraceae; genus Lactuca; species Lactuca virosa. The sequence goes on along the minus strand of NC_136433.1, from coordinate 365,356,484 downwards.
CACATATGACAAGCATACACACATAGATCAACAAATCGTACTTGTATTTGTTAGATAAGGTGTCTAAGTCCATAACTATTTCTGGTATGTACTTGACCCGACCCGGCATGGTCCATTTGGGTTGCATGGCACCATGCAATTGGATAAACTAAAATGAGAGAAATAACACTTATAGTTTATTAATATATTATAAGTTCTAATATATTAATAATATTATTTAATTAGTTTGATCAAGAATTAATTTAGAATTAATTAAGTGATCAAAAGATAACTAATTAAATATATGGGTAGATTATGTAAATCTTCCATATCTTATATAGTGGGCTAAGAGGCTCCATGGATTATCAAGTTGGGTTCCACCCATAGGATGCTCCATGGATGCTCCATGGAAGTTACAAACCCATGGGTCATGGAAATGAAGAGTCATGACACATTAGGGTTTACATGGTGTAACCCTAGATGTATCAACACTATATAAGAAACCCATTCTCCACCAAAATTGGCTACACATAAGAAACAAGAGGGCTAGAGCCGATTTTGCAAGTGTAAGATTCTCTCAAAGTTTACTCCTTTGCATTTGGTGTTGTGTGAAGCATTTGAGGCATCACACTTGGGGTGCTAGGCTCATAAGGTTTCAAGGATCATAATCAACAACAAGGTAACTTATTCTATCTTTCATTCAAGTTAAAAATGTTCCCCATGTATGCTAGATAGGAATATAACCTTGGAATTCAACTTTGCATGATTATTAGACAAACATAGATCAAAGGTTATTAGGGTTGCATGTACACTTAGGAAGTGTTAGAATGCTCAAAACCCATCAGTGGTATCAGAGCCTAGGTTTGTTTGTTGTTGTTTTTTTGTGTGCAAACAGCTTGAAAAAAAAATCGTTTTTCTGTTTTCTGCTCGTATGAAAGTTTGCACATTTGTTGCTGGAAATGGACTAGAAACATTACCGTAAACTGTTTTGATGTTTTAAAGCTTGTTTTAGATGGTGTAATGTTTATGCTAATCCATTTACAATGGCAATTATTAATATTACAAGTTTTTTTTTAAGTGTAATTTTTTATTCTTGAAAGTGTTCATATTCATGTTCTTGAACTTATGAAGATTAGATGATCATAGGAATTGTTTGTAACCTTCATGGTAGTTTAATTCATGATCATAATGTGTTTTAATGGAGTCCATAACTTGTCCTCAATATGGAAAACCAAAAGTCTCACTTTTATTAAAGCCATTAAAAGAACACAAGAGTTATAAAAATGAAGAGTCTTCATTTTTATTACTCAATTAATTCATAAGTTATAAGAAATGAAAAGTTTTGGAAGTTTACAAAACTTGCCCTCAAGTTTTGGAACATGTAAAGTCTTGATTAAAACTTTAGTTCCAACCCTTAGAATTTTAAAAGTTAAAATTCAACCCTTATACTTTATAATATTATAAGTTACTAATATATATATATGTATAACAATAAGTGGTCTTACCGCTAGTACGCCTCATTCATGAAGCCGGTCTATAAGGGGGGTATAAGGTTGTTGCATATAAAATGGCAACTTAATGGGTGTCCACTCTCACCCACCGCTTCCTTGATCGGTGGAGGGTCGTTAGCCGAACGGGTAAGACAAGGACTTATAAATTCTCATTAAAAGTATGATGAATATTCTAAAGTAACTAAATGCTTTTATTAAATTCCCAATCTTAGTTACTTTAGGAAAATGTGAATAAGGTGCTAATCCATGAAATTACACTTTACACTTTGTTTAAGTCGTTGGTGGAGCGTGTGTGGTTAACCGGCACACTTACTTGGACTTAACAAGGTAGGTAAAGGGTGACTTAAGGTTTACCATAGCATCGGTGGAGTGATAAACCTTGAGGGTACCAAGTGATTTGCATGGTTACTTCACACCTCGTTTTGTGATCCTCGGTATCCCAGTCACAAAAGTTGGAGGGCACACTCGAGATTTAAACATGCCTTTGAAAAGTTCATTGAATCTCAAAAGAATCTAGGAATTTCTAAGAACCAATTAAAAACCTAATATTTATATTTTGTTTTTCATGGTGGAAATTGGTGAATCGTCATTCACCTACCTTTCAAATATGTTATAGCTTGGATTACGGCATACCTCTTCTAAGTTATAATATATTGTGATTGGATCCTAGCCTTAATATTACATTTGGGTGTTTTATTAAGGACTCTCTTAATATCTAAACTAATCTTGTTCTCTTCTTTCAGATGTCCTCAAACAATGCTGCTTCTGGCTCTAATCCTAATGGCTCCTTTACCCTTATGAACTTGTGTAGGAAAGTCACTTTTGATGGATCCAACTTCAATGAATAGATCAGAAACATCAGGATGATTACCCGCTACGAGGACAAAGAATATGTCCTTGACAAGGAGCTTAAGGAGATTGATGAGACCACTGCAACTCCCCAGGAGATCGCTGACTTCCGGGCACATGGAAGGGATGCTACAAAAGTGGCATGCATCATGTTGGCCACCATGACAGCGGAACTCCAAAAGTCCTATGAGGACTTTTACCCTTTTGAAATGCACCAAGATCTGTTGGAAAGATACCATCAAAGTGCACGACAAGAGAGGTATGAAATCATATGCTCTATCATAACAACCATGATGAAGGACGGGGAATCTGTCACGAGCCACATGCAGAAAATGCAAAGGTATGTGGATCGGTTGCTGAAGCTTAATGTGAACTTCCATGAGGAGCTTGCAATAGATATCATTTTGCACTCCTTACCATCGTGCTATGATCAATTCCGCATGACATATCACATGAATAAGGAAGAGGTCACACTCAGCAAACTTCAGGGACTCCTCAAGACCGCAGCAACAGGTCTTAAGGGTAAGTCGGTTGTTAACACTCCTACTCCAAACTCCGCCCCGGTTTTGGCAATCGGGAAAGGTAGAGGGAAGAAGAGGAAGTGCTCTTCGAAGGGTACCAAGGCTAGGACCCTTGATGGGTCTTCTTCAAGTGGAACCAAGAAAGGTTTTGTCACTCCTTCTTCTGACCCTAAAGAGGCTGAATGCTTCTATTGCCATGAAAAGTCACATTGGAAGCGGAACTGCCCAAAATACCAGCAAGATGTGCAGGATGGGAAACTTAAACCCAACCATGTAGGTATTTACACTATCTTATCTAATAACTCACCCCATTCTAACTCTTGGGTCCTTGATACCGGTTGTGGTATTCATATCTGTTCTGATTTGCAGGGACTAAAAAGAAGTGAGAATATGGAGCATGGAAGAATAAACTTAATCATGGGTAATAGGAAAGTTTTACCAATCACAAAGATTGGAGTTTATACTTTATTGCTAAGTAGTGGGTTTAGTTTAGATTTGAATAAGTGTTGTTATTCGCCAGAAATGGCAAGAAACATTATTTCCTTTCATGCATTGTATAAACAAGGTTTCACCTTTTCATTTGATAATGAAGTTGGTTCGTTTAATGCTTTCTTTAATAATGTTCTTTATTTTAAAGCATTACCTTGTGATGGTGTGTATGAAACTGTATCTGTGGTTGATAACTTAGGAAATAATGTATTGTGTATTGATTCTGTTAATGATAATAACTTGGATAAAGCATCATTATGGCATTGTCGTCTTGGACATATAAGCAAGAAACGCATAGGCCAACTCCAAAAGGATGGAGTATTGGAGTCATTTGACCTAAAGTCAAATGATATTTGCGAATCATGCTTACTTGGAAAAATGACAAAGTCACCCTTCACAGGCTCTTGTGAGAGGGGTGAAGGTTTGTTGGATCTTATACACACGGATGTGTGTGGGCCCTTCAAACATGCCACAAGGGATGCTAATCGTTATTATTTGACTTTTACTGATGATTACAGTAGATATGGATATGTCTATTTAATCAAGCATAAGTCAGAGACTTTTGAGAGGTTTAAAGAGTTTAAACAGGAAGTCGAGAATCAATTGGGCAGGAACATTAAGATGCTTCGATCCGATCGAGGTGGTGAGTATCTTAGTTCAGAGTTCCTCGACTATCTTAGAGAATGTGGGATTGTCTCACAATTGACACCTCCCAGGACACCGCAGTTGAATGGTGTAGCTGAGAGGCGTAATCGAACCTTGTTAGATATGGTTCGTTCCATGATGAGTCGAGCTTCGCTACCAATCTCATTTTGGGGGTATGCCTTAGAGACTGCCGCCCATATCCTTAATCTAGTTCCCACAAAGAAAGTTGCCAAAACTCCTCATGAGATGTGGACTGGTAAAGTACCCAAACTAGACCACATTAAGATTTGGGGTTGCGAGGCTTTCATGAGACGCGAGACTCATGATAAGCTCGAACCTCGAAGTGAGAGGTGTATTTTCATCGGCTACCCACATAAATCCTTTGGTTACCTCTTCTATAGACCTAGTGAGAATGTGGTCTTTGTAGCTAGGAGGGCTTTCTTTCGAAAGAGAGAGTTCATAAGCCAAGGAGACAGTGGGAGGCAAGTTGACCTTGAAGAAATTCAAGAGTCAAGTGGTGAAGGAACTTCAAACCCTAGCACTCAACTTAAGGAGGAAACTTCTGTTGAGCCAATTGAGAAGTCTGTACCACTGAGGCGTTCCACAAGGGTTAGGAATGCACCTGAGCATTACAATGGATTCCATATTACTGCGGAAGGTGATACACTTATCAGTGATGAGACACTGATAGGTCTGGATGAACCTAACAGTTACGCGGAAGCCATGGCAGGCCCTGAGTCAGCCAAGTGGAAAGAGGAAATGGACAGCGAGATACAGTCCATGTATGACAATCAAGTTTGGAACTTGGTTGAGAATGTACCAGGTCGTAAGACTATAGGGTGCAAATGGATCATCAAGAAGAAGACCGACATGGATGGTAATGTACACACTTATAAGGCACGACTGGTTGCAAAGGGTTTATCAAAAACTCCGGGAGTTGATTATGATGAGACCTTTTCTCCAGTGGCCAAGATTAAGTCTATTAGGGTTCTGTTAGCCATAGCCGCATTTCATGACTATGAAATATGGCAAATGGATGTCAAAACCGCTTTCCTTAATGGAAAGTTGGCTGAGGATGTTTACATGAGTCAGCCAGAGGGTTTTGTCAACATAGAGTACCCTAATAGAGTGTGTAAGCTTGAGAAATCCATTTATGGGTTAAAGCAAGCACCTCGCAGATGGAATCTTTGCTTTGATGAGAAAGTCAAGGAATTTGGCTTTTCTAGGAGTGAAGATGAATCTTGTGTGTATGTCAAGGCTAGTGGGAGTATAGTTAGCTTTTTGGTATTATATGTGGATGACATACTACTCATAGGAAATGACATCCCAACTCTGCAGGAAGTTAAGTCCTGGCTTGGGAAGTGTTTCTCTATGAAGGACCTAGGAGAAGCTGCCTATATTCTAGGGATAAGGATCTTGAGAGACCGGAGTAAAAGACTAATTAGACTTAGTCAGAGTACTTACTTGGATAAGGTGTTGAAGAGATTCGGCATGCAGGACTCCAAGAAAGGAGAGTTACCCATCCAGAGTAATGCCAGATTGAGTAAGACATAAAGCCCTAGTGCTGAGGTTGAGATAGCAGAAATGAGTCGAATACCTTATGCTTCGGCTGTAGGATCGATCATGTATGCTATGACGTGTACTCGACCTAATGTAGCCTTTGCTTTGAGCATGGTTAGCAGGTATCAGGGGAACCCTGGCAAGGTACACTGGACTGCGGTAAAGAATATCCTCAAGTACCTACGGAGGACTAAGGACTGGGTCCTTACCCTCGGTGGGAGTGACGACTTGAGAGTTGTAGGGTATAGTGATGCTAGCTTGCAGACTGATAGGGATAATTTCCGCTCTCAGTCAGGCTGGGTCTTTACCTTAAATGGAGGAGCAATTTCTTGGAAGAGTTCCAAGCAAGAGACAGTGGCTGATTCAACTTGCGAATCAGAGTATATAGCAGCTAGCGAGGCAGCAAAGGAGGCGATATGGCTGAAGAACTTCATTGGAGACCTTGGAGTTGTACCAGCTATTAAAGAGCCAATGGAAATTTTCTGTGATAGTGAAAGTGCAGTTGCCTTAGCCAAGGAACCAAGTGATCACGGGAGATCCAGACACATCGACAGAAAATACCATTTCATCAGACATCGAATAGAAGAAGGACTCCTAGTGGCAAAGAGGGTATCATCGGATGAGAATCCAGCAGATCCCCTCACGAAGGGACTGACTCGGGTTAAGCATCTCCAGCATGCTCGGAGCATAGGGCTGAAGGATGATATTAGATTTAGTAGTTAGATAACCTTGAAATTTGTAAAGTGTAATTGACATTAGATGATGATTAAAAGGTGTTTTATTTATGAGAAAAGTGTTGCTATCTCTTGTCGATCGTTTACTATATTTCTTTTGCATGTTTTGACTTCCAGAATAATTATGTTTGGTATATCATATTATTCGAACCTCCACAGTCGGTCATATGTCGGAAGTAGGTATGAATCAAGACTGTCATGATTGGTTGCAGAGGTCTAAGTTGTTGGACATGGCTACAACACTCATGAGTGCTCATAAGTTCTGAGCATTGGACTCAACCCACGCTCACTGGAATCACTTCATAGAATTTATCTCGAGTGATCGTGAGAGGGTAATATCATATAAGTCTTCAAACCTAGAGATATGATTTGTTACTTATGAGTTGGTTATGCATTGATTGTATGTTAACGCATTGGTAACTCGATGTTATGAAACGTGCTTTTGTGTATAATTCAATGAGTGGTAGAACAAACATATGAGTCGAAGTTTATCTGTTCCTTCTTGGATTAGAAGCTGATATCTGGGCCCCTCGATGATTTTGTTTTGACCTATGTATTGGGCCTGGTCAGAACTAAGTTGATGTGTTCAATTGTGTTCTATGTCAAACAAATCGGAAATCGGGAAACAAACTGTTGGACACAAAGTAAGACACTGTTCCATGTATTTGTCCGGCTGATATCTAGAACAGAGGATTATATGATCACTTATCTTAAATGGCGTATCATCATCTTCTCAGTTCCGAGAGACCTTGAAAGAGCTATGATTGCCGATCGGTTCCTGAAGTATTGCAGTTATAGTTATTAGACTTATCCAAGTGGGAGACTGTTGGATAAGGTGTCTAAGTCCATAACTATTTCTGGTATGTACTTGACCCGACCCGGCATGGTCCATTTGGGTTGCATGGCACCATGCAATTGGATAAACTAAAATGAGAGAAATAACACTTATGGTTTATTAATATATTATAAGTTCTAATATATTAATAATATTATTTAATTAGTTTGATCAAGAATTAATTTAGAATTAATTAAGTGATCAAAAGATAACTAATGAAATATATGGGTAGATTATGTAAATCTTCCATATCTTATATAGTGGGCTAAGAGGCTCCATGGATTATCAAGTTGGGTTCCACCCATAGGATGCTCCATGGATGCTCCATGGAAGTTACAAACCCATGGGTCATGGAAATGAAGAGTCATGACACATTAGGGTTTACGTGGTGTAACCCTAGATGTGTCAACACTATATAAGAAACTCATTCTCCACCAAAATTGGCTACACATAAGAAACAAAAGGGCTAGAGCCGATTTTGCAAGTGTAAGATTCTCTTAAAGTTTACTCCTTTGCATTTGGTGTTGTGTGAAGCATTTGAGGCATCACACTTGGGGTGCTAGGCTCACAAGGTTTTAAGGATCATAATCAACAACAAGGTAAGTTATTCTATCTTTCATTCAAGTTAAAAATGTTCCCCATGTATGCTAGATAGGAATATAACCTTGGAATTCAACTTTGCATGATTATTAGACAAACATAGATCCAAGGTTATTAGGGTTGCATGTACACTTAGGAAGTGTTAGAATGCTCAAAACCCATCAGTATTCTCCCCCAAAAACAAGTAAAAACCAAAAACAAGGGGGTATGAACTCACCTTGCTTAGTTGTATTCGGTTTTGAAGTAGAAATGGAAGAAGATGGTGTTGTTTTTGGCCCTAACAAGTTCCTTGAAGAGACCTCGAATTTGAAGAGTTCTATGGAGTATGATCAAGAATTTAAGGTTGTAAGAAGAGTGATTAAGTGTAGAAGGAAAACATGTTTACAAGATCTTACCACTAGTATATAACTTGAAGTGATTTTTGGATGAAATTCTTCTTGAAGCCCTTATGATTCTCAAAAATTTGGAGGGAGGATGAAGATGTTCTTGAGAGAGTTTGAAGTAAATTGAAATGGTGGTGTGTGTGTGTGTGTGTGTGGGTAGCCTCGGCCGAGAAGAAGAAGAGAGGGGAGAGAGAGAAGTGAAGTGACTATTATGGATGCATGTTGGTCCATGCATGGATATATGGTGTCTAATATGGAGGTGGCACCTCCCAAAGTCAACCCTCCCCATAATACTTCTTTTTTTTTTTTTTTATACTTGGGTCGATATTTGGGCTAGGAGGAAAGAGGATGAACTAGTTTGGCCCAATTCTTTCCTTGTTTTGAAATTATGAAATCCATAGAGAAGTTTTCAGCCCATTGGGCCTTCAGGGCAGTTCACGGCCTAATTTTTGTATAAAAGAATGGATTTATGACCCATTAGGGCTAATTAGATTTGTTATGGCCCAACAATGCCCATTAAAGGTAAACTAATCCATTTTTGGCCCATTATGGCCCAAAATGTGAAGTTTCGTGAAAGTGGGTCCAATTAGGGCCCATTTAATGGTTTTAAGCCCAAACTAGTCAAATTGGAGACTTATTGGTCCATTAGGCCCAATAAGAAAATCCTAGTCCATATTGGACTTAAACCGGGGGTTTTTAGGGTTTCCAATCCTTTGTTGACTATTTGAAGTGTTTGTATTGAGTGTTTGATGGAATTTTGTTGTCGTTGAAAAACATGATGCATGCTTTCAAGTTTTAGTTACAAATGTTATCCTTGTTAATGTTTACAAAAGCATTAGAATTTCCTGGTTGTGACATTATTTGACTCGGGTGCGAGTCGATCCTTCATTTCTTTAGCTTTTAGTTGTCACATCAGTATCCGACGAGAGGTGTTGAGTCGACCTAAGAGGATTTCCATAGCCGATGAGCATGCGGTTTTTGCTACTGATATATTCCGAGGATGTGTGCTGGAGATTTTTGGTGTCGAGTTTCCGATTGACATGGTACCGATTGCGATGGGTGATGTCTGTGTCATCGTGGGTATGGATTGGTTGAGCCATTTTGGAGCAGTGATCAATTGCGAGCATCACATGGTGACTATACGAGACCCTAATGGGGGAGTGCTTACAGTTTATGGCGAAGGTACCAGATCTGGGTCAGCTTTCTGCTTTGCTGCCAGGGCGAGGCAGAGTTTACAGCAGGGTTGTATGAGCTTCCTGGCGTACGTGATGGATACGCAGATTGTGTCAGAGAGGCCAAGTTCTACCGTCGAGGTTCCTATAGTGTGCGAGTTTCCAGATGTTTTCCCCGAGGAGTTGCTGGGTGTGCCTCCCGAGAGGCAAGTGGAATTCTGGATTGATTTGGTTCTGGGGGCGGCACCTATTTGCAAGGCACCTTATCGCCTTGCGCCACCAGAGATACAGGAGTTATCCTCACAGCTTTAGGAGCTGCTCGGGAAGGGATTTATTCGACCGAGTAGCTCGCCATGGGGAGCGCCGATCCTTTTTGTCAAGAAAAAGGATGGTTCACACCGGATGTGCATCGATTACCGGGAGTTGAACAAGTTGACGGTCAAGAACCGTTATCCACTTCCAAGGATCGACGATCTATTCGATCAGCTGCAGGGGGAATCTTTGTTTTCCAAGATTGATTTGAGATCCGGATATCACCAGATGAGAGTATGTGAGGAGGATATTCAGAAGACGGCCTTTAGAACTCGTTATGGGCATTACGAGTTTGTGGTGATGCCTTTCGGGCTCACCAACGCACCGGCGGAATTCATGGATCTCATGAACTAGGTATGCAGGCCTATGTTGGACCGGTCGGTGATCGTGTTCATCGATGATATCTTAGTATATTTGAGATCCAGAGAGCAACATGAGGAGCATATGCGAGAGGTTCTTGTGGTTTTGAGGTCGGAGAGGCTGTATGCCAAATTCTCCAAGTGTGATTTCTGGTTACGAGAGGTCCAGTTCCTGGTACATCTCGTTAATCAGAATGGGATAATGGTCGATCCGGCCAAGATTGAGGCGGTTATGCGATGGGAGGTGCCAAGATCCCTATCCAAAATCAGAAGTTTTTTGGGATTGGTCGGATACTATCGGCGATTTATCAGCGATTTCTCCATGATCGTGGTTCCTTTCACCAGATTAACCCGGAAGGGTGTTACTTTTGTTTGGGGGCCTGAGCAGAAGGCATCATTCGAGACTCTTCACCAAAGGTAGTGGGAAGCTCCAGTGTTAGCCCTTCCGGAGGGAGTGGAGGACTTTGTGGTCTGTTGCGATGTGTCTATTATAGGTATAGGTGTAGTGTTGATGCAGAGGGGTCACGTGATAGCGTATGCGTCGAGGCAGCTGAAGCCTCATGAGACGAGGTATCCCACCCATGATTTGGAGTTAGGGGCGGTGGTGTTCACCCTCAAGATTTGGCGCCACTATCTTTATGGTGTTCAGTGTACCATATACGCGGACCATAAGAGCCTAAAGTATCTCATGGATCAGCCCTACCTAAATATGAGACAGAGGAGGTGGTTAGATGTGGTGAAAGACTATGACTGTGAGATCCTGTATCATCCGGGTAGGGGTAATGTGGTAGCCGACGCCCTGAGCCATAGAGCCGAGAGCGCTCCGATCCAAGATGTGTGTATGAGGATGATGGAGATGACTCCAGTCTTAGTTGCGATTCGAGAGGCCCAGGTGGAGGCCATGAGACCGGAGAACTGCAAGAGGGTGCGGCTGATTGGACAGATGTCTGAGTTTGTGACGGACAATCGTGGGCTTATGACTTTCCGAAGGCGGATTTGGGTGCCCTATACGGGCGGAGCTCGGCGTAAACTGATGGAGGAGGCGCATAGGTCAAGATTCTCGATCCATCCCGGGGCCACCAAGATGTATTTGGACCTGAAGAGAGATTACTGTTGGCCCTATATGAAGAGGGATGTTTCCTGGGTAGTCGAGAGGTGCTTGACCTTCCGTCGGGTCAAGGCAAAGAACCAGTGACCACATGATCCATTACAACCTTTGGAGATTCCCCAATGGAAGTGGGAGCAGATATCTATGGACTTTATCACCAAGTTACCGAGGACTGCACGTGGAGTTGATGCGACTTGGGTGATTGTGGACCGGCTGACGAAGAGCGCTCACTTCCTCGCTATCAGTGAGAGTTCTTCTGCAGAGAAACTGGTCGAGATTTACGTGAGAGAGGTGGTAGCTCGGCATGGAGTCCCGACCTCAATAGTTTCATATCGAGACGTGCGCTTTTCTTCCAGGTTCTGGAAGAAATTCCATGAGGAGTTGGGTACATGGTTACATTTCAGTAGCGCGTACCATCCGCAAACAAACAGGCAGAGCGAGCGGGCGATTCAGACGCTTGAGGACATGTTGTGTGCATGTGTTATGGACTTCAGAGGAAGTTGGGACACTTACTTACCCCTGGCTGAGTTTTCTTACAACAACAACCATCATTCGAGTATTGGTATGCCTCCCTTTGAGCTTCTGTAAGGGAGAAGGTGTCGGACTCCCATTTGTTGGGGAGAGGTAGGGCAAAGAATGATGGGTGGCACTGAGATAGTGCTGAAGACAATTGAGCAGATTCAGCAGGTCAGACAGAGGTTACTGACAGCCCAGAGTCGCTAGAAGAGTTACGCTGATTGGCGACGATCCGATTCAGGAAACGGGGCAAGCTGGGGCCCCGATACATTGGTCCTTTCAGAGTGACCGCCATAGTGGGTAAGGTAGCATACCGGTTGGAGCTACCTATAGAGTTGAGTCAGATTCATAACATCTTCCACGTGTCTCAGCTGAGGAAGTGTGTAGCTAGCGAGACATCAGTGGTGCCATTAGAGGCCATTCAGGTGGATGCGAGCTTGAATTATATTGAGAGGTTGATTGCGATCATGGATTGAAAGGTGAAGGTTCTGTTGTATTAATGTCTAAGTCCATAACTATAGTTGGTATGTACTTGACCCGACCCGGCATGGTCCATTTGGGTTGCACTTCACCGGCATAATTTATATGGATAGTCTTTTGAGAATAGTATATTTATGATTTATATTAATATATTATAAGTTCTAATATATTAATATGGAATCATATTATTTAAGTAGTATTGATCAAGAATTAATTTAGAATTAATTAAGTGATCAAAAAGAACTAATTAAATATGGACTCTTATATATATGGAATGGGCCAAGTTCATTTAGGTTGGGCTAAGCTTTCATGGATGGTCCATGGAGCTTTTAACCCATGGATCCTATGTAAATGAAAGGTCATGGGTATTAGGGTTTACATGGATGTAACCCTAATCCTCCATAATATATAAAGGGGTCATTGGCTCACAAAATTGGAACAAGTGTGTGAAAATAAGAGTTGGCCGATTTTAGTGTGCATACATATTCTCTCAAGTTCTTCCAAGGTGTTTTGGTGATTTGTGATTCCATTTGAGGCTTCCACACTATTGGGGCTAAGCGCTTAAAGCTTGAAGACATCAAGCTACATCAAAAGGTATGTCATCTAACTAGAACTTTGTAGTATAGGTGCTTCATAATATGCTAGTTAGGATGAAACCTTGGAATAGTTAATATTTGCATGTATAATAGAGAAAACATAGATCCAAGGTTTATAGGGTTGCATGTACACCATAGGAGTGTTAGAATGCTCAAAACCCAACAGTGGTATCAGAGTCATGGGTTGATGCAAATGTTTTATTTTCAAGTTGAAAAAAAAAGAAAAAAAAAACATGACGTTTGTCAAATTTTAAGATAATTACTTGTTTTGTGAAAAACGAATTATTTGTAAAATTTGAATCATTTGTTATATGAGTTGAATTAGGTCAAATTTAGTAAAAGATAAAATGATATGATTATTTTATTAGTTTTAAAAGTTTGATCTAAATGTTTTAAGGAGTTACATATTTTGTCATAAAATTTTGCAGCTCAAAAGTTTTATTTAAAAGTTGTGATCTTAAGGGTTTTTGAAACTTCCATAAGTTATGGATATGAAAGTTTTTTTTAAAAAAAAAATTGATTCAAAGTTTTTATGGAGTTACAAAATTTGGTGTTAATGTTTTAAAGAATTCCATAACTTGTTCTTAAGTTATGGAACATGGAAAGTTTCATCATAAAACACCATTAATTCATAAGTTATGGAATCCAAAGGTTTTCAAGAATTACAAAACTTGCCCTCAAGTTTTGGAATTTGAGAAAAAAATTTATGAAAAAAAGAATTGAATTCTAAAACTCTTGGGTTCATAACTTAAACAATTAATTAAATGGTTTTAATTTTGAGTTTTAATAATTGGAATTATGATGTTTTGTTGAATAGTTCAAATTAACTCTTATGGACTTTATTAATAGTTAATTAAAGCGTTTAATTAAAAGAGTATTATTATTCCATAAATATATGGTTTGAGTTTAATTAAATTAAAAGTCTAGTTTAATTAATAGATTAAACCACCAAGTATTTAAATGTCTAAAATACACCCTTATACTATTATAATATTAAAAGTTTAATATATTATATGTATAAGAGCAAGTCGTCTTACCATTAGTTGGCCTCATTCACGAAGCCGGTCTATAAGGGGGTATAAGGTTGTTGCCTATAAAATGGCAGCTTAATGGGTGTCCACTCTCACCCACCGCTTCCTTGACTGGTGGAGGGTCGTTAGCCGAACAGGTAGGACAAGGACTATAATTCTCCCTTCATTAAAAGTATTAATGATAAATACTAAAAGTAACTAAACCTTTTATTAATTCCCAATCTTAGTTACTTAGGAAAATGTGAATAAGGTGCTAATCCATGAAATTACACTTTGCACTTTGTTTAAGCCGTTAGTGGAGCGTGTGTGGTTAACCGGCATACTAACCTGGACTTAACAAGGTAGGCAAAGGGTAACTTAATGTTTATCATAGTATCGATGGAGCGTGTGTGGTTAACCGGCACATCGATTGAGGGGTAAACACTTAAGGGTACCAAGTAATCAGTCTTACCATTAGTAGTCCTCATTCACGAAGCCGGTCTATAAGGGGGGTATAAGGTTACTGCCTATAAAATGGCAGTTTAATGGGTGTCCACTCTCACCCACCGCTTCCTTGACTGGTGGAGGGTCGTTAGCCGAACGGGTAGGACAAAGACTATAATTCTCCCTTCATTAAAAGTATTAATGATAAATACTAAGTAACTAAACATTTATAAATTCCCAATCTTAGTTACTTAGGAAAATGTGAATAAGGTGCTAATCCATGAAATTACACTTTGCACTTTGTTTAAACCGTTAGTGCAGCGTGTGTGGTTAACCGGCACACTAACCTGGATTTAACAAAGTAGGTAAAGGGTAACTTAATATTTATCATAGTATCGGTGGAGCTCGTGTGGTTAACCGGCACATCGATTGAGGGGTAAATATTAAGGGTACCAAGTATATTTGCATGGTTACTTCACACCTTGTTTTGTGATCCTCGGCATCCCAGTCACAAAACCTGAAGGGCACATTCGAGATTGAAACATGCCATTGAAAAGTTCAATGAATCTCAAAAGATCTACGAGTTTCAAATCCAATTAAAACTTAATTATATTTCGTTTTTCATGGTGGAAATTAGTAAATCGTCATCTACCTACCTTCAACTATTTTATAACTCGGATTACGGCATCCCTCTTCCAGTTATAAATAGGTTGTTGGATCCTAGCCTTAATATTTCATGTTGGGTGTTATATTAAGGACTTTAAATCAACTATCTTGAATATCTCCCAAAAGATGTCTAGCTCAGACATCTATGATCTTCCCAAATCTCTTGGAACTTTACTTCCTCCACCTCCTCCAATTATTGTCCCTAACCCACAAGTTCAAAGGTCACTCAATCCCTATTGGCAAGCAAAGTCTATGTGTGATCGCATCTTGGAGATGAAGTCACATATTGACAAGCCGGGAGAGTTGGGTGTCAAAGTCTTAAGAAGGTTGGATGTTCAATCACTTTCTAAGTCACTTAGTGAGTTCCTTTGGGACTACTATGAAACAGACTATGACATGACCCTTAATGATCTTATATATTTGCTTGGTCAACAATAATTTGAGGACTAGTAAAGCAAATTGATTAGGAGATCAACTTCCCAATGGACATTGACAATGGTAACATTGGATATCTAAAAAAGCCTTCTCATCCCAAAGAAAGGGTTTTACCATAGTCAACTAGGTTGACCAAATGGTAAAGAGAAAGGCTAAGTCTGAGATAGTCCCATGTACCATTCCTAGTGAGTCCATATGTTTCTCTTGCCAAAGGAAGGGGCATTGATTGCGAAGCTGCCTATTTACCTAAAAGATCATAAGGTTGATCAAGTCAAGAAGTTTGACTCTGCTTCAGGTAAAGTTCACTATCTAACTCTGTTAAGTTTATATTCTGAGATTCTTATTACATGATATGACTTGGTCACATGTTGATGTTTTAAGAATCAAAGAAAAAGTGAAGAAACTTAAAGGAAGCATATGTTGATTCTGATCGCGAAGATGGTTTTCGATCGCATGGTTCGGTGATCAGAATTTTGAGCTGTTGCTTAGGAGTTATGATATATTGCTTAGGAATAGATAACAACAAGTTTTTCATATGCATTTGCATTGTAAGGATAAGTTTTTCCGGAAGTTTTAAAATAAAATAAAAAAACAGTTTTGATTTATTTATTTTAAGTATCCTTACAATGGCATTTGTGAAAAATTGTTGTTTACATGTTTCCATTGATAGCAATATTGGAAAATGGATTTGATTCTTTCAATTGTGGTAGTGTCTAAATTTACCAAATCAGGAAAGTTCCTCATCGCTCAAGTTTCAATTGTACCGAAACTTGGAATCATGCAAGTTGAATAGTATGATGAATGAGAACTTTCAAGCATTGGAAAATCAAGACTAATTACTTGTTCACATGGATGTGTGAGTCAAGTGAAGGACTAAAGGGATCGAGTACACATTCTTGTGCACTGGTCATGTCCACCACAAAGCTCGTTAAGACTATTTGATTTACTAAAGTTTAGTAAATATGGTTATACTTACAAGTTTAAGTATAATTCTGAAACATTGGAAAAGTCTCAATGTATGGCAGAACGAATGGGAAGAATCAAATTAGGTAGAAAGATAAACGTTTCTCAAATCTGAAAAGATGGGAGAGTACTTTAGTATCATGTTTGTGATCATCTTAATGATTTAGAAATCATATCACAATTAGTCCTCTAAAGGTCATCTTAGTGCATTCTTATGACTAAGAAGAGGAGTCATGAATTGTTGAAATGGTTAGATTAGGAAGATGAGTCATACTTCGTTCCAAAACAATTATTAGAGTCATACTCCAAGATTGTAACTTGAGTGACATATCTTAAAGAAAGGTTTAAAACACTTGTCAAATGTAAGAGTAAAAGTGTCCTACTCTTGTACATTTGAAATTGGTAAGTTGTGATGTTGTGGATAAAACAGAGACCAACTAAGGCCAATTGTGTGAAGTGTTTGTCTTGATAAAGAATCCGCACTATCTCTTGAATATTTGGCAAGATAGTCTTATATTTCAAGAGGATAGTGGGAGTCTTAAAGATCCTAAAAAGAATTTCAAGAACTAATCAAGAATAAAACCTGAGGTTCTTCACTAGCACACGACTTGAGGTTTATAACCTATCATGGTGACATATTCTGTGCCCATTCCAGTTAAAGTTGGCTTTGCATAGGAGTTCTGAAAGTTCTCAATTGGTTGCATAACAACTTGGAAGCAATGGCAGGCCCTGTACTGCCAGGTGGCAAGAAGTTAAGGTTGCATAAGTTCAGTCCATATGAGTTTGGATTTGTCATTATCCTTGTCTTATAACTATGGTTTTGACAATTCACATGGATAAGAACACATACACCATAAAATCTAAGGGTCATAAGGTTTCTCTCCGATTCATGAAAATGATGGTGAGGAAACACTTCCACCAAGTAGATTTGAAGCAGATGGCAAAAGGTCTAAACAATTGAGACTATGATTACGGCATTCCTTTTCATAGTTCTGAAATTGTTTAGACACACATGCATGCTATCTAAGGAAAGGTGTATGATTTTGATAAAGTTTTATCAAAGCATCTCGTATCAGAAATCTGAACTTTGGTAAGAAAGTCAATAAAGTATTGATTTGTTGAAGTCCAGCTGATTTCTGATCTACATGTCAAAGCTAGTGGGAGCATAAGCGTTATGCTAATAATCATCATGTTAGTGGGAGCATGATAATTATTGTTAGTGTTGCAAGTTAGCAATGTTAATTATAGAAAACAAAAGTTTCAATTCGTGAGGCTGCAGGGATTGAAAAAGTTGTTTTGCTATAATTAAGGGAGAGGATATACTTCATTTCAGTTCTAAAGGCTTAGATTGAGACCTTACTCATATTTAGTCAAGAATATATATATGAATTTCATGTTGGATTGGTTCAACTTAAGGAAATTCTATATATTGTGTTCTCAAAATTCGATTATGATTACGGCATCCCTCTTCATAGTCAAATTTTGAAAACATGGCACATAAAAATATTGTAGCAAAAGACTGGTCTAGAATCATGTCTTTATGTGAGACATCATGAATCGTGTACCATTTGCTTTGGGTACAGGATCGATTGCATGTGCTATAATATTTGTCATTTCTAAATTTTTCCAAATGCCCAGAGGCATTAAGAAGGGAAAAGGTCTAGAATTGGATATGACTAAAATGATTAAGCAATTGTCGAGGACAATCTGAGGTTTACCAAAGATTGGTTGCTCAGGGACAGTTGGAAGTATAGTGCTAATTTTGGAAGGACCATATTGACATATTCTGAAAAGAGGCATCTCTTATTCAGAAGTGATAGTCAAAATGAGAATATGGAGTTGTCTCCATAGGTGGAAGTTATCTGTGTAAGATTAGAAAACTTAATGCAAGAAGCATGTCCAAAGCAATGTACTTTGAATATGAGACTTAGTTTCCATGGAGTTGATCTCCATTGGAATACCTTATAATGACTGTTGACAAGTCTTTGTGACTTTGTACATATTCATTACAGGAGGGTCAGTGCATATAAGTTTAAAATCTAAACAGATTTCGATAAATGATAGGAATTTGAAATTCTCACATTTTTCGATAAGGAGTTGGGAGTGTGAAATTAGAATCATTGAAATTATGTTCAATTGGTTTATTTCACAAAGTAAGGATCATAGACAAACATAGAGTGCACACTTGGTGTATGGAAAAGCTATTGTTTAAGAAAAACATAGTGTACATTCTTGGAGCATGGGACAACTAGTGTTTTTAATTCAAGTATAAAGTTGATAAAACCGAAACAATGAATAATGAGTAATCAGTATGGTGATAAATAAAAGTGTTTATTTATATTCATAGGGTTTGATACCATATTTGATTCATTTATTCTTGTGTTTCACTTTGCATGTTTTGACTTCCAGAATAACTAAGTCGCTCTTCCTGAATGATTAAGTTATTCAAACCATCCACAGTCGGTCATATGTTGGAAGTAGATATGAATCAAGACTGTCCTGGGTTGGTTTGTAGAGGTCCAAGTTGGTGGACAAAGTGGTGATACAACACTCATGAGTTCTCATAAGTTCTGAGTATTGGATTCAACCCATGCTCATTTGAATCACTTCATGGATTTTATCACGAGTGATCATGAGACGATAATATCTTATATTCTTAAAACCTAGAGATATGAGTTGTTACTATGAGTTGGTTACACATTGATTGCACGAAAACGCATTGGTAACTCGATGTTATAAAACGTGCCTTTGTGTATGATTCAACAAGTAGTAGAACAAGCCATATGTGTCGAAGTTTATCCATTCCTTTTACCTTCGGGATAAAAGCGATATCTCTGGGCCCCTAGATGATTTAGCGATGACACATGTGAGAGCTTGGCCAAGCCAGGACTGATTTGATTTGTTCAATCAGTCAGTCATCATAAATCGAAAATCGGAATACAACAAATGGACAGAGAGAATGATTATAATCCATGTCTCAGTCCATATGATATCTAGAATGGAGGAATATATGATCCCTTATCTAATGGACAAGTCATTGACAAGGTCAGAGTTCGACAGCGGCTTTAAGAGCTACGATTGCCAGTTAGGTTTTGAAGTCATAGTCAATAATAGTTTTAGACTTATCCAAGTGGGAGACTGTTGGATTAATGTCTAAGTCCATAACTATATTTGGTATGTACTTGACCCGACCCGACATGGTCCATTTGGGTTGCACTTCATCGGCACAATTTATATGGATAGTCTTTTGAGAATAGTATATTTATGATTTATATTAATATATTATAAGTTCTAATATATTAATATGGAATCATATTATTTAAGTAGTATTGATCAAGAATTAATTTAGAATTAATTAAGTGATCAAAAAGAACTAATTAAATATGGACTCTTATATATATGGAATGGGTCAAGTTCATTTAGGTTGGACTAAGCTTTCATGGATGGTCCATGGAGCTTTTAACCCATGGATCCTATGTAAATGAAAGGTCATTGGTATTAGGGTTTACATGGATGTAACCCTAATCCTCCATAATATATATAAAAGGGTCCTTGGCTCACAAAATTGGAACAAGTGTGTGAAAATAAGAGTGGGCCGATTTTAGTGTGCATACATATTCTCTCAAGTTCTTCCATGGTGTTTTGGTGATTTGTGATTCCATTTGAGGCTTCCACACTATTGGGGCTAAGCTCTTAAAGCTTGAAGACATCAAGCTACATCAAAAGGTATGTCATCTAACTAGAACTTTGTAGTATAGGTGCTTCATAATATGCTAGTTAGGATGAAACCTTGGAATAGTTAATATTTGCATGTATAATAGAGAAAACATAGATCCAAGGTTTATAGGGTTGCATGTACACCATAGGAGTGTTAGAATGCTCAAAACCCAATAGGTTCTGAGGAACAAAGAGGTGCCCCTGGTTCAGGTCCAGTGGCAACATCGGAGAGGGTCCGAGTTAACTTGGGAGCCGGAATCCGAGATGCGAGAGTAGTACCCAGAGTATGACTTCGAGGGCGAAGTCTGATCCTAGTGAGGTAGAATTGTAACATCCGGACTTCCATGTATATTATCTATTTTTTTAGGACTATTGGGAAACTCGATGAGTTGGTGCTACAACTCGTCAAGTAGAGTCGTGATGTGCCACGTGGGATTAATGATCTACTCGACGAGTCAGAGAGTCGACTCGCCGAGTAGACGCTGTGAAGAGAAACCCTAAATCCTCGGGTTTGGGGCCTATATAAGGACACTTATAGCCTCATTTGCGGCTCATCAGCTGCTTAATCCTACTGTGTGAAACCCTAAACGAGTGTAGTGAGCTAAGAGAGTCTCCAAGCTAACCTTGAAGGATTTTAGTTCATCTTTGAGGAGGAAGAGGAGCTTGTTCAGCAAGGAAACAAGAAGAAGCTGTTGGGGTTCAAGCCATTTTGTCCAGATCTTCAAGAGGAAGGTAAAACGCTTGAACCTTTCCTCTTTATTTGGTTAGATCTCATGAGTTTGAGAGATTAGGGTTTCCATCACATTTTATTTGGGACTTTGAGCATAATAAGTTATCAAGAGGTTTAAACCTCAGATCTGGAGCTTGTGAGGTCCCTAGAGCCCAAAGGTCCCAAGTTTATTCATTCATATGAGGAGTAACGTGTTTAACACCTTGTGAGAACATGTATTGGTAGATTCGAGCAAAACCACCATGCATGAGCGTAAAGATCGAAGCTTTACGTGACAATCAAGCCTTAGGATGGTAGATCTAGTGTTTGGAGTAATAGATCTGCATTAAATAAGAAATCAGATCGAAGAGACTCGCTGAGTCCATGTCCCGACTCGACGAGTCGGTAAGGGTTTGTCCCGATGAGCTTCATCATGCGAAAGCTTGACGAGTTGGGGGTCAAATCGATGAGCTGAGTTGGACCTTTCATGAAACTTCTAAGGAAAATAGGTGGACTCGACGAGTCGCATAGATACACTCGGCGATTCGGGTCAAACTTGGACTGTTGACTCGAGTTGACTTATGTTGACTTTAGGGTTTAGTCAATATGAGTAATGGAAACCATTGGGGGGGGGGGGTTAAATGGTATTTTACCCATTCCAAGAGAGAGAGAGAGAGAGAGAGAGAGAGAGAAACCTTTGGTATATTTGAGTATAAGTAGAGTATTAATTAGAAATGATTATCCTATGTGTTAGGCAGAAGCTAGTTCGAGATTTCCGAGTACGAGACTTTTACTTGCTAGCTTACGAGGTAAGTCTTCTCATTATATTTACCATGAGTGGTACCTTTGTGTGATTGAGATGTTTATTGTGCTTAACTGTGTATCTTAATATCTTGCATCATGTCTTGTGAATTATGACGAGCATTGTTATTATGAGCTTATCTAGTTGGGACCAGAGGGTCCCACTGAGATACATTGACCAGAGGGTCTTATTGAGCTATAGCCTAGAGTGGCTAATGAGCTGTGTGTGGTATTTTGGGGAACTCACTAAGCTTCGTGCTTACCGTGTTATGTGTTATGTGTTTTAGGTACTTCTTAGGATCACGGGAAGGCGCCGGCTTGATTGTACACACACCTGCGTCGGAGATATGTTTTTGGAGGATCCTGGATTTGTGTTATAAAGATTTTTTTAGACAAATGTTTTAATAACTTGATGTTTGTGGAATTTGTGATTTTGAAATAATATATTTGGTTTTAAATGAAAAAAATTTGGTTGAAAATTTATAGTGTTACATAAATTCATTTCAAACTTGACAAATTCCAATATAAAATTTCATAATAAAGATAATCGTTTTAAGTGATTTATTCAAAACTACCTAAACAATAAGATTAATATTAAAATATAAATAAATATCTCTTTAAAGTTTAAACTAATACTTTTGTATTTTAGTCCAATAAATATTTTTGGAAAATGACAATTGTTACGAAATTGTCATTTTTTTTATCAATGTTAATTGAAAAATGACTATTGTTACACAAAATAACAATATTATTTTTTTAACCCAAAATAGATCCATACGTTTTTATTTAACCAAAACGACATTAGTTCTATCCAAATTAACTACAGAGTATGAAATTGTTTATTTTAGCATCTTACTTATGTTTTCTATTTTTATCGTCTAATTGTAAGAAATTATGTACAACCCTTTTGTTGATGGTAGTTTCATTGGACATTGATTAGTCACTTAACCTCAGTCCACCACTTAGACTTAGACCTATTAACGGTCTCCACCTAAGCGTCGTTTATCCGTTATTGTGACAAAACAACAAATTAAATCATAATTATACTGAAAAAACGAAGTTTTAATCGAATTTGTAATCAACAGTGTACATTTTTATAAAAAAGAACAATGTACATTTATTTTTAATCAACAACATTTTCTTGTTTAAACAAAAAACATCAACATGCTTCATTTTTAAATTCAAAACAACAAATAAAAATGGACATTTCCGAATGACAAATAAATAGCGAAAAGAAATGATTCGTCAAAAAGTAACTTGTGTTACATGAAATATAACATGTTTCCGAATGAAAATAATTTCCAAAACTAATTATTCGCATGTCCAACTTCATCGAGAAGGATATCACGTGCCAATAAAAAAATATTTGTGAAGTCTAACGAACAATTCATCGGCAATGAAGTTTAAACATCAAATGTGTTCTATAAAAAATGTTGCATGATTAACAATACACGATCAATCATGTGTTCGTACACATTTGTAAACAAGCTAAACACTTCATTTTTTATTCTTACTGATTTCGTATTTGTTAGCATAACTCTTATTAATAATTGTTTAGATGTAGTAACTATTTGTGCAAAGAAACTAATCGCCTCTACAACTAATTTCTGAAAAAACTTATTTGCACCCATCGCTTAGAGCGGGTAAACGGCTAGTATATATATATATATATATATATATATATATATATATATATATATATATATATATATATATATATATCAAGTCGTCGTCTACCTCCCACGTCTAAAACTTTAACACCATCAATCTTCCTTGGTTAGTTAGTGTATGGGTATGAAAATCAAAAGAAATTTGGCCTCAAACCATAAATATGTTCCTCTCATCCCTCTTGCATCTGATTCAACTTCAGCGTCTCTCCACTCCGTCACCATCACCTTCGTTCATCCAGTCGGAGATGTTCATAACGACATTTGATTCAAATTCCGTGTGCATGTGATTCAAATCCACCGGTGAACTGTGCTTCTTCATCAACATTCTTCTTCTTCATCCGCTACTCCCTCAAACACAAATCTAGGATGT
Organism: Lactuca virosa; assembly: GCF_052849685.1. Taxonomy (NCBI): domain Eukaryota; kingdom Viridiplantae; phylum Streptophyta; class Magnoliopsida; order Asterales; family Asteraceae; genus Lactuca; species Lactuca virosa. The sequence continues at coordinate 365,333,050 of NC_136433.1, read as the reverse complement.
TCATGACGGCTTGGGTTTCATGTAGACTGTTCTCATCTGATGGTGACGCTATGGTTTGGACAGGCAGCACATCTAAGGTTTCCAACGGTGGTGATGAAGAGTTTTCTTGTTGGTGGTGATGCATCATGTACGTGCTTTAATAGGCGGCGACACTAGGGTTTGCTTTAACAAGGGGCTTCGGCTCCATAATGTGTGACTCGATGGAGACTCGTCTAAAGGGGAGATCGGAGACGTGATAACCGGGGTGGTGTGGTGGTCCATAACGGATGCGTGGTCGTCGGTTTTCGGAGCTCCAAGAAATTGGAGCTCTCTTTATTCCTTCGCCGTCAAAAGAAAAACCAAACCCCACTGCCTTGTTCATTCACCTAATTTGCCCATTATCAGCAACAGCTCACCATCATTTAACTTGCAAAACCAACTTGAAGAATGCGTTTAATCTTTTTTGATTAATTTTTTTTTTCTGTGTTTAATTTTTTTTTCTGGGCTTTATGAAGTGTTCTTGAAAACCAAGAAGAACAAACGAAGAGGGAAGGAGAAATAATGGGGATATATATATATATATATATATATATATATATATATATATATATATATATATATATATATATATATATATTGTAACGCCCGTAGATCCGGACTAGTCAATTTAGAGACAATGAGCATCAAAAAATGAGTTTTTGATGGAAGATTATTTAGAAGGAATAATCTTAACCAAGTGGTAGTATATGCTACAAGGGTTCCGTACATATAAAGAACGCCAAAATCCGAGTTATAACGAAGAAGTTATAGCTCGTCGAAGTTTTACGGCAAAACCGGCACGACACCGGGAGACGTAAATAGTGAAATTACGATAAAGGACTTTTTAGCCATGGTGATCTACACAAAAGTTGTAGTATACGTTAAACCGAGAACATACAAAAAAAAGAACGCCCAAATGTGACTTCGTATGAGGAAGTTATAAATTTTCTAAGATTTGGCATAGCAGTGCACGGCCCGAAATTCGAATTTTAGATCGATCGATTTTTGGCAAACACAACCTAAATGATAATTGAAGATCTCATTAATAGTAGAGCAACTGTAAAAAGACAGACGAAAACGGACGTCGGATGAAGAAGTTATGAATTTTTAACGGACTTTTCCTATCCCGGTTTGTTAAAAATATAACTTTAAAAATAAAGTCAAAATTAGCCGACAGAGTCTAAATGAAAATTGTAGAGTACGTCTCCACCTACGCGTGGATATAAATAGCGTCAAAAATGGAGTTCGTATGAACGAGTTACAAATTATAATAGCATATTTACGTATTAAAATAAAGTATAAATCATATATAGGTACACATATATACATATGTATATATCATTAGAAAGGTATCGACGATGCGGTCATTATTAGACTAGTGTTGAATACTTTCGACATTAGTTTAGTACAAATATCGTTAAATCTATTTAAAATAGTATTATGAAGGGGTGTTTAGTCGTTTATATAACTATAAGGTCATTAAATAATTATGGAGGGTAGTTTGTGTAAATTCAATTACTATAAAAAAGAGCCTTGGGCTCTCATATTTCTTGCACCATTCTCTTGATTCAAGATTCTTTCTCTTCTTATCCCCCGAGCATTTCGGTCCTTCGTGATTCAACTTCTCTTTCTGTAGTTTTAGTAGAGTAAGGTGAGCGCTGAAGCGCTGCACGAATCTTTCCTAGAAAGATTCAGCGACGAAGTTCTGCCCCTGCAGAGCCCGACTCCTAGCTAAAACCCCCTTGTAAGTAAGTTTTGCTTACCCTTTCTTAATATACCTTATATTTAAAATTAGTATTGTTATTATGAACTTATAATAAATATTTGGGCTATTATTATGACTTATATATGTGTCGTTATAATATATTTTTAACTACTCGCGGTACGGGAAATCTGGTTTAAAGTGACGCATAGGGTTGTTGGATTTCAGAAGTGTTATATGCCAAAATGGTCCTGTCCTCTGGTGTTTTATGTCTGGCCCCTGTCTGTACATAGTTGTTGGAAAATATTGTTCAAGCGCTTAAATAATAATAATAATAATAATAATAATAATAATAATAATAATAATAATTAGTCACGGTAAATATTAGGCTAAAGTTTAGTGGTAATAATACTAGGTTTCTTCGAAGGAAATTATTTTTAAGAAGCGAAGCGCTGTCTGAGTTCGGAATCACCACCTTAACAAGTGAGTGCATAGTTACTTTCATCTTACACATAGATATGAAGTATTTTAGATAAATTACGTGCTATGTGTGCATATTATCTGTATACTTGTTATCTATGCTGGATGAACGATTTTATACATGTTTTAAATAATTTAAACTGTATATGTATTTTATACCTACGAATATGTTGGGTAAAACATGGGTAGATGAATGATGAGAGATGAAAGATGATATGAGTGAACATTGGCAGCTATAGACTTAGTGCCTAACAAATAACATCGGCAACTATGGACTTAGTTTGACAACCCGAAATTTTTTTGCTTTAAGAGGTCAGTCAGTCATCTCAACTGAGTGTCAAACTCATTGGTAATGAGTTCTAGCCTGGTTAAAGGTCATTCTAAGGAGTTTTAAGCCTAGTACACTTAAGGAATGAGAGTTAGAATGAACCTGCTAGAGACACTGTACAACAAAACCAGCCTTAACCTCATCGAAAAGAGTTCACGGCCACAACACTTGAGTTTACGACCGTAAACTCAAGGTGGGCCGTAAACTCCTCCATATAAGCTCATATCCTTCAACTTTTCTTCATTCTTTCACTTTCACCTCAAGAACACTTGAGTTCTCTCTCAAGTATCATCCCGAGTTTCATCTTTGATCTTCAAAAATCGTAAGTGTTCTTTCTCTAGTTTGTTGTTAATCCTTCTTAACTAGCTTCATCCTCATGATTCATCCATGGAAATCATGTTTTCTTAGATCTTCAAGAAACACCAAGAACACCAAGAAAACACACTAGTGTTCTTGGCCAAAATCAACCATTTCAAGCCTCCATATCGTAAGTATTCCTTCATTATACTTCGTATCTACTAGGAAGCCTTGAATCACACCCTTGAAACATACATTTTCCCAAGAACATCTTGAGTTTACAGCCCAAGATCTCCCTTGGCCGTAAACTCAATGTTATAACATGTATGGACCATAAACCCTACTAGGTGTAAAGCTTGTGGCCTAGCACCGTTCATTGATGAGTATAGGACCTTAAACCTCACTCACTTCATAATGTCCATGAGTTTACGGCTGTAAGCTCCTTCATTGGCCGTAAACTCATCACAAGCCTTCCTTATGATGGTCTTTATCATCCTTGTGTAGAGCAAAAGTCCCTAAAGTTTCCCTAGCATTCAAACCCACACTTATGCATGTTTGACCATGAGTTTATGGCCGTTAACTCCCTTGTGCCATAAACCCATGGTAGTAAACTCATGTTAGTGTCATTTCACTTTCCTTTGATGAATCACATGTGATTCCAACACTTGGACAAAGTGTTTCCTAGTCCCGGAAGGCGTTTCCTTTCATATAGTTGCTTATAAACACTATATTCATGCCAATATATGTCATTTAGGACTTATTGTGTCTCGGGACTTCATTCGTGGAACTTCTCATCCTTACACGCGTATTCGTTGAATCACCCACATCAGGTGAGTTCATACCCCGTAATGAATCTTTTAATTGTTTTAAATACTTTTAAGGGGGGGGGGGGAATACAAGTTGAACACAATGATAATTGTGTAATTGTGGAACAACGCAAATTTTCAAAACAATTTTTTCATTTTTAAATCATACTTTCATTCACATGATAATCACATAACATAATGTGTCACTGTGTCATAAAAAAAAACATGTCCCAGAATCTCAATAACATAAACTCCATAAGTGTGTACGGATCATGCCGGCGCCTTCCCACGGTCCTCGCTAGTACCTGAAACACATATCATAACAACTGTAAGCATAAATGCTTAGTGAGTTCCCCAAAATACCACATGCCACACATACGCCTTTCCAGGCCACAACTCTGTAGGATCTTCCGATCCATGTGTCTCAGGGGACTCCCGTCCCAAATCCCGGTAGACCTTTCGGTCCTACCCGTATCGACCTTCCGGTCCTACTCGTATCGACCTTCCGGTCCGTAACCTCTTGACCTTCCGGTCCATATCATACATAATCATACATAACACATACATATCACATAACCGCATATAGTACATACATCATAGCATACAAGACCTTCCGATCACACATAAGTACCCTTCCAGATACAGTATAGTGAGAAGACTCACCTCGTATGATGTCTAGTAACTCACGTGCTCGATATCCCTGAATCTTGAAACAACGACCTAGCCCCGCCTAATCACATAAAGTAATTATTTCAAATCATTAACGACTCTGAAGGCTAGACTAATCCCTTCCTATGTCCTCTCAGAAGGTTAAAAGACCATTTTACCCCTCAATGGTCCCAAAAGTCCAATTGTTGACCAAACCCTAAAAGTCAACAAAAGTGAACTCTCCAGGTTACGCTGTGCGTACCAAGCGTGTACGATGGGCGTACCCGGCGACCTCACAGAAACGGGGAACGCGACCCCCTACACCGCTCGTACTGGGATTACGCCCAACGTAACTCCCAGTTTCAGACTCCTTAGCTCTTGAGGTCTTAAACAGTTAAGACCCACGTCCAACTTTTAGATCTGACCATTTCTAAGCCTCTTAATCCATAAAGTTGGTGACTTTAAGCCTTTGCATGGCTGGACAAGTCACTAACACCCATAACATTCCATTTCCCAACTCTAGAAAGCTCATAATTCAAGAATGACTCATATCAACGACCAAGATCGAAACTTTATGGATCTATAACACAAATATCACTGAAATGGGACAGATCTAGGTCCATGGAATCCTTTATGCTCATAAAGTCTCCACCTTTGGGACTTTAACCCTAGAAATGGTCTAATAAAGCACAAATCAAAAATAAAAAAGGAAAGCTTTGAGCTTTATACCTCCAAGTGAAGCTCCTCCCTCTGTAGAACTCAGATCCAAGCTTGTACTCTAACTTCTAGCCTCTACAAGAACCTCCTCTTCTTCTTTACTAACACACAAAGGCACTTTCTTGCTCAAGAACACACACACTAGCTTTAGAACGATAAAGTTGCTCTTATAGGGTTTCTCTCTGAGGGATGGTGGCTGGGGACAAGACCATCTCATTCCTTTTATAGCCCTCAAGCCACAATTAGGCTTTTGCACCTGGGCCAACTACGCCCAGCGTAACCCTGGGTACCCCAAGCGTACCTAGGCGAGTCCGCGTCCAAAATAAGCGCATGAGTACGCGTAGTGTACTCTTGAGTACACCCAGCGTACTCATTTGCTACGATTTCCACTCAAGGGCTAATCTTGACAACTTGACAAAAAGAGAAGGGTTAAATAGTTGTACCTGAATTTCGAGATGTTACAATTCTCCCCCACTAGAACCAGACTTCGCCCTCGAAGTCTCATGCTGAAAACAACTCCAGATGCTGCTCCCGCATCTCTGACTCTGTCTCCCAGGTCAGCTCAGACCCCCTCCGATGTTGCCACTGAACCTGAACCAGGGGCACCTCCTTGTTCCTCAGAACCTTGATCTTTCGATCCACAATCGCGATTGGCCTCTCAGCATAATTCAGGCTCGCATCCACCTGAATGTCCTCCAGCGGCACCACTGCCGACTCGTCGGCTATACACTTCCTCAACTGAGACACATGGAAGGTATCATGAATCTGTCTCAACTCCGTAGGTAGCTCCAACCGATATGCTACCTTGCCCACCCTCGCGGTCACCATGAACGGACCGATGTACCGGGGCCCCAGCTTGCCCCTCTTCCTGAATCGGATCACTCCTTTCCAAGGGGACACTTTCAGGAGTACGAAGTCCCCCACCTGGAACTCCAGCTCGGATCGTCGCCGATCTGCATAACTCTTCTGACGACTCTGAGCCGTCAGTAACCTCTGTCTAACCTGCTGTATCTGCTCTGTCGTCTGCAGCACTATCTCAGTGCTACCCATCACACGCTGTCCTACCTCTCCCCAGCAAATGGGAGTCCGACACCTCCTCCCATACAACAACTCGAAGGGAGGCATACCAATACTAGAATGGTGGATGTTGTTGTAGGAAAACTCAGCCAACGGCTAGTACGTGTCCCAACTTCCTCTGAAGTCCAACACACATGCTCGAAGCATGTCCTCGAGCGTCTGAATCGTCCGCTCACTCTGTCCGTCCGTCTGGGGGTGGTAGGCGGTGCTGAAATGCAACCTCGTACCCAACTCCTCGTGGAACTTCTTCCAGAACCTGCAAGTGAAACGTACATCTCGATCTGACACAATCGAGATCGGTACCCCATGACGCGATACCACCTCCTTCACATACAACTCTGCCAACCTCTCAGCAGAAGAGCTCTCACTGATAGCAAGAAAATACGCGCTCTTCATCAGCCGGTCGACGATCACCCAAATTGCATCGACACCCCTCGCGGTCCTTGGCAATTTGGTGATGAAATCCTTGGAAATCTGTTCCCACTTCCACTGGGGAACCTCAAGCGGCTGCAACTTGCCATGCAGACGCTGGTGCTCGGCCTTAACCTTGCGACAGGTCAAGCACCTCTCGACAAACCACGCGACATCCCTCTTCATACAGGGCCACCAATAATCTTTCTTCAGGTCCAAATACATCTTCGTGGCCCCGGGATGGATCGAGAACCTCGATCTATGCGCCTCCTCTATCAAAGTGGTACGTGCCCCGCCTGCATACGGCACCCAAATCCGACCTTAAAAGGTCATCAGCCCTCGACTATCGGTAACGAACTCAGGCATCTGCCCGATCACCCGCTCCCTCTTGCGGTCCTCCGATCTCACAGCCTCTGCCTGGGCCTCCCGAATGGTGTCCAACACCAGAGTCATCACTGTCAATCTCATACAAGTGCCTCGAATCGGGGCACCCTCTGCCCTACGACTCAACGCATCAGCTACAACATTAGCTTTGCCCGGGTGGTACAGGATTTCACAATCGTAATCCTTTACCACGTCCAACCATCTCCTCTGACGCATATTCAGATTGGGCTGATCCATCAAATACTTCAAGCTCTTGTGGTCCGTGTATATGGTACACCGAACCCCATACAAATAGTGACGCCAGATCTTGAGGGCGAACACCACTGCTCCCAACTCCAAATCGTGGGTGGGATATCTCGTCTCATGAGGCTTCAGCTGCCTCGATGCATACGCTATCACATGCCCCCTCTGCATAAGTACTGCACCCAACCCCGATATCGACGCGTCACAATACACCACAAAATCCTCCATCCCTTCCGGGAGGGCTAACACATGGGCTTCGCATAACTTCTGGCGAAGTGTCTCAAACGAGGTCTGCTGCTCCGGACCCCATGAAAAAGCAACACCCTTCCGGGTCAACCTGGTGAGAGGCACGGCGATCTTGGAGAAATCTCTGATAAATCTCCAATAGTAGCCGGCCAATCCCAGAAAACTCCTGATCTCGGTGGGTGATCTTGGCACCTCCCACCTCATAACCGCCTCGATCTTGGCCGGATCGACCAAAATCCCATCATGGTTGACGAGATGCCCCAAGAAGTGGACCTCCCGTAACCAGAACTCGCACTTGGAGAATTTGGCATAAAGCCTCTCCGTCCTCAATACCCCGAGTATCTCTCTCAGATGCTCCTCGTGCTGCTCTCTAGATCTCCAATACACCAGTATATCGTCGATGAACACGATCACCGAACGATCCAACATCAGTCTACACACCTTGTTCATGAGATCCATGAACGCTGCTGGTGCATTGGTGAGTCCGAAAAGCATCACCACGAACTCGCAATGCCCATAACGAGTCCTGAACGCCGTCTTCTGGACATCCTCATCACGCACTCTCATCTGATCATATCCAGACCTCAGATCAATCTTGGAGAACCAAGACGCTCCGTGCAACTGATCAAACAAATCGTCGATCCTCGGTAATGGATAACGGTTCTTGACCGTCAACTTGTTCAACTCCCGGTAATCAATACACATCCGGTGTGAACCATCCTTTTTCTTGACAAAAAGGATCGGTGCTCCCCAGGGGGAGCTGCTCGGTCTAATAAACCCCTTCCCCAGCAGCTCCTGAAGCTGCGAGGATAACTCCTGCATATCTGGCGGTGCAAGGCGATAAGGCGCCTTGGCGATAGGCGCTGCCCCCGGAACCAAATCAATGTGGAACTCTACCTGCCTCTCCGGAGGCACACCCGGCAACTCCTCGGGAAAAACATCCTGGAACTCGCGCACTATTGGAATGTCATCCACTGAACTTGGCCCCTCAGCGGCCCCTCGTGTGTCCATCACATAGGCTACAAACCCGCTGCAGCCATGCTGTAAACTCTGCCTCGCTCTGGCAGCCGAACAAAACACTGTCCCAAAACGAGTACCCTCGCCGTACACCGTAAGTACTCCCCCACTAGGGTCTCGTATCGTCACCAACTGTCGCTCGCAGTCTATAACAGCCCCAAATCGGCTCAACCAATCCATGCCCACTATGAAACACACGTCCCCCATCGCTATCGGGACCAGATCTATCGGGAACTCAACACTGAAGATCTCGAGTACACATCCTTGTATCACCTCCGTAGCATACACCGCTCGCTCGTCAGCTATGGAAACTCGCAGAGGTCGACTCAACGCCTCTCGTCTGCTACTGATGTGCCGACTAAACGCTATCGACACGAACGATCGACTCGCACCCGAGTCAAATAACACTAAGGCAGGTACAGAACTCACAAGAAAAGTACCTACGCATATCATCATATAAGCACAATATCTCAACTCAACATAAATAAATAAAGAATACATACCAGCCACAACATCGGGCGCTGCGCGGACCTCCTCCGCTGTCAACTGGAAAGCTCTCCCGCGAGCCTTCGGTGCCTCGGCCTTTACTGGCCGAACCTCGGTAACCCTAGCAGCAGGTGCAGATCCCTGTGCTGATCCCTGATGTAACTGTGGGCACTCAGCCTTGCGATGGCCAGTCTGGTTGCAATGAAAGCAAACCATAAATCCCTTGGGGCAATCCTTGGCGATATGCCCCTCCTTGCCACACTTGTAGCAAGCACCCGATCGACAGACCCCATCATGTCCCTTGCCGCACTTCCCACAAGTGCGGCCCTTCTGGCCTCCAGATCTCGTATCAGCGGGCATGGCCCGCTTGGCTGTCTGCTGAGACTGTGCCGGCCGCCGATCCATCCTCTGAGACTCGGCCTCCTCCCTGGCCTGACTCTCCAACTCAATCTCCCTCTTCCGGGCATTTGCCTGGAGCTCAGCAAATGACCGGTAAGTCGAGTTCGACACGAACTCCCGAATGTCCCTCCTCAAAACGCCCAAATATCGGCTCATGCGTGCCTGTTCAGTAGACACCTGCTCAGGCCAGAACATCGCCCCCTCATGAAACTTCCTGGTAACCACCGTAACAGAATCAGTACCCTGCTTGAGGGTCAAGAACTCCTGAACCAACCGTTCCCTCTCCACCGGGGGAACATACTCGTCTCTGAACATGGTGGTGAACCTCTCCCAGGTCACCGCTGAAATCTCTGCAAGAGTGAAGCTCGCCGTCACGAACTTCCACCAATCCTTCGCTCCCAAGCGGAGCTGGTTCAACGTGAACCGTACCCTCAGATGCTCCGGACATGAACACGTATAGAAGCATCCCTCGATATCAGAAATCCATCTCATCGTAGCGATCGGATCCTGCGTCACATCAAACTCTGGTGGTTTCGTGTTGCTGAACTCTCGAAGCAATAACGAGTCACCTCCCTGAGGTCTGGCAGCAGCGACAGCTGCAGTAGCTGCAGCAGCCGCAGCCTCAGTCACCGTTGCGTACCGCTCATCAAACGTCTCACTCAATGTGGTCTTGATAGACCCAAACATCTCTGGAATCTCGGCTCGAATCGCCGCTGCCACCTCATCGTGGATCATCTGACGAAGCTCCTCGTCACTCACACCGCTCGCCTCAGGTCTGTGGCATGTCCCAACCATGATGTCTCTGAAATACAACATAATAATATCAGAGACTCGCTCGAGCATACTCACACTCGATAACTCAACCCTACTTGTTCCTTAGTACCCAAAGGATTCTTACTTAGGGTGCGCACTGCTCCGGTGTCTTCAGTAGTACGGGCCCTATACTACCGTCCACACCGCATCAGCATTCACTCTAAGTCCTCCTCCATGGATCCCAGATCACAAGTACCCTACATCTCACTGGCATAGGCTACCCTTCGGTAGACCTCTTATAAGCTCCTCACTGCTATCTACTCACTCTCAAGCATCACATAGCAGCAAAAATCTTCTTAGGCTAAGGCATCCCAAAATCAGGCCACTCTAGTCCTAATATGAATACCTAGCCAACTCTAGCATGCATATCATATCATAACATATCTCATAACACATAATGTAAGGGTATTTTGGGAAATCACCATTCAGGCGCTGGCTGATCGTACACAATGCTTCCTTCTGCCTTTCTCAAAATCTTTTACTCTTTTAGAAAAATTATTTATTTTATGAAAAACTTTCTCAATTCCTCAGTTTGAGTTCAGATCTATCCGAAGATGCACCCGAATCCCTCAAACCAAGGCTCTGATACCAACTTGTAACAACGTAAATTTTCAAAACAATTTTTTCATTTTTAAATCATACTTTCATTCACATGATAATCACAAAACATAATGTGTCACTGTGTCATAACAAAAACATGTCCCAGAATCTCAATAACATAAACTCCATAAGTGTGTACGGATCATGTCGGCGCCTTCCCACGGTCCTCGCTAGTACCCGAAACACATATCATAACAACTGTAAGCATAAATGCTTAGTGAGTTCCCCAAAATACCACATGCCACACATACGCCTTTCCAGGCCACAACTCTGTAGGATCTTCCGATCCATGTGTCTCAGGGGACTCCCGTCCCAAATCCCGGTAGACCTTCCGGTCCTACCCGTATCGACCTTCCGGTCCGTAACCTCTTGACCTTCCGGTCCATATCATACGTAATCATACATAGCACATACATATCACATAACCGCATATAGTACATACATCATAGCATACAAGACCTTACAGTCACACATAAGTACCCTTCCAGCTACAGTATAGTGAAAAGACTCACCTCGTATGATGTCTAGTAACTCACGTGCTCGATATCCCTGAATTTCGAAACAACGACCTAGCCCCGCCAAATCACATAAAGTAATTATTTTAAATCATTAACGGCTCTCAAGGCTAGACTAATCCCTTCCTATGTCCTCTCAGAAGGTTAAAAGACTATTTTACCCCTTAATGGTCCTAAAAGTCCAATTGTTGACCAAACCCTAAAAGTCAACAAAAGTCAACTCTCCGGGTTACGCTGCGCGTACCAAGCCTGTACGCTGGGCGTACCCGGCAACCTCACAGAAACAGGGAACGCGACCCCCTACTCCGCGCGTACTGGGATTACGCCCAGCGTAACTCCCAGTTTCAGACTCCTTAGCTCTTGAGGTCTTAAACAGTTAAGACCCATGTCCAGCTTTTAGACCTGACCATTTCTAAGACTCTTAATCCATAAAGTTGGTGACTTTAAGCCTTTGCATGGCTGGACAAGTCACTAACACCCATAACATTCCATTTCCCAACTCTAGAAAGCTCATAATTCAAGCATGACCTCATATCAACGACCAAGATGGAAACTTTATGGATCTATAACACAAATATCACTGAAATGGGACAGATCTAGGTCCATGGAGTCCTTTATGCTCATAAAGTCTCCACCTTTAGGACTTTAACCCTAGCAATGGTCCAATAAAGCACAAATCAAAAATAACAAGGAAAGCTTTGAGCTTTATACCTCCAAGTGAAGCTCCTCCCTCTGTAGAACTCAGATCCAAGCTTGTACTCCAACTTCTAGCCTCCACAAGAACCTCCTCTTCTTCTTTACTAACACACAAAGGCACTTTCTTGCTCAAGAACACACACACTAGCTTTAGAACGATAAAGTTGCTCTTCTAGGGTTTCTCTCTGAGGGATGGTAGCTGCGGACAAGACCATCTCATTCCTTTTATAGCCCTCAAGCCACATTTAGGGTTTTGCATCTGGGCCAACTACGCCCAGCGTAACCCTGGGTACGCCCAGCGTACCTAGGCGAGTCCGCGTCCAAAATAAGCACCTGAGTACGCGCAGCGTACTCTTGAGTATGCCCAGCGTACTCATTTGCTACAATTTCCACTCAAGGGCTAATCTTGACAACTTCACAAAAGAGAAAGGTAAAATAGTTGTACCTGAATTTCAGGATGTTACAAATTGTTTGTTATAAACATCTTTCAAAATGTTGCTTATGTCTTTTATAAGTTGTCAAAAACTCTTTTAAAGTTATGTTACTTTATAGTTAATCAAACTCCGTTTTTAAAGTACCAACATAACTTAGTAGTAAAATGAGTCTTTTCAATAACTGTTCAAGTAAAACATTAATAAACTATTATAGGTATAGTTTAGGAAGATACTATTCATTACTTCTAGTACAATGAAGCATACAAAGAGTCAGTTCATACATGAGTCAAACATACTATGATAAGAAACAAACAGAACATACATACATACTAGACAGAGAGAACATGCAATACAGCTAGTACATACAGAACATATACAAGTATACAATAACATAAATGTAAACCATCGTTCGGGGCATGTCATCACCTGTCATGGCTCGATTTGTAGTTAGAATCTCCTAGAGGGGGAGCGTGAATTTGTGTATAGATCTATACATGATCGACTATCCTACACCTTGTTGTTCGCTACCATGGGACTTGCAAGTCTACGGGTGCCAAATGTGATTTCTTCCGACGTCTTTCATCTTCGTGTTATTAGTCGATAGTATGGTGCAACCATTCCACATTTAATATTAATTAACTGCCTGATTAAGATATAAAGTACAGCAGTAGTTACTATAAATACAACACTACAGTACTTTATTATTTCCCCATTTCATTCACATTATGATCTTCTCACAATAAACAGTAATGTAAAAATATATTTTTGGTTAATGATAGTCTCACTTGGGAAATTACACAATTCATGCAAGAAACAAACATAGATAACATTAGATGCCTTGGTAGAAGGCTACGATTGATAGAAAGGACCATAATGCTAACCTTATGATTCCTTAATGTATACATCAAAGGATATATATATATATATATATATATATATATATATATATATAACAATAGGATCCGACAGGTAATAGGATGTGTGCTCTCCGCTTTATTTCCTGTTCCTTGTTTGGTTGTAGGCTTGGAACGAATTCACCCAGTCTATTTTCTATTCGATTCTAGATATATATATGCTCAGTATACATTAAGTCATCATAAGGGTACCAAGTATGGGTCAAGTCATAGGACATAGAGTCAATGCACAGTTTTCTAGTACAAAACATACTTTCCAAATCAGAGCTTTTGGTATACAAAACTAGAAACTTACCAGTTAAGGGTTTAATCCATTTTATTAAACCAGTATAAACTTAAAGGACCTAAAGTGATTAACTCTATAATACTTTAGTTTATACATCATGGTTATATATAATTAATACCCAATAGGTAGTTGGATGTGTGCTTTCCGCCTTACTTCATGCTCCTTGTTTGGTTGTGGGCTTAGGGCAGATTCACCCAATTAACTTTCTATTCGATGTTAAATCATATATAGCCTGTATAAACTAAGTGATTATAGAAGTAATCACAGTGGTCACCATTTTATTATAAGAAATAAGGGTTTTCTTAAATAATTTTTTCATTAAATATAAACGAACCATTACAATTAACTCCATGAGTAACAAGTGAATACACCAGGGTTATATACAACGATGATCTGACAACCAATGGGATGTGTGCTATCCGCCTTACTTCCTGTTCCTTGTTTGGTTGTGGGCTTAGGGCAGATGCGCACAGTCGATTGTTTGTTTACTCTGAGTTTTATATAACTTGTATCCATTTCGTACTCATAGAAAGGATTGTAGAATCATTTTTACGTATCTTTCATCAAAGTAGGAAATATAGGATTTTCTAGAGGAACAGGCAAAATTTTCTAAACAGAACTTACAACTTACTACATCTTTCAATTACATCTTCAACTACATTTTACAACAACATTTTACAACTTACTTACATCATTAAAATCTTACGAACTCACCAGCTTAATTGCTGATCAACTCTTTCAAATAACCTGTATTCTCAGGAGCCTAGTAGACAGGTACTCGTGCTGGGAATTCAGAAGATGGTGCATAATAGCTTCAAGTCTTGTTTTATTATTTGATTATGAATTCTATGTTTTATGAATACACACATTGTAAACACTTTCTTTCTAATGAAATGGTTGTTCATTACTTGCTTACTATATTGCATATCTTGTGATACTAAACATGACGTCCTCCACCCCGAACGTTTCCGCCGTTCCGGTTTTGGGGTGTGATAGATTGGTATCAGAGCATTGTTTATAGTGAACTAAGTATATCAACCGATAAAAGATATACAACTATAAATACAATGGGGCTTAAGTGCTCTAGATAATGATATATTTTAAGGGTATAATGATAAGTTATAAAAATATACCTACTTGCTTATACATGTACATACCAGACCAAGTATCACGTGAAGAACAGAACTAAAGTATTTAAAGGTTAAGCACTGTCGTCAAACCTGAATAGTTATGTAATCATAACTAGGATCAATATAGCCTGATCAACTATATTCATTCGAGATGTGACCGACATGTGTTTGGGAGGGATGTGGTGTTGCAGTAGTGTTAAAACTTATCTAACATCAGTCAAGAGAACACTAGAACAAGTACATTTGAGTTAGAATACTATAGGAGTATTCTATGATTCTATAACGCAATAACAAGTTTAAAGCATACCAAGAAGATTACATTAAAATACTATAGCAGTATTTTAGGCTCTATATAAACAACTTAAATGATAACATAAAAGACCCTTGCGGATAGGTATATAATTTTACAATGTATACTCCCAAGGTTATATATAATTGAGAATTTATAGACATAGAATTTGTGATCTACGCTCCACTACCTGTTCCTTGTTTGGTTGTGGTTTTGGAGTAGGATCACTTATTCAAAGGTCTATTTAGTCTTAAGTTATATACAACTTGTATACATTGTGCAATTATAGGAGGACTCTGTAAGGATCACCGCATAAAGTTACCTTAAACCTCATAGATTCTTAGTCACATCCATTCTCGCACGACGAACCCAGATAGATGTAACCACTTCCTCATAGTAGAGAACAAAAGAGTCCAGGAGGAACAAGAACAAGTTTATGAGAAGCTTTCAAAGAAGGATCAATAGAAGTAACCAAAACGTCTTACACGGCACACTAATAAATAATAATCTTGTTAACTGAATGAGCGAGTGGAGACACTGCTCACATTATGTGTTAGGATTATTTTCTTACATGCAGCTGGTAACAGTTATTCAGGTAACAGATATTTATTCGAGGATAGCCATTTCAAATTCATAGAGCTTATTAGGTATAGACTCTTTTATGAATTGTTTCTACAACCCTGTGGAAGTCAGGACCCAATACACCCAGAACTAGGATAACCTTGTCTTTTTAGCTTTCGGCTTGTGTCCATTGCTCTAGACTTATTCCGTCTCATCTTTGTATTCTTTTAGCAAAGATGCCTTCTCGCAGATCAAACAGACGCACCACTCCGATAACTTCAATACCTTCTCCTCAAATCGATGCGGCAACTTTAAATGATGCAGTAGTTGCGGCTGTGGCAACAGCCAAGGCTCAATATCATCCTACCAGTTCCAGCAGAGGTGGAACACCTGTTCATTCTACTCAAGGTGAGGTCCCTGTGCGCTCGAGAGAGTGCTCCTACAAGGACTTCACCAACTGCAAAGCCCTTTCATTTAATGGGAATGGTGGAGTCATCGCTCTGATGCGATGGTTCGAGAAAACAGATTCGGTCTTCGAAATATGTTCGTTCCCAGTAGGGAGCAAAGTGAAGTTTGCTGCCTGCACCTTCTCCAACAAAGCCCTAACATGGTGGAACAGCCATGTTAAGTCACTGACCCTATCAGTGGCTAACTCAATAGGTTGGGAGAACCTAAAAGAGTTAATGTTGGAAGAATATTGCCCGAGGGGCGAAGTTCAAAAGCTGGAACAAGAACTATGGGAGCTCGCTATGGTCGGCTCAGACATAGTGACCTACACTGACCGGTTCAGCGACCTAGCAGCTCTATGCCCCGGGATGGTTACCCCGGAGAGCAAGAAGATAGAACGATACATTTGGGGTCTGACTGCTCCGACCCAAGGAGATGTGTTGTCTTTTAACCCAGCCACATTCGATAGCGCCAAACGCCTGGCCCAGTGACTCATCGACCATGGAGTCCGCCATGGTATAGAAGTCCTTGTTCCCGAGCCATCAAGGAAAGAGGACTATAAACGGAAGTCGGGGAACAAGAGGAAGAAGAAGCAAACAACACAGGACACCCCGCAACATCAACAAGCGAGTACTATGTACGCCGCTACAACACCTGCTGCTGCAGCACCTGCCAGTCGATATGCTGGAACCCTCCCGAAGTGTGGAAAGTGCAACTATCACCACACCGGAGTATGCCGGGAAATACAGTGTCTGAACTGCCACAGAAAGGGACATATAGTCCGTTTCTGTAGGGCACCGGCTCAACCGATCTCCCATGTCCCCGGAGCTGAAGAAAACCAAGCCTGTTATGGCTGTGGTGATACTGGACACTATCAGAGGGACTGCCCGATAACAAAGAACTCGGGAGCTGATGGACGCATTCTGATGATCACCGCAGGAGAATCTACCCCTGAGTCGTCGACGAGCAGTGGTACGTGTTCGAAATAGTAATTACTTTGAAAATTAATTTATATTCATATAAGATTAAAACTTGGGGAAAACACTTAAAAAGTAATTATAATAACTCACATATTGAAATAGATCACAGTTCCAAGGGAACTAAAAGATCCATTTAGAGAAGCTATGATGGCTTAGCATATACATCAGGGCTGTGCATAACTAAGATATTGTAGACTTAGAGTGAGTGATTCCGCCTTAAATCCTGTTCCTTGTTTGGTTGTGGATTTGAGGCAGAGTTACTCAGTCGACTGTCTTATTCATCTTAAATATTTATAACTTGTATATGACAGGCGATCGTAGTGGTACCAAGGAGGATCATGATATAAAGTATCATCAACAGTTAATCAAAGCACTCTCATTTGTATGTATGCGCACATAGCGGTACGATACATAGGAGTTTTAACATCAAAGCGAAAAACAAGAAGCCCTGAATCATTTACAAAGAGTACATTATCGAACACACTAGGGATACATCATCGTATAACAGACGTTTCCTTCAGATCGGACAAAACTTTGTTCAGTAGAGAGTCTGTTACTATCATTCGTCATGAATTGGCGTGGTCCTCACCATACTAAGTTCATATGTTTCTATCGCCTCGATCGGTAAGTTCTCGAAACTTTTGTCATTCATATCGACAGTCCGACATAAACCTCAGTTTTATCTCTCGTATTCTAAACCCCGAAGTAATCGTGCGAAGAGTACTTTGTCCTCCGAAGCCTTATCGTCAGATGTCCGCAGACCGTCATGAAATACCACTCGTCCAACAGACCAAGTTCGAGCACAGAGGCTATGGACGAATATAGCCCACCTATCACTATGCAGTGTATACGCGAGGGTGGTATATGATTATGATTACGCAGATTTAGTAAGTGTGTTCCCGCCCTATCTCATGTTCCTTGTTTGGTTGTCGACCTCGGGCAGAGTCGCACATCCGACCGTCTTACTAATCCTAATTATACACGACTTGTATACACGAGGTAATGATAGATGGACCAAGTACGAATCCTATCATGAACACCAGGGCAAAGTTGCCAGGTCTGCGAGTAGGTATTCAGCCAATCAAAGGAGCGGAACCCCAGTAGTAGTGCTAAGAAAGCTAAGTCAGTCATCTCAACTGAGTGTCAAACTCATTGGTAATGAGTTCTAGCCTGGTTAAAGGTCATTCTAAGGAGTTTTAAGCCTAGTACACTTAAAGAATGAGTGTTAGAATGAACCTGCTAGAGACACTGTACAACAAAACCAGCCTTAACCTCATCAAAAAGAGTTCACGACCACAACACTTGATTTTACGGTCGTAAACTGAAGGTGGGCCGTAAACTCCTCCATATAAGCTCATATCCTTCAACTTTTCTTTATTCTTTCACTTTCACCTCAAGAACACTTGAGTTCTCTCTCAAGTATCATCCTGAGTTTCATCTTTGATCTTCAAAAATCGTAAGTTTTCTTTCTCTAGTTTGTTGTTAATCCTTCTTAACTAGCTTCATCCTCATGATTCATCCATGGAAATCATGTTTTCTTAGATCTTCAAGAAACACCAAGAACACCAAGAACACACACTAGTGTTCTTGGCCAAAATCAACCATTTCAAGCCTCCATATCGTAAGTATTCCTTCATTATACTTTGTATCTACTAGGAAGCCTTGAATCACACCCTTGAAACATACATTTTCCCAAGAACATCTTGAGTTTACAGCCCAAGATCTCCCTTGGCCGTAAACTCAATGTTATAGCATGTATGGACCATAAACCCTACTAGGTGTAAAGCTTGTGGCCTAGCACCGTTCATTGATGAGTATAGGACCATAAACCTCACTCACTTCATAATGTCCATGAGTTTACGGCCGTAAGCTCCTTGCTTGGCCGTAAACTCATCAAAAAGCCTTCCTTATGATGGTCTTTATCATCCTTGTGTAGAGCAAAAGTCCATAAAGTTACCCTAGCATTCAAACCCACACTTATACATGTTTGACCATGAGTTTACGGCCGTAAACTCCCTTGGGCCGTAAACCCATGGTATTTAACTCATGTTAGTGTCATTTCACTTTCCTTTGATGAATCACATGTGATTCCAACACTTGGACAAAGTGTTTCCTAGTCCCGGAAGGTGTTTCCTTTCATATAGTTGCTTATAAACACTATATTCATGCCAATATATGTCATTTAGGACTTATTGTGTCTCGGGACTTCATTCGTGGAACTTCTCATCCTTACACGCGTATTCGTTGAATCACCCACGTCAGGTGAGTTCATACCCCGTAATGAATCTTTTAACTGTTTTAAATGCTTTTAAGGGGGGGAATACAAGTTGAACACAATGATAATTGTGTAATTGTTTGTTATAAACATCTTTCAAAATGTTGCTTATGTCTTTTATAAGTGGTCAAAAACATTTCAAAAACTCTTTTAAAGTTATGTGACTTTATAGTTAATCAAACTCCGTTTTTAAAGTACCAGCATAACTTAGTAGTAAAATGAGTCTTTTCAATAACAGTTCAAGTAAAACATTAGTAAACTATAATAGGTATAGTTTAGGAAGATACTATTCATTACTTCTAGTACAATGAAGCATACATAGAGTCAGTTCATACATGAGTCAAACATACTATGATGAGAAACAAACAGAACATACATACATACTAGACAGAGAGAACATGCAATACAGCTAGTACATACAGAACATATACAAGTATACAATAACATAAATGTGAACCATCGTTCGGGGCATGGCATCACCTGTCATGGCTCGATTTGTAGCGAGAATCTCCTAGAGGAAGAGCGTGAATTTGTGTATAGATCTATACTGGATTGACTATCCTACACCTTGTTGTTCGCTACAGTGGAACTTGCAAGTCTACGGGTGCCAAATGTCATTTCTTCCGACGTCTTTCATCGTCGTGTTATTACTCGATAGTATGGTGCAACCATTCCACATTTAATCTTAATTAATGGCCGGATTAAGATAGAAAGAACAACAATAGTTACTATAAATACAACACTACAATACTTTATTATTTCCCCATTTCATTCACATTGTGATCTCCTCACAATAAACAGTAATGTAAAAACTATATTTTTGGTTAATGATAGTCTCACTTGGGAAATTACACAACTCATGCAAGAAACAAACATAGATAACATTAGATGCCTTGGTAGAAGGCTACGATTAATAGAAAGGACCATTATGCTAACCTTATGATTCCTTAATGTATACATCAAAGGATATATATATATATATATATATATATATATATATATATATATATATATATATATAACAATAGGATCCGACAGGTAATAGGATGTGTGCTCTCCGCTTCATTTCCTGTTTCTTGTTTGGTTGTGGACTTGGAACGAATTCACCCAGTCCATTTTCTATTCGATTCTATATATATATATATATATATATATATATATATATATATATATATATATATATATATATATATGCTCAGTATACATTAAGTCATCATAAGGGTACCAAGTATGGGTCAAGTCATAGGACATAGAGTCAATGTACAGTTTTCTAGTACAAAACATACTTTCCAAATCAGAGCTTTTGGTATACAAAACTAGAAACTTACCAGTTAAGGGTTTAATCCATTTTATTAAACCAGTATAAACTTAAAGGACCTTAAGTGATTAACTCTATAATACTTTAGTTTATACATCATGGTTATATATAATTAATACCCAATAGGTAGTTGGATGTGTGCTTTCCGCCTTACTTCCTGTTCCTTGTTTGGTTGTGGGCTTAGGGCAGATTCACCCAATTAACTTTCTATTCGATGTTAGATCATATATAGCCAGTATAAACTAAGTGATTATAGAAGTAATCACTGTGGTCACCATTTTATTATAAGAAATAAGGGTTTTCTTAAAGAATTTTTTCATTAAATATAAACGAACCATTACAATTAACTCCATGAGTAACAAGTGAATACACCAGGGTTATATACAACGATGATCTAACAACCAATGGGATGTGTAATATCCGCCTTACTTCCTGTTCCTTGTTTGGTTGTGGGCTTAGGGCAGATGCGCACAGTCGATTGTTTGTTTACTCTGAGTTTTATGTAACTTGTATCCATTTAGTACTCATAGAAAGGATTGTAGAATCATTTTTACGTATCTTTCATCAAAGTAGGAAATATAGGATTTTCTAGAGGAACAGGCGAACTTTTCTAAACAGAACTTACAACTTACTACATCTTTCAATTACATCTTCAACTACATTTTACAACAACATTTTACAACTTACTTATATCACTAAAATCTTATGAACTCACCAGCTTAATTGCTGATCAACTCTTTCGAATAACTTGTATTCTCAGGAGGCTAGTAGACAGGTACTCGCGCTGGGAATTCAGAAGATGGAGCATAATAGCTTCAAATCTTGTTTTGTTATTTGCTTATGAATTCTATGTTTTGTGAACACACACACATTGTAAACACTTTTTTTCTAATGAAATGGTTGTTAATTACTTGCTTACTATAATTCATATCTTGTGATACTAAACATGACGTCCTCCACCCCCGAATGATTCCGCCGTTCCGGTTTTGGGGTGTGACACTTAGTGCCTATTGAATAAACGTTGGTAGCTATGGACTTAGTACCTGTTAGATAAACGTTGGTAGCTATGGACTTAGTACATGTTAGATAAATGTTGGTAGCTATGGACTTAGTACCTGTTAAATAAACGTTAGTAGCTATGGATTTAGTACCTATTAGATAAACACTGGTAGCTATGGATTTAGTACCCGATGAATGAACTTTAGCAGCTATGGAATTAGTGCTTTACGAACGAGCATTGGCAGCTATAGACTTAGTGCCTGTCATATAAACCCTGGAAGCAATGGACTTCGGAATGAACGAATGTAGGATAAATGACTCTTAGGGTAGACCTTAAGAGTAAGGAAGATAATGGGGATGGGTAATTGGGTTGATTGTTTGATGTTTAAACATAATAATTAAATTATTGTGGGTTGAAAACCCTGTGTACTCACCAGGTTTCCCAACCTGACCCACTCAAGCTTATTTGTATCACAGGTGTTGATATGAAGTTACATTACACTGAGAGATTAAAGAGATGTAGATCACTAGTGTAAATGAATATAAATTCTGTTTATGCTTATGTTTATGTATTGATGATGACATCCCAAATGTTTTAAAATGAACAAAAATACATTTCTTCGGACATGCTTTGATAACGTATTTATCATGTTTTTCTGGAAACAAATTCCACAACATTTTTTATTAAAAGAGGTACTCTGATTTTTATAAAGCATAAACAAAATCGGTCTTTTCTGACCGTGAAAATGGGGATGACACAGTTGGTATCAGAGCATTAGTTTAAGCGAACTAGGAATATGGATTTATTTCTAGACTTAAACTTAGAATGGTAAGCGATGATCATGATGAGTGTGTCTAATAAAATTTAGGTAATAAACCTGAATAGACACAAGCACTAGCTAATTTAGGGAAAATTCCTAACGTGCTTTTATGTGCTAAATGATTTATGATGCTTTATGATGCTAACGTCTAATCAGATCAAAGGTCTGTTGCCGACCGGATCTGGAAATTTTATGTGTTCAGATTTCTAAACGTTTAATTACGGTATTAGAACTGGCATGTAACTTTTCGGAGTAATAAGGAGGATTACACGTCTAAATCTTCTCTATCTATATTCTTGTCTCGATGCACTGAATGCATGCTTCCGTGAAAATAACTTCATGGTGAAGACTCATAGAGAATTTAGTAAATAGAGGAAATGAAAAGGCTTATGATAGTGAATGACGCCTATCGGAGGATATCGTAAGAGTTGTATCTTGCCATTAGAATATGTTAGGCAGAAAGCTTAGAGGAGTACGGTACGTCCGAAGTACACCTTCGATTGGCGGGATGATGGAACGATTGGTGTAATTTCTGAAGTTGTCCCATCGTATGGAGTTTCAACCACCAACCGAGTTAAAACAAAATTGATGATTGAAGATACACATGGAGGAAGTCCTAGTAGAGTCTAGGGAAAATTGATGATTGTTTGGACACATTTTTATGTGTTAAAATTGTTTTTGTGATAATAACTTGGAAAACTGCAAGACAATACTTGGGACGAGTATGAGTAGGTGTGAATGGTAGTAGAGGACTATACTGTTGGATTTTGAGCATTCTAACACTTCCTAAGTGTACATGCAACCCTAATAAACCTTGGATCTATGTTTGTCTAAGGTACATGCAAAATATTAATTTCCAAGGTTTATAACCTATCTAGCATGGCATGGGGTACTTTTAAACATAAAAGAACTAGATGAATTACATACCTCTTGTTGATTGCTGATTCCTTGGAGTTTGAGAGCCAAGCACCAATAATGTGAATGCCTCAAATGGAAATCACAAATCACCACAAACTTGGAAAATGTATGAGAGAGTATACTAACACTTAGAAATCGGCCACCACTATTACACACACACTAGGGTTGTATTTCATGCAACATGAGCTTGTATATATAGTGTGCATGGTTAGGGTGAAACCCTAATAACCCATGTCTTTTCCTTTCCAAGGATCCATGGGTTAAAATCTCCATGGATCATCCATGGACTTCCACATAAGCTTAGCCCATTAACAAATGAGTATTAGCCCACACCATATGAATATAATAGCCCATGATTTAATTAGTCTTCCTTTTAATCATTAAATTAATTCATAATTAATTCAAGATTAAAACTAATTAAATAACATGACTTTATATTAATATATTATAACTTATAATATATTAATAAATCGTAAGTATACAATTCTCATAAAATTATCCATAAACAGTTTGGGTGAAGTGCAACCCAAATGGACCATGCCGGGTCGGGTCAAGTATATACCAAATAAGTTATGGACTTAGACACCTTATCCAACAGTCTCCCACTTGGATAAGTCTAATAATTGTATTTGCGTATGTTACTTCAGGAACCAACCAGCAATCGTAGCTCTCGAAAACTCTGTTGAACTATGAAGCGCCATTTTAGATAAGTGATCATATAATCCTCTGTTCTCATGATATCAGCCGGACAAATACATGGAACAACGTCGTACTTATTGTCCAGCAGTTTGTTTCTCGATTTCCGATTTGTTTGGCAAAGAACTAAATTGAACACATCAATTAGGTTCTGACCGGGCCCGGTACATAAGTCAAAACAAAATCATCGAGGGGCCCAGATATCGCTTCTAATCCTCCAAGGACTAGAAGGAACAGATAAACTTCGACTCATATACTTGTTTCTACTACTTGTTGAATTATACACAAAGGCACGTTTTATAACATCAAGTTACTGATGCGTTTACGTGCAATCAATGCACAACCAACTCATAGGTAACAACTCATATCTCTAGGTTTGAAGACTTATATGATATTACCGTCTCACGATCACTCGAGATAAATTCCATGAAGTGATATAAGTGAGCGTGGGTTAATTCCAATACTCATAACTTATGAGTACTCATGAATGTTGTAGCAACCATTGCTATGTCTAAACACGTTTAGCCATGTACAAACTCGATTCATGACAGTCTTAATTCATACCTACTTCCAACATATGAACGACTGTGGAGTGTTTAAATAACTTAGTCATTCGGAAAGAATAACCTAGCTATTCTGGAAGTCAAAACATGTAAAGTGAAACACAATAATAATCGCATCCAATATGGTCTCAAAACCCTTTTGAATATAAATAAAACCACCTTTTATTTATCACCATATTGATTACACATTATTCATTGTATAATGTTTCAAATAATCAACTTAATACTTGAACAAAAACAGCAGTCGTCCCATGCTCCTAGCATGTACACTTTGTTTTTCTAAACAATAGTTATGCCATACTTCAAGTATGCACACTATGTTTGTCTATGATCTTTACTTTGTGAAATAGATCAATTGAACATGATTCCAATGATGCTCATTTCACAATCCCAAATCCTTATTGTAAATGTAAGAATTCCTAATTCCTACCATTTACCAAAAATCTGTTAGATTTTAAACTTATATGCACTGATCCTCTCGTAATGATTATGCACAAGGTCACCAAAACCTTATCATCAGTCATTACAGAGGATTCCAAAGGAGATCAACTCTATGGAAACGAACTCTCATATTCAAAGTACATTGCTTTGAACATCCTTCTTGCATAAAAGTTTCTAAGTTTCTCATAGATTCTTAATATCCAACTCCCAATATGGAAAATTTCCATATTCCTATTTTGATTATCATATCTGAACAAGAGCTACCTCTTTTCAGAATATATCCATATGGTCCTTCCAAAATTTAACACTATACTTCCAACTGTCCCTGAGCAACCAATCTTTGGTGAGCCTTAGATAGTCCTCGACAATTGCTTAATCATTTTAGTCTTATCCAATTCTAGAATTTTCCCTTCTTAATGCTCTGAGCATTTGGAAAATTTAGAAAGGATGAATACTATAGCACATGTGACCGATCCTATACCCGAAGCATATGGGACACGATTCACGATGTCTCACATAAAGACCTGATACTGGATCAGTCTTTTGCTACAATTTTTTTTTTATTTTCCATGTTTTCAAAAATCGACTATGAAGAGGGATGTCGTGATCATAATCGAACTTGAGAATGCAATATATATAGAATTTCCTTATGTTGAACCATTCCAACATAAAATTCATATATATATCCTTGACTAAAGATGATTAAGAACTCAATCTAAGCTTTTAGAATTGAAATGAAGTATAATTTCCTCTCCCTTAATTATAGCAAAACAACTTTTTCAACCCCTACAACTTTACGAATTGAAACTTTTGTTTTTCTATAATTAATATTGCTAACTTGCAACACTAAACATAATAATCATGCTCCCACTAACATGATGATCATCAGCATAACACTTATGCTCCCACTAGCTCTGACATATTTCCAGAAATCAGCTGGACTTCTGAAATTTAGATTCGTACACCCTTTCTTAGATAGCTCACATGTGTGTCTAAACAATTTCCAGAACTATGAAAAGGGATGCCGTAATCATAGTCTTAATTGTTTAGACCTTTGCCATTTCTCACAAGTCCATGTTAGTGTGCCGGTTAACCACACACGCTCCACTAACGACTTTAAGAATGCAAACATCACAATTGCTATCTACTTAAAATCTTCTTAGTGAAAGCATTTCCTCACCATCATTTTCATGAATCGGAGAGAAACCTTATGACACTTAGATTTTATAGTGTATGAGTTTCTATCCATGTGAATTTGTCAAAACCATAATCACAAGACAAGGTTAGTAACAAATTCAGCCTTACATGGATTGAACTTGTTCAATCTTAATTTCTTGTCATCTGGTAGCACAAGGCCCACCAATGCTTCCAAGCTGTTATGCACATAGTTTAGAACTAACAGAACTCATATGCATAGTCACCTTAATAGGAACAGACACAGAAACAAGAATTATGTCAACTTAATAGGTCTCAAACCTTAAGTCGTGTGCTAGTGATAAAACTCAGGTTTTACTCTTGATTAAATCTTGAAATCCTTTCAGGATCTTTAAGACTCCCACTGTCCTCTTGACATATAAGTTTCCCTAGTCAAGAACCATTCCTTGACAAAACAAATATTCAAGGGATAGTGCAGATTCTTATCAAGATAAACACTTCACACAATTGGTCTTAGTTGGTCTTTGTCTTATCCAAGACATCACAACTTACCAATTTCAAATATACAGGAGTAGAAAACATTTTACACTACATTTGATAAGTGTTTTAAACCTTACTTTATGTCACTCAATGTTAGAATCTTGGATTATGACTCTAAGAGTTGTTTTGGAACGAAGTATGATCCATCTTCTTGATTTTAACCATTCCAACAATTCATGACCCCTCATCTTAGTCATAACAATGCACTAAGATGTCCTTAGAGTATGAATTTGTGATATGGTTTCATAATCATTAAGATGATCATAAAAACATGATACTAAAGTGCTCTCCCATCTTTTCAGATTTGAGAAACTTTTATCTTTCTGCAAAATTTGATTCTTCTCATCCGTTCTGCCATACATTGAAACTTTTCCAATGTTACAGAATTATACTTAACCTTATAAGTATAACCATATGTACTAATCTTTAGTAAATCATGACGAATTGATCTTTGTGGTGGACCTTGACCAGCACACACCCAGTGTACCTAATTCCTTAGTCCTTCAATTGACTCACATATACATGTGATCAATGAATTAGTCTCAATTTTACAAAGATGAAAATTCTCATTCATCATACAATACAACTTGTATGATTCCAAGTTTCTGTCTAACTGAAGCTTGGGTGATGAGAACCTTTCCTCATTTGGTAAATTCAGACACTACCACATATGAGAGAATCAAACTCATATTTCCAATATTGCTAGAAACATACAAACATCAATTTTCCATAAATGCCATTGTAAGGGGATATAATATAAAATAAACTAAACAAAACTTTTATTTCTTTATTAAAATGCGGAAAAATATTCCTTACAATGCAACTTTAAATGAAAACTATGCTATTACATATTTCTTAGCAATCTATCATAACTTTTAAGTAGTGGCTTAAAAATCCGATCCTCGAACCATGCGATAGAAATCCATCTTCGTGATCAGATTCAACACACTCTTCTTTTAACCTTCCTTTTGCTAGATCCTGCTAAACATCAAGATGCAACCTAGTCACATCATGTAATAAGAATCAACAATTAGGAACTTTAACAAAGTTAGATAGTGGACTTACCTAAAGCCGAGTCAAACATTTTGTCTCTACTTGCTTTCAAATATTTCAGGTATTCAGTGCAGCTTCGCTTCCAATGTCCCTTCTCATGACAATAAAAACATATAGACTCTTTGGGAATGGTACACGAGACAATCACAGACTTAGCCTTTCCCTTTACCTTTTGGTCAACCGGGTTGACCAAGGCCGATCCCCTTCCATTGGGACGAGAAAGCTTTTCTGGACTTCCAATGTTACCATTGTCCATGTCCATGGAAGTTTGAGAAATAGATTTTCCATCAATATTTTCTTGACCATTGCGCCAAATCATTGTTGATTCAGCAGCAACAAGCAAATAAGAAAGATCTATTAGGGTTATGTCGGGATCTGTCATATGGTAGTCTTTAATAAACTCACTATATCACTCAGGAAGTGACTGAAGAACCCAGTCAACAGCGAACTTCCTTGAAATAACAGCACCCAACATTCTCAACATGTCTATGTGTGACTTCATTCCTAAGACATGAGTGCATACAGGTCTTCCATCTTTATGTTTCATTTCTAGTAGAGCTTGACTGATCTTGAACCTTTCAAGTCTTCGGGCTTGTGGGTTAGGGAGAATAAATGAAGGAGGTGGGGGGGAGTGAAGCATGATGTTGAGGGACATCATCTTCAGGAGGAAAGCTTGTTTCAAGCGATTTGGGAAGATCATAGTTGTCTGAACCAGACATCTACAATGGGATAAAATCAAGTTAGTTGATTCAAGTCCTTAATATAACACCCAATATGAAATATTAAGGCTAGGACCCAACACAATATTTTATAACTTGGAAGAGGGATGCCGTAATCCAAGCTATAAAATATTTGAAGGTAGGTGAATGACGATTCACCAATTTCCACCATGAAAACGAAATAATTTATTAGGTTTTAATTGGATTTGAAACTCCTAGATCTTTTGAGATTCATTGAACTTTTCAATGGCATGTTTCAATCTCGATTGTGCCCTTCAGGTTTTGTGACTGGGATGCCGAGGATCACAAAACAAGGTGTGAATAACCATGCAAACTCACTTGGTACCCTTAATATTATCACCTAATCGATGTGCCGGTTAACCACACACGCTCCACCGATCTATGATAAACATTAAGTCACCCTTCGTGATCCTTACTAGTCCAAGTTACTGTGCCGGTTAACCACACACGCTCCACCAACGACTTGGTAAGGTACAAAGTGTGAATTTCATGGGTTAGCACCATATTCACATTTTCCTAAAGTAACTAAGATTGGGAATTTATAAAAGGTTTAGTTACTTTATAATATTCATTATACTTTTAATGAGAATTTAAAGTCATTGTCCTACCCGTTCGGCTAACGACCCTCCACCTTATACCCCCCTTATAGACCGGCTTCGTGAATGAGGCCTACTAACGGTAAAACGACTTGATCTTATACATATATATAATAATTAACCATTAATGTTATAAATAGTATAAGGGTTGAATTTTAACTTTTAAAACTCTAAGGGTTTGGAATTAAAGTTTATTAAAGTGTGTGAAACTTTACAAATTCCAAAACTTGAGGGCAAGTTTTGTAACTCTCCAAAACTTTTCATTTCATAACTTATGAATTAAAGGTTCATAAAAATGAACACTCTTCATTTTATGTAACTTATGTGTTTTAAGTGTGTGTTTAAAAGAAGTGACCTTTGGATATCCATAACTTGAGGACAATTTATGGACTCCATTAAAATACATAAATGATCAAGAATTAATCCTAAACAATTTAGCAAATAATTCCTATCATCTTCTAAATTCATAAGAACATGAACATGATCATCAAAGTTTCAAGAATTATATGAACACATACAAAGCATGAAATTTTGATATAAGCTATTGTAAATGGATTAGAACAACCATTACACCAACTAAAACAAGTTTTAAAACACCAAAACAGTTTAGGGTAATGTTTCTAGTCCATTTCCAGCAGCAAAAGTCGAAAATCTGCATTCTGAGGCTCCTACTCGCCGAGTGCACGAACCTACTCGGCGAGTAGGATGAGTTTACACATGAACTCGGCGAGTCCCCCCATGGACTCGGCGAGTTCATCAGTCAGACAGCAAAAAATCGACTTCTTATCACTATTTTGCATCAAGTATCAAACAAACAAGCCTAGGCTCTGATACCACTGTTGGGTTTTGAGCATTCTAACACTTCCTAAGTGTACATGCAACCCTAATAAACCTTGGATCTATGTTTGTCTAAGGTACATGCAAAATATTAATTTCCAAGGTTTATAACCTATCTAGCATGGCATGGGGTACTTTTAAACATAAAAGAACTAGATGAATTACATACCTCTTGTTGATTGCTGATTCCTTGGAGTTTGAGAGCCAAGCACCAATAATGTGAATGCCTCAAATGGAAATCACAAATCACCACAAACTTGGAAAATGTATGAGAGAGTATACTAACACTTAGAAATCGGCCACCACTATTACACACACACTAGGGTTGTATTTCATGCAACATGAGCTTGTTTATATAGTGTGCATGGTTAGGGTGAAACCCTAATAACCCATGTCTTTTCCTTTCCAAGGATCCATGGGTTAAAAGCTCCATGGATCATCCATGGACTTCCACATAAGCTTAGCCCATTAACAAATGAGTATTAGCCCACACCATATGAATATAATAGCCCATGATTTAATTAGTCTTCCTTTTAATCACTAAATTAATTCATAATTAATTCAAGATTAAAACTAATTAAATAACATGACTTTATATTAATATATTATAACTTATAATATATTAATAAATCGTAAGTATACAATTCTCATAAAATTATCCATAAACAGTTTGGGTGAAGTGCAACCCAAATGGACCATGCCGGGTCGGGTCAAGTATATACCAAATAAGTTATGGACTTAAACACCTTATCCAACATATACTACCGGAAGCACAGGACTTGCACTTGGATCAGGGAAAGTCAGAAGGTTACCAAGAAGCTAGTAATTGATACCATTTTATTCAAGTATGTCGTTACCATTGTTTCGGTAATGACTAAGAAGATGATTGTTATTCCGACCCTAGTGGCTGACTACGATGAGTATGTTACGTGGTTCAAAGAACCAAGTTCGATGTAGCATCTGACTTAAGCCGGAAGATTGAAATAAAAGATAATCAAAGCGATCAATAGAGGTATTGCGATGGTTGCTTGTAGCTAGAAATGTTACGTGTTAAAATGTGATTATATCAGGTTAGAACATGAAGGAAAGTATATTCCATTCCGGAATTTGACTCTAAGAGACCTGAGTCTAAGCGTTGCGACACACGATGAGAGGTCATTGGAACATGATCCATCGGTCTATTGTGGAAATTAAACAACTTATCTTAAGCTTGTTAAGAAGAAGCAATATCTAGAAAGGATCGAGATTGTGACTTGAAGGTCATAATTTGGAGTCTAACGTGAGATAGGGAGCAGGTGCAAGATCGAGCACCGCCTGCAGTCAATGAGTCCAAGAGTTAGATACTCGTTCAAAGCCACATAGAAGTTACGGTTATTACCTAGGACGAAGAGGTAACGTAAGGAGTCATTATACAACCATGTTTCGTTGATGATTCTTGGACGTAATCATCCTAAGGGGGAGACAATTGTAACGCCCGTAGATTCGGGCTAGTCAATTTAGAGACAGTGAGCATCAAAAATGAGTTTTTGATGGAAGATTATTCAGAAGGAATGATCTTAACCAAGTGGTAGTATATGCTACAAGGGTTCCGTACATATAAAGAACGCTGAAATTCGAGTTATAACAAAGAAGTTATAGCTCGTCGAAGTTTTACGGCAAAACCGGCACGACACCGGGAGACGTAAATAGTGAAATTACGCGAAAGGACTTTTTAGCCATGGTGATCTAAACAAAAGTTGTAGTATACGTTAAACCAAGAACATACAAAAAAAAGAATGCCCAAATGTGACTTCGTATGAGGAAGTTATAAATTTTCTAAGATTTGGCATAGCTGTACACGGCCCGAAATTCGAATTTTAGATCGATCGATTTTTGGCAAACACAACCTAAATGAGAATTGAAGATCTCATTAATAGTAGCGCAACGGTAAAAAGACAGACGAAAACGGACGTCGGATGAAGAAGTTATGAATTTTTAACGGACTTTTCATGTCCCGTTTTGTTAAAAATATAACTTTAAAAATAAAGTCAAAATTAGCCGACAGAGTCTAAATGAAAGTTGTAGAGTACGTCTCCACCTACGCGTGGATATAAATAGCGTCAAAAATGGAGTTCGTATGAACGAGTTACAAATTATAATAGCATATTTACCTATTAAAATAAAGTATAAATCATATATACGTACACATATATATACATATGTATATATCATTGGAAAGGTATCGACGATGCGGTCATTATTAGACTAGTGTTGAATACTTTCGACATTAGTTTAGTACAAATATCGTTAAATCTATTTAAAATAGTATTATGAAGGGGTGTTTCGTTGATGATTCTTGGACGTAATCATCCTAAGGGGGAGACAATTGTAACGCCCGTAGATTCGGGCTAGTCAATTTAGAGACAGTGAGCATCAAAAATGAGTTTTTGATGGAAGATTATTCAGAAGGAATAATCTTAACTAAGTGGTAGTATATGCTACAAGGGTTCCGTACATATAAAGAACGCTGAAATTCGAGTTATAACAAAGAAGTTATAGCTCGTCGAAGTTTTACGGCAAAACCGGCACGACACCGGGAGACGTAAATAGTGAAATTACGAGAAAGGACTTTTTAGCCATGGTGATCTAAACAAAAGTTGTAGTATACGTTAAACCGAGAACATACAAAAAAAGAATGCCCAAATGTGACTTCGTATGAGGAAGTTATAAATTTTCTAAGATTTGGCATAGCTGTACACGGCCCGAAATTCGAATTTTAGATCGATCGATTTTTGGCAAACACAACCTAAATGAGAATTGAAGATCTCATTAATAGTAGCGCAACGGTAAAAAGACAGACGAAAACGGACGTCGGATGAAGAAGTTATGAATTTTTAACGGACTTTTCATGTGCCGTTTTGTTAAAAATATAACTTTAAAAATAAAGTCAAAATTAGCCGACAGAGTCTAAATGAAAGTTGTAGAGTACGTCTCCACCTACGCGTGGATATAAATAGCGTCAAAAATGGAGTTCGTATGAACGAGTTACAAATTATAATAGCATATTTACCTATTAAAATAAAGTATAAATCATATATACGTACACATATATATACATATGTATATATCATTAGAAAGGTATCGACGATGCGGTCATTATTAGACTAGTGTTGAATACTTTCGACATTAGTTTAGTTCAAATATCGTTAAATCTATTTAAAATAGTATTATGAAGGGGTGTTTAGTCGTTTATATAACTATAAGGTCATTAAATAATTATGGAGGGTAGTTTTTGTAAATTCAATTACTATAAATAAGAGTCTTGGGTTCTCATATTTCTTGCACCATTCTCTTGATTCAAGAGTCTTTCTCTTCTTATCCCCCGAGCATTTCGGTCCCTCGTTATTCAACTTCTCTTTCTGTAGTTTTAGTATAGTAAGGTGAGCGCTGAAGCGTTGCACGAATCTTTCCTAGAAAGATTCAGCGACGAAGTTCTGCCCCTGCAGAGCCCGACTCCTAGCTAAAACCCCCTTTTAAGTAAGTTATGCTTACCCTATTTTAATATACCTTATATTTAAAATTAGTATTGTTATTATGAACTTATAATAAATATTTGGGCTATTATTATGACTTATATAAGTGTCGTTATAATATCTTTTTAACTACTCGCGGTACGGGGAATGTGGTTTAAAGGGCCGCATAGGGTTGGTTGATTTTTTTTTTTGGAAATGGAACTTCCCTAACGAGGGTTTCCGGGCCAGCTTTCGCGCACCGACTAATCCCCCGCTGCAAACATGAGGCTTTGCCTCATGCCCTGGAGTCACTGCAGGCAAACCTCCATGGCCACAAGGGCTGAGTAGTGTCAGGATTTGAACATGGGTCAATAGGTGTCACACCCCCAAACCAAGGATGGCGGAAACGTCCGAAGGTGAAGGACTTCATGTATAGTATCATAACAACAATCGTAATATTAATTCAAGCAACCACAACCAACATATATATATAAATGAAAAAGTTACATCGTTGTATGAATTACATGTTTCCAAATCAATTACAATATGTTGACAAAATGTGAAATGTTTGACGCCTTAACGTCCCATCTTCAAAAGCACTTGGTTACATGTTTTAGTGATTTCCTGAGAATACAAGTTGTTTGAAAAAGTGTCAACACAAAGGTTGGTGAGTTCATAAGCATTTGTACGTAGTTATGAAAACATTTTTCTTGTGAAAGTATCGTTTGTTCCAGAAAATCCAATATTTTCCTTAAAGTGTGAATGTAGTCTTAAAAAAAACCCAAAGACCAAGATTTATAAGTACTTTCCTTACTTATAGTAAATAATGCAAGTTAAATCGACATAAACTCGTTTGATTTCAATGAAATCCCCGTAAATTCCTATGTTTGTTAATACTTTCTGTGAGTTATTATAACCATGCTATGACCTAGATGGCCTGAAACAACGTTCTTCAGGCGTCAGAAATGTTATGACAATTGTCACCCCAGACCTGCCGGTCTAACTATTGCATGCAGTTCAGGTGTGGGTTTGTCAGACCCAATATAGATCTATATACAACTATCACGCTCTCCCTCCAGGAGACTCTGGTTACAATACAAGACTTATTTGTAAAGTGGAGCGAATGTCTCACAAAGTCATTAATGGAATTACGTGTTGTGTAATGAAAATCCTCTTTGTATAAATGTACCCTTTTGAAATGTATGTATTATGTAATGTATCATAAACTATACCTATTATAGTTTATCAAAACAAGGGTAGTAGTAGTAATGTATGTAAACTATACTTAACATAGTTTATCCAAATGTTTGTATGTAATGGATGTACTTTGCTTATAACAATTTGTTATTTCTATGCTTTATCTAGCAAAATCCATTTGTTAACTGTTGTATGTCCTTATACTAAGACAAAATGTCATATAATGCAATAACATATAATCAAATAAAGATATACACCTTGCTCAACATGTTACAAGGTATAATGAAATTGATAGCATTTTTCTGTTGTTAACAATTTCTATTACTGTTTTTAGAAAATTTGTAGAAAAATCATCGAAGGTCCAAATCAGAATCCGTAAATTCTGAGAGTTTGGAAAATGAGTCTAGTTTGTTCATAAATTTTCTCACGATTTTTAGTGACCTCCAACTTAGGTGAAAACGTCCATAATCACAGACCGGTCCGAATTGGTTCTTGAAATGATAGGCAGTTTTGTAAAAATCTCCATAAATTGTAGAAAAATCTTATGGAGATGTGCAAGTAGACATTTTAAAGCTGAGAACTTGAACTACTTGCACCTTGTACAGTTTTGAAAACAAAAATAATTAGGTTGACCAAAACAGTCCGTGAATGGAGTCCAACTTTTCTGATGAAAGCTGTTAGAAGAATTTAGTTGTGTTCTTGGTGTTTTAACTTGTATTCCCCCCCTTAAAACATAAGTAAACATGAAAATGTAGGGGTATGAACTCACCTTGTGTGATTTCAGTGGATGAGTGTTGGAGAAGGAAAGTGTTCAACTCAAGAACACTTGAAGAAGCCTTGAAGATTTCGAGAATCTAACACCAAAGGGATGGAATTTGTGTAAGCAACCCATGATTTGAGTAGAATGAAGTGTAATAATCACAGGGAGGATGAGTTATACTTACCAAGAGTGGAAGAAAACTTGATGATCAGCCTTGAAATCCCGAAATTGATAGAGAAAGTTGGAGAGAAAAATTGTGTTTGATCTTTGGTGGAAATGAGTGAAGTGGGTGAAATAAAGAGAGAGAGTGGGAGTCTTTCAGCTCTTTGGACGAGATAATGGCTGAAAAATGATGAGAAAGTACCTTGACATGACCAAGGTAGGGTGGGAGGAGTGGCTGGCCATAGAGTGGGTGAGGGGGGGGGGGTTGCTTGTGTCATAAAGTAAAGCAAGGTCAACACTCCACCTTAATTACTCCAACCACTAAATCTTGGATAAGATTTGCATTAAAAACGTGATTAATTAAGACATATGGGTCTTAATATGTTAAAATAAAGTTTTGGGTGGAAATCCCCCGTTAAAATAATTAAAGAT
This sequence comes from Lactuca virosa, assembly GCF_052849685.1. Classification (NCBI taxonomy): domain Eukaryota; kingdom Viridiplantae; phylum Streptophyta; class Magnoliopsida; order Asterales; family Asteraceae; genus Lactuca; species Lactuca virosa. Next base: position 365,297,132 of record NC_136433.1, on the reverse strand, counting down.
GGGCTTAAAACTGAGTCGGGGTCGAAAACCAGGTAGAAAAGAGGAGAATCCGAAGTCTGGCGAGGGTGACCTCGGCCTTAACAGCCTTAGATCCGAGGTGGGGCTTGGTCGCGGATGCGGCTTCAAATAGAAAAGAAGGCTGCGGTCGGTGGCTGCGGCTGCTGGCTGCGGTCGGTGGCTGCGGCTGCTGGCTGCGGTTCAAGGAGGGTTTGGCCCCTATAGGGGGACTTCGGCCTTAAAAGGGGTTTCGGGTCTTTCGGGGTATTTTTCCCGTTCTAACCCCGTTTTAAGCGATTTTTGATCCGGTTAAGGGTCGGGATGACCCGAATGGTTTCAAAAAGTTACGGGAACTTTTGAGAGAGATTTGGGAGAGATTTCAAATAGAAGGAGATAGAGTGAAAACGATTGAGGGAGGTTTCGTTTGTGACCTTTTTGAGTGTCCGGCTTCGTAATGCAAGGTCCGTAAACCCCGTTAAGTCATGTTTTAGTGTCCTACACACTCCCGATGAGTGTGCAATAGTGTTTTATCTCTTTGGTTCATTGTTTAGCATTATCAAGGCTAAGAAAAATTAAACACACGAATTTTCCAAATGATATTTTCTCATTAAAATAGCGAGTTGTTTAGTAATTACATAGAGTAAACCCTAACATACAAGGGTCAACTGAGTTGACCGGTTTGACTTGTTGACTTTGTTTGACTTTGACTTGACCGGAAATTGACGATTGTCACATCATCCCCCCGTTAGAGGGAATTTCGTCCCGAAATTTTCATTTTGACTGGGACTTCAAGAGTTTGGGAAAAGATGTGGGTATTTTTGTTTCATTTGATCTTCGCGTTCCCAGATGAACTCGGGTCCTCGTTTAGCGTTCCAACAGACCTTCACGATGGGGATACGACTTTGTTTTGTTCTTTTGATCTCTAGATCCATGATTTCGACTGGTTCCTCCACGAAGGTGAGGTTCTCGTTGATCTCGATCTCGTCGAGTGGAATGACAAGAGTCTTGTCGGACAGATACATTTCAAGTTCGAGGCTTTAAGGGTAGAACGTACGGTACTGAGTTCGCGGGGTAGGTTGAATTTGTAAGATACGGGGCCGATTCCAACAAGAATCTCGAAGGCATCAATTATCTTGGATTTAGATTTCCATACTTTCCGAAACGTATCAAGCCTTTCCAAGGGGAGACTTCCCAAAAGAATTTGGTCTCTCTCTTGGAATTCTAAAGGTTTCTTTCTCTTGTCTCTCTTCCTAGTTAAGGGTCATTCCCTGCTGGGTCAAGGTCGTAAGAGGTTCCGTAATTCGAGAGGAGTCCCGAATGCACTTACGATAATAGTCTGCGAGACCTAGAATTTGGCGAATTCTCGTAGGTGTCTTTGGTGCTGACCAATTCTCAATAGTTTTTGATTTTGGAAGGGTCCTCATGAATTCCCACCTCACTCATAGTGTACCTTAGGAATTTGGCTCTTCAATTCCCAAAATTCGTATTTAGAGAATTTTGCGTAGAGGTTCTCTGATCGTAATGTTTCCATGGTTTTTTGTAGTTGCTTTTTATGATTTCGTTCTCACTACGAGAGTATTTAAATAAGTCATTTCACAAGGAGAATGACGAACTGGTCCTAGCAAGGATGCCATACCCTATTCATTTAGTTCATGAACACTACGGGTGCATTGGTCTTATCCGAGGGGTATCATTTACGGACTCGTGGCGTCCGTATCGAGTTTGGAAGGTCGTCATCGGGACATCCTTCTTTAACACTCGCAGCTAGGGATATTCGGGTCTCAGGTTCATTTCTGAAAGGTAATTTCGTTCCTTGCGGTTGGTCAAACGATCCTTCTACACGAGGCAGGGGTAATGATTTCTATTGGGGATCTTGTCAAGTTCTCCGTTAGGCGATGCTCTTAGGAAACCATTCGTCTATCTTTTTGAAGAATAAGACCTAAGCTCTCCTAGGTGAGGAGCTTGGTCTTCAAAATCCATTGCTGAGTAGTTGTTAAGTTGTCCAGACGGTTCTTGCATCTTCGTGGGTGTGAGACTGTAGGCGATCTGGTTACATGAGTCGTATTGGGTTATGAGTTTGTTTGCATGACGATGCGATTACTCGTAGCCTTGGGCAGTCTCCGTCCTGAAGTTCATATTAAAATTCATACATGGTTCATCAATCACAGACTCGTGTATACGAGTCGTATATAATTAAGGTTGAAAAGGTAGTCGAATAAATGATTCTACTGTAAGCTCACATCCCAACGAGGAAAAGAAGTTAGAGTGGAATCATCAATTCTAAACCTATGGAACCTTGTTTATATACCACCCTTGTGTATACATTCTTCAGCGATAGATCAACCGCATGGGTCTTTGGTCTGAATTTGGCGCACTGTACGAGTTGTACTCCGGGAAGGTTTGCCGAGGTTTCTTCGGAACGGTCACGAAACATGAGGTACTCTACGCATGAGTACTTCGGAGTTCTGGAGTGACGGCTTTGCTAGGAAGGCGATTTCGGAGAAATAGATTTACGCACGAAACTGGTATTGTGAGGATCGAATGGACTCAAGTTGTATGATAATATCGAACTCACTTAGATATAACGGCATTAGATTTGATTATAAAGGCGTCACAGACAAAACACAATAGTGCAACTTTTAACAGAGTTACAGTACTTTAGATTAACTACTAGATTGTTGCTGTGAACAAGGAGTACTACAAATAGGCAAATATACGCAGCACGAGGGTCCCTTTACTGACGGGATCTCGCAAAAGATAAGACTCTAGTTGCACTAGTTTTAAACAGTTTTATGGGTTTATTACAATGAAACGCCTTAAGTACTTTAGCGTGGGTCCGGGGTAGTCTCTCCTGCAGCAGTGATCCTTAGTATCCTCCCGTCTGCGCCGGAGTTCTTTGTTATTGGGCAATCCTTTTTGAGGTGTCCAATCTCACCGCATTAATGACATATCTGGCTTGTGCTAGCATTGGTGGTGGAAGTGAGGTGTCGAGCCAGAGTTATGTAGACACGGGTGTTTTCCTTGTTCATCCACTTTGAAACTTTCCTTTGATAGGGTCTGGTTTTACCACCACCACCCCGTGCAAGGTTGATCCCGCTGTCAGGGACTCGAGTGGTGGGTCGTGCCGGTGCTCCCCAGCTATGGGCATGGTGTCCTAATTCGTGGCAATTGCAGCATTGCATTTCTTGACAAGCCCCATTATGATGGAAGTTACACTTATGACACTTCGGAAGTTTGCCCTTGTATGGTCTGATTGGTGTTGAAATGACAGGGGTTGCCACTTGTTGTTGTAGTATGGCAAGTCTTTGGGATCGCTTGCGCTCCTTTCGGGCTTGGCGTTTTCGTTTCCTTTTCTCGGTTTTACAGTTTTGCAAGTCCGTGGCTGTTGTCGTTTTTTGGCTTCCCGGATCGATACCACAATTGAAATCGTCAACTCCTTTGCCAGTCGTGATTTCGTTGCCAGAGCTGAGGTTCGCAAGGATAGCCGCCACGGCAGCTGTTATTGCGGCTTGGAAGGTAGCAGCGTCGATATGAAGGATAGGAGTTTTGTTGCTCGGCTGACTATTTCTGAATGACGACATGATTCTGTCCTATGAAAGAAAAGGAGTTTGTGAGTGATTATGTTTGAACCTAGCTGTATTTTGATCGTTCATGCAAAGAGTGGTATTATGTTCTCGAGGGTTTGACCTACATCCCTATGATGCAGTGCTAGTAAAGAGTATGAGTCAGTTCATAGAATGGTCGCAAGACGTTTGCCGTTCGAACCGGGGTACCATTGGTTGGTGGACAACATGATCCAACCCTTGAAAGAGAGTTGGAAATGATCCCGGGGCCAAATTACTATAGTCCAATAGCTTGACAAGAGTGAGTTTCAGATAGACTTCAACGATAGTCTGAGGAAAGTATTTGAATAAAGAGTGACAAAGAAATTAACCAACCGTCAAAATCATTGATATTCATGATGAAATAAGTTTGGGAAAATTGACCTTATAGGAGGCCTTACATCATATCCGACGCCTGAAGCCTAACTAAAAGTGCTTATGGTACGGGGGTAGTTACATAGAAAAGTGCTACATAGAGCATAGACAGGAAAGCGATTCCTTAAAACGAGGACTAAAAGATAAAGCGTCTCCTACTGGTGATGGTCATCCCTCCGGTGAATCCTCAGTTCAGCCAGCTGGCGCTCCATGTCAAGCATGTGTCTTTCATATACCCTCTGGCGTACTCGAAATTCTATGACTTCGGCTCGTGTTTCAGCGAGTGCTGACAGTAGGGTCTCATGGTCCTTCTCAGATCTCTCACGAGTGTCTTCAAGGCGATTGGTGCGGAGGGTATGCATCCATGCATTGACATCAACCTCTGTGATACGCTGGAGAGCTGTCCTGCCCTGAATTTCGTTTCGGGCAACTCTACGGACTAGGATTGGCAGGACTCTGCCTGCTGAGCCCCCTTCGCTTAATTTGTAGAAGTTTTGGTCCCCATTAAATGGCATAGGTTGGTCCTGCTCTTCGCTCCATGTTTCCAAGCATTCTACCCAAGGGGGTGTCGGGCCATGAAAAACCGGACGAGGGTTAGGATTTGGAATGGGAGCTACCGGGGGTAGGTTTTCAACCTTGGATTCGGAGTTAGCTCCATCCGAAAGGTCTTCAGCATGGTGATCATCCAAAGGGATTGGATGGTCGTCTTCTGGCTCTTCATCAAACCATCCAGCATAGCCTTCGATTGGTAGGTACGGTTTGCCGTGGGGATGGAGTCCAGCCATGTTATCTATGCGAGAATAGGGAATAGAAGGATTTGATAACGGAAGATCTATCTAAGGGAAATATTTTAAGATGATCTTTATCGGTTACTTCAATAGTTGCAAAGTGCATACTAGTCATATGTGATCAAGACAGGATAGTCCTTCGAATAGATGACCCTAACTCTAAGTCCACAACCAAACGAGGACAGGAAATGAAGCAAAGATACATAAATTCTGAGTCTATAGCATCTTAGTTACATATAACCTTAGCGTATTCACTTAGCAGCCATTGATCTATAAATAAAGACCTATTTAATTCTCAGATAAGTTGTTATAGTAACACAAAATACTCCTATAGTATTTTAAATTTCTGTTTCGTTCTGTTGTCATCATTGTGGTAGTATTGGTAAGTTTGTTAGACTTGTTGCCATATCATGACTATCCCCCAGTATATGCAAGTCACTTCTCGGACAGATATAGTTGATCAGGCTATATCCCTCCCAGACTTGATTCACATATACCAAGGCATACTCATAATGTACAACTCCTCTTCTTTTGCTTTATGTTTTCCCTAGTCATGATACTATGTGAGCATGTAAAGCATGTATGTATACTTAAATTAAGAAAACCATTAATTTTCTAAAAGTATAGTCATTTGAAAAATTGTTCAAATCAGAGACTCTTAGTCCCAAATGTGTTTATAGCTTGTATATCTTATGTGGTTTGATATACTTAATTCACTATAAACTGTGCTCTCATACTAATCTGTCACACCCCCAAACCAAGGATGGCGGAAACATCCGGAGGTGGAGGACTTCATGTATAGTATCATAACAACAATCGTAATAGTAATTCAAGCAACCACAACCAACATATATATAAAAATGAAAAAGTTACATCGTTGTATGAATTACATGTTTCCAAATCAATTACAATATGTTGACAAAATGTGAAATGTTTGACGCCTTAACGTCCCATCCTCAAAAGCACTTGGTTACCTGTTTTAGTGGTTTCCTGAGAATACAAGTTGTTTGAAAAAGTGTCAACATAAAGGTTGGTGAGTTCATAAGCATTTGTACGTAGTTATGAAAACCTTTTTCTTGTGAAAGTATCGTTTGTTCCAGAAAATCCAATATTTTCCTTAAAAGTGTGAATGTAGTCTTAAAAAAAACCCAAAGACCAAGATTTATAAGTACTTTCCTTACTTATAGTAAATAATGCAAGTTTAAATCGACATAAACTCGTTTGATTTCAATGAAATCCCCGTAAATTCCTATGTTTGTTAATACTTTCTGTGAGTTATTATAACCATGCTATGACCTAGATGGCCTGAAACGACGTTCTTCAGGCGTCGGAAATGTTATGACATTTGTCACCCCAGACCTGTCGGTCTAACTGTTGCATGCAGTTCAGGTGTGGGTTTGTCAGACCCAATATAGATCTATATACAACTATCACGCTCTCCCTCCAGGAGACTTTGGTTACAATACAGGACTTATTTGTAAAGTGAAGCGAATGTCTCACAAAGTCATTAACGGAATTACGTGTTGTGTAATGAAAATCCTCTTTGTATAAATGTACCCTTTTGAAATGTATGTATTATGTAATGTATCATAAACTATACCTATTATAGTTTATCAAAACAAGGGTAGTAGTAGTAATGTATGTAAACTATACTTAACATAGTTTATCCAAATGTTTGTATGTAATGGATGTACTTTGATTATAACAATTTGTTATTTCTATGCTTTATCTAGCAAAAATCCATGTGTTAACTGTTGTATGTCCTTATACTAAGACAAAATGTCATATAATGCAATAACATATAATCAAATAAAGATATACACCTTGCTCAACATGTTACAAGGTGTAATGAAATTGATAGCATTTTTCTGTTGTTAACAATTTCTATTACTGTTCTTAGAAAATTTGTAGGAAAATCATCGAAGGTCCAAATCAGAATCCGTAAATTCTGAGAGTTTGGAAAATGAATCTAGTTTGTTCATAAATTTTCTCACGATTTTTAGTGACCTCCAACATAGGTGAAAACGTCCATAATCACAGACTGGTCCGGATTGGTTCTTGAAATGATAGGCAGTTTTGTAAAAATCACTCCGTGGATGAACATGAGCTACTCGCACCTTGTACAGTTTTGAAAACAAAAATGTTTAGGTTGACCAAAACAGTCCGTGAATGGAGTCCAACGTTTCTGATGAAAGCTGTTAGAAGAATCTAGTTGTGTTCTTGGTGTTTTAACTTGTATTCCCCCCCCTTAAAACATAAGAAAACATGAAAATGTAGGGGTATGAACTCACCTTGTGTGATTTCAGTGGATGAGTGTTGGAGAAGGGAAGTGTTCAACTCAAGAACACTTGAAGAAGCCTTGAAGATTTCGAGAATCTAACACCAAAGGGATGGAATTTGTGTGAGCAACCCATGATTTGAGTAGAATGAAGTGTAATAATCACAAGGAGGATGAGTTATACTTACCAAGAGTGGAAGAAAACTTGATGATCAGCCTTGAAATCCAGAAATTGAGAGAGAAAGTTGGAGAGAAAAGTTGTGTTTGATCTTTGGTGGAAATGAGTGAAGTGGGTGAAATAAAGAGAGAGAGTGGGAGTCTTTCAGCTCTTTGGACGAGATAATGGCTGAAAAATGATGAGAAAGTACCTTGACATGACCAAGGTAGGGTGGGAGGAGTGGCTGACCATAGAGTGGGTGAGGGGGGGGGGGGTTGCTTGTGTCATAAAGTAAAGCAAGGTCAACACTCCACCTTAATTACTCCAACCACTAAATCTTGGATAAGATTTGCATTAAAAACATGATTAATTAAGACATATGGGTCTTAATATGTTAAAATAAAGTTTTGGGTGGAAATCCCCCGTTAAAATAATTAAAGATGGGCTTAAAACTGAGTCGGGGTCGAAAACCAGGTAGAAAAGAGGAGAATCCGAAGTCTGGCGAGGGTGACCTCGGCCTTAACAGCCTTAGATCCGAGGTGGGGCTTGGTCGCGGATGCGGCTTCAAATAGAAAAGAAGGCTGCGGTCGGTGGCTGCGGCTGCTGGCTGCGGTCGGTGGCTGCGGCTGCTGGCTGCGGTTCAAGGAGGGTTTGGCCCCTATAGGGGGACTTCGGCCTTAAAAGGGGTTTCGGGTCTTTCGGGGTATTTTTCCCGTTCTAACCCCGTTTTAAGCGATTTTTGATCCGGTTAAGGGTCGGGATGACCCGAATGGTTTCAAAAAGTTACGGGAACTTTTGAGAGAGATTTGGGAGAGATTTCAAATAGAAGGAGATAGAGTGAAAACGATTGAGGGAGGTTTCGTTTGTGACCTTTTTGAGTGTCCGGCTTCGTAATGCAAGGTCCGTAAACCCCGTTAAGTCATGTTTTAGTGTCCTACACACTCCCGATGAGTGTGCAATAGTGTTTTATCTCTTTGGTTCATTGTTTAGCATTATCAAGGCTAAGAAAAATTAAACACACGAATTTTCCAAATGATATTTTCTCATTAAAATAGCGAGTTGTTTAGTAATTACATAGAGTAAACCCTAACATACAAGGGTCAACTGAGTTGACCGGTTTGACTTGTTGACTTTGTTTGACTTTGACTTGACCGGAAATTGACGATTGTCACAATAGGTTATCCACTATATCTTCCACATGCCTTACCAAGTCACCACAACCCAATCTGAAATGATATATGCCAAAATGGTCCTGCCCTCTTTTGTTTTATGTCTGACCCCTGTCTGTACATAGTGGTTGGAAAATATTGTTTAAGCGCTTATATTATAATAATAATAATAATAATAATAATAATAATAATAATAATAATAATAATAAGACTAATAATTAGTCACGGTAAATATTAGACTAAAGTCTAGTGGTAATAATACTAGGTTTCGTCGAAGGAAATTATTTTTAAGAAGCGAAACGCTGTCTGACTTCGGAATCACCACCTTAACAAGTGAGTGCATAGTTACTTTCATCTTACACATAGATATGAAGTATTTTATATAAATTACGTGCTATGTGTGCATATTATCTGTATACTTGTTATCTATGTTGGACGAACGATTTTATACATGTTTTAAATAATTTAAACTATATATGTATTTTATATCTACGAATATGTTGGGTAAAACATGGGTAAATAAATGATGAGAGATGAAAGATGATATGAGTCAACATTGGCAGCTATAGACTTAGTGCCTAACAAATAACATCGGCAGCTATGGACTTATAGTGCCTACTGAATAAACGTTGGTAGCTATGGACTTAGTACATGTTAGATAAACGTTGGTATCTATGGACTTAATACATGTTAGATAAACGTTGGTATCTATGGACTTAGTACATGTTAGATAAACGTTGGTAGCTATGGACTTAGTACCTGTTAGATAAACACTGGTAGCTATGGATTTAGTACTCGATGAATGAACTTTAGCAGCTATGGAATTAGTGCTTTACGAACGAGCATTGGTAGCTATGGACTTAGTATCTGTCATATAAACCCTGGAAGCAATGGACTTCGGAATGAACGAATGCAGGATAAATGACTCTTAGGGTAGACCTTAAGAGTAAGGAAGATAATGAGGATAGGTAATTGGGTTGATTGTTTGATGTTTAAACATAATAATTAAATTATTGTGGGTTGAAAACCCTGTGTACTCACCAGGTTTCTCAACCTGACCCACTCAAGCTTATTTGTATCACAGGTGTCGATATGAAGTTACATTACACTGAGAGATTAAAGAGATGTAGATCACTAGTGTAAATGAATGTAAGTTCTGTTTATGCTTATGTTTATGTATTGATGATGACATCCCAAATGTTGTAAAATGAACAAAAATACATTTCTTCGGAAATGCTTTGATAATGTATTTATCATGTTTTTCTGGGAACAAATTCCGCAACATTTTTTATTAAAAGAGGTACTCTGATTTTTATAAAGCATAAACAAAATCGGTCTTTTCTGACTGTGAAAATGGGGATGTCATATATATATATATATATATATATATATATATATATATATATATATATGGAGAGAGAGAGAGAGAGAGATTTATTTTTATTTTTATTTTCTTGTTTTTTTTTAATCTTAATATCAGAAACACAAATAAGAAAAAAGAGAAAATCATGTTAATAGGTGCAGATCCGTCATTTTGAAAATAAAAAAATCAGAATAAATTGGACCAAAGACGCAACAAAATGAAAATTTTGGACCACTGGTGCTAGTCCAAACATTTTTAAATATTGAATCTTTGAATATTGAACGTTACAGAAAAAATAAGAAAAAACATATCCTGAGAAATATATGCAAATGTTATTTTAGGTGAAATTGTTTTTTATTTTTTGGTTGTAAGTTTTATGAAGAAATGAATTACATGTTAAAAATCCAAGAATCCTAACATTTTTTTCTAGTTAAATGAAAAACATGTTAAAAAGCCAAAAGTTTAATTAAATAACATATTTTTTTTCAGTATATTTATTTACATAGTGATTTTTTATATAATGGGAGCTCCATGCTAACTTTGGCACGAAATTTTATTACCTTCTTCTTTATTTTCAAAGATCATATTGTAATGGAGTTTTGTACATGTTCTTGGTCCATTACAAGCTTGATCTTAGTGATTTTGCAGCTGTTGTTATGGAATAGAAGCTTGTACGCTAATGGATGCTATACGTCCATCTTCAGCTTTGGCGACTCACTGGCCGACACGGGTAATATTAAACAACTCGCCGCCATATCACATGCGGACGTTCAGTCTCTTCAGCCTCCTTACGGCGAAACCTTCTTTCATGAACCCACCGGTCGTGCCTCCAATGGACGCCTCATCATCGATTTCCTAGGTAATTCGTCATCAATTTGAAACGACTCATATATAGTGATAATTGTAGATATGTGACATCTAGTAAAAAATATCTAATAAAGTACGTACTATAATTGGGTTAAACGTTGCGTTTAATTTTCTAGGAATAAAGTTATTCATGTTCTATGTGAATTAATGACATTACATTTTCTTGTTGTTCATGAAGCTGAGAGTCTTGGGTTGCCACTAATACCACCGTTTCTGCACGATAAGGAGAGTGACAATGTGGTGGCTTTGGGACAAGGAGTTAATTATGCAGTCGTGGCAGCAACAGCATTGGATACATCATTTCATGAAGCAAGAGGGACTGTTGATCCTACAGCAAATGTATCTTTAGGAGTTCAATTGGCATGGTTTAAACGATCATTGACCTCTATTTGCAGCAAAGCCTCAGGTAATCAAACATGCATGCGTATATGCTTCTACTGTATACACTTGTGCTAACCATACACGTACGTGCATATATATAATATTTAATTTGTTATAAATTGGAATGGGATTATAATTTTCTAAAAAGTCGAAGATTCTTGTTTATAGTTTTGAGATTCAAACACTATTTGTGAGTACTTGTATTGATTATAATTGTTGGCAGATTGTAGAAACATAATTGGGCGTTCTTTGATCCTAATGGGAGAGATTGGTGGAGGCGATTACAACAATGCAATATTTGGCGATAAGCCAATCGAGGAGGCCCAATCATATGTTCCTCTTGTTATTGATACAATCATCTCAACAGTCAATGTAACTACTCAAATCGTTCAAGTATATATTTTAAATTATCACCACTAACAATAACACCACTCACAATTTTAATTTCTTTTTAATTCTAGTGTACCATTATCTCATGGGTTTAATTGATTCTAATAGTTTTAAATACAGGAGCTAATTGATATGGGGGCTCAAACACTGGTTGTTCCAGGAACCTTTCCACTTGGGTGTTCTAGTTCAATTCTAACAGTTGGTGCTTCTAAAAACCAAGAAGATTATGATAACAGAACCGGTTGTCTCATCAGGTTCAATAAACTTGTCGAATACCACAACATCTGCTGAAAAAGAAACTAAACCACCTTCGAGAGCTTCATCCGAATGTCATCATCATCTATGCTGACTACAACGATGCTGCCATGCAGATTATATATTCTCCAGTTAAATTTGGTACAAAACATGTTATAATATTTCTAGTGCTCCACGATTTACCATGTTATTGAGTAATTTAGTATCTTGATTTATGTTCTTGTTGGGATGGAATTCAAAATTTTGTAGGATTCACAAATCCGGTTTTGAAGTCGTGTTGTGGAGGTGAAGGTCCATATAACTACAATATATTGGCCCTATGTGGACGAGCATTTTCGACCGTGTGTAATGACCCCGATGCATATGCTTACTGGGATGGAATACACTTTACAGAAGCTGCATACAGAATAATTTTCAAGAGTTTATTTCAAGGCCAATATACTACACCCCGCTTTAATTCCATGTGTCCTACACCTACACCTACATCAACATCACAACTCAGAGTTGCTTTATGGAGATCACAAATACAACGGTGACCTATCAGAGCCGGCAAGGGAGACATGTACTTTCCATTAAAAATGCAGTACAAATATTTCATATATTGTTACAGTTTATGTAAACTACTACATAATTAAAATAAAATAAATGGCATCCACAATCCATATAGTTTAATGAAAAAGTTGAATAAAATAGAATGCCTAGTGAGTAGTAACCATTCAAGGGATGAAAGTCAATCATAATAGATGTCATGTTGGTGTTTAATGGAGTCCGGATGTGTTTGGTTGAGTTTAGCGTATCGTACCGGTTATTACCTAAAGCGGGCTGTTTGGCACTTTTTAAAAAAATGCAGGGGCTATTTGGTACTTGTATTCAAAACGCATGTGTTGTGAAGTAGTTTTCTTGGCCAATTTTATGATTACGTAAATAATGAATCTACTGAATTTAATAACTTCAAAGAAAAAGAAGTATAACAGTAAAGGGGCGTTTGGTGCAGAGGATGTTTTTGTAAGGAATTGGAATATGTCATTGGTTTGGTTGGTGGAAAAGAAATTTAACTCAATTGCATTTCTTTGCTATTTTATGTTTGATTTGTGAATATATCAAAGAAATTGGAATGTAAATTAATTTATGTTATAAGAAGAATATGTTGGTGTTTTAATCGGTTTATGAGTACAATTTTGTCTTTTAATAAATAAAAAGTAAACTGGAATTCAATTCTTATTCTTACGAATGAAGAAATCCCTCGAACATGTTTTTTAAGAGTTATCCTGAAATTTAATTCCATTGGTTGGTTTCAAAACCAAACACGCCACATAGTGGAATTAGAGATTACAATTCCACTGGAATCCAGGAACCAAAGATGCCCTAAGGCCAAAGTCATTTAAATGCTTTTGCAACATGCCTTGGAAAACACACTACAAGAAAGGTGGGTATTAGCGGCGACGTCTTTAGCGACGACAACCCCCATTAGCGGCGACATGTAATTGACGTTTTACATGTCGCCGCTAATCGGGGCGGTCACCGCTAATACCCGCACAGTGTCCATCCGCGTCAAATAAACCCTGTCCGTTCGATCTGCATTTAATCTAATGGTTGGAAATGAGTAAAAAAGGCGCTGCCTTTTCCCCCAGAAGTGTCACTGCTAATACCCATATGCCTTTGCTAAAGGCCATATGTCGCTTCTAAAGGCATGTCGTCGCCGCTAATGGCTTTCGCAGATAACCCCCGACTTCAGCTCTTTTCTGCGTCTGCCTCCTTTGTTGTCTTCCAAAACGATTCCCAAACAGCTCTTCCTTCCGACAACGTTCGATTGCTGCCACAACCCTCGTTTCTAACAACAATTACCGCCGACCACCACTGGACCTCCATTACCAGCGACGACCACAGCGTCTCCGGAAAATTTGACGATTTAAGGTCCAAATCCTCCGTATTTTCTATTCCTCTTCTGTTTTGGTGTTTTCTTTTTTACCTATTTTAAGCTTTTAATTTAAAGATTGTTGTCGGAAAAATCTAGTTTCTGGCAGGATTGTGGAACTCTTGCCGGAAAAATTCGAAATTACACCACCACTTTTCATCTTTTTGTCTTCCATTTTGTAAATGTATTTTATTTGTATGTGTATGATGCATGTATGTGTTTTTCCATGTGTATTATTTTTTTATATATGTGTGTTATTTGTATATATATTATTTGTGTATGTGTATGTGTATGACTTTTGAAATTATATATGTAATTTGCATGTATGGAAAAAATGAAATATAATGGAAAAAAAGTATGATGCTCTAATTAATGTGTAATATGTGTAGGAAGCATGTTTATGTGTATTTGTATGTATAATGTATATATTTATGTAGGTAATGTGTGGAAAAATGAAAAAGAAAATGATGCTATAATGAATATGTAATATGTGTAGGACGGATGTTTAAGTGTATTTGTCTATACTGTAATGTGTATGAGGTATGATGCAATATGTGAAGGAAGCATGTTTAAATGTATTTATGTAGAAAGTACAATGCTATAATGGAAAAAAAAAGTTTGTGTATTTGTATGCAACTTGGAAAGTACAATGCTATAACTGAAAAAAATAAAAGATAAAAAAAGTCAATGTATTTGTATGCAACTTGGAAAGTACCACGCTGTAATTGAAAAAAAATAAATTGTGTATTTGTATGCAACTTGGAAAGTAAAATGTTATAATTGAAAAAAAAAAAAAAGTTTGTGTATTTGTATGCAACTTGGAAAGTACAATGCTATAATGGAAAAATATTTAAAGAAAATAGTTTGTACTTTACAAACTATTTTTGTTTTCATTTTTTTTTCCATTATAGCATTGTACTTTCCAAATTACATATAAACACACAAACTTTTATTTTTTCATTTTGTTTTTCCAATATATAATTGTACTTTCCAAAAATATTGTAAAGTACAATGCTATAAAAGGATAAAATATAATACAATAAATAAATAAAAAAATATATGCAAAAGTACAATGCTATAATGGAAAAAAATGAAAAAAAAAAAGTTTGTGTATTTGTATGCACCTTGAAAAGTACAATGCTATAATTGAAAAAATTAAAAAAAAAAAGTATGTGTATTTATATGCAACTTGGAAAGTACAATGCTATAATTGAAAAAAAATAAAAAAAAAATGTTTGTGTATTTGTATGTAACATGGAAAATACAATGCTATAATGATAAAAATGAAAAAAAATAGTTTGTACTTTATAATTTTTTATTTCATTTTTCCATTATAGTATTGTACTTTCCAAATTACATACAAATACAAAAACTTTTATTTTTTCATTTTTTTTCCATTATTGCATTGTAATTTCCAAATTACATACACATACACGAACTTATATTTTTTTTCTTTTTTTCCATTATAGTATTGTACTTTCCAAACTATTGTAAAGTACAATGCTATAATAGGATAAAATATGATACTATAAATAAAAAAAATATATGCAAAAGTACAATGCTAAAATAGAAAAAACAATATAATATTTAAAGTACAGTTTTATTAAATAACAAAAATATTGTAAACTACAATGCTTAAATAGAATAAACAATATAATATTTAAAGTACAATGCCACTACAAAAAATATGTCATTTAGTGGCACACAAAAAGTGCCACTAAAAACCCAAAAAATGCCACTAAAGGCTTCTCGTAAAATCAGCGGCACACATAATAAGTGTCACTAGAAGCGCTCCTACTAAAACCTTTTAGTAGAACCTTTTGCTTTTGTCGCTGCAATTTTTAGGCTTTTAGTGACACTTTTTTATTTGTCACTGTAGAATAAAAGTTTTTTGTGGCACATATTTTATGCCAATGAATGGTCATTTGATTAAAAAAATAATGTTAGTTTTAGTTACACAATTTAAGATTTTAGTGGCATTTTTTTATTTGCCACAATACAAGAAAATTGTTATAACAAAATATAACCTTTTCATCCTCCTTTTAAATATATCATACCTTCTTAATAGACCCCTTGACTCATCTGATTAATATGAATATTGTTAGCCTTCTAAAATAATAATATTAATAGTAATCTAACATGTAATTTTTGAATATTTTAGTGAAAAACAAACTAGTCACAATATGATAGTTTTATTAATGGAAATGGTTATTTTCTAGAATATATTCATGATTCTCAAATGTGTACAAAAACAAGCATGTCTAGTAATTGTCTTCATCAATTTCTAACTTTCAAAGGTAATAACATATGATTTTATCGGATGTCCCCGGAGGTTCAAGCCCTCCTTCTAGCAAATGCAATTTGTCAAAACCTGCATATTTGAACAATTTATAAGAGGGTATAATAGTAATTTCACTTTTACTCCAAAAGGAATGAAACCATTTTGGTTACCTGAGACTGAGAATTGTTCAAAGCTGCCCGTCTAGCCACCGTGAAATTTATCTTTGGCATTCAATCCCTGTACCATAAACAAAATAGAGAAAAAGACTAAATGGTCCTTATATTTCCCACAAAATTAACATTATGGCAAAAAAAAATAATAACATATTTCAATATCAATTCCTGTTGATTCCATATTCACATCAACCATTATCTCAATTTATAGAAGCAATCCAGGTCTATCTTCTGTCTCTATGCACAACAAGCTAAAAAAACACAAAGTACAAACCAGTCAACTTGACATGCATGAAACAAAGTGAAAATATGAAATAGTTTTTTTATGTCTTATGTTTTTATTTTGGTATTTGAAAATTTACTTTAAAATAAATTGCTTAGTCTCTAACCTTATTTTAGGTCCAACATCATTGACATGCATATGATTCTCTATATTTGTATCAAGTTGCCATCAAGATACATATGTTAATTAGCATGATATAAATCAATAAACCATTAGTAATGACAAAGTTTAATTAATTTATATAACTTTTTTATGAAAAAGATAACCCTATAAAGATGTCCAGCCTAAAATATGATCAGATATTTTTTTTGACAAATTCCACATAACATAAGTTAATCATGATTTTTTGAAGCTTAGTGCAAGTAGATTACATGTGGGAGACATCTAACCCTTTGAAAGTGTGACAAAAAAAACATGACAATTCTTTCCGTGACTCATCAACATAGGATTTCCAAAAGAAATTAGAATCTCGACGGTTATTGTTTTTATAAAAGAAAATTAAAAAAATATATATTTCCATATTTGTAGACCAATTTCAAATGTTTCCTGAAATTCTTCCAGAATGTTTCATAATCTTTAAATAAAAAATAAATAAATAAATAAAAGATATTACAATTTACAAAGTGAACAAAAATATCAACTTTATAAAAATAATATTACCTCTCGATTCTAACTCATGGATATGCTAAGAATCAAGCCAAACGCCTTTCGGACCAATCGTTTCCTCATCATCCTTACCTTTTTTAGGAAAACTAAATTCAATAATAAAATTATTTCCATATAAATTTAAAGAAAAAAGAATTTTAAATGCACTTACAACACGGTTTTAATACGTATATCATGTTCAGAAGCACCTTCCAAAAGTTGTGGATCGGTAACACCGAGGAATCAAATTTTGTCCAAAGCATCACTCGCATTGTTGAAAGTATGGAAGTTTTTATTTATATACTCATTAGATGATTTATACAAGGGCATGAATGTACATTACAAATTTGTGTTTGTATGTATACATCACATATGCATTAGGATGTAAAAGAAACGGTAATGAATTATTATATAATTTATTAGTATATTAAAAAAATTATATAATATTAAGAAAAAAGGTACCATGTAAGAGTTTGATCTTTAACTCTTTGATGCTTTAAGAAGATTGAATTTTCCATGTAGAGTTGCAACATGAGAGTTCTCCATATTCGACCAAATATCATCTGAAACAAATTGCTCACAACAATAAGAAATAAAATAACATAAAAAGCGTTGAGTGAAAAAGGGAAATGTGGAAATTATACTTATAGATCATAGCTCCTTGTTACCAAAACATCAAGATCTCTCCATATTTCATTCACCTCACCAATTTGGTTTTGGATTTCTTATATTCTCTATCTCTGTCCTCAACAATAGACTCTTTGAAAGCAATCTCCTTGTCCAATAACAACACTTCTTATCATTAGAAATGAGTCACTTTAAAATGATCGTGATGATCGATAGAAATACTTTAACCTGATCATACTAGTCCGAAGCTGAAGGAGCAGATGCATTATTGAAGAAATGGAGGTAACTTCACAAAAATAGTATACAATAGTTTGGTTATGTTTCTAGAAATATTTCGTTTTATCTACATATTAGTTTTATGTTTCTAGAAACACCCTTTAGTTTCCTTTACATGTGATTTATACAAAGAAATACAAGTTGACATCAGCATATATATTAAAATTTCAACCCATGTTGCTTCATCCCAGGGTCTTTTCACAGTTCCACAAGAAGAGATCAGCAAAATAGGTAAATCTAAGAGCACAAAGGGTGGACCTTATCAGAAAGTTTGGATGTGTTTGGTGACATAATAAGATAATGATTATGAATTATATCAATAAAGACCATTATTGTTTATTA
This sequence comes from Lactuca virosa, assembly GCF_052849685.1. NCBI lineage: Eukaryota > Viridiplantae > Streptophyta > Magnoliopsida > Asterales > Asteraceae > Lactuca > Lactuca virosa. The sequence continues at coordinate 365,278,968 of NC_136433.1, read as the reverse complement.
TAGTAACACCAATGACCATTAAGTCCTCTCAATGTAAATGTAAATATATAATCGTGTAGATTTCCAATAGATAAAATTTTGCTTGAATACAAAAACATCTAAGAAGAAAAGATAGGATACATTGTACATACATGATCGATTGCAAATATTTGAGGTCCAACCAAACTTGTGGAGTAAATTATGGCACAAGACAAAATCTAGTGTACATTATAACATACTTAACTAACAAACAATTCAATTGTATATCATACAGCTACATAGTTGAGGACAATAGAAACAGATGAAAACAGAAATAGGTAAATTTGTGGAGTAAACTATAACCACTCGAGAATGGCCATGGAGGCATCGATATTGCCCTAGAGAAATTGGAATCAAAATGAAAATTAAAACTAGATTCATACCTGATTTCGTGATTTCATGAACGTGATGATTTCGGATGGATTGCGAATTGCGTTTGGATGTCGTAACTCCTAAAATTTCCACGATGATGTTAGGGTTGATTTCGTAACTCCAACAATAGCCCCGACGATGTTAGGGCTCTCCGTTGTGAGGCTTTGAAATTAGAGTACAATTGAATAAAACATCTGAAAGGGCAAAAATGTAATTTGAAATATTGTTTAATATCAACATTTTTATGGATGGGAGGAAAGCAAACTGGTAGCGGAGATTTCAATCTTTCTTTAGTGGCACAAAACATGAATGGTAAAATCAAAATAAAATTTTAGTGGCACATAATAAACAAATGACACAAAATCTATAATTTTCTATGACATTTTAAATTAATATGCCACTAATAAATATGAATATTAGTGGCATAATTTATAGGTGTCACTAAAAAACCTAATTTTTATAGTGGCATATAAGATATGCCACTAAAAACAAAATATAGTGGCAAAAAATAAATATGACATTAAAAGTGTATGTCACTAAATGTCAATTTATTTGTAGTGTGCTATTGTAAAAATGACAAAAAAAAATTCATTCAAATTATATTCGTTTGCGTGTTTTCTTTGTAATAATCATGAGTCTAGAAATACCCGTCTGAAAGTGATTTAGAAATTAATTTCGGGGTGTCCCCGTTTCGGGACTACTTTTTGAATACTTTTTCTCATTTAGGATGTGAACATGTATTATATGATTGTTTGTTTAAGAAAGATTTTGTTGTCATTTTCTCTTTGTTCCTCGTGCATGTGTGTGTGTGTGTGTATATATATATATATATATATATATATATATATATATATATATATATATACACTTGGGAGCTAAGGGGAAATGATGTCGAATTTTTCTTAAACATACAATCATGTAATACACGTTCACATATGAGATAAGGTATTGAAAAATCGGGTTTAGAAGCCTACCTTTGTGAATACTCTATCCGTTTCTGATTATTTGTTCATGTGTTCCCCTGTTGGGTATACTTTTTGAATCATCGACTATATGAATAATCTACTTGAGTTTTTTTCCCGTAGAGTAAACCTTAAACATGAAACTATGTTTCAGTTGCATCATGTCTATTGATGAAAGCTGGACTACTGATCCACGTCGTCAATCTCCTAAGTTCCATCTCGGAGTCGAGTCTTTTGTCAAGAGATCCATGTCACACCTAGATTGTAAAGGTTAAACCAGATGTCTGTGTGAGCAATGTGATAGTCGTTACTTCATGGATCCGAAAGCAATGAGACGTCATGTTCGTATATATGGTTTCAGTCGGTCATACAAAATGTTGACATATCACGATGAACCTTTAATTCCTCCTGTTGTAGATGTCGTAGCGCCAAGTAACGAGATGGATGATGTTATCGACGATGTTATATGGGAGTCGAGAGAAAATGATACCACCCTCGATGAATGAACCTCGAATACAGGGGGTAGCGGTGTCGATGATAATTTAGAACAGTTTTTAGAGGCAGTCGAAACCAAGTTATATCTTGGTTGTATGTTTTCATTCCTTGATTTTTTAGCAAAGCTGATGCATATCAAGGTCAACAATAAATGGACTGATAGTTCAATAGATCAACTCCTTGAGTTGTTGCATTCAACATTTCCACAAGACAACAAGGTTCCCCGTTCATATCATGTAGCCAAAAAGAAACTGAAGAAGATAGGTTTGGGGAACGAGTCAATACATATGTGCAAAAATAATTGTTTTCTCTTCTGTAAGAAACACAAGTCATTGCAGATTTTTTCCGTTTGTAAAGAGAGTCGGTGGATTGATAAAAACACCAAAGTTAAGAAAGTGGTTCACAAGGTGTTACCATACTTTCAAGTGTCCCCTAGACTACAACGTTTGTGTTGTTCAAGGTACACTTCCAAAAATATGATATGACATAGTACAAAGAGATCAGAAGATGGTATGATACATCATCCTGTTGATGGAGAGTCTTCAGAAAATTTTTATGTGAATTACCCTGACTTCTCGAGTGAACCTCACAACGTATGCCTAGGGCTGGAAGCTGATGGTTTTAATCCATTTGGTAAAATTTGTAATTCGCATAGTACGTGGCCGGTCGTACTCACCACATACAATCTGCCACCATGGCTTTGTATGAAAGAGTCATCATTCATGTTCGCCTTGTTGGTTCCCAACCCTAAATCACCTAAAAAGGACATAGATGTTTTCTGTATGACGTTAGTGGAAGAGCTTAAGTTTTTGTGGCACTCAGGCGTACGTATTAAAGACGCAACGACAAACACATTCTTCACGATGAAAGCTATGTTGTTATGGAAAATAAACGACTTTCCAGCTCATAGTAGTTTATCGGGTTGGAGCGGACAAGGGCATAGAGCATGCCCGACTTGCTATGAAGACACTCCCTTGTACCGTGCAGTAAATAAAGTCGTTTATATCGGTGATCGTCAATTCTTAGATGCTAATGATCCATAAAGGATGAGTTTGAAATTTAACCAGCAACCCGAGATAAGACCTGCCCCGAGACACTTACGGATAAAGACATAAAATAGCAACTAGGTCGTCCACTACTTTGTAAACCGGATAAACATCCGAAGACTCTCAAAGAAAACATGGATCAGCAAGAATTTAAGTTGAACTGGTCGAAACGTAGCATATTTTTCGAGCTTGACTATTAGTCATCTCTGCAGCTGAAGCACAACATAGATGTGATGCATGTCGAGAAAAATATGGGTGAGTCTTTTGGGTACTTCTATGATGAAAGATAAGAGTGACGACACACCAAATGCACACGACGACTTGATAAATCTGAATATCTGGCGTAATCAATGGTTGCAAAAAAAGGGTAACAAGTTCATTAGACCACATGCAAACTACTCATTCAAGAAACCTGTCCGTAAAATCTTTTATCAATTTATCAGAGATGTTAAACTGCCAGATGGGGTTCGATCTAACATCAGTAAGAAGTGGTAGATAATGATACTAACATTATTGGGTTGAAATCTCTTGACTATCACATTCTTATGCAACATTTGATACCGATTGGAGTTAAAGCGTTATTGGACAAACAAACTTCTACACCAATTGTAGATCTTTGTATGTTTTTCAAGCAAATTTTCTCAAGAACACTAAAGGTGGAGGATATGAGGAAAGCAAAAGAAGATATTATTAGAATCTTGTGCAAGTTAGAGTCGATTTATCCTCCAACATTTTTTTGACATTATGATTCATTTAGTTTTGCATTTACTTGATGAAGCGACTGTTGGAGGCCCGATATGTATGCGATGGATGTATCCATTCAAAAGGTATATGAAAAAACTAAAAAACTATGTCAGAAATAAGGCGAGGTCTGAAGGTTGTATAGCTGAAGGTTACGTTGCTGAAGAAGCTTTATCATTTTGTTCGATGTACCTTCGATATGTGCAGACTCAATTCAATCTCCCTGAAAGAAACAAGGATGTTGTCATTGAAAAAATAAAGTTGTGGACGTTTGAATCTAAGCGTCGACCGACCAGCGCAATGCAAACAAAACATCTTGATATAAGGGAAAAACGTAATATAGAATGGTTTATATTGAATAGCTGTCAAGTAGTCTGTCACACCCTAAAACCGGAACGGCGGAAACGTTCGGGGGTGGAGGACGTCCTGTTTAGTATCACAAGATATGCATTATTGTAAGCAAGTAATGAACAACCATTTCATTAGAAAGAAAGAGTTTACAATGCGTGTGTTCACAAAACATAGAATTCATAAGCAAATAAAAAAACAAGACTTGAAGCTATTATGCTCTATCTTCTGAATTCCCAGCACGAGTACCTGTCTATTAGTCTCCTGAGAATACAAGTTATTTGAAAGAGTTGATCAGCAATTAAGCTGGTGAGTTCATAAGATTTTAGTGATGTGAGTAAGTTGTAAAATGTTGTTGAAAAATGTAGTTGAAAATGTAGTTGAAAGATGTAGTAAGTTGTAAGTTTTATTTAGAAAAGTTCGCCTGTTCCTCTAAAAAATCCTATATTTCCTACTTTAATAAAAGATAAGTAAAAATGACTTTACAACCCTTTCTATGAGTACTAAATGGATACAAGTCATATAAGACTCAGAGTAAACAAATAATCGATTGTGCGCAGCTGCCATAAGGCGGAAAGCACACATTCCATTAGTTGTTTGATCATTGTGGTATATAACCCTGGTGTATTCACTTGTTACTCATGGAGTTAATTGTAATGATTCCTTTATATTTAATGAAAAGATTCTTTAAGAAAAACCTTATTTCTTATAATAAAATGGTAACCACAATGATTACTTCTATAATCACTTAGTTTATACTTGCTATATATGATCTAATATCGAATAGAAAGTTAATTGGGTGAATCTGCCCTAAGCCCACAACCAAACAAGGAACAGGAAGTAAGGCGGAAAGCACACATCCAACTACCTATTTGGTATTAATGATATATAACCATGATGTATAACCTCAAGTATTATAGAGTTAATCACCTAAGGTCCTTTAAGTTTATACTGGTTTAATAAAATGGATTAAACCCTTAACGGGTAAGTTTCTTGTTTTGTATACCAAAAGTTCTGATTTGGAAAGTATGTTTTGTACTAGAAAAATGTGCATTGACTCTGTGTCCTATGACTTGACCCATACCTGGTACCCTTATCATGACTTAATCTATACTGAGCATATATATACCTAGAATCGAATAGAAAATGGACTGGGTGAATTCGTTCCAAGCCCACAACCAAACACGGAACAGGAAATGAAGCGGAGAGCACACATCCTATTACCTGTCGGATCCTATTAATATATATATATATATATATATATATATATATATATATATATATATATATATATATATCCTTTGATGTATACATTAAGGAATCATAAGGTTAGCATTAGGGTCCTCTCTACTAAATGTAGCCTTCTACCAAGGCATCTAATGTTATGTGTGTTTGTTTCTTGCATGAGTTGTGTATTTTCCCAAGTGAGACAATCATTAACCAAAAATATAGTGTTTACATTACTGTTTATTGTGAGAAGATCACAATGTGAATGAAATGGGGAAATAATAAAGTACTGTAGTGTTGTATTATAGTAACTACTGTTGTACTTTCTACCTTAAATCAATTGTTATTTAAGGTATAATGTGATATGATTGCACCATACTATCGACTAATAACACGACGATGAAAGACGTCGGAAGAAATGACATTTGGCACCCGTAGACCTGCAAGTCCCACTGTAGCGAACAGCAAGGTGTAGGATAGTCAGTCCAGTATGTGATTATACCCAAATTCACGCTCTCCCTCTAGTAGATTCTGGCTACAAATCGAGCCATGACAGGTGATGCCATGCCCCGAACGATGGTTCACATTTATGTTATTGTATACTTGTATATGTAATGTATGTACTAGCTGTATTGTATGTTCTCTCTGTCTAGTATGTAGTATGTTCTGTTTGTTTCTCATCATAGTATGCTTTGACTCATGTATGAACTAACTCTTTGTATGCTTCATTATACAAGAAGTAATGAATAGTATCTTCCTAAACTATACCTATTATAGTTTACTAATGTTTGACTTGAACTGTTATTGAAAAGACTCATTTATCTGCTAAGTTATGCTTGTACTTTAAAAACGGAGTTTTTGTAAAACTATAAAGTAACATAACTTTAAAAGAGTTTTTGAAATGTTTTGATCACTTATAAAAGACATAAGCAATCTTTTGAAAGATGTTTATAACAAACAATTACACAATTATCATTATGTTCAACTTGTATTCCCCCCTTAAAAGCATTTAAAACAGTTAAAAGATTCATTGCGGGGTATGAACTCACCTGATGTGGGTGATTCAATGAATACCCGTGTAAGGATGAAAAGTTCCACGAATGAAGTCCCGAGACACAACAAGTCCTAAATGACATATATTGGCATGAATATAGTGTTTATAAGCGACTATATGAAAGGAAACACCTTCCGGGACTAGGAAACACTTGGAATGAAGTGTTGAATCACATGTGATTCAACTAAGGGATGTTTATGGTCAAGAAATGGTGTTTACGGCCATGGGTTTACGGCCAAGGGAGTTTACAGCCGTAAACTCATGGTCAAACATGCATAAGAGGGTGTTTGAAGGCTAGGGAAACTTGAGGGATCAATGCACTACACAAGGATGATCAAAACCAATGATTTGGAGGGTGTTGATGAGTTTACGGCCAAGCAAGGAGTTTACGGCCGTAAACTCATGATCATTATGCAAATGAGAGCGGTTTAAGGTCCTATTTTCATCCATTAAGGGTTCAAGGTCACAAGCTTTGCATCTAGGAGGGTTTATGGCCAAAATGGCACCCTTAAAGGGGTTTACGGCCATGGGAGATGGCTTGGCCGTAAAATCCTTGTGTTCTTGTGTTTTTGATGTTTTCAAGGCTCTAAGCATGAGTCCTAACTAGATATCAAGTGTAGGGAAGAGTACTTACGATATAGAGGATTGAAATGGTGATTAAGATCCAAGAACACTAGTGTGTGTTCTTGGTGTTTCTTGAAGATCTATGAAAAGATGATTTTCATGGATGAAATCATGAGATGATGCTAGTTAAGAAGGATTAAAATCAAACTAAAGGAAGAACACTTAAAACGTTTGATGATCTAGGACGAAAATCGGGATGATACTTGAGAGGATTTGGAAGTGTTCTTGAGGTTGGAATGAGATAATGAATGAAAATGGAAGAATATGAGACTTAAAGAGGAGTTTACGGCCCACCTTGAGTTTACGGCCGTAAACTCAAGTGTTGTGGCTGTGAACTCTTTTTGAAGAGGTTAAGTCTTGATTTGTTGGACAGTGTCTCTAGCAGGTACATTCTAACACTCATTCCTTAAGTGTATTAGGCTTAGAACTCCTTAGAATGACCTTTAACCAGGCTAGAACTCATTACCAATGAGTCCGAGACTCATTTGAGTTGACTGACTGAGTTTTCAAAGCAAAAAATTTTCGGGTTGTCATATCATCCCCCCGTTAGATGGAATTTCGTCCCGAAATTAGCTTTCTTACTGCACTACTGGGGGCGCTTCTCTTATTTGTAGAATACCCACTCGTAGACCTGGCAACTTTGCCCTGGTGTTGATGATAGGATTCGTACTTGGTCCATCTATCATTACCTCGTGTATACAAGTTGTATATAGTTAGGATTAGTAAGACGGTCGGATGTTCGACTCTGACCCAGGTCCACAACCAAACAAGGAACAGGAGAGAGGGCGGAAACACACATACTAAATCTGTGTAATCATAATCATATACCACCCTCGCGTATACACTGAATAGGGATAGGTGGGCTGTATTCGTCCTTAGCCTCTGTGCTTGAACTTGGTCTGCTGGACGAGTGATATTTCGTGACGGTCTGCGGACATTCGACGATAAGGCTTCGGAGGACAAAGTACTCTTCGCACGAGTACTTCGGGGTTTAGAATACGAAAGATAAAACTGAGGTTTAGGTCGGACTGTCGATACGAATGACGAAAGTTTTGAGAACTTGTTGATCGAGGCGATAGAAACATATGAACTTAGTATGGTGAGGACCACGCCAATTCATGACGAATGATAGTAACGGACTCTTTGCTGAACAAAGTTTTGGCCAATTTTGAAAGAAACGTCTGTTATACGATGATGTATCCCTAGTATGTTCGACAATGTACTCCTAGTGTGTTCCAGTGTTTTCTGGTTTCCCTTTGATGTTAACACTCGTACGTATCGTACCGCTATGTGCGCATACATATAAATGAAAGTGCTTTGATAACTGGTGATGATACTTTATATCATGATCCTCCTTGGTACCACTACGATCGCCTGTCATATACAAGTTATAGATAATTAAGATGAATAAGATAGTCGACTGAGTAACTCTGCCTCAAATCCTCAACCAAATAAGGAACAGGGATTAAGGCGGAATCACTCACTCTAAGCCTGCAGCCTCTTAGTTATTCACAACCATGATGTATATGCTACGCCATCATAGCTTCTCTAAACATATCTTTTAGTTCTCTTGAATACTGTGATCTATTTCAATATGTGAGTTATTATTATTACTTTTTAAGTGTTTTCCCCAAGTTTTAATCTTATATAAATATAAATTATTTTTCAAAGTAATTACTATTTCAAAAACGTATCGCTGCTCGTTGACGACTCCAGGGTAGATTCTCCTGCGTTGATCATCAGAATTCGTCCATCCGCTCCTGAGTTCTTTGCTATCGGGCAGTCCCTCTGATTGTGTCCAGACTCACCACAGCCATAACAGGCTTGGTTTTCTTCAGCTCCGGGGACTTGGGAGATCGGTTGAGCCGGTGCCCTGCAGAAACGGACTGTGTGTCCCTTTCTGTGGCAGTTCAGACACTGCATTTCCCGGCATACTCCGGTGTGGTGATAGTTGCACTTTCCACACTTCGGGAGGGTTCCAACATATCGACTGGCAGGTGCTAGAGCAGCATGTGTTGTAGCGACGTACATACTACTCGCTTGTTTCTCTTGCGGGGTGTCCTGTGTTGTTCGCTTCTTCTTCTTCTTGTTCCCCGACTTCTGATTATAGTCCTTTCCCTTTGATGGCTCGGGAACGAGGACTCCTACACCAATGCGGACTCGATGGGTAATGAGTCGCTGGGCCAGGCGTTTGGCACTATTGAATGTGGCTGGGTTAGAAGACAACACGTCTCCTTGGGTCGGAGCAGTCAGACCCTAAATGTATCGTTCTATCTTCTTGCTCTCCGGGGTAACCATCCCGGGGCATAGTGCTGCCAAGTCGCTAAACCTGTCAGCGTAGGCCACTATGTCTGAGCCGACCATCTTGACCTCCCATAGTTCTTGTTCCAGTTTTTTGTACTTCGCCCCTTGGGCAGTACTCTTCCAACATTAACTCTTTTAGGTTTTCCCAACCTATTGAGTTAGCCACTGATAGGGTCAGTGACTTAACATGGCTGTTCCACCATGTCAAGGCTTTGTTGGAGAAGGTGCAGGCAGCAAACTTCACTTTGCTCCCTTCTGGGCACGAACAGATTTCGAAGACCGAATCTGTTTTCTCGAACCATCACATCAGAGCGATGACTCCACCATTTCCATTAAAGGAAAGGGGTTTGCAGTTGGTGAAGTACTTATAGGAGCACTCTCTCGAGCGCACAGGGACCTCACCTTGATTAGAATGAACAGGTGTTCCACCGCCGTTGGAACTGGTAGGATGATATTGAGCCATGGTTGTTGCTACAGCCGCAGCTACTGCAACATTTAGAGTTGTCGTATCGATTTGTGGAGGAGGCATCTTTGCTAAAAGAATACAAAGATGGGATGGAATAAGTCTATAGCAGTGGACACAAGCCGAAAGCTGAAAAGACAAGGTTATCCGAGTTCTGGGTGTATTGGGTACTGACTTCCACAGGGTTCTAGAAACAATTCATAAAAGAGTCTATACCTAATAAACTCTATGAATTTGAAATGGCTATCCTCGAATGAATATCTGTTGCCTGAATAACTGTTACCAGCTGCATGTAAGAAAATAATCCTAACACATAATGTGAGTAGTGTTTCCACTAACTCCTTAAGTTAACTAAGATTATTATTTATTAGATTGACGCATATGACGTTCTGGTTACTTCGGCTGATCCCTCTTTGAAAAATTCTCATGACTTGCTCTTGTTTCCTCCTGACTCTTCTGTTGTCTACTATGAGGAAGTGGTTACATATATCTGGGTTTGTCGTACGAGAATGGATGTGACTAAAGAATCTATGAGATTAAGTGAAACATTATGGGGTGATCCTTACAGAGTCCTCCTATAATTGTACAATGTATACAAGTTGTATATAATTTAAGATGAGATAGACCTTCGAATAAGTGATCCTACTCCAAAACCACAACCAAACAAGGAACAGGTAGTGAAGCGTAGATCACAAATTCTAAGTCTATAAAATCTCAATTATATATAACCTTGGGAGTATACATTGCAAGATTATAGACCTATCCGTAAGGGTCTTTTAAGTTATCACATAAGTTGTTTACATGGCCTAAAATACTCCTATAGTACTTTAATGAAATGTACTTGATCTAGAATTCTCTTGACTGGTGTTTAGGTAAGTTTTAAGACTGTTGCAACACCACATCACTTCCAAACACATTTCGGTTACCTCTCGAATGAATATAGTTGATCAGGCTATATTGATCCTAGCTATGATTACATAACTGTTTAGGTTTGAAGACAGTGCTCAACCTTTAAATACTTTAGTTCTGTTCTTCTTGTGATTGTGACAACCGTCAATTTTGGCCAAGTCAAAGTCAACTATAGTCAACAAGTCAAACCGGTCAACTCATCTAACCCTTGTATATTAGGGTTTCCATTATGATTCTTATTGTACTACTCGCAATCTTAATATAAAGTATCACTTAGAGTTTTCACGTGTTCGGAAATTCTAAACCCTAATCAAGGTAAGTGATGAATCTACTCGATAAAACATTATTCCATACCCCTCGAGAGCGTATAACATTCATAACAAGGCTTAACAGAGTGTAAGAACCTTGCGTTGTGAAGCCAAACACTCAAAAAGGTCACAAAAGAAGTCTCTCCCAATCTCTTTCACTCTATCTCTCTCTACCTCAAATCTCTCCCAAATCTCTCCAAGTATGTGAAATCTCTCTCTGTATGAGAAATCTCTCCAAGAATGTGAAATCTCTCCCAAATCTCTCCAAGTATGTGAAATCTCTTCCAGATCTCTCTACGTATGAGAAATCTCTCCAAGAATGTGAAATCTCTCCCAAATCTCTCCAAGTATGTGAAATCTCTCCCAAATCTCTCTCTGTATGAGAAATCTCTCTAAGTATGCGAAATCTCTCCCAAATCTCTCTCTGTATGAGAAATATCTCCAAGAGTGTGAAATCTCTCCCAAATATCTCTCAAAATCTCTCTCAACTTCTTTTAATTACTCGGGGCATCCCGACCCTTAATTTAGTCGAAAACCGCTCGAAAACGGAAGTCTACGCGAAAAACAGGCTTAAGGAGCTGAACCCTCTTAAGGAGCCAAACCTCCCTTAAGGAACCGATACCTCCTGAGAACCGAACCTCCTGAGAACCGAAACCACCTCCTGAACCGAAACTACTAAGGAACCGAAAGTAACCTTCGGTCCGAGAGGACTACCTTCGGTCCGAGATCTTGACTTTCGGCTCCTACTCCACTTTCGGTTCCCTCTACTCTCGGTTCCAATGCACCAGCCGAACCTTACCTTCGGTTCTAGTGCTGCTAAGACCGAGCCTTCGCGACCTTCGGCCCCAATTTCGGATTTTCGTCTTTTTGCCCGATTTTTGACCGCGACTCCATTTTAAGCCTGTTTTTAATTATTTTAACGTGGGATTTTCACCCAAACTCGTATTTTGACATATAAAACCCTAAATATTCATATTTTAATCATATTTTGAGGAAAATCATTGCCTAAGAATAAAATTTATTGTTGAGATATTTAGGTGGAGTGTTGACTTATCCTTTGGACAAGGACACAAGCAACCTCCCCATACCTTCATAGTACAACCCCTTGTCCTTCCACCATACCTAGCCCTTTCATTGTACTTTTTCCATCATTTTCCAGCCACATCCTTGATCCAAGGCTAGAAAACCCCCCTCTCTCCTCTATTTTCTCTCATTTTCCACCAAAGAACAAACTTCATTCTCTCTCACTTTCTCTCTCTAAATTTCGAGATTGAAGGCTATTCCCCAAGCTTTTCTTCTACTTTTGGTAAGTATTATCATCCTTCATATGATTATTCCACCTCTTTCTATTCAAATCATAGGTTGCTTACACAAACTTCATCATATTTGTGTTAGTTCTTCGAATCTTCAAGCAATCTTCTAAGTGTGCTTGAGTTGAACACTTTTTTTCTTCATCATCCATCCACTGAAATCACTCAAGGTGAGTTCATACCCCTACATTTTCATGTTTTCTTCAAGTTTTAGCGGGGGAATACAAGAACACACCTTTAAAATGACTAAACTCAAACAACAGCTTTCATCAGAAAAGTTGAGTCTTATTCACGGACTGGTTGGACTATCTTATACTTAATATCTTTCAAAACTGTTAAATATGCAAATAGTTCAGGTTCACACCTTTAAAATGACTACTTGCACATCACCATACGATTTTTCTACAATTTATGGTGATTTTTACAAAACAGCCTATCATTTCAAAAACGAATTCGGACCAGTCTGTGAATATGAACATTTTAACACAAGTAAAAGACTTCTAAAAATCTTAATAAAAATTATGACTAAACTAGACACATTTTATGAACTCTCAGAATTTACGGATTCAGTTTTCCACTTCGTATGATTTTTCTATGATTTTTCTAAAACAGTGATGAAAGGTTAAAAACTAGTTAACAGCCTATAACTTTCATAACACTTTGTATTATGTTGAGCAAAGTGTATAACAATAAATTCTAAATATTGAATGTATTTTCGTGTTAGTTTATCATCATAAACTGAAATTTAGTCATTCATGATAAGGTTTACTCATTCATTTCGAACACATATAATAAACTACAATAAGCATAGTTTATGGATTTTTACTACATGAAAAAGGTTTTACTCTCAAAAGAAATGGGTTTTTCATATACTACATGATAAACTATAATAGTAATAGTTTAAGGATTTCATATCACTAATTTATTCATAAAAGGTGATTTTACTTCCTCCACGGAAGAGGTTTAATATCAAACTATGTGTAAACTAGTTAACTTAGGTTGCGAGGCAATTCTCTCCCCGTACGTTCGAGTACGGGATTCTAATTGTTGTAAGTTATAACCAGAGTCTCTTGTAGGGAGAGCGTGATAATTGTGTATAGATCTATATTGGGATTGACACCCCACACCTCGCTGCTAGCTACAGCCGGACCGGCTGGTCTGGGGGTGACAAGAGTCGTAGTATCTTAACGTCTGAAAAACGTTGTGCAGGTTATATTCTCGTGATAGTATGGTTATAGCGACTCACATAGGTAGTTAACAATCTTTCAAGTTTACATGGAAAATTCTACTTTGAAAAGGGGTTTACTTCTAAAATAAACGAGTTTATGTCGATTTAAACTTGCATGAATTACTTTAAGTATGGAAAAATACTTGTTTATTCTCGGTCCTGGGATTTAGGACTACATAACTTTTATAAGGAAAATATTGGATTTTCTTTGGAAACATATTTCTATAAAAACTACATTTCATCTAGAATTGTTAGACTTCAGCTATAATTGCTAAGTGTATATGCTAGAGTTATATAAGAATCTAGTCACAATCGACTTAGAATTGGTGGGCCCGCCTTATCTCCTGTTCCTTGTTTGGTTGTGGACCTAGGGCAGACCCATTATATTCAACGGTTTATTTAACTTAAATTTTATATAACTTATATACGCTGGGAGATTATAGAAGGAATGTATGGGTCTTTCTAGGGTTCGTTATCGCATAACATAGGAGCATTCATTCCACACTTAACTGAGAAAATATTGGATTTTCTGGAAATCATACTCTATCGCTTTTACAAGGAAAAAGGTTTCTTTCTCAAACAAAACTCTTATGAACTCACCAACTTAATTGTTGACACTCTTTTCAAAACTACTTGTATTCTCAGGAAATTAGTGAAACAGGAAAACCAACAGCATTTTGTGGATGGGACGATAAATCGTCAAACAGTTCATTTTTGTCATCATAATGTAATTGATTTTGAAACATGTAAACTTATTCTATGGTGTAACCTTTTCAATTATATTTATGATGGTTGTATTTACTTTGAGCACTATTATACTCGTTGTTGTGATACTTTACATGAAGTCCTCCACCCCCGAACGTTTCCGCCATCCTTGGTTTAGAAGTGTGACAGATTGGTATCAGAGCATTGTTTATAGTGAACTAAGTATATCGAACCACATAAGATATACAAACTATAAATTAATTGGGACTAAGGTCTCTGATTTAACATTTTCAAATAACTATACTTTTAGAAATAAATAGTTTCTTGTTAAAAGTATACATGCATGCATACATACTAAGGTCAACATCATACTAGAACAAAACAAAAGTAATGATTGTTGAATGACACAAGTAGGCTTGGGGATGTATAGTCAGGTCTGGGAATGACATAGTCTGATCAACTATGTCTATCCCAGAAGTGATTAGCATGTGCCCGGGAATGGTTGTGTTGTTACAACAAGTCTAAAAACTTACCAACTCTATCTACAAAGAAACATTGAAAACATAAGACAAACATTAAAATACTATAGGAGTATTTGGGGATACTATAATCAACTTATGTGAAAACTAAAGACCCCTATTAGTAGGTCTATAATGAATGAGTGCATACGCCAAGGTTATACATAATTAAAGATATTATAGACTCAGAATCTATGACTATTGCTCTACTTCCTGTTCCTTGTTTGGTTGTGGACTTAGAGTAGAGTCATTTATTCGAAGGTCTATTCTATCTCAGATTATGTATAACTGGTATGCACTATGTGATTATACACGTCACTGATAAGGATCACCCTCTATAAGTAATTATAGGATTAGACGTCTATTAATTATCTCTTCCACCCCTATTCTCGCACGGACATCACGACAAGATCTTACATACCAGGAGACCCCTACTTTCCGAACCCAGAGAGTTAGTGAGTGATGAGGAAAAGAGTCGGAGGTGGAGCCAGAGGTCGACAACTCTCCTCACATAGCCTGGGCTCTCGCGAACCGTCTCGACTCCATCAAACCTGTGCCCCGTTGGACAACATTGATCGAGGGATGGAGTCGCCATCAGCAACAGCAACTCGCCATTTGGGGACGTATTATCGTAAGCAGAGCTCATTTTACTCACAAGACCTTGTAGATTAGGTCTATGAGTATGCGTTGGTGTTACTCCCCTCCATGTATAGGCCCGGCCCCGCGAGTTAGTGATTACACTAGTCGAGAGATTTATTTGCGGTCCAAACTTTTCTTGCAATGATGTGGTGTGGACCTGCATCAGGCTCAAAACCTTCCTCTAAAAACTAAATATGCTAAAATCATACAAATAAAAGAGGCATGCGTATTATTTTATTGGGGGCAATACTACTAAAATTCATAAGTTTATCATATATAGACTCTCGTTATGAACTGTTTTCAGAACACCATAAACAACCGGAACACAATACACTCAGAACTAAGATAAATAACTCCCGACGTATAATCCCTTATTCAAGACTCACTATCATCTCACCTTTTTAAGCCTCATAGTTAAAAGGTGCCCTTTTCGTAGACCTATGAGGGTGCGATCATACCAGCCCTAATGCACCGGGTCCCATCAAAACTCCTCAGCCAGGTGTGTTTGGACAAACATGATCCTAAGATGAGGAAAGCTTAACGCCCGCACGAAACCTACTTCTGCCCATTTTTGTAACTCCATCTCAGGAGTGTTTAGCAGAAACACTAAGAATAGGACAGCAATGTGCAAAATTTATATATATGAATATAAATCGTAAGAATGCACTTGAGATAATCACCCCCACTCACGAAGTCGTTTTTCATCATGAAACAGAACTATGTCTTCACCAAGAGGCAACCAACCAACTAGCATGGCGCCAATCCTACAGATAGACTCTGCTACTTTTCAAGCTGCAGTCACGGCAGCCGTGACAGCTGCCATGGCGCAAATCAATGCTAACAAAGCCAACAGAGGTGGAAGCGATGCCGAAAATACTAATTGCCGCAACAATAAGGGACACCAGCAAGTGTCTACTAACAAAGATGCCTCAGACCACAAACCTAAGAGTAATAAACGAAAGTTTTGGAACAAAAAGGAGCGCAACCTATCTCAAAGATTCGCTAAAAGACAATAACCCATGGCCACCCCTACCATTACAACAGCAGTCACGACACATGCCTCGGCACTAGCCACAAGCTCTGTCACCCAAGCACCGGCCAGACCATATAAGGGATCACTCCTAAAGTCTAACAAGTGTGGCTTCCATCACAATGGGGTTTGCCGGGTGATGCACTATAAAAACTGCAACCAGAACATACATACTTCCCGCTTCTGCAGGAGCCAGACCCAACGCATCGCTTCAATCCCTAATGCCAGTGTAATTCCAGTATGCCACCTATGCGGTGGAATGGGACACTTCAAGAAGGACTGTCCAACTGAGAAGAGTGACGGAGGAGCAGGAGGAGTGTGACGAACAAACCAACAGGAGAAACAAGGAAACCTTTTTAGGACTTTTGTAATGTTTCCAACGACAAAAACGTTTAAGTATCATATGTTTGTAATGGATTTGGTATGCTTGCTAAAATTACCGTCTTTCAAAAAAGTAGTTAAAATACTCTCTCGTTCAAATCAAATAAAAAACACTCATATAGGATCATTACATGTAAGCTGTGATGACTTTGTGCATACATCGGGGTTAATTATAATCAAAATACTAAAGACTTAAAGCGAATAATTCCGTCTTGACTCCTGTTCCATGTCTAGCAGTGGGATTAGGGTAGAGCCACTCACTCGACGATTTCACCAATACCAAATTTCAAGCAACTTGCATATACCGCTCAGTAATAGAAGTGACCTATCGGGGATCATGATATAAAGTATCATTACTAGCTACCAGAACCCACTCACTACCAATGCTAGCTGTTGTAGTATGAATCATCTACGGTAATAATAACATCGAACAAAACGGAACACACTGAAAAGAAACACAAGATACTCTATCACTCTAACGAACACCTCTTGAGAATACAGCTTAACACATGTTTTACCTAAAAATATACTATTGTCATCATTCGATTTCGATTGGTATAGTCCTCACCTTCCCGATTAAACGGCTACGAAAGGACCCTTCACCTAACCCACTAAATATCGGAACCTTCGTCTCTCATAAACACAGATCCAACACGGACCTCCGGGTCATCTCTCGCTGTGAAACCCCAAAACACTCACCATAAGAGTATTATACCTTCCGAAACCCTTCCACAAGTATTTCTAGAAGACCCTTCGGTAATGTCACGCATACAACAGATAAGGTTCAAGCGCAGAAGCTTGGGACGAATACGGTTAGTCTATCAGTACTAAGTGTAGACGCGAGGATAATATATAATTAAGATTCTACGGACATTGGATGTTTGTTTCCGCCCTATTCCCTGTTCCTTTTCTGGTTGTGGACTTGGGGCAGAGTCACCCATCCAACTGTCTTACCAACCTTAATTACATATGACCTATATGCGCAAGTAAATGATGGATGGACTAGGTACGAGTCCTACCATGAACTGCGGGACAAGGCTACCTAGGAGTGCGAGTGAACGTTCTACCATCCAAATGCCCTTGCAATCTTAATGATATACGACTAGTTTACACCAAGCGATTATAAAAGAACTGGTAGGACTTATAATGCAAATTTCGTCACAATGTGTTGAAACATTCGTAATACTAGTACTCACAAATTACATTATAAAATATTCATAGTGGTAATACCGAGTATAAAGCGGAGAGCATAAAGGCACACGTAGAATATACTATCATTCCAAAACAATAACTCCTTTTAATTTGACTCAGCTCAAGTTACAATAAGAAATTCCAAAGTCGTCATTTAACATCAGGCGGGTTGTTCCCCACCATAATCAATTTCTTGTACTACGAAAAGTTCCCCCATCTTTCCTCCAAATTCTTCAAGTCCCAGTCGAAACACTAATTTTGGGACGAAATTCTTTCTAACGGGGGGATGATGTGACAACCGTCAATTTTGGCCAAGTCAAAGTCAACTATAGTCAACAAGTCAAACCGGTCAACTCATCTAACCCTTGTATATTAGGGTTTCCATTATGATTCTTATTGTACTACTCGCAATCTTAATATAAAGTATCACTTAGAGTTTTCACGTGTTCGGATATTCTAAACCCTAATCAGGGTAAGTGATGAATCTACTCGATAAAACATTATTCCATACCCCTCGAGAGCGTACAACATTCATAACAAGGCTTAACAGAGTATAAGAACCTTGCGTTGCGAAGCCAAACACTCAAAAAGGTCACAAAAGAAGTCTCTTCCAATCTCTTTCACTTTATCTCTCTACCTCAAATCTCTCCCAAATCTCTCCAAGTATGTGAAATCTCTCCCAAGATCTCTCTCTGTATGAGAAATCTCTCCAAGAATGTGAAATCCCTCCCAAATCTCTCCAAGTATGTGAAATCTCTCCTAGATCTCTCTCTGTATGAGAAATCTCTCCAAGAATGTGAAATCTCTCCCAAATCTCTCTAAGTATGTGAAATCTCTCCCAAATCTCTCTCTGTATGAGAAATCTCTCTAAGTATGCGAAATCTCTCCCAAATCTCTCTCTGTATGAGAAATCTCTCCAAGAGTGTGAAATCTCTCCCAAATCTCTCTCAAAATCTCTCTCAACTTCTTATAATCACTCGGGGCATCCCGACCCTTAATTTAGTCGAAAACCGCTCGAAAACGGAAGTCTATGCGAAAAACAACCTTAAGGAGCCGAACCCTCTTAAGGAGCCGAACCTCCCTTAAGGAACCGAAACCTCCTGAGAACCGAAACCACCTCCTGAACCGAAACTATTAAGGAACCGAAAGTAACCTTCGGTCCGAGAGGATTACCTTCGGTCCGAGAACTTGACCTTCGGTCCGAGATCTTGACTTTCGGCTCCTACTCCACTTTCGGTTCCCTCTACTCTCGGTTCCAATGCACCAGCCGAACCTTACCTTCGGTTCTAGTGCTGCTAAAACCGAGCCTTCGCGACCTTCGGCCCCAATTTTGGATTTTCGCCTCTTTGCTCGGTTTTCGACCACGACTCCATTTTAAGCCTGTTTTTAATTATTTTAATGTGGGATTTTCACCCAAACTCGTATTTTGACATATAAAACCCTAAATATTCATATTTTAATCATATTTTGAGGAAAATCATTGCCTAAGAATAAAATCTATTTGGTGAGATATTTAGGTGGAGTGTTAACTTATCCTTTGGACAAGGACACAAGCAACCTCCCCATACCTTCATAGTACAACCCCTTGTCCTTCCACCATACCTATCCCTTTCATTGTAATTTTTCCATCATTTTCCAGCCACATCCTTGATCCAAGGCTGGAAAACCCCCCTCTCTCCTCTATTTTCTCTCATTTTCCACCAAAGAACAAACTTCATTCTCTCTCACTTTCTCTCTCTAAATTTCTAGATTCAAGGCTATTCTCCAAGCTTTTCTTCTACTTTTGGTAAGTATTATCATCCTTCATATGATTATTCCACCTCTTTCTATTCAAATCATAGGTTGCTTACACAAACTTCATCATATTTGTGTTAGTTCTTCGAATCTTCAAGCAATCTTCTAAGTGTTCTTGAGTTGAACACTTCTTTTCTTCATCATCCATCCACTGAAATCACTCAAGGTGAGTTCATACCCCTACATTTTCATGTTTTCTTCAAGTTTTAGGGGGGGGGGGGGGAATACAAGTTAAAACACCAAGAACACAACTAAACTCAAACAACAGCTTTCATCAGAAAAGTTGAGTCTTATTCACGGACTGGTTAGACTATCTTAAATTTAATATCTTTCAAAACTGTTTAATATGCAAATAGTTCAGGTTCATACCTTTAAAATGACTACTTTCACATCACCATATGAATTTTCTACAATTTATGGTGATTTTTACAAAACAGCCTATCATTTCAAAAACGAATTCGGACCAGTCTGTGAATATGAACATTTTAACACAAGTTAAAGACTTCTAAAAATCATAATAAAAATTATGAATAAACTAGACACATTTTGTGAACTCTCAGAATTTACGGATTCAGTTTTCAACTTCGTATGATTTTTCTATGATTTTTCTAAAACAATGCTGAAAGGTTAAAAACTAGTTAACAGCCTATAACTTTCATAACACTTTGTATTATGTTGAGCAAAGTGTATAACAGTAAATTCTAAATATTGAATGTATTTTCGTGTTAGTTTATCATCATAAACTGAAATTTAGTCATTCATGATAAGATTTACTCATTCATTTCGAACACATATAATAAACTACAATAAGCATAGTTTATGGATTTTTACTACATGAAAAAGGTTTTACTCTCAAAAGAAATGGGTTTTTCATATACTACATGATAAACTATAATAGTAATAGTTTAAGGATTTCATATCACTAATTTATTCATAAATGGTGATTTTACTTCCTCCACGGAAGAGGTTTAATATCAAACTATGTGTAAACTAGTTAACTTAGGTTGCGAGGCAGTTCTCTCCCCGTACGTTCGAGTACGGGATTCTAATTGTTGTAAGTTATAACCAGAGTCTCTTGTAGGGAGAGCGTGATAATTGTGTATAGATCTATATTGGGATTGACACCCCACACCTCGCTGCTAGCTACAGCCGGACCGGCTGGTCTGGGGGTGACAAGAGTCGTAGTATCTTAACGTCTGAAAAACGTTGTGCAGGTTATATTCTCGTCATAGTATGGTTATAGCGACTTACATAGGTAGTTAACAATCTTTCAAGTTTACATGGAAAATTCTACTATGAAAAGGGGTTTACTTCTAAAATAAACGAGTTTATGTCGATTTAAACTTGCATGAATTACTTTAAGTATGGAAAAATACTTGTTTATTCTCGGTCCTGGGATTTAGGACTACATAACTTTTATAAGGAAAATATTGGATTTTCTTTGGAAACATATTTCTATAAAAACTACATTTCATCTAGAATTGTTAGACTTCAGCTATAATTGCTAAGTGTATATGCTAGAGTTATATAAGAATCTAGTCACAATCGACTTAGAATTGGTGGGCCCGCCTTATCTCCTGTTCCTTGTTTGGTTGTGGACCTAGGGCAGACCCATTATATTCAACGGTTTATTTAACTTAAATTTTATATAACTTATATACGCTGGGAGATTATAGAAGGAATGTATGGGTCTTTCTAGGGTTCGTTATCGCATAACATAGGAGCATTCATTCCACACTTAACTGAGAAAATATTGGATTTTCTGGAAATCATACTCTATCGCTTTTACAAGGAAAAAGGTTTCTTTCTCAAACAAAACTCTTATGAACTCACCAACTTAATTGTTGACACTCTTTTCAAAACTACTTGTATTCTCAGGAAATCAGTGAAACAGGAAAACCAACAGCATTTTGAGGATGGGACGATAAATCGTCAAACAGTTCATTTTTGTCATCATAATGTAATTGATTTTGAAACATGTAAACTTATTCTATGGTGTAACCTTTTCAATTATATTTATGATGGTTGTATTTACTTTGAGCACTATTATACTCGTTGTTGTGATACTTTACATGAAGTCCTCCACCCCCGAACGTTTCCGCCATCCTTGGTTTGGGGGTGTGACAGTGATACTTGGCCTACATGTATAAGCAAGTAGGTATATTTTTATAACTTATCGTTATACTCTTAAAATATATCATTATCCAGAGTACTTAAGTCCCATTGTATTTATAGTTGTATATCTTTTATCGGTTGATATACTTAGTTCACTATAAACAATGCTCTGATACCAATCTGTCACACCCCAAAACCGGAACGGCGGAAACGTTCGGGGGTGGAGGACGTCATGTTTAGTATCATAAGATATGAATTATAGTAAGCAAGTAATGAACAACCATTTCATTAGAAAGAAAGAGTTTACAATGCGTGTGTTCACAAAACATAGAATTCATAAGCAAATAACAAAACAAGACTTGAAGCTATTATGCTCCATCTTCTGAATTCCCAGCACGAGTACCTGTCTATCAGTCTCCTGAGAATACAAGTTATTTGAAAGAGTTGATCAGCAATTAAGCTGGTGAGTTCATAAGATTTTAGTGATATGAGTAAGTTGTAAAATGTTGTTGAAAAATGTAGTTGAAAATGTAGTTGAAAGATGTAGTAAGTTGTAAGTTCTATTTAGAAAAGTTCGTCTGTTCCTCTAGAAAATCCTATATTTCCTACTTTAATGAAAGATAAGTAAAAATGACTTTACAACCCTTTCTATGAGTACTAAATGGATACAAGTC
The DNA here is from genome assembly GCF_052849685.1 of Lactuca virosa. Classification (NCBI taxonomy): domain Eukaryota; kingdom Viridiplantae; phylum Streptophyta; class Magnoliopsida; order Asterales; family Asteraceae; genus Lactuca; species Lactuca virosa. The sequence continues at coordinate 365,256,512 of NC_136433.1, read as the reverse complement.
ATATAAGACTCAGAGTAAACAAATAATCGATTGTGTGCAGCTGCCATAATGCAGAAAGCACACATTCCATTAGTTGTTTGATCATTGTGGTATATAACCCTGGTGTATTCACTTGTTACTCATGGAGTTAATTGTAATGATTCCTTTATATTTAATGAAAAGATTCTTTAAGAAAACCCTAATTTCTTATAATAAAATGGTGACCACAGTGATTACTTCTATAATCACTTAGTTTATACTGGATATATATGATCTAATATCGAATAGAAAGTTAATTGGATGAATCTGCCCTAAGCCCACAACCAAACAAGGAACAGGAAGTAAGGCGGAAAGCACACATCCAACTACCTATTGGGTATTAATGATATATAACCATGATGTATAAACTCGGGTATTATAGAGTTAATTACCTAAGGTCCTTTAAGTTTATACTGGTTTAATAAAATGGATTAAACCCTTAACTGGTAAGTTTCTAGTTTTGTATACCAAAAGTTCTGATTTGGAAACTATGTTTTGTACTAGAAAACTATGCATTGACTCTGTGTCCTATGACTTGACCTATACCTGGTACCCTTATGATGACTTAATGTATACTGAGCATATATATACCTAGAATCGAATAGAAAATAGATTGGGTGAATTCGTTCCAAGCCCACAACCAAACAAGGAATAGGAAATGAAGCGGAGAGCACACATCCTATTACCTGTCGGATCCTATTAATATATATATATATATATATATATATATATATATATATATATATATATATATATATATATATATATATATATCCTTTGATGTATACATTAAGGAATCATAAGGTTAGCATTCTGGTCCTCTCTACTAAACATAGCCTTCTACCAAGGCATCTAATGTTATGTGTGTTTGTTTCTTGCATAAGTTGTGTATTTTCCCAAGTGAGACTATCATTAACCAAAAATATAGTTTTTACATTACTGTTTATTGTGAGAAGATCACAATGTGAATGAAATGGGGAAATAATAAAGTACTGTAGTGTTGTATTATAGTAACTACTGTTGTACTTTCTACCTTAAATCAATTGTTATTTAAGGTATAATGTGATATGATTGCACCATACTATCGACTAATAACACGACGATGAAAGACGTCGGAAGAATTGACATTTGGCACCCGTAGACTTGCAAGTCCCACTATAGCGAACAACAAGGTGTAGGATAGTCAATCCAGTATGTGATTATACCCAAATTCACGCTCTCCCTCTAGTAGATTCTGGCTACACATCGAGCCATGACAGGTGATGCCATGCCCCGAACGATGGTTCACATTTATGTTATTGTATACTTGTATATGTAATGTATGTACTAGCTGTATTGTATGTTCTCTCTGTCTAGTATGTAATATGTTCTGTTTGTTTCTCATCATAGTATGCTTTGACTCATGTATGAACTAACTCTTTGTATGCTTCATTATACAAGAAGTAATGAATAGTATCTTCCTAAACTATACCTATTATAGTTTACTAATGTTTGACTTGAACTGTTATTGAAAAGACTCATTTATCTGCTAAGTTATGCTTGTACTTTAAAAACGGAGTTTTTGTAAAACTATAAAGTAACATAACTTTAAAAGAGTTTTTGAAATGTTTTGATCACTTATAAAAGACATAAGCAATCTTTTGAAAGATGTTTATAGCAAACAATTACACAATTATCATTATGTTCAACTTGTATTCCCCCCCTTAAAAGCATTTAAAACAGTTAAAAGATTCATTACGGGGTATGAACTCACCTAATGTGGGTGATTCAATGAATACCCGTGTAAGGATGATAAGTTCCACGAATGAAGTCCCGAGACACAACAAGTCCTAAATGACATATATTGGCATGAATATAGTGTTTATAAGCGACTATATGAAAGGAAACACCTTCCGGGACTAGGAAACACTTGGAATGAAGTGTTGAATCACATGTGATTCAACTAAGGGATGTTTAAGGTCAAGAAATGGTGTTTACGGCCATGGGTTTACAGCCAAGGGAGTTTACAGCCGTAAACTCATGGTCAAACATGCATAAGAGGGTGTTTGAAGGCTAGGGAAACTTGAGGGACCATTGCACTACACAAGGATGATCAAAACCAATGATTTGGAGGGTGTTGATGAGTTTACGGCCAAGCAAGGAGTTTACGGCCGTAAACTCATGATCATTATGCAAATGAGAGCGGTTTAAGGTCCTATTTTCATCCATTAAGGGTTCAAGGTTACAAGCTTTGCATCTAGGAGGGTTTATGGCCAAAATGGCACCCTTAAAGGGGTTTACGGCCATGGGAGATAGCTTGGCCGTAAAATCCTTGTGTTCTTGTGTTTTTGATGTTTTCAAGGCTCTAAGCATGAGTCTTAACTAGATATCAAGTGTAGGGAAGAGTACTTACGATATAGAGGCTTGAAATGGTGATTAAGGTCCAAGAACACTAGTGTGTGTTCTTGGTGTTTCTTGAAGATCTATGAAAAGTAGATTTTCATGGATGAAATCATGAGATGATGCTAGTTAAGAAGGATTAAAATCAAACTAAAGGAAGAACACTTACAACTTTTGATGATCTAGGACGAAAATCGGGATGATACTTGAGAGGATTTGGAAGTGTTCTTGAGGTTGGAATGAGATAATGAATGAAAATGGAACAATATGAGACTTAAGGAGGAGTTTACGGCCCACCTTGAGTTTACGGCCGTAAACTCAAGTGTTGTGGCCGTGAACTCTTTTTGAAGAGGTTAAGTCTTGATTTGTTGGACAGTGTCTCTAGCAGGTACATTCTAACACTCATTCCTTAAGTGTACTAGGCTTAAAACTCCTTAGAATGACCTTTAACCAGGCTAGAACTCATTACCAATGAGTCTGACACTCAGTTGAGTTGACTGACTGAGTTTTGAAAGCAAAAATTTTTCGGGTTGTCACATAGTCAGACAATACATCGAGTAAGTGTTCTTATCTTTATCTTTCATTATTTATTGTTACTTTTTTCATTCATCAATTATATATATATATATATATATATATATATATATATATATATATATATATCTATATATGTCATCGATATATAAAATTCAAATCTGAACATCCTGAAAGTGACGAAATGACTGAATTTCCCAACTGGTTTCTTGAAAGGATAATAATAATTAACTAACATATATGTTTGATCAATATAATGAATCAAGAATGCATAACACATTAACATATGTTTTATAGGTTTTTTGGATGGAAAAAGAAAACTCTCCAGAATTCCACAAAGAGTTGTCGGCACTTTCAATGGGTTCACAAATGGATGTGTATACTTACACCGTGTTCATAGTCAATGGTGTTAGGTTTATGGTACTTAGTCGTGATGCACAACGCAAAACGCAAAACTCTGGGCTTCTAGCGGTTGGTGAGAATGATAATTTCATCAGTATCAACATAGAACAAGAAGCATATCAAGATGATCAACTCATATATGCTTCACAAGCCAAACAAGTGTTCTACATCCGTGAGCCTGTTAATCATTGAAGAAACCAAAACCACAACCCTCGTTGTGTCATTGAGCATGTTAATCATCGAAGTGTCTGGGATCTACCATCCGACAATGCTCGTGTCCAAAATGCTTACAGTGACTCTGTCCGAAATGTCAACAATATGGAACTCGAAAATGTTGACGTAGTTCAAAACAACTCTTCATCTGGAGCTAGACTTTTTATCGAATTCTGACAATACTTTCAAAACAATGTTGATGTAGCTCAAAACAATGTTGATTATGATGATGAGGACGAGACTGAAGTACCTCTGCCAACAGGTAGAATCGATAATGTTTCCGGGGAAGAGACTGATTATGATGATGACGATTCTGATTATGATACTGATGAAGAAAATATTGAAGTATATGATGGAGATTCTGATTAAAAAAATCAAATGTTTTCTTTTTGTAATAGAAACTTCATTTCAAGTGTAACTTTTATTCATATTGTTTGTCTAACTTTTATTCATGTGGTTTGTCTAACTTTTATTCATATTGTGTTTCTATATTGTACATATTGTAATTTAACAGGCTACATATGAGGTTTAGTTGGGTGATACTCTTTACCATGATGGCCGATGTTATGGGCCTTGGACACGGAGGTTATGGAGCCGGGGATCCACCACCTCCGGTAGGCTTTGGTCCAGTTCATCACAAACATGATGATAAGTCTTATTATGATATATTTATTAGTTATTTTTATTAATTTATTATAAATTATCGTGACTAATATTTTTAATTGTATTTTTTCACCTGAGCATCCAAAGAAAAGAAGGGGTTTATCTAAAAACATCGAGCTAGGAAAGTTGATACGAGCAAACAAGGGAAAGCCTGTGGATTTCGATTTCGACAGGGTGATCACATATTCTCTGTCGGGAAGTGTGATAATTGGTTTTCACATGATGTTGGAAGATAAATGTGGATGAACATCCCTTTCAGTGTATCTAGTTGGGACAATGTTTCCCCCGCTTTAAGGAATGCAACAGTCATGCATCTAAAGGTAACTTGGATAATATTTTAAGTTTAGTTGTGATTGGTGTTTAATTAACTAAGTTTTTTGTATTTGTAGAATAAGTTTGATTTGGATAAGGTTAACTTGGATCCCGAGTGTGCTCAATTATCGCGAAGCAGTGAGTCTTGCAAAAATTTACAGTCGCCGGAAAAGTAAAGCCCATGCTTATTTTAAGGATATTGGGGGGCCTGCAGATATCTCAATCGCATTAGATAACCCCCCACGGGAAATTTCACGTGAAAATTGGGCTCAGGCAGTCGAATATTTTCAAATGACCGAAGTTTTAAAGTGTTCGACGTCAAACAAAGAAGTTCGTGCAAAACAACAAGTTATAAACAGAGTGGGTTTGAGATCATATAGCAATTTCTGTTTCGAAGAAGTAAGTTAGGATATATTTAACTGTTTATTTAAAGTATAATTAATCTAATTTTTAATGTTAAATAGGACATCACTCGAATCGAAGCATTTGGTAAGGCTAATACCAATCGCCAAGGGGTATTTAGTAGTCCTGCAGTTGAGCAACAATATGTAAGTGGTTAATTTGTATTTTCATATAAGTGTTTATATCATCAAGAGGTATTTAGTAATCTAATTTTTATGGTGTTTATCATTTTTTGAAAATACAGTTGGCTTTACTCCAATAGATCAATCAACAAACCCAATCTTCTTCTGAAGCAAGCGATATAAAACCAAGTGATATAAAAAATTGTTTTGAAAGAATATTGGGTGTTCGACGCAGACAAATAAGAGGCATTGGGCGTAAACCTCCTACGGTTGTGTCTATGTACGATCAGGAACAACCGATGACACAACAACCAGCACAATCACATGTAATTGTTAGTTTAAGTTGAAAAGTATTATGCTATAATGGAAAAATGAAAAAAAAGTAAGATTCTATAATGATATGTTGGTAATTGTTTGTTTAGTATATAGTACATTGCTATAATGGAAAGTAGAATGCTATAATGATATGTTGATATGTTGGTATTTTGTATTTTGGTAATTTTTGGAAACTACAATGGTATAATGGAAAAAAGAAAAAAATACAATGCTATAATGTATATGCAATATTGTGTATCATGTAGTTTGGTTATAGTTTGATATGTTGGTATTTTGTAGTTTGGTATTTTTTGGAAAGTACAATGCTATAATGGAAGAATGAAAAAAAGTACAATGCTATAACGTATATTCAATATTGTGCATCATGTAGTTTGGTTAGAGTTTGATATGTTGGTATTTTGTAGTTTGGTAATTTTTTGGAAAGTACAATGCTATAATGGAAAATTGAAAAAGAGAAGTACAATGCTATAATGCATATGGAATATTGTGTATGATGTATGTTTAAGTGTAGTTGGAAAGTACAATGCTATAATGATATGTTGGTTATAGTTTGATATGTTTGTATTTCTTATTTTGGTAATTTTTGGAAAGTACGATGCTATTATGATATGTTGGTAATATATTTTGTTTTCTTTGTAGTTGGAGATGCTGCAAACAATACTAATGGACCCGACTTGTTCTGCGGCATTGGAAGACTGGTTTCGCTCATTGCCGCCACAAAATGATAATAAAGGAAACGATGGAAGTGATGAACACAAGTAGTTACTTTTTTAGGATTTTATGAAATGTTTTATTTGAGTTAATATTTTGAATATATTCCACTTTGTTTGGATGAATATTTTGGACCGATTGTGTATTGATTAATATTTTGGATTAATATTTCTGCAAAATTAAGTTTTGTAGCAGTTTTTATGCATTTATATTGTTTCTTATATTTTTAATGTTAAATAAAAAAAAAATAAAAAATATTTTAGCAGCGACACGTAAGTATTAGCGGCGGCATATCATTAGCGGCGACAGATGACATTAGTGATGATATATCATTAGCGGCGATAGATGATATTAGCGGCGACATCTTGAGCATTTGCAGCGAGGCAACATCAGCGACATTTTTCCGGTGACATGCACACTCTTTTGCGGCGATGCTTGTCGCCGCTAATACCTTGATTTCTTGTAGTGACAATCTATCACTCATTACAAAGAAGGGTTCTGAAGTCTAAACATATAAAATTAAGACAATTTAAACCCAAAATTTTCTTATAAATATAGAAATAAAAAGGGGTGTTTGAATGTGCACTTAAAACAGTTTGCTGTGTTTGTCCAAAACAATTTTGGGTCAAAATAATCAGATTAAGAGAAAAACAATAAAGGGAGTAAGTGTCCTAAGAAAACTGATTATTGCACTAACTTAATGTAATAATCATCCAAAAAAAAAAAAACCCTACAATAGCATGAATCCAGAAAAGTAATACGGGATTTCATTATTATTATCCACCTTTGGAGTTATGAGTGTCAAGTGGGATACTTTTTAATTAAAAAAAAATTAGGGAAGAATCCCGGGTTGCGGGTGTTGGAGTTACAGGGGTTGCGGGTGTTGGAGTTATAGGGGTTGAAGGGTATTTCATAGTCTTTTATTACCCAATGTTAATTACAAATCTGACCACACTTAGATTTAGAAACATCTATTCTAAGCACAACTTTTCCAGGTTGAACAATGGCTGATTTAGTCAGAATCAATGGAATTCCCACGCTTTGCGAGGTTGGTAATCCAAGTGAAAACTAACGATGCAGTTCCAAATCTTGGTGGTGTTAATTTGTGCAATTTGAAATTAGAAAAAATCGTTCAGTAATCATTAGCAATAGAAATCGTCATAATCCAGATTTGAAGATTACATGTAAGAGGAAACACAGAAACATCAGGATCCATAAGTAAATTTTTCCATTTACACCAATTGATCTCTCTGTAGCATCAACTAAGTAGGATTTAAAAAATTTACCCAAACGACTGCTGGACGAAGGGCTTACAAAAATTCTTAATAACTCATACAATAACTTTTTAATGTGATAAACTTGGAGTTGCTATTTCTAACATTTTTTGCCTTGCCAAAGGCTTATAGAAATGAATACGATATGATATTATGACAGAGCCTCCCATAGCTGCAGTATAGTTTGCATTTGAAGCTGTTGCTAGTGTTCCTTTGCTTTCATTTGTTGTGCCTTTGTTTATAAAAAAATGGAAAACATAACACAAAGGGGAAACATTATAAAAAAGGAAACGTCAACAACCATAAAAATAAATCAATATATAAAAAGGACCTCAATGTAAGCAACAGCTGTGTCAGAATGTTTTTCATTAGTCTGTGCTATAAAAATGTCCAAGAAGACGGACAAGCATTCAAAGATAAATCCACCCGGAGCATGAATAGCTGCAAAGCAATTGGAAGTAACAAAAGTAAATTAAGTTGTTAATCCTCACAATTTGCCATTAATCATATTAATATACTATGTTATAGTATATGAAGAACATCTAGACCAAAAAAGATGAACGGTGCTTACATTTTCTCAGCTTCCCAACTACTTTGCGCCATCTGGTTCAGAACTACCTATGTGCATTCCCACTTACTTCCACGTAAACCAACCACAAATGAAGAGGGGCAAATGACAATGGGCGAGTATGGAGCTACATGGCCGAATGGTGAGGAGGGAGTGGGTTTAATATGGTTATTAAAAAAAAAATAGGTCATTTTTTCAAAGAGTTTATTTATATGGATTGAATTACTTAATTTCCTTTTTTCAATCATGTAATTAGGTCTACGATTAACTTTGTATTTAAAAGTAGATTAAAAAATGTATTACAAAGTCAATATATTGATGTATATATCTATTAAACAAAAAATTAATAAAAACAATTTTTTTAATATGACTATTGAAATTCAAATTCCAAACCACATCCAGAAAATTACATACCAAAACAAATCCAAAATATTCGAGAAATAGGTACAAACCAAAAGCCCGTATTTGGATTTTACAAATTGTGATGCTTTCGTGAATATACCAAACATAACCCTACCAATAAAAATAATAAAACCACAAAAGTAATCTTTATCAATGATAATTACCATTGTAACTTCTCTCCAAAATTATCGTGTTACATAATTATGGGACCACATCATATATATGTAATGTTATCATTAAATCCAGTTATTATGGTAAGAGTATAAATTATTGATAGACCGATTTATAGAATATTTACTTACCTTGTGAGTTGAGTTCCTGGTTTGACTCAAGATCCTCAAGATCCCTTCCATCTCTCACATTAGGGTTTATCTTCATCTATAAATACATGTTATGAGGAGCAGATCAAGACACACGAAATACACATGAAAATTCATTAGGGTTTGCTGAGGGATTTTAGAGAGAGCTCTTGAGATCAACTAGAAAATCCAACCCTAGTTATTCAGACCCGAATATCATAATGAAATTAGGTATGTAATTGTTATTTCATGTTTAAGTTTTCTTTTAATCAGATTCGAGATTAAAGATCTAAAGTTTATGTTTCCGCGTTTTATGTTTTGGTTATGAAAATATTCAACAATTGGTATTAGAGCTTACTTGAATCTATTATCAGAAAGTAATTTTGGGTTGTTTCCAGATCTCTAAAACTAACATTCGGACATAAGATAGTATCTGAACCTACATGTTCTTTGATCTCTAAAACTAATATTCCGACATAAAGCAGTTGTTTTTTTGGTTTTCGGTTGTACACATCAGTATAGAACCTATGTCTAAAGTAGACAGTGCTTTTCAAAGAGTTGTTTGTCAAATTCAGTAAGCTTATGTTTTAAGAGATTTGAATAAATCACTAAATAAAAGACAAACAAATAGTTGTTTGAATGTCTTGAACGAACGTCCGTAAGATGATCATAATACACAAAAGTGCTACCATTTGAAAATTTACTTATCGTTCTTCATGCTTATCTCTTATGCATCTTTTAGAAGAAATCAAGTATCAATGTTTAATTTTCTTGTTCAAAATTGTAATCTTTCTCCTTTAATTAAAAAAAAAGGTGATGATCATTTGGTTTTCAATCATGACAATTTTTTATTTTATTTTTTATTTTTATTTACTTTTTTTTTGAGGTGTTTTCTTTTGATACCTTTTCTTTGTTTACGTTTAAATATTTTATTTTGGAAAAACAAATATATGGTTATCTTTTGTTAGTAACCGAGAGTCAAAGACACATTTGGTATGACCAAAGTTCTTTTGATTTCATAATATATGTAAGAATCTAATTATAAGGTATTAGAAGGTATTTTTTTAAAGGTATCAAATTGGATATTCATGTACAAACATGTTACCACTAGTTTTGTTATTAATCCTTTTCTAGATTTTATTTAATAGGATTAATCGGGTCTTATTATATATATTAAGTTCGATAACGATCATATTTTAGGAATCTATGTTTTTAGCGCTGAAGGTAATATGGCACATTACATAAAGTATGATAGATTAATTTCTATTTTGGGCTTACAATCAAGCATTGGAACCTATAAAAAAAAATAAAAGTATTCTTTTTTGTTGTGTAATCGATATAATGTTGTTACCTAAGTAATCTCTATTATTTTAATCAATTTGGTTATTCATATTTGCTTATGTGAATTGTGTTCCACCTAAAGGTATACCTTATACACAATGTCACAGTTTGACAAATATTTTATGTTATCAATAAACTAAAATTATGACATGTTTATTTATTTTCAGAGTAAATTAATTGACACAATATATCGCCAAAGTGATATCTTTTGTGAAAATTAATTTACAAAGAACTTAAATTTTATGGTTTGTGTTTATTAATGTGGATATTAATCGACCCAAAGGTAGGTTAATATTTGGCCGGATAAACACATGTTTGATGATAAATATGCGGCAATTTTTAGGTTACATGTCATTAATAAGTCAATCCAAAGAGAGGCTTATTGATTGACATGATATATTGTCAATTATTATTATCGAAATTTATAGTTTATGTGTTTATTAATGCGAGTATTAGCCAACCCAAACGTAGACTGATATTTGGCCGAATAAACACATATGTGGTGATAAATATATGATCATATTTTTTTGGTTCAATGTGATTAATAAGTCAATTCAAAGAGGGGCTTATTAATTGACATAATTTATTGTCAATGTTTATTACTAAAACAAGGTTATCTCTTGCAAGTTAGTATTACTATCCAAAGACTTGATATAAATGTTGTGTTGATACCTTGTAAAGATGTCATAAATTGAATTTATTGATTATGGTTTATGGATTAATGACCATAAAAATAGATTTACTTATGTTCTCAAAACAACAAATTTGAATTATGTTATTATATCTGCTAACACTGATCATATTTATGATTCATGTACTCAATGAGATTAAGTTTAAGGAATGGAATGAGGATATTATGTTAGTTCTCAATTGCATGGATATTGACATTGCATTTTGGATAGAGCAACATTCTTTGAGGATGTTGAGTTTGGGGGAGAAACAAGGTTAAAACATTGTCCTTAAGGAGGAATCAATCTTTATTCCTATTATTGCTTTCGGTAGTATGCAGATTATGAATCAGTGATCGACAATGCTATGCAATCTCCTATTCTGAATACACAAACTCAACAACCTCAACTTTGGATATCCTATGTGTGGTACCACATTTTTCATCAATTTATTATCTCTTTTGGTTTTGAGGTAAATACAGTAGATGATTTTGTGTATCACAGATTAAGTGGGAGTAAATTTATGTTTCTGTTTTTAGGCAGATATCTACACAACCCAAGTTTGGATCATAAGAAAGCATCCAAATGGATTTTAAGATATCTATATATAACAAAAGGCTACATGCTCAACTATAGGAAATCAGATGTTTTGGAGATCATTATTATGAATCTGATTTTATTAAATGCCAAATGGTCACCGATCCATATCGGGATACTTTTACATTTTAGCATGATGAGCGATTTCATGGAATAGACTTCGGTAGCTTCTTCCATAATGGCAACATAATTTTTAGCATGGAATATGGTTGTGGAAAATTTTCACGAGGCTACACATTATTGCTATTGAAAGACCACTAAAGTTGTGATAATAAGTCAACAATGTTATATTCCAATAACAAAAATTCTATTAAGTCAAAGCATATTGACATCAACTTTCCTTCTATTAATACAATAGTGCAAAATGGAAATATATATAGCACATATGAACAAACTCCATAAAAGCGGATCCGCTCATAAAGGGATTATCTCCCTAGGTCTTTCATGAGCATACTACACACGTTGGTGTGATATTTGGTTTCAGTGGGAGTTTTTATGGTGCTTTATGTGTTGTTTAACAGAAATTATGTTTTTCTGTATAGAATTAAGAATTCGGTTAACTCCATTATTAGTTGCACTTATTTGAAGTTTGATCTCACTTCAATCTAAACAGGAACTCGTTGGAAATCTATTTAGATTTTAAAACCACACATCATGTTTAATCTATGTCGTTAGTTATATATGTATATGTGACCATTGATAGGTTTAGTTACGTAAATTGTAACGAAGACCACTTTGATCCTATACTATTATGATTAGTGGACAAGATTGTTTAAGGGTACCAATATTATGATAACATTCATTAAAGCGCTTATACTGTTATACGTACATTTATATATTCGTGGTCCAGTGGGAGATTGTTAGATAATTATGGGACCATATCATATATATGTAATGTTATCATTAAATCTAGTTATTATGCTAAGAGTATAAATTGTTAATGGACCGATTTATAGAATATTTACTTACCTTGTGGGTTGAGTTCCCGGTTTAACTCAAGATCCTCAAGATCCCTTCCATCTCTCACATTAGGGTTTATCTCCATCTATAAATACATGTGATGAGGAGCAGATCAAGACACACGAAATACATATGAAAATTCATTAGGGTTTGCTGAGGGATTTTAGAGAGAGCTCTTGAGATCAACTGGAAAACCCAACCCTAGTTATTCAGACCCGAATATCATAATGAAATCAGGTATGTAATTGTTATTTCATGTTTAAGTTTTCTTTTAATCTGATTCGAGATTAAAGATCCAAAGTTTATGTTTCCGCGTTTTATGTTTTGGTTATGAAAATATTCAACACATCGATGATTCAAAGACCAAAAAAAAAGTCGATCTGTGACGTGTAATAGAATCAAATAAGATGATTAAGAAAATAAAAAAACAATCTTGATACAAAACAATTAAAAATGTAAAAGTATTTCCGAAGACCACATATTCGTTAAAAATGCAGCAAAAAATCCAAATTAATAAAACTATACCGAATGAATCAACAATAAAAATTTTACTTTAGAATGAGCCCATTTTAGATTCATTGATTGAAAAATAAAAGTTCAATACATATCGATTGAAGGCAAACGGGCAACAACCTGCGCCGCTAGCCCTTTCTGGATGGCAAAACCAATTCTTTTGAAAACAACATTTGTGGATCTAGGAGATATGACATTAGAATGCATGACCCCTTGGACTCTATTCAGGAGCTCCACCGGATCTGGTGCGAGAAAACCAAATGTATCGAATGTAAAAGGTACAAACACATGTTGATTTTCTATACATGTATTCTCGTGCTTTACCACTTTGCACGTAGCGGCTTTCAAAGCGGCATGCCCTGCTGTGAAACCCCTGCTCCCCAAACCAACGATAGGGGAGTCCCCAGTAAGATCCACACACACATGCTTCCCTCCTATCCATCCCAAGACTAAAATGTCAGCCGGTCTAAATGTGGACCTTCCATCCTGCGGGTCCGTCAAAAAGTTCACTGGCGCTTCTTTCTTCACAGAAATACCAGCACGCCGACAAGAATCAAAGAGAACATCTAAACATGCCCTGCGGCAAACTGGGCATATCTCGTCAATTGGGAATAGGGGAATCATGAGGCGGTAACGAAGGATAGTTCGGTACTCCACAGGAGACATATGCTGGCCAAGACCATCAATAAGGATAGTTAGCAGAAAATCCTGAGCATGAGGTGCCCGCAGACACTCAAAGACTGCTTTCTGTCTGACAGTCATGTTGAAGTCGACTTCCATATCTTGGACGATTTTGCTAAAAAGGGCACACGCCAAAGCTTTTTGGGATTTAGATGGGGCGGTGTCCTTAATAGTGAAACCGCTACAGTCAAATCCCGGAATCGTATCGCGAAGACGAGTCATAACACATAGGTAATCCGAGTCCATACCAAATACGCCACTGTCACGTAAGATGTGGTCTTGTAATGCCCAAGATTGGGCCCTCAAGGCTACAAATGCGTAGGAGGAAACCTCGTATGCCGAGTACACACCTAAACCACCGAAAATAATAGGTAAGGAAGCCAGGCGCCACTGAATGTCTCCAAAGAAGGGGCCTCCACATACCACCATATCCTCGATAGACCTGCGCAATCCTTGGTCAAAGAACAAAGCTACCTCTTCTATGTGTACCAGCTGGCATGTCCTTAAACCAAAGAAATGTTTTGCAATGCCCATACATGATCGGAGCAAAAGGAGCTCACTCTGTGGGTCACATAGTTGGGGAAGAAGGCCCATCAAATCAACAACATGGACCGCTCTCTTCTTGGCCAGCCCGCTAATAAACCATGTGTCTCTGCTAACAGCCCCCCCAAGGAGCTTCACCCCCAAAGAAGGCCTCCCTATATCCGTTGGGAATAAACTGGCACGAAGCTTCCTACCATCACAGGAGGGCCAAAAAATCTCTGTTTTCTTGACGTTCAACTAAAGACCCAAGCCTGGACCATGCAACCGAATAATGTTCAACACTATAGCCACCTCCTCTGAATCCCCAATGACAGTCCCATCATCTAGATACCAAGCATGGAGAAGGAGCTTACAATTGTCTCTAATCATGTGCACAAGCGGGTACAAAACGAGGGCAAAAAGAAGAGGGCCCAAAGGGTCACCTTGCTGCACCCCAGTGGCAGACCATATATTTTGGACTCCGATATAAAGTCTCGCTGCTTGCCCGTACAAGAAATTTACCCACAAAGAAATGGAAGGGCACATCTTCTTAACCTCGTGGAGCAATGCTGATCGAATTTGTGCTTACCTTCAACTTCCCAATTATGCCCCTACCTTTCAAACTCTTTAAGCATCTGCCGACCTTCAACTTTCCAGTTATACCCCTGCCTCTTAAACATGTTTAAACTTCTTTCAATCCATTTTGACTATTCTCTTTTCCAAGTCAAAAGTTTGAGCTTAATCTTCAAATATTCAGCTATGCCCCTGCCCAAGTCAAATTATAAGTCACACCTGTATATAAGTCATAATATTATGGTTAGGAAGCAAAGTTAATCCCAATAATAGCACTTTACTTATGTTTCTTTACACACATCAAATATGATATAGAGAAAGTAAAAACTAAAAAAATGGTCTGGTCAAAAAGTTAAAAAGAAGGAATTAACAAAAAAGAAAAAAAATTACAAAAAAACAACATATAAATGTTAAACAGAAGTGTATAATCAGATAAAATTAAAAATTTTCCAAAAAAAAAAATGGTTAAGAGGGAACATTTCGCCAATCTCTCTGAATAGAAATCACATGTTTCCCATGGAGGAGCAAAGATGGTTAAACATAAGTGTATAACCAACAATTTTACAAACAAAACAACATATAAATGTTGATCATGAAAACTAATTACTAAATGTTATAATTATGACACTAATAGAGTAAATCTTCTTTAAACTAGAATAAAAGAAAACTGTTAAACTCATGAAGTAAATAAGTCACCTAACAGTACTAGAGAGAATCTATAAATGGATTATAAAAAAAGGTACAAGAACAATAACCAAAAGATCGGGTCTAGAAGGACAATTAGAAACCGTTGTTCTAAAATCCCATATCACCATGAGATTCGAAAAACCAAAACTATAGGAAACCACTTAAAGGAAACAAACATTAAGGTTGTTTTTAGTTATAGAAAAACAATTTTCATTTCCAGTTTTTCGTTTTCAGTTTTTATTGAAAAATTTAGAAAACGTATTTAGTTAAAACTTATTCTTTTTTCATTTTTGGTTTCAGAAAATTAGAAAAATGTATTTAGATGTGTATTTTTCTATCGGTTTTTATTTTTAGAAAACGGTAATGGTGGTAGGGTGGGATGGGCGTGGTGGTGGTGGATGTGGTGGTGGCAGTGGTATTGTGGATGATGCCATGGTGGTGGTAGTGGTTGCGGTGGTTGCGATGATGGGGACAGTTTTGCTGGTGGTGGGGAAGGGTTAGTGGTGGCGGCGGTATGGCAGTGGTGACATGGTGGTGGTGGTGACTGTGGCGGTGGTGTTGGTGGTGTGTGTGTGTGTTGTGGGGGTGGGAATGTGTGTGTTAATATGTGTGTGTAACATCTCAAAAATCACAATCAATTTAAACTTTTCAAATCAACCCATTTACTAATAAAAATGTTTACAAAACCATTCACTAATAAAAGTGTTCTCAAAACATTGCTCAAATAGAGTTTTACAAGATCAATAACTTAAAATTCGGATGTGTACGGTCACGTCTTCGTCTTCCCACGATCCTCAGAATTACCTAAAACCATAACCAACAATTCTAAGCCAACACTTAGTGAGTTTCCCCCAAAGTACCACCACACAAAGTACATAACATAAACAAACAAGCATGGGTGGTCCAATTAGTCATCAGACTGGAATACCCCCGGGTCCATAGCCATCGGTCTGGAATACCCCTGGCCCAATCAGTGATCAGACTGGAATGCCAATATACAATGGGCCCACTCAGTTATCGGACTAGAATATCCTCGTGCCCTCAGTATGAGTCTGGCATACCAACCGACCCTCAGCTCGTATTTGGAATGCTCATGAGCCCTAAGTATGAGTCTGGCATGTAAATCAGCCCTCAACTCATATCTTGAATGCTCCCGGGTAGTTGGCTACAACACAAAGCAGTACAACCTCAACCCAGCACAATATGTCGACATATACATAACATATATACTTATAATAAGTAAACAGTCATACAGGTAGGTCTACAAATCACTACCACATAGCTAGATCGTATAAACTAGGACGCATACCTAAATGATCACTACAATATAACAACATACGGTAAACCAGGGTAACAATCCAATGGGTCAGCCTTGGTGCCTTCGACCCGAAAGTACAGTGAGGAAAAGTCACCTCATAGTCTGAACAGTAGCTGATGAGGTCCCGACTCTGAATCTCAGCTCTAACCGTCACCTATTCATCCAAATGGCCAATTCTCAAACACAATCGAAAATACCGAAGGAACCCTTAAGTCAAACTTGGTCAAAGTCAAACTCAAAGTCAATGACTCAACATAGCTGAGTCAACTTAGTTGAGTTGAATCAGGCCTTGTACGCGGGGCCACTACAAGAAAAACAGCCTTTTACGACACGCAATGCGTGTCGTAAAACGCTCAGACAACACACAAATGTGTGTCAAGGAAGGCCCTATCATAACAAAAGACGACACGCTTTTGCGTGTCGTCTAGTTACGACACGCATTTACGACGCACAGTTACGACACGCATTTACGGCGCTCATTTATGACACGCAATGCGTATGAAGGAAGGCCCTGTCATAAAGGAAGACGACGCGCATTTGCGTGTCGTAACCTTACGATGCGCATTTACGACTCGCATTGCGTATCATTAAAGCCCCTGTCAAGAAAGTGTTGGATTAGATGTCTAAGCCCATAACTATTATTGGTATGTACTCGACCCGAGTGTAGCATGGTCCATTTGGGTTGCATATCATTAGGACAATTTGTTAGGATGGACTTTTGAGAGAAGGTAATTTATGGTTTATTAATATATTATAAGTTATAATATATTAATATGAAATCATATGTTTTAATTAGTATTGATCAAGAATTAATTTGGAATTAATTTAGTGATCAAAAGAGACTAATTAAATCTATGGGGACTAATTATGATAATTAGTTATATTTATATGTGTTGGGCTTATGATCCATGTTGGACCAAGTTTATGTATGGATACATAAAGAGTTAGGCCACATGAACCATGGATCATAAAACCCATGGGTATGGATTTGGGTTATACCCATGACCCTTGGAATCCACACATATAAATACATGCTCTTAGCCTAAAAAACGCCACTTGAGTCATTCTTAGACTTCATGGGTGTTTTTGGGTGCATGGAATTCTCTCTCAAGTTCTACCTTTTTCCATGATGTGTTTTGACTTCACTTGAGGCTTCCACACTATTGGGGCTAAACTCCTTAAGGCCAAATACACCAAGACTTCAAGCTCCATGAAAAGGTATGTTATCCTAACTAGTATCTTATATGGTTTGTGTCAAATGTATGCTAGTTATAGGTTTAATGCCTTGGAAACCATTTGCATGTATAATTAGTGTAAACATAGATCCATGGTATTTAGGGTTGTATGTACACCATAGGATGTTGTATTATACCAAAAACCCAACAGTGGTATCAGAGCCATGGGTTGTTTTCTATTATATTTGATGCAAATGTTTGATTTTCAAAGTTGAAAACAAAAAGAAAAAAAACATGAAGTTTGTCAAATTTTAAGATAATTACTTGATTTTATGGAAAACTAATTATTTGTAAAATTTGAGTCATTTTACTACAAGAGTTGAATTAGGTCAATTTATTAAAAGATAGAATGATATGATTATTTTATTTGTTTTAAAAGTTTGATCTAAATTTTTTAAGGAGTTACAAATTTTGTCATAAAATTTTGGAACTCAAAAGTCTTTTTAAAAAGTTATGATCTTAAGAGTTTTGAAACTTCCATAAGTTATGGATTATCAAAAGTTTTTTTGTGTTACCTTGTTTTATGAGTTAATTTAGATTAATGAAAAAACTTTGTGCTAGTTGTTTTCAATCCAAATTAATCTACAAATTGTTCATAAAATGTGTATTTGTAACTTGTCCTCAAGTTATAGGAAAAGACACATTTATGATTCTTAAAACTCATAAATAATGCCATAGGTTACAAAATGAAGAGTTTTTTTTTCTCAAAAATAGTTTTTATGAACTCCATAACTTGTCCTCAAGTTATGGATGTTCAAGAGTCTCTTCATTTAAGTCTCTAAAACTTTAATTAAACTCATAAGTTATGAAAATCAAAGAGTTTTGAATAGTTTCAAAACTTGTATCACACCCCAAAACTAAGAACGTCGGAAACGTTCTGGGGCAGAGGACGTCATGTACAATATCACAACAATGAATAGTAGTAAACAAGCAACAACATCATCCATTGAATTAATAATATAATTTTAATACAAGTATGTCTTGCCAAATTTAATAGACACCAAAATATAATTCAAAATGAAAGATGAGTCTTGAACGAGATCCATCTTCTCAAAACCTGGCTCCGGTACATGTCTACCAGTGACCTGAGAATACAAGTTATTTTGAAAGCGAGTATCAGCTTTAAAGCTGGTGAGATCATAAGTATATTAGTGTCTGTATTTCTACGAAAGTATTTGTCAGATGTTTTGTAAGATGTTTTGTAAGATGTTTTGTAAGACGTTTTGAACGCTCCTAGAAAACCCTATGTTTCCTACTAAAAGTAGCCTTCTACCAAGGCATATAGTGTCTGTGTGTGTGTCTCTTGTAAGAGTATGTATTTTCCCAAATCTGACTATCATTAACCAAAAATATAGTTTGTACATTACAGTGCATTGTGTGAATGTTCACAAAGTGAATGTAATGGGAAAATGAAATAGTACTGTAGTGTTGTATTAAGTAACTACTGCTGTACTAACTACCTTAAACCAATTATTATTTAAAGTACCATGTGATCGGCCTGTACCCTGCTACCGACTCATAGAAAAACGACGATGTAAGACGTCGTAAGAAATGACGTTTGGCACCCGTAGACTTGCAAGTCCCACTGTAGCGAGCAGCAATGTGTAGGATAGTCAATCCAGTATAGATCTATACACAAACTCATACGCTCTCCATTTAAGGAGATTCTGGTTACAAAACGGTCATGACAGGTAGTGTCATGCCCCGTTCCGTGGCTCACATAACTGAAGTAATGTATATGTAATGTATGTGCTAGCTGTATTGTGTGTTCTCTCTCTGTCTAGCCTGTATTGTAATGTACTGTGTGTACTAGCTGTATTGTGTTTTCTCTCTCTGTCTAGCATGTAATGTAATGTACTGTGTGTACTAGCTGTATTGTGTGTTCTCTCTCTATCTACCAAGTATTGTAATGTATTGTGTGTACTAGCTGTATTGTGTGTTCTCTCTCTATCTAGCAAGTATTGACTCATGTATGAACTGACTCAATGTATGATTCATTGGTCTAGTAATAGTATTAGTAACTTCCTAAACTACGCCTATCGTAGTTTACTAGTAATATGACTTGAATGTATAAACATGTATGTATGCCTTTGCTACCCAAAGGTTTTGAATAGAAAGAAGGAACTTTTATATCTATATACATGTACATAATATATAACTAGGATTCAAACGACCTTCGGACAAATAACCGATACCCTAAGTCCACAACCAAACGAGGAACAGGAGGTAAGGTGAGTTATCAGTCCTAAGTCCTTTCAATCCTACTTATATAACTATATCTATAAAGATACACATTTAACAGAATATAAGTGTAAAAGAGTTTAAGTAAAAGTAATTGACATGAAAAGGATTTACTAAAAGGAATTGACATGCAAAAGAGTTTGATAAAAGTATTTGATATGTAAAAGGGTTTGTAAAATAGTTTGAAAAGTAAGAAATCCACTTGTTTGGTAGTCATTAATCACATGTGATTGATATAATGACTATAAAAATTTAACTTGTATCCCCCCCATAAAAACATTTAAAAACATTTAAAAGGTTAATTAAGGGGTATGAACTCACCTATAGTGAGTGGTTTGGATGAACGGATTGATATAGGATGCTAAGTGTCAAGTGAAGACTTGAGCACACACAAGGATCCTAGTTAACATATAAAGACACATATATGTATCCAATTAGTTATAAAACAATTAATTAACCAAGTTAAGACATCCTAAGACATGTAAAACACTTGATTTAAGTGCTATAAGTCCTAAGGATTGCATCTAAGGGTTGTAGGACTTGGCTATTAAGTTTAGGGTTCAAGGGGACCCTCTATTGGAGTTTACGGTTTTGTGACCAACTCCTTTGGAGTTTACGGTCGTAAACCGATGAGTTTACAGCCGTAAACTCATGACACTTCTACCATTTTGTGTTTTGAAGCTTTTCAAGGCATAAGGAAGCATCCTACTTCAAGTATAAGCCTTAGGAAGTGTTTGTGGCATCATTTCACTCCTAAATGGAGTTTACGGCCCATGGACCACTTCTCCATGTGTTTACGGCCGTAAACCCATATGGTTTATGGTGTTTTTGATGTTTTAAGTCCTAAGCACATCAAGGATGGGATCTAGACTAGTTTCCAAGGCTTGGTAAGGGACTAGGGCACACTTTGGCCCCTTTGTTAGGGTTTACGGTCCAAGAAAATATTGGACCGTAAACACCTTTGATCTAGTGTTTCCTTGTGATTTCTAGATGTTTTAGAAGTGTAACAAGTCTTATAACAAGCCAAGGTAAGAGTACTTACTATGTAGAAGCTTGAAAAGGTGCTATAAGTCCAAGAACACTAGTGTGTGTTCTTGGTGTTCTTGGTGAAACTAAGAACACTTGAAGATCTACACAAATGGAATGATTTCATGGATGAAATCATGTAAGATCACTAGATTAGGGTAGATATCAACTAAACAAGGAAGAAAACACTTACTTTCTTGAAGTTTTTTGAAGAACTTTGGATGATACTTGAGAGAGAATTGGTTCCAGACTTGGAAGTGTGAAAAAAAAGTTAAAAATAAACTAAGTGTCACTTATATAGTCATTAGGGTTTACGGCCCTAATACCATTTGGGCCGTAAACTCCAAACTCTTGGAGTTTTTGAACTTTATTGATGCACAATAAACCCTAAGGCATCCTCTCTCCTGCTATCTCCTGAACCCCTAACTTTAAAACACTCAAACTTATTCCAAAAAGCTTGAAAGTTAGCAGAAACTGTTCTGACTTCTATTGAATTGAATGGTTGTACAGAATAGAAATTTCGGGTTGTCACATCATCCCCCTGTTAGAAGGAATTTCGTCCCGAAATTAGAATTTAAGCAAATTAGTAGTTACAAATAACTAAGCAAATTAGTCCTCGCTTGGCGTTCCAGCGAACCTTCACTATCGGGATACGGCTTTGTTTCGTTTGCTTGACCTCCCGGTCCATGATCTCTACAGGTTCTTCCACGGAGTCGAGGCTCTCGTTGATCTCGATCTCGTCGAGTGGGATTACAAGAGTCTCATCGGACAGACACTTTTTCAAGTTCGAGACATGGAAAGTAGAATGTACGTTACTGAGCTCGTGCGGTAAGTTAAGTTCTTGTAAGCTTCTCCATATTGTCTGTTTCTTTGGTAGGCAGGAAGTGTGTGGACTTGGTCAATCTATCGACGATGACCCATATGGTATCAAGTCCACCCGTTGTCTTCGGCAACTTGGTTATGAAATCCATAGTGATCCGCTCTCACTTCCATTATGGTATCTCCGGCTGTTGTAGTAGTCCTGAGGGTTTCTGGTATTCGACCTCGACCTTGACGCAAGTAGGACATTTACTCACGAAGGTAGTATCTCTGCTTTTATGATAGGCCACCAATATAGCTTTTTAAGACCTATATATATCTTATCTGATCCTGACGTAGATGCTTACTATGCTCTTCCTTACTACGAGAGTAGATAAGTGTGTCATCTAAGAAGACAATGACTACTGATCCAAGTAAGGATGGCATACCCTATTCATTAACTTCATGAATACTTCGGGCGCATTAGTCAATCTGAATGGTACTACTAGAAACCCGTTGCGTCCGTAACGAGTTCGGAAGGCTGTCCTCTTGACGAATAAGACTGGAGCTCCCCAGGGTGAGAAGCTTGGTCTTATAAAGCCCTTGCTGAGCAGTTCGTTAAGTTTACAGGACAGTCCTTGCATCTCTGCAGGTTTTAGGCGATAGGGCGATTTGGCTACTGGGGTAGCCCCTGGAACTAAGTCGATTCTGAACTCGACTTGATGTTGCGGAGGTAATCCTGGGAGTTTTCTGTTCTATCTGGATCTATTAACTCGATCGGTGAGAAGGGCATTTGATTAGATTCTAAGTTTATCCGCGTGACAGTACCATCACTCGTAGTCTTGGGCAGTCTCCGTCCTAAAGTTCATATCAAAAATCATATTTGGTTCATCAATCACAGTTTCGTGTATACGAGTCGTATATAATTAAGACTGAAAAGCCAGTCGAATAAATAATTCTTCTTGAAGCCCACATCCAAACAAGGAAAAGAAGTTGAAGCGGAATTACCAATTCTAAGCCTGTAGAACCTTGATTATATACCACCCTTGCGTATACCTTCTTCAGCGATAGATCAACCGTATGGGTCTTCGGGTTGAACTTGACGTACTGTACGAGTGGTACTCCGGGGAGTTTTGCTGAAGTGTCTTCGGGAAGGATACGAGACATAAGGTACTCTCTGCATGAGTACCTCGGAGTTCTGGAATGATGGCTTCGCTAGAAAGACGATATCGGAGAAAAGAATCTATGCATGAAACTGGCATTGCGAGGATCGAATTTACTCAAGTTAAACGTTAATGTCGGACTACTCGGAATAAAAGGCGTTAGACTAGATAATAAAAGTGTTTCAAAAAATCACAGTGCAACTTCTACAGAGTTTGAGTATTTTAGATTTATCTATAAGACTACTGCTGCAAACAGGGTATACTACAAAAGCAAGTATACGCAGCACGAGAGTCCCTTGACTGACGGGGTCTCGCCAAAAAGATAAGACTCGAGTTGCACTAGTTTTTAACAGTTTATAAGTCTACTATTACGAAACGCCCTAGTATTTCAACGTGGGTCCAGAGTAGTCTCTCCTGCGGCTGTGATCCTTAGTATCTTCCCGTCTGTACGGGAGTTCTTTGTTATTGGACAATCCTCCTCGAGGTGTCCTATCTCATCACATAGGTGACATATCTGGCTTGCACCTGCATTGGTGGTGGGAGTGATGTGTCGGGTCAGAGTTATGTGGACATGGTTGCTTTCGCTGCTCCTCCTTTTCGAACAATTCTTCTTAAGGTGTCTGATTTTACCGCCACCATAGCAAGCCTGGCTGACTCCGATGTCAGGGACTGGAGTGATGGGTCGTGCCGGTGCTCCACAGTTACGAGCATGGTGCCCTATTTGTGGCAATTGCAGCATTGCATTTCATAGCAAGCCCCATTATGATGAAAGCTACACTTGTCATACTTTGGAAGCTTTCCCTCGTGTGGTCTGATCGGTACTGGGATGGCAGGGGTTGCCACTTGTTGCTGTTGTATGGCAAGTCTTTGGGATCGCTTGCGCTCCTTTTGGGCTTGGCGCTTTCGTTTTCCTTTCTCGGTTTTACTGCTTTTCAAGTCTGTAACTGTTATCATTTGTTGATTTCCCGGATTGATACAACGATTGGATTCATCCAACCCTTTGTCATCCTTTCTTGCGTTGTTAGCGTTGAGGTTTGCAAGGACAGCTGCCACGGCAGCTGATACCGCGGCTTGGAAAGTAGCGGCATCGATGTGAAGGATAGGGGTTTCGTTGCTCGGCTTGTTATTTCTGGGTGACGACATGATTCTGTTATGGAAAGGAAAATGAGTTCGTGAGTGATTATGGTTGAACCTAGATGCATTTCGACTATTCATATAAAGAGTAGGAGTAAGTTCTCGGGGGTTTTGACCTACATCCCTATGATGCAGTCCTAGTAACGAGTAGAAGTAAGTTCATAGAATGGTTATAAGACGATTGCTATCCAACCTTTGACAAGGATTGGAAGTGATCTCTGAGCTAAAATTACCATAGCTCAATAATTTGACTAGAGTACGTTTCAGATAGAATACTAATGACAGCAAAACGGAAGTATTTGAACAATGATTGGCATAAAAAATTTGCCGACTTTCAAAATCATTGATATTTAAGATGTAATATGCTTGGGAAAAATGACCTTGGAGTAGGTCTTACATCTTATACGAAGTAACAAAAGTTTTGACGGCATACTGGCCTAACTAGAAAGCCCTTACAGTACAAAGTTAGTTACATAGAAAAGTGCTACTTGGAGCATAGATAGGAAGACTATTCTTTCTACCCGGGAGAGAAAGGTAGAATATCTCCTACTGGGGATGATTATCCCTTGGGTGAACCCTCAGTTCAGCCAGCTGACGCTCCATATCAAGTAAGTATCTTTCGTAAACCCTTTGGCGTACTCGGAGCTCTATGACTTCAGCTCGAGTTTTAGGTAGCTCTTGCTGTAGGGTTTCATGGTCTACTGTAGATCTGTCACGAGCATCTTCCAGACGAATGGTGCGGAGGGTATGCATTCTCGCATTGGTGACAACTTCCGTGATTTGATGGAGAGCTGTCCTGCCTTGAATCTCATTTCGGGCCACTCTGCGGACCAGGATTGGCAAGACTCTGTCTGCTGAGCCCTCTTCGCTCAGGTCATAAAAGCTTCGGTCTCCATTAAATGGCATGGGCTGATCTTGCCCTTGGCTCCATGTTTCCAAGCTTTCCACCCACGGAGGCGTCGGGCCTTGAAAAGTCAGACGAGGGTTAGGATTTGGGACAAGAGCCATCGGGGGTAGGTTCTCAACTTCAGGCTCGGAGTCAGAACCATCTGCAAAGCCTTCAGCCTGGTGACCATCCATAGGGATTTGATGATCATTTTCTGGCTCTGCTTCAAACCCTCCATCATTACCTTGGTTAGGGAAGTACAAGTTGCCGTGGGGATGGAATCCAACCATGTTATCTACGCGAGAAAAGGGATATAAGAATCTAGCACATAAGTAGTTTATAGTAACACACAAAATACTCCTATAGTATTTTAGGTTTATGTTCTATTGTTCTCATTGTGGTATTGTGGGTAAGTTTTTAGACTTGTTGCAACCTCACAACCACACTTAGGCACATGCTAGTCAACACTCGGATAATATAGTTGATCAGGCTATATCTTCCCAGTTTTGACTAAATGTCTCTAAGTCTACTTGTGTTGCCCAACAACCGTAATACTTTTGATCTGTCCTAGTGACATTGATTTTAGTATGAATGCAGGCATGTATACTTAATTAAATATTTTATTATTTAAAAGTATAAACTCTTTATCAGAGTATTTTAATCCATATGTATTTATATTCTGTATATATTTTATGGGTTGATATACTCAATTCACTATAAACAATGCTCTGATACCAATCTGTCACACCCCAAAACCAAGAACGGCGGAAACGTTCTGGGGCGGAGGACGTTATGTACAGTATCACAACAATGAATAGTAGTAAACAAGCAACAACATCATCCATTGCATTAATAATATAATTTTAATACAAGTATGTCTTGCCAAATTTAATAGACACCAAAATATAATTCAAAATGAAAGATGAGTCTTGAACGAGCTCCATCTTCTCAAAACCTGGCTCCGGTACCTGTATACTAGTGACCTGAGAATACAAGTTATTTTGAAAGCGAGTATCAGCTTTAAAGCTGGTGAGATCATAAGTATATTAGTGTCTGTATTTGTACGAAAGTATTTGTAAGATGTTTTGTAAGATGTTTTGTAAGACGTTTTGAACTCTCCTAGAAAACCCTATGTTTCCTACTAAAAGTAGCCTTCTACCAAGGCATCTAGTGTCTGTGTGTGTGTGTCTCTTGTAAGAGTATGTATTTTCCTAAATCTGACTATCATTAACCAAAAATATAGTTTTTACATTACAGTGCATGGTGTGAATGTTCACAAAGTGAATGTAATGGGAAAATGAAATAGTACTGTAGTGTTGTATTAAGTAACTACTGCTGTACTAACTACCTTAAACCAATTATTATTTAAAGTACCATGTGATCGGCCTGTACCCTGCTACCGACTCATAGAAAAACGACGATGTAAGACGTCGTAAGAAATGACGTTTGGCACCCGTAGACTTGCAAGTCCCACTGTAGCGAGCAGCAATGTGTAGGATAGTCAATCCAGTATAGATCTATACACAAACTCATACGCTCTCCATTTAAGGAGATTCTGGTTACAAAACGGTCATGACAGGTAGTGTCATGCCCCGTTCCGTGGCTCACATAACTGAAGTAATGTATATGTAATGTATGTGCTAGCTGTATTGTGTGTTCTCTCTCTGTCTAGCCTGTATTGTAATGTACTGTGTGTACTAGTTGTATTGTGTGTTCTCTCTCTGTCTAGCATGTAATGTAATGTACTGTGTGTACTAGCTGTATTGTGTGTTCTCTCTCTATCTAGCAAGTATTGTAATGTATTGTGTGTACTAGCTGTATTGTGTGTTCTCTCTCTATCTAGCAAGTATTGACTCATGTATGAACTGACTCATTGTATGATTTATTAGTCTAGTAATAGTATTAGTAAGTTCCTAAACTACGCCTATCGTAGTTTACTAGTAATATGACTTGAATGTATAAACATGTATGTATGCCTTTGCTACCCAAAGGTTTTGAATAGAAAGAAGGAACTTTTATATCTATATAGATATATATAATATATAACTAGGATTCAAACGACCTTCTGACAAATAACCGATACCCTAAGTCCACAACCAAACGAGGAACAAGAGGTAAGGTGAGTTATCAGTCCTAAGTCCTTTCAATCCTACTTATATAACTATATCTATAAAGATACACATTTAACAGAATATAAGTGTAAAAGAGTTTAAGTAAAAGTAATTGACATGAAAAGGATTTACTAAAAGGAATTGACATGCAAAAGAGTTTGATAAAAGTATTTCATATGTAAAAGGGTTTGTAAAATAGTTTGAAAAGTAAGAAATCCACTTGTTTGGTAGTCATTAATCACATGTGATTGATATAATGACTATAAGAATTTAACTTGTATCCCCCCATAAAAACATTTAAAAACATTTAAAAGGTTAATTAAGGGGTATAAACTCACCTGTAGTGAGTGGTTTGGATGAACGGATTGATATAGGATGCTAAGTGTCAAGTGAAGACTTGAGCACACACAAGGATCCTAGTTAACATATAAAGACACATATATGTATCCAATTAGTTATAAAACAACTAATTAACCAAGTTAAGACATCCTAAGACATGTAAAACACTTGATTTAAGTGCTATAAGTCCTAAGGATTGCATCTACGGGTTGTAGGACTTGGCTATTGAGTTTAGGGTTCAAGGGGACCCTCTATTGAAGTTTATGGTTTTGTGACCAACTTCTTTGGAGTTTACAGTCGTAAACCCATGAGTTTACAGTCGTAAACTCATGGCACTTCTACCATTTTGTGTTTTGAAGCTTTTCAAGGCATAAGGAAGCATCCTACTTCAAGTATAAGCCTTAGGAAGTGTTTGTGGCATCATTTCACTCCTAAATGGAGTTTACGGCCCATGGACCACTTTGTTGGGTTTTGAGCATTCTAACACTCCTAAGTGTACATGCAACCCTAAATACCTTGGATCTATGTTTTCTCTATTGTACATACAATTATGAACATCCAAGGTATTATCCTAATCTAGCATACAAAATAATAAATATAACAAGATAGAATACATACCTCTTTGATGTAGAATGTCTTCATAAAGCTTGAGTGCCTAGTGCCCCAAGTGTGACACCTCAAATGGTTCACACAACACCAAATACACTTGGAATAACTTGAGAGAAACTTGAACACTCCTTGAAATCGTCTAGCCCTCACACTCACACATTAGTGCACGATTTCTTGAGCCATGGGATTCTTTTATATGGTGGCTATTAGGGTTACACCATGTAACTCATAACTTTACCCATTCCTTATGCTCCATGGATTTTAACCTCCATGGAGTATCCATGGGTCACCCCATGGACTTAGTCCAACATAAGGAATCTTGGATCACATGCCCACATATATAAGAATGAATGATTTACACAATCAACCCATATATTTAATTAGTCTCCTTTTGATCACTTAATTAATTCCAAATTAATTCTTGATCAATACTAATTAAATAACCTTATTAATATATTAGAACTTATAATATATTAACCAACCTTAAGTGTTATTTCTCTCATTATAGTCTATCCAAATGCATGATGCCATGCAAGCCAAATGGACCATGCCGGGCCGGGTCAAGTCTTACCAATTATAGTTATGGACTTAGACATTAATCCAACAGTCTCCCACTTGGATAAGTCTAAAACTATTATTGCGTATGACTTCAGGAACCGATCAGCAATCGTAGCTCTCAAACGCTTCTGTCGAACTCTGACCTTGTCGATGAACTCTGACCTTTGTCAATGACTTGTCCATTAGATAAGGGATCATATATTCCTCCATTCTAGATATCATATGGACTGAGACATGGATTATCAATCATTCTCTCTGTCTATTTGTTGTTTCCCGATTTCCGATTCATGATGACTGACTGACTGAACAAATCAAATCAGTCCTGGCTTGGCCAAGCACTCACATGTATCATCTTTAAATCATCGAGGGGCCCACAAATATCGCTTTTATCCCGAAGGTAAAAGGAATGGATAAACTTCGACTCATATGGCTTGTTCTACTACTTGTTGAATCATACACAAAGGCACGTTTTATAACATCGAGTTACCGATGCGTTTTCATGCAATCAATGTATAACCAACTCATAGTAACAACTCATATCTCTAGGTTTGAAGAATATAAGATATTATCGTCTCATGATCACTCGTGATAAAATCCATGCAGTGATTCAAATGATCGCGGGTTGAATCCAATACTCATAACTTATGAGCACTCATGAGTGTTGTAGCACCACTTTGTCCACCAACTTGGACCTCTACAAACCAACCCATGCTAGTCTTGATTCATATCTACTTCCAACATATGACCGACTGTGGATGGTTTGAATAACTTAATCATCCAGGAAGAGCGACTTAGTTATTCTGGAAGTCAAAACATGCAAAGTGAAACACAAGAATAAATGAATCAAATATGGTATCAAACCCTATGAATATAAATAAACACCTTTATTTATCACCATACTGATTACTCATTATTCATTGTTTTGGTTTTATCAACTTTATACTTGAATTAAAAACACTAGTTGTCCCATGCTCCAAGCATGTACACTATGTTTTTCTTAAACAATAGCTTTACCATACACCAAGTATGCACTCTATGTTTGTTTATGATCCTTACTTTGTGAAATAAACCAATTGAACATGATTTCAATGATTCTAATTTCACACTCCCAAATCCTTATCGAAAAATGTGAGAATTTCAAATTCCTATCATTTATCGAAATCTGTTTAGATTTTAAACTTATATGCACTGACCCTCCTGTAATGAATATGTACAAAGTCACAAAGACTTGTCAACAGTCATTATAAGGTATTCCAATGGAGATCAACTCCATGGAAACTAAGTCTCATATTCAAAGTACATTGCTTTGGACATGCTTCTTGCATTAAGTTTTCTAATCTTACATAGATAACTTCCACCTATGGAGACAACTCCATATTCTCATTTTGACTATCACTTCTGAATAAGAGATGCCTCTTTTCAGAATATGTCAATATGGTCCTTCTAAAATTAGCACTATACTTCCAACTGTCCCTGAGCAACCAATCTTTGGTAAACCTCAGATTGTCCTCGACAATTGCTTAATCATTTTAGTCATATTCAATTGTAGACCTTTTCCCTTCTTAATGCCTTTGGGCATTTGGAAAAATTTAGAAATGACAAATATTATAGCACATGCAATCGATCCTGTACCCAAAGCAAATGGTACACGATTCATGATGTCTCACATAAAGACATGATTCTAGACCAGTCTTTTGCTATAATATTTTTATTTGCCATGTTTTCAAAATTTGACTATGAAGAGGGATGCCGTAATCATAATCGAATTTTGAGAACGCAATATATAGAATTTCCTTAAGTTGAACCAATCCAACATGAAATTCATATATATATTCTTGACTAAAGATGATTAAGGTCTCAATCTAAGCCTTTAGAACTGAAATGAAGTATATCCTCTCCCTTAATTATAGCAAAACAACTTTTTCAATTCCTGCAGCCTCACGAATTGAAACTTTTGTTTTCTATAATTAACATTGCTAACTTGCAACACTAACAATAATTATCATGCTCCCACTAACATGATGATTATTAGCATAACACTTATGCTCCCACTAGCTTTGACATGTACTCAGAAATCAACTGGAGTTCTAGAAATCAATACTTTATTGACTTTCTTACCAAAGTTCAGATTTCTGATACGAGATGCTTTGATAAAACTTTATCAAAATCATACACCTTTCCTTAGATAGGATGCATGTGTGTCTAAACAATTTCAGAACTATGAAAAGGGATGCCGTAATCATAGTCTCAATTGTTTAGACCTTTTGCCATCTGCTTCAAATCTACTTGGTGGAAGTGTTTCCTCACCATCATTTTCATGAATCGGAGAGAAACCTTATGACCCTTACATTTTATGGTGTATGTGTTCTTATCCATGTGAATCGTCAAAACCATAGTCACAAGACAAGGATAATGACAAATCCAAACTCATATTGATTAAACTTGTGCAATCTTAAATTCTTGCCATTTGGCAGCTCAGGTGCCTACCATTGCTTCCAAGTAGTTGTGCAACCAATTGAGAACTCTCAGAACTCCTATGCAAAGTCAATTTGAATAGGCACAAAAATTTCAACACGATAGGTTATAAACCTCAAGTCGTGTGCTAGTGAAGGACTTTAGGTTTTATTCTTGATTAAGTCTTGAAACTTTCAAGAGCTTTAAGACTCCCACTGTCTTCTTGACATATAAGACTCCCTTGTTAAATATTCAAGAGATAGTGCAGATTCTTTATCAAGACTAACACTTTACCCAATTGGCCTAAGTTGGTCTCTGTTTTATCCAAAACATCACAACTTACCAATTTCAAATGTACAAGAGTACTCGATAACCTTTTACTCTTACATTTGACTAGTGTTAACAAACCCTCTTTAAGATATGTCACTCAAGTTACAATCTTGGAGTATGACTCTAAGAATTGTTTTGGAACGAAGTATGACTCATCTTTTTTGATTTAACCATTTCAACAATTCATGACTCTTCTTCTTAGTCATAAGAATGCACTAAGATGACTTTAGAGGACCAATTGTGATATGGTATCTTAATCATTAAGATGATCATAAACATGATACTAAAGTACTCTCCCATCTTTTCAGATTTGAGAAACTTTTATCTTTGTGCCATACTTTGATTCTTCTTATTCGTTCTGTCTCACATTGAAACTTCTCCAATGCTACAGACTTATACTTAAACTTATAAGTATAACCATATTTACTGAACTTAAGTAAATCATGATGAATAGTCTTCTTGATCTTTTGTGGTGGACTTGACCAGTGCACAAGAATGTGTACTCGATCCCTTAGTCCTTTCCTTATTCACATGAGGAATTAGTCTTAGTTTTCCAAGCTGAAAGTTCTCATTCATCATACTATACAACTTGCATGATTCCAAGTTTCGGTCCAATTGAACCTTGGGTGATGAGAATCTTTCCGTATTTGGTAATATTAGACACTACCACAACCGAAAGAATCAAATCCATTTTTCCAATATTGCTATCAATGGAATCTTATAAGCAACAACTTTTCACAAATGCCATTGTAAGGATACTTAAAATAAATAAAATCAAAACCTTTTTCTTTTATTTTAAAAATTTGCGGAAAAACTTATCCTTACAATCCATATGAAAACCTTGTTGTTATCTATTCCTAAGCAATATAAATATCATAACTCTTAAGTAATAGCCCAAAATTCTGATCACCGAACCATGCGATTGAAATCCATCTTCGCGATCAGAATCAGCATGTACTTAATAGAGTTAGACAATGGACTTTACCTGAAGTAGAGCCAAACTAATTGACTTTAACATCTTTAGGTAAATTTGGCAGCTTCGTAACCAATGCCCCTTCCTTTGGCAATAGTTACCTATGGACCCTTGATAATGGGACTATCTCAGACTTCGCCTCTCTCTTTACCATTGGGTCAACCGAGTTGACTATGGCCGATCCCTTTCCATTGGGAAGAGAGAGCTTTACTGGATATCCAATGTCATCATTGTCAATGTCCATAGCATTTTAGCAAGTTGATCTTAGCAAATAGATAAGATCATTAAGGGTCTTGTCTTAGTCTGTTTCATAGGATTCCCAAAAGAACTCACTATGTGACTTAGAAAGTAGTTGAGCCACCAACTTTCTCAAGACTTTGACACCCAACTCTCCCGGCTTGTCAATATGTGACTACATCTCCAAGATGTGATCAGGCCTAGACCTTGCCTTGCCAATAGGGCTTGAGTGACCTTAAACTTTTTAGGAACTTGTGGGTTAGGGAGAATAATTGGAGGAGGTGAAAGAAGTATGATATCCATGGGACATCATCTTCATTTAGGAAAGCTTGTTTCAAGAGATTTGGGAAGATCATAAATATCTAGACCAGACATCTTTTTGGGAGATATTCAAGATAGTTGATTTAAAGTCCTTAATATGACACCCAATATGAAATATTAAGGCTAGGACCCAACAAACTATTTTATAACTTAGAAGAGGGATGACGTAATCCAAGCTATAAAATATTTGAAGGTAGGTGAATGACGATTCACCAATTTCCACCATGAAAAATGAAATAATTTATTAGGTTTTAATTGGATTTGAAAGTCCTAGATCTTTGAGATTCATTGAACTGTTCAAAGGCATGTTTCAATCTCGAGTGTGCCCTTCAGGTTTTGTGACTGGGATGCCGAGGATCACAAAACAAGGTGTGAATAACCATGCAAATATACTTGGTACCCTTAATATTTACCCCTTAATCAGTGTGCCGGTTAACCACACACGCTCCACCGATACTATGATAAATATTAAGTTACCCTTTTCCTACCTTGTTAAGTCGAGGTTAGTGTGCCGGTTAACCACACACGCTCCACTAACAACTTAAGCAAAGTGCAAAGTGTAATTTCATGGGTTAGCACCAAATTCACATTTTCCTAAGTAACTAAGATTGGGTATTAATAAGAGTTTAGTTACTTAGTATTTATCATTAATACTTTTAATGAAAGGAGAATTATAGTCCTTGTCCTACCCGTTCGGCTAACGACCCTCCACCAGTCAAGGAAGCGGTGGGTGAGAGTGGACACCCATTAAACTGTCATTTTATAGGCAGTAACCTTATACCCCCCTTATAGACCGACTTCGTGAATGAGGCCTACTAATGGTAAGACTGACTTTACTCTTATACATATATATAAATATTATTAACTTATAATATTATAAACTATTAGGGTTGAATTTTAACTTTTAAAATTCTAAGGGCTAACTTGGAATTAAAGTATTCATAAGTGAAAACTTTTCAAATTCCAAAACTTGAGGGCAAGTTTTGAAACTATTCAAAACTAATTAATTCCATAACTTATGAGTTTAAAGTAGTTTTAATTAAAAAAAAAACCCTTCAAGTTCAATAACCTGAGGACAAGTTATGGAAGACTTTAAACTAATTAATAAAAAAAATAACTTTTTTTATTGTAAATTATGGAACTAATTAAGGTTACACTTTTTTTTTAATTTAATGAAGAGACTCTTGAACCTCCATAACTTGAGGACAAGTTATGGACTCATAAAACCATTTAATTAGAACTAGACTCTTCATTTTGTAACCTTTGCCAACTTTTATGAGTTTTATGATTCTTAAATGTGACTTTTCATATAACTTGAGGACAAGTTACAAAAACACACTTCGGAATCAACTCTTAGATTAAAATGGATTGAAAACAACTATTTCACACAACTTTTCTATTAATCTAAGAACCTCATAAGAACAAGATAATTCAAATCATCAATCTTCAAGAAATTAGCATGAACATACAAACTAATACAAATCTTGAAATTATGACAATTATCTTAGAAATTGGATTAGCATGAACATTACCACATCAAAAACAAGTTTATAAGTCCAAAAACATCTTAGGGTAATGTTCCTAGTCCAATTCCAGCCAAAACAATCGAATATATGCATCCAACTCGATTTTTCAGCTACTTTTGCAAGTATAACAAGAAAACAAGCCTAGGCTCTGATACCACTGTTGGGTTATGAGCATTCTAACACTCCTAAGTGTAGATGCAACCCTAAATACCTTGGATCTATGTTTTTTCTATTATACATACAATTATGAACATCCAAGGTATTATCCTAATCTAGCATACAAAATAATAAATATAACAAGATAGAATACATACCTCCTTGATGTAGAATGTCTTCATGAAGCTTGAGTGCCTAGTGCCCCAAGTGTGACACCTCAAATGGTTCACACAACACCAAATACACTTGGTATAACTTGAGAGAAACTTGAACACTCCTTGAAATCGTCTAGCCCTCACACTCACACATCAGTGCACGATTTCTTGAGCCATGGGATTCTTTTATATGGTGGCTATTAGGGTTACACCATGTAACTCATAACTTTACCCATTCCTTATGCTCCATGGATTTTAACCTCCATGGAGTATCCATGGGTCACCCCAAGGACTTAGTCCAACATAAGGAATCTTGGATCACAAGCCCACATATATAAGAATGAATGATTTACACAATCAACCCATATATTTAATTAGTCTCCTTTTGATCACTTAATTAATTCCAAATTAATTCTTGATCAATACTAATTAAATAACCTTATTAATATATTAGAACTTATAATATATTAACCAACCTTAAGTGTTATTTCTCTCATTATAGTCTATCCAAATGCATGATGCCATGCAACCCAAATGGACCATGCCGGGTCGGGTCAAGTCTTACCAATTATAGTTATGGACTTAGACATTAATCCAACACACTTCTCCATGTGTTTACGGGCGTAAACCCATATGGTTTATGGTATTTTTGATGTTTTAAGTCTTAAGCACATCAAGGATGGGATGTAGACTAGTTTCCAAGGCTTGGTAAGGGACTAGGGCACACTTTGGCCCCTTTGTTAGGGTTTACGGTCCAAGAACATCTTGGACCGTAAACACCTTTGATCTAGTGTTTCCTTGTGATTTCTAGATGTTTTAGAAGTGTAACAAGTCATATAACAAGCCAAGGTAAGAGTACTTACTATGTAGAAGCTTGAAAAGGTGCTAGAAGTCCAAGAACACTAGTGTGTGTTCTTGGTGAAACTAAGAACACTTGAAGATCTACACAAATGGAATGATTTCATGGATGAAATCATGTAAGATCACTAGATTAGGGTAGATATCAACTAAACAAGGAAGAAAACACTTACTTTCTTGAAGATTTTTGAAGAACTTTGGATGATACTTGAGAGAGAATTGGTTCTAGACTTGGAAGTGTGAAAAAAAGTTAAAAATAAACTAAGTGTCACTTATATAGTCATTAGGGTTTACGGCTCTAATACCATTTGGGCCGCCATCTCCAAACTCTTGGAGTTTTTGGAACTTTATTGATGCACAATAAACCCTAAGGCATCCTCTCTCCTGCTATCTCCTGAAGCACTAACTTTAAAACACTCAAACTTATTCCAAAAAGCTTGAAAGTTAGCAGAAACTGTTCTGACTTCTATTGAATTGAATAGTTGTACAGAATAGAATGGCAGTTTAATGGGTGTCCACTCTCACCCACCGCTTCCTTGACTAGTGGAGGGTCGTTAGCCGAATGGGTAGGATAAAGACTATAATTCTCCCTTCATTAAAATTATAATGATAAATACTAAGTAACTAAACACTTATAAATTCCAATCTTAGTTACTTAGGAAAATGTGAAATGGTGCTAACCCATGAAATTACACTTTGCACCTTTGTTAAGTCGTTAGTGGAGCATGTTTGGTTAACCGGCACACTAACATGGGATTGACAATGTGTGGCAAAGGGTAACTTAAGTTTATCATAGATTGGTGGAGCGTGTGTGGTTAACCGGCACATTAATTAGGTGATAAAGTTGAGGGTACCTAGTCAATTTGAATGGTTATTCACACCTTGTTTGTGATCCTCGGCATCCCAGTCACAAACTTGAGAGGGCACAATCGAGATTCAAACATGCCATTGAAAGTTCAATGTATCTCAAAAGATCTAGGAGTTTCAAATCCAATTAAAACTTAATTATATTTCGTTTTCATGGTGGAAATTGGTAAATCGTCATTTACCTACCTTCAACTATTTTATAGCTTGGATTATGGCATCCGTCTTTCGGTTATAATAGGTTGTTGGATCCTAGCCTTAATATTTAATATTGGGTGTTATATTAAGGACTTTAAATCAACTAAACTTGAATTTCTCCCATTATAGATGTCTAGTTAAGACAACTATGGTCTTCCCAAATCTTTCGGAACAAGCTTTCCTATTGAAGATGATATCCCACATGGCAATCAAGGTGAAAGATTAATCCCTTTGTTGTGCATTAATGGGACTGGAAATCATGCTTCACTTCCTCCACCTCCTCTAATTATTCTACCTATCCCACAAGTTCAAATACTTGAAAAGTTCAATGTCACTCAATCCCTATTGGCAAGCCGGGAGAGTTGGGTGTCGAAGTCTCGAGGTAGCTGGCTGTTGTTTATATGTTTCCATTGAAAGCAATATTGGAAAATAAAATTTGATTCTTTCATTTATGGTAGTGTCATAATTTACCATATAAGGAAAGATTCTTATCGCCCAAGTTTCAGTTTGATAGAAACTTGGAATCATGCAAGTTGTATTGTGTGATGAATGAGAATTTTCATCTTTGGGAAATTAAGACTAAGACCTTGTTCACATGTATGTGTGAGTCGAGTGAAGGACTAAAGGATTGGGTACACTTGGTTGTGCGCTGATCAGGTTCACCACAAAGGTCAATACGATTATTCGTTATGATTTACTAAAGTTTAGTAAATATGGTTATGCTTACAAGTTTAAGTGTAATTCTGAAACATTGGAAAAGTTTCAATGTATGGCAGAACGGATGAGAAGAATCAAATAAGGCAGAAAGATAAAAGTTTCTCCAATCTGAAGAGATGGGAGAGTACTTGAGTATCTTGTGTTATGACTATCTTAGTGATTATGAAACCATATCACAATTGATTCTCTAAGGACACCTTAGTGCATTTGTTTGACTAAGGAGAGGAATCATGAATTGTTGAAATGGTTAAATCAAAAGATAAATTGTACTTCGTTCCAAAATCAAATCTTAGAGTCATACTCTAAGATTGTAACTTGAGTGACATAATCTTAAAAAAGGTTTAAAACACATGTCAAATGTAGAGTAAAATGTTTTCTTACTCTAGTATATTTGAAATTGGTAAGTTGTGATGTTTTGGATAAGACAAAGACCAACTAAGACCAATTGTGAGAAGTGTTTAACTTGATAAGAATCCGCACTAACTCTGGAATATTTGTTTTGTCAAGGAATGGTTCTTGACAAAAAGAATCTTATATGTCAAGAGGACAGTAGGAGTCTTAAAGATCTTGAATAGCTTCAAGAACTAATCAAGAGTAAACCTATTGTTAATCACTAGCACACAACTTGAGGTTTGTAACCTACTGTGTTAACATATTCTTGTGATTAAGGTTATAACAAATTCACATGGATAGGAACACTTACAACATAAAAAATCTAAGTGTCATAAGGTTTCTCTCCGATTCATGAAAATGATGGTGAGGAAACGCTTTCACTAAGTAGATTTTTAAGTAGATAGCAATTGTGATCTTTGCATTCTCAAAGTCGTTAGTGGAGCGTGCGTGGTTAACCGACACACTAACATGGACATATGAGAAATGGCAAAGGTCTAAACAATTGAGACTATGATTACGGCATCCCTTTTCATAGTTCTGAAATTGTTTAGACACACATGTGAGCTATCTAAGAAAAGGTGTATGATTTTGATAAAGTCTTGTCAAAGCAATCTCGTATCAGAAATCTGAACTTTAGTAAGAAAGTCAATAAAGTATTGACTTCTAGAAGTCCAGCTATTTTCTAATACATGTCAAAGCTAGTGGGAGCATACGTGTTATGCTAATAATCATCATGTTAGTGGGAGCAAGATAATTATGATAAGTATTGCAAGTTAGCAATGTTAATTATAGAAAACAAAGTTTCAATTCTTGAAGTTGCAGGGGTTGGAAAAGTTGTTTTGCTATAATTAAGGGAGAGGATATACTTTATTTCAATTCTAAAAGCTTAGATTGAGATTTTAATCACCTTTAGTCAAGGATATATATATATATATATATATATATATATATATATATATATATATATATATATATATATATGAATTTTATGTTGGAATGGTTCAACATAAGAAAATTCTATATATTGCGTTCTCAAAATTCGATTATGATTACGACATCCCTCCTCATAGTCAAATCTTGAGAACATGAAAAATAAAATTTTATAGCATGAATCGTGTCCCATATGCTTCGGGTATAGGATCGATTACATGTGCTATAATATTTATCCTTTCTAAATTTTCCAAATGACTGGGGCATTAAGAAGGGAAAAAGTCTAGAATTGGATATGACTAATATGATTAAACAATTGTCGAGGACAATCTAAGGTTTACCAAAGATTGGTTGCTCAGGGACAGTTGGAAGTATAGTGTTAATTTTGGAAGGACCATATTGACATATTCTGAAAAGAGGCAACTCTTGTGCAGAAGTGATAGTCAAAATGGGAATATGGAAATATTCTCATAGGTGGAAGTTATTCAATCTGTGTAAGATTAGAAAACTTAATGCAAGAAGGATGTTCAAAGCAATGTACTTTGAATATGAGAGTTCATTTCCATGGAGTTGATCTCCATTGGAATACTCTGTAATGTCTAGTGACAAGTCTTTGTGACTTTGTGCATAATCATTACAGAGGATCAGTGCATATAAGTTTAAAAGCTAACAGATTTCGGTAAACGGCAGGAATTTGGAATTCTTACATTTTTCGATAAGGATTTGG
This sequence comes from Lactuca virosa, assembly GCF_052849685.1. NCBI lineage: Eukaryota > Viridiplantae > Streptophyta > Magnoliopsida > Asterales > Asteraceae > Lactuca > Lactuca virosa. The sequence goes on along the minus strand of NC_136433.1, from coordinate 365,217,078 downwards.
GAGTGTGAAATGAGAATCAATGGAATTATGTTCAATCGATCTATTTCACAAAGTAATGATCGTAAACAAACATAGTGTGCATAATTTGTGTATGACATAACTGGTGTTTAGAAAAACATAGTGTACATGTTTGGAGCATGGGACAACTAGTGTTTTTTAAATTCAAGTATAAAGTTGATAAAATCGAAACATTGAATAATGAGTCATCAGTATGGTGCTTAGATAAAAGGTGTTTTATTTACTCTCAAAGTGTTGGGGCCATATAGGATTAGTATTATTCTTATGTTTCACTTTGCATGTTTTGACTTCCAGAATAACTAGGTCATTCTTCCCGAATGACTAAGTTATTCAAACCATCCACAGTCGTTAATACATTGGAAGTAGGTATTAAATCAAGACTGTCATGAGTTGGCTTGTAGATGTGTAAGATGTGGGACATGGCAAGAGTTGCTACAACACTCATGGGTACTCATAAGTTCTGAGTATTGGATTCAACCCACACTCATTTGAATCACTTCATGGATTTTATCACGAGTGATCATGTGACAACCCGAAATTTTCATTTGTATAAACTCCGCAGTCAAGCACGTAAAAAAAAATTGGTCAAATTCATCTCAGTACATTTTTGGCCGGTTTTAAGTCCGTTTGGATATTTTATTTTAATTTTTCGTCAAACGAGCAAATAAATGGAAGTACCCGTTAAGAGTGTTGTGAAATAAATAAACGTTTAACACCTTGACTAGGTGTTTACGGCCAAACAAGGGAGTTTGGGCCGTAAACTCCCTTTTCCCATGAACTCACGCATATAGCATGAGTTTACCCTTCACTCCTTCATTTTTCACTCCCCACCTCAAGAACACTCAAGATTCTCTCTCAAGTATCATATCTCATTTCTTCAAATCCGCCAAAAATGTAAGTGTTTTCTTCCTAGATTCGTTCATATAACACTTTATCTAGTGTTTATACTCGATTTCATCCGTGGAAATCTCCTCTTTTCTTAGATCTTCAAGTGTTCTTCAAAACACCAAGAACACCAAGAACACACACTAGTGTTCTTGGGCTCTAAACACTCTTTCAGGCTTCATATAAGTAAGTATACTTCTCCTATCTAGTTGTTTGCTTAGAATACATGTTAAACCCTTGAAGAACATCAAAATCCCCAAGATTATATGTGTTTACAGTTCAAGAAGATCTCCCAGAACCGTAAACACCTTCAAATGGTGTTTAAGTGCCCCTAACACCTTCCATGGCTTGTATAAAGGACTAGAACCTTGCATGCATAAGCTAGAAACACCAAAAGACGGAATGGTTGGGTAACCATGAGTTTACGGCCGTAAACTCATGGGTTTACGACCGTAAACACATGTGTTTACGACCGTAAACTCCCAAGGAGTGGTCCAAGGACCGTAAACTCCAAGGAAGGGCCATTTCGAGCCCTAGTCACTTCCTAAGCCCTGGATTCGAGTCTAGCTTACTTCCGTGTGTGGTGTAGGACCTTAAAACACCCAATGGCACCATTACCATGAGTTTACGGCCGTAAACTCATGGGGGAAATGGTCCCAGAACCGTAAACCCATATGGTGCTACTATATGGGGAGTAAACTCCAATGTGAGGCCATACTCTCTTAAGATGCAACCCTTAGCACTCCTAGCACTTGAAACAAAGTGTTTTCATGTAATTGAGTGTGTTTAATTGCTTAATTAGTTATTAAATGTCTAATTAGATACATGAATGTATCATTGCATGCTCAATAGGATCCGCGTGTGTGTTCAAGTCCTCACTTGACACTTAGCATCCTATACCATCCGTTCATCCAAATCACCCACGTCAGCTGAGTTCATACCCCTTAATCAACCTTTTTAAATGATTTTAAATGCTTTTATGGGGGGGGGGGGAAATACAAGTTGAACTATAAAGTTATTATATCAACCATATGTGATTAATAACTGTATAGCAAAAAGATTTCTGCGTGTTAAACTGTTTTATCCAGCTAAAGGTTTCCAAATTTTGTTTTCAAATCTCTTTTAAAGTACCAAAATCTCTTTTAAATTGCCAAGCTTTTATCAAAGTCTTTTAAACTTATATTCTTGATAGAATCATGTCTATATAGATATAGTTATATAAGTAGGGTTTGAAGGACTTAGGATTGATAACCCGCTTTATTTCCAGTTCCTCGTTTGGTTGTGGACTTAGAGCATCCGGTTATTTGTACGAATGTCGTTGAAGTCCTAGTTATATATTATGTAATCTGGTTAGATTTTAATACTCTTATTCCAGTCCAACACCTTTGGGTAGCAAAGGCATCTAGATAACCTCTCGAGTAAACTATAATAGGTATAGTTTAGAAACCAACCATAACTTTCATGAAGGAGAACTTAGTTATATCTATATTCTAAACACTTGTACTTTTAGTAAAAAGAAAGGTATATAGAAATCAAAACACGAGATACATCCTCATGATACAGATTTCACCGTTGTCGAGCGGTAACCAGAGTCTCCTGGAGGGAGAGCGGGCATTGTGTGTATAGATCTATACGGTACAGACCATCCCACATCCTGACTGCTAGCTACAGTCCCGGCCGACCAAGCCAAGGGGTGACAAATGTCACATTCATTCCGACGCCAGCAGGTCGTCATGTTTACATCCGTCAATTAGTATGGTTACGAGTATCTTTACATTTACCTTATAATTCATGGCTTTAAGGTAATAAGTATTATCATGGTATTTTTCTACATATGAAACCATCCTAGTATATTTTCCTAGTTATACACTAGGCTACATTTTAAACCTTTAAACTAACTTACTTAGGATTAAAGGTTTCTTTAGACTCCCCGAGGTGTATTGTCCATTTAATACTACCTGGAGTCTGTATTTCATTTCTTTAGACTCCCCGAGGTGTATTGTCCATTTAATACTACCTGGAGTCTATATTTCATTTCTTTAGACTCCCCGAGGTGTATTGTTCATTTAATACTACCTGGAGTCTATATTTCATTTCCTTAGACTCTCCGAGGCGTATTGTTCACTTAATACCGTCTGGAGTCTGTATTTCATTTCCTTTAGACTCTCCGAGGCGTATGGTTCATTCAATACCACCTGGAGTCTATGCTTATTCACTTTTAGTCAGCAGCGTTACTGCTGAGGTAAAATAGTATTTTCCCTATTACTTTTGCTTGTGACCTTCTCACATATTCCTTAAAAGTATAAACTATATTTTGATAATAACAGTTACCTTTGGGGGAAATTACTCCTTAAACATAAAACAATTGGGTCTTGGTAGAAGACTACTTTTATTAGAAAATATAGGATTTTCTGGAAAGGATTCTGATACTCTGTAAACTCAAATCACCATTATCTAGTGAGATTATTTTGAAGAAAATATCAATGTCATTAAATACTTATGAACTCAGCAGCATTAAAATGCTGATACTCGCTTTCAAAATAACTTGTATTCTCAGGTCATCAGTAGACAGGTACACTCCGGGAGCTTTTGCGAAGTCAGCCTAGTACCAAGCTGCAGCTTATGTTATTTCCTATATCTGCTTTGATGTTGTTGTTAAATGTAACCTATGTAAAATTATTACTATTAATGCAATGGTTGTTGTACTTTGATTACTATACTGCATATGTTGTGATACTTGACATGACGTCCTCCACCCCAGAACGTTTCCGCCGTTCCAGTTTTGGGGTGCGACAGATCATGAGACGATAATATCCTATATTCTTCAAACCTAGAGATATGAGTTATTACTATGAGTTGGTTATACATTTATTGCACGAAAACACATTGGTAACTCGACGTTATAAAACGTGCCTTTGTGTATGATTCAACAAGTAGTAGAACAAGCCATATGAGTTGAAGTTTATCCATTCCTTTTACCCTTAAAGGGATAAAAGCGATATCTGTGAGCCCCTCGATGATTTAATAAGGACACTTGTGAGTGCTTGGCCAAGCCAGGACTGATTTGATTTGTTCAATCAGTCAGTCGTCATAAATCGTAAATCGAGAAATAACAAATGGACAGAGAGAATGATTATAATCCATGTCTCAGTCCATATGATATCTAGAATGGAGGAATATATGATCCCTTATCTAATGTACGCATCATTGATTTGTTCAGAGTTCGACAGCGGCTTTAAGAGCTACGATTGCTAGTCGGGTTATGAAGTCGTACTTGCAAAAATAGTTTTAGACTTATCCAAGTGGGACACTGTTGGATTAGATGTCTAAGCCCATAACTATTATTGGTATGTACTCGACCCGAGTGTAGCATGGTCCATTTGTGTTGCATATCATCATGACAATTTGTTAGGATGGACTTTTGAGAGAAGGTAATTTATGGTTTATTAATATATTATAATTTATAATATATTACTATGAAATCATATGTTTTAATTAGTATTGATCAAGAATTAATTTGGAATTAATTTAGTGATCAAAAGAGACTAATTAAATCTATGGGGACTAATTATGATAATTAGTTATATTTATATGTGTTGGGCTTATGATCCATGTTGGACCAAGTTTATGTATGGATACATAAAGAGTTGGGCCACATGAACCATGGATCATAAAACCCATGGGTATGGATTTCGGTTATACCCATGACCCTTGGAATCCACACATATAAATACATGCTCTCAGCCTCAAAAACGCCACTTGAGTCATTCTTGGAGTTCATGGGTGTTTTTGGGTGCATGGAATTCTCTCTCAAGTTCTACCTTTGTCCATGATGTGTTTTGACTTCATTTGAGGCTTCCACACTGTCGGGGCTAAGCTCTTTAAGGCCAAATACACCAAGCCTTCAAGCTCCATCAAAAGGTATGTTATCCTAACTAGTATCTTATATGGTTTTTGTCAAATGTATGCTAGTTATAGGTTTAATGCTTTGGAAACCATTTGCATGCATAATTAGTGTAAACATAGATCCAAGGTATTTAGGGTTGTATGTACACCATAGGATGTTGTATTATACCAAAAACCCAACAGAAAGGCCATGTCATAAATGAAGATGACACACATTTTTGTGTATTGTAATTTTAAATGTTTAAAAAAAATATTATTTATAGATTTACTAATTTTCAAATTTAATTTGCATTTAATGTCTCATAATAGAAAATAAAATATCATATATAAAAAAAACAATCCATTGCATAAAATTTAAGGTCATACAAATAATCGTTCCATGGAAAGATAAAGCAAATCAATAGAAGTTGTAACAGAAATTTATAAACTAATAAGATACAAGAAATATGAAAAACTTGAAATCCCTGAGATTAATAGTTTTAACAAAAGCTTCACGTGAGATACATACAGTTGGACCAGTAAGCAAGGATGTTCCTGAATCCACAATAGCAGCACAAGAACACGTACATGATACCTTCTTCTAGAAGGTGTCGATCTAAAACTACTATGCTTCTATCCTGCAAAAAAGAAATGTAAGGGTAAAATGGTTATTTAGTGATTTAGTCTCATACAAACACTTTCTTGTTTATTTTGGGACTGTATGAATGATTTGAATATGAAGAAGGTAAAATGAACATTTGTTGCATTGGTAGTTGCTAAAGTTTGGTTTGGATGCAAATTAAGTCCCTGACACTAATGGTGTACCATGGACGAACTTTGCAACAAAACCAAACTTTAATGACCATATGTGCAACAAATGAAATATTTTGACTAAACCCATAACTTTCGACATACCACGGGGACTAAACTTGTAATTTAATCTAAAGAGTTTGTCTGGTGTGGTCATGTGTAATAAAAGAAAATATTCTAGTTTTGATCTCGTTTATAAGTATAATGTTGTGTTGATGGACTTACAGTTTTTAGTTGTTCATGAACGAAGTCTACAAGTTGCTGGCTTGGCATGTAGTCCCTGTATAATAATAAACTAAAAAAACTTTAAGTAATACATCTATTTTATGTTTTTAAGCAACTTATGATGCTAATTGCTACCTACGTATGGTCAAATGTTAGTTAGAAAAAATTAATATGCTAATATAATTAATAGAAGAATCAAACAAGGAATGTTCGTTGCAAATACTTATGCCGGATGTGAGTGGTCAAATGAGGGAAAAGTGAACATCTGCAAGCTTTTTGACACCAACCTAAACACAAGCACATATACATATCAGCACAAGTGCAAAAATAAATAAATAAATAAATAAATAAAAATTCAGTTCATTACAATCAAATACTTGATAAGTTGTGTAACCACAGATTAGAGCAGAATCTCTTGGTCCCATCCAATGTTCTTGAACTACCTATTTATAGAAATGTAACATCCTGTTTTAGGTCGTCCGTGATTAGGGTTCGTGGGCTGCAACCCGGGCATGAGGAAGTCTCGGGGTTGCGACGAGTCGCTTGAATCGTAGGGCATCTCGTCACCTTTCCGTGGATAAGAGGTTTGTTGAAAACAGAGTTATATCGAGGAAGCAATGGAAGTTTGAAGTTTTGGCAGGATAAGTCCTTTATTTGAGAAAGGTGGCAGCTGAGTACACTGGGCGTATGGTAACGATTTTTGAAAAGAAGTTAGCCCCTTGAAGTTGGTCAAATAAATCGTCAATACGAGGCATAGGGTAACGATTTTTGACGGTCAGTTTGTTGAGCTCCCTGTAGTCGATGCACATACGAAACGATCCGTCTTTCTTCTTGACGAACAAGACTGGAGCTCCCCAAGGTGAGAAGCTTGGTCTTATAAAGCCCTTGCTGAGCAGTTCGTTAAGTTGATAGGATAGTACTTGCATCTCTGCAGGTGCTAGACGATAGGGCGATTTGGCTACAGGGGTAGCCCCTGGAACTAAGTCGATTCTGAACTCGACTTGACGTTGCGGAGGTAATCCTGGGAGTTCTTCTGGAAAGATGTCGGGAAAGTCGCGTACTACTGGAATGTTCTGAATGTTTTTCGTTTCTTGGCTCACATCGACCACATGAGCAAGGAATGTGCGACATTCCTTTCGCAAAAATTTCTAAGCTTGAATGCTCGAGATGATACGAAGGTTCATGCTGGGTTTGTCGCCATAAACTACTAGACTTTCGCCAGATGGCAGATTAAGGCGAACAGCCTTATCATAACACATGATGTCGGCACGATGAAGACTCAACCAATCCATGCCGATAATGACGTCGAAACTTTTAATTGAGACTGGAATGAGGTCGATCGAAAAAGAATGGCTATCTAGTGTTAGGGTACACCCTATGAATATACTGATAGTGCTCTCCATCTTTCCATTAGCCATTTCTACAGTGAACGGTTCTTTAAGTGTTCGTGATTTTGGCTTAAGTAAATGAGCAAATTTTTGGTTCACGAAAGTCCTCTCCGCTCCACTATCAAACAGTATGCATGCATAAGAGTTATCGAGGAGAAACGTACCAGTGACCACTGTGGGGTCGGCAACCGCTTCCTCGTGGCCTATGGCCAGAACTATTCCCACTCTTCCGGCATTCCCTGCCTTAGGGCAGTCCCTCTTGTAGTGGCCCACCTCGCCACCACTGTAGCAAGCTTGGCCCACTCCTGCGCCGGGGACTTGGTTGAGTGGCCCCGCCGGAGCTTTGCAGAAACGGGCGGTGTGCCCCTTCCTATTGCAGTTTGAACACTACATTTCCCGACAGACTCCTGTGTGGTGGAAGTTGCATTTGTTGCACTTAGGCAAGCTTCCAGCCTACTGCTTTACCGGAGCAGCAGCAGTGGCAGGTGCTATCGCAGCATGAACTGCCACGACCCACTGCTTTTTGGCAGCCTTCTTCTTCTTCTTGTCATCCCAGAGCTTCCGCTTGGAATCAACGGTTTTGGAAGGTTCCGAGATTGCCAGGGTTGTTGTTGCGGCCGGGGTACGAACCCCATGGTCTATAAGTCGCTGTGCCAATCGTTTGGCACTATCGAATGTAGTGGGGTTTGAAGCCAACACATTTCCCTGGAATGGAGGCACCAACCCTCATATGAATATCCCTATCTTCTTCCCCTATGTATGAACCATGTTGGGACAGAGGGCCACCAGTTCACAGAACCTGGCAGTGTAGGAGACTATGTCGGAGCCCTTCATGGTTAGGCTCCACAGTTCCTCCTCCAGTTTTTGGATTTCGCCCCTCGGGCAGTACTCCTCAATCATGAGGTCTCTCAAAGTTTCCCAGCCCATAGCATTAGCCACCACAAGAGATAGTGACTTCACATGGCTATTCCACCATGTCAGGGCTTTGTCGTCAAAGGTGCAAGCAGCGAACTTGACCTTGCTCCCTTCTGGACAGGAGCAGATTTCGAAAACCGATTCGGTCTTCTCGAACCATTGCGAGAGGGCAATGACTCCGCCAGTCCCTCTAAAGGACTTGGGCTTGCAGTTAGTGAAGTGCTTATAGGAGCACTCTCTCAAGCGCACAGGGGCTTCACCAAGAGTAGATTGAAAAGGGGTTCCTCCTCCGGTGGAACCAGATGAATGATATTGAGCCATGGATGTAGCCACAGCCGCAGCTACAGCAACATTTAATGCTGCCGTATCGATTTGAGGATCAGGTGGTGTTGCAGTTATCGGAGGATCGCGTCTTGTTGATCGACGTGGAGGCATCTTTTAACTATAAGTTTAGAAAGATGAAGACATTGATAATAATTTAATAGGAAAATTGATGAGAATGACTCATGGACTAACTCTCCATAGCCCAACAACACAATTGAATAGCACGATTGAAGGATGATCTAGTGCTAGCAGATGATAGCAATTGGATATTGATTTCCATCAGATTAGGTATCTGTCAATAATACTGGTATTACAGATGTAACAAGTTCGGGAAAAATGACCTAGAAGTAGGTCTTACATCAACCAAGATGGGAAAATTTTGACAGAACTACGACCTAATCAAGACCTAACATGTCTAAGATTTACAAAGATAGGAAATTAGACTAGAGTTTTTACACAAACTAGGTTATATCCAAAAGAGAAGTCGATGAGACTCTAACGGCGACGAGAACTACTAGAGTGAGTTCTTGAATCCGACAGAAGACGTTCTATGTCCCTCAGACGCCTTTCCGATCTTACTTGCTGAGCTCGAAGTTCCCTGACTTCAGCTTGGGTTTCAGCAAGTTCCCTCTGCAGAACTGCATTGCGGACCTGAGTCCTTTCATGAGCAGACTCTAGTTGGCGAATGCGGACCGTGTTAACACCAGAGTTGGCGTCAATCTCTATGACTCGGTCGATAGTCGCTCGACCTTGTTCCGTGTTCTGAGAAATCCTACGAACCATGATGGGTAGGACCCTGTCAGCTGAACCTCCCTCAGTGAGGTTGTAGAAGCTTCTGTCTCCATTGTAATGAATGGGTTGACCCTGTTCCTGTCTCCATTGTAATGAATGGGGCCACCAGTTCACAGAACCTGGCAGCTGAACCTCCCTCAGTGAGGGTGTGGGTCCTTGAAATGTTGGACGAGGGTTTGGGTTTGGGCCTTGAGCAGCTGGGGGTAGGTTGTTGACTTCTGGCTCTGAGTCAGAACCATCAGAAAAACCTTCAGCTTCATGATCATCCAAAGGGATTGGGTGATCATCTTCTGGCTCTTCTCCCAGCCATCCTGCATTGCCGTTGTTGACGTAGTACGGGTCTCCGGGAAGATGGAATCCAGCCATGATATCTACACGAGAAAAGGGATAAAGACATAACTAAATAGACGAACTAATTAGATAATTATAAGATGATCTTTATCAGTTATTTCAACATTTGCGTAGTGCATACCAGTCATATGTAACCAAGACAGGATAGACCTTCGAATAAGTGACCCTAACTCTAAGCCCACAACCAAACAAGGAACATGAAGTAAAGCAAAGATCACAGATTCTAAGTATATGATATCCTAGATACATATAACCTTAGTGTATCCACTCAGCAACTATTGACATACTAATAAAGACCTTTAGTTCTCAGATAAGTAATTAATAGTAACACAAAATACTCTTATAGTATTTGAAGTTTATGTTCTGTTCTACTGTTCTCGTTGTCGTAGTGTTGGTAAGTTTTTAGACTTGTTACAACCTCACAACCACACTTAGGCACATGCTAATCACTCCTCGGATAATATAGTTGATGAGGCTATATCTTCCCAGGGTTGACCATATGTCTCTAAGTCTACTTATGCTGGCCAACAATCGTAATTCTTTAGTTCTGTCCTAGTGACACTGATTTTAGTATGAATGCAGGTATGTATACTTAGTTAAATATTTTATTATTTAAAAGTATAAACTCTTTATCAGAGTATTTTAATCCCGCTGTGTTTATACTTCGTATATCTTTTATGGGTTGATACACTCGATTCACTATAAATAGTGCTCTGATACCAATCTGTCACACCCCAAAACCGGAACGGCGGAATCGTTCGGGGGTGGAGGACGTCATGTACAGTATCACAACAATGCATAGTAGTAAACAAGCAACAACATCATCCATTGCATTAATAATATAATTTCATACAAGTGTGTTCTGTCAAGTTATATAGACACCAAAAAATATGAATCAAAATAAAAGATGAGTCTTGAACGAGCTCCATCTTCTGAAAACCTGGCTCCGGTACCTGTCTACTGGTGACCTGAGAATACAAGTTATTTTGAAAGAGTTTATCAGCTTTAAAGCTGGTGAGATCATAAGTATATTAGTGTATGTATTTGTATGAAAGTGTTTGTAAGTCTGTAATTGTATAAGTTGTAAAAGTTTGTAATTGTTTGAACTCCCCTAGAAAACCCTATGTTTCCTACTAAAAGTAGCCTTCTACCAAGGTATCTAGTATCTGTGTGTGTCTCTTGTAAGAGTGTGTATTTTCCCAAATCTGACTATCATTAACCAAAAATATAGTTTTTACATTATTGTTTATTGTGTGAAGATCACAAAGTGAATGTAATGGGAAAATGAAATAGTACTGTAGTGTTGTATTAAGTAACTACTGTTGTACTAACTACCTTAAACCAATTGTTATTTAAAGTACCATGTGATCGGCCTGTACCCTGCTACCGACTATAGAACGCGACAATGTAAGATGTCGGAAGAAATGACGTTTGGCACCCGTAGACTTGCAAGTCCCACTGTAGTGAGCAACGAGGTGTAGGATAGTAAATCCAGTATAGATCTATACACAAACTCATACGCTCCCCACTTAAGGAGATTCTGGCTACAAAACGGTCATGACAGGTAGTGTCATGCCCCGTTACGTGGCTCACATAACTGTAGTAATGTTCTAGTATATGTATGTGCTAGCTGTATTGTGTGTACCCTCCCTGTCTAGCATGTATGTATGTTCTCTCTGTATAGTATTGTTTGTTTCTCATCATAGTATTTTCTATATGTATGTTATGTTCTCTCTGTACAGTATTGACTCATGTATGAACTGACTCTTTGTATGTTTCACTGTTCTAGTAATAGTATTAGTATATCCCTAAACTATATACCTATTATAGCTTACTAGTAATGTTGTTTGAATGTATGAACATGTGTGCATACCTTTGCTACCCAAAGGTATTGAACTGAATGAAAGAAGGAACTTTTATACCTATATACATATATATAATATATAACTAGGATTCAAACGACCTTCGGACAAATAACCTGAATACCCTAAGTCCACAACCAAACAAGGAACAGGAAGTAAGGTGAGCTATCAGTCCTAAGTCCTTTCAATCCTACTTATATAACAGAATATAAGTTTAAAAGGGTTTAATAAAAGTATTTGATATGTGAAAGAGTTTGTAAAACAGTTTGAAGTAAAACAGTTTGATAACACAGTTTGAAAAGTAAGAAATCCACTTGTTTGTTAGTTATTAATCACATGTGAATGATATAATAACTATAGTAGTTCAACTTGTATCCCCCCATAAAAGCATTTAAAATCATTTAAAAGGTTGATTAAGGGGTATGAACTCACCTGTAGTGAGTGGTTTGGATGAACGAATAGTATAGGATGGTAAGTGTCAAGTGAAGACTTGAACACACACACAAGGATCCTAGTTAACATATAATCACATATATATGTATCCAATTAGTCATTTAGTAACTAATTAACCAAGTTAAGACATCCTAAGACATGTAAAACACTTGATTTAAGTGTTATAAGTACTAAGGATTGAATCTAAGGGTTGTAGGACTTGGCTATTGAGTTTGGGGTCCAAGGGTAAACTCTTTTGGAGTTTACGGTTTTGGGACCAACTCTCATTGAGTTTACGGCTGTAAACTCATGGTACTTTTACCATTTTGTGTTTTGAAGCCTTAGGAAGTGATTAGGGCACCATTTCACCCCTTTGTGGAGTTTACGGTCCTTGGACCATTTCTCCTTAGGTTTACGGCCGTAAACCCAAATGGTTTATGGTCTTTTTGATGTTTTAAGTCCTAAGCACATCAAGGATGGTATCTAGACTAGTATCCAAGGCTTGGTAAGGGACTAGGGAACACTTTGGCCCCTTCATTAGGGTTTACGGTCCAAGAACATCTTGGGCCGTAAACACCTTTGATCTTGTGTTTCCTTATGTTTTCTAGATGATTAAGAAGTGTAGGAAGTCTTATAACACACTAGGGTAAGAGTACTTACTATGTAGAAGCTTGAAAAGGTGTTAGAAGTCTAATAACACTAGTGTGTGTTCTTGGTGTTCTTGTTGAAACTTGAAGATCTACACATATGGAATGATTTCACGGATGGAATCATGTAAGATCACTAGATTAAGTAAGATATCAACTTTTTAGGGTAAGAAACACTTACAAAGTTGAAGATCAAGAAGGAAAATCGGATGATACTTGAGAGGATTTGAGTTTTGGATCTTGAAAATGTGAAAAAGCAGTAAATATGACTAAGTGTCATATTTATACCCCCTTAGGGTTTACGGCCGTAAACACCTTGTTTAGGCCGTAAACTATAAACTCTTGGAGTTTTAGGACATTATTGTTGCACAATAAACCCTAGGGCATCCTCTCTCCTGTTATCTCCTGAAGTACTAGGCTTTAAAACACTCAAACTGACTCTACACAGCTCAAAAGTTAGCAGAAACTGTTCTGACTTCTATTGAAGTGAATGGTTGTACAGAATGGAAATTTCGGGTTGTAACACTTACAAGCTAGAATTACCAGAAGAACTAGAGGGTATTCATAACACCTTCCATGTGTGTTATTTGAGGAAGTCCACGAGAGATGTACCCGACATAATTCCAATTTCTGAATTAAGGTTGGATGAAAACAAGAGGTTAATTGAAGAACCAGAGGCAATCGTTGACCGTAAGACTAAGAAGTTGTGACGCAAGATGGTCGATTTAGTGCTTGTACGATGGAAACATACGAATGGGCCAAATCTCACCTAGGAAACGGAGAGTGATATGATGAGTCGCTATCCGCATTTGTTTGCTGATGTGTGATTCCGGGGACGGAATCATCTTAAGGGGGAGAGAATTGTAACGCCCGTGTTTCTACGATAAGCATTAATGATGATGTAATATTCTAGGTCAACCTTTGTAACTCATTTTGAAGAAATGAAGAGGAATTATGTGATTATTATGTGAATTATGTGATTTATGCTTAATTATTAGGATTTAATTAATTAAGAATAAAAATAAGTGTCGAAAATAAATATTAGATAAACCCGATATCTATTAAGAAAGTTGTAGTGGCCGTGACAAGCATTTCAGATATATAAAGAATACCGAAATCCAAGTTATAACGAAGAAGTTATGACCTGTCGAAGTTCCGCGACAAAACCGGCACGACGCCGAATGACGTAAAAAGTGAGTTTTTGATAAACTACTTTTTATCCTTGGTGATCTAAATGAAAGTCGTAGTGTTCGTTAAACCGAGAGTATGCATAAAAAAAACGCCCAAATCTGACTTCGTATGAGGAAGTTATGATTTTTCTAAGTTTCAGCTTAGTAGTAGACAACTAAAAACTCGAATTTTAGATCAATTGATTTTTAGCCGACACAACCTAAACGAGAATCGAAGGTCTCGTCAATAGTAGTACAACGGTAAAAAGACAGACGAAAACGGACGTCGGATGAAGAAGTTATGAATTTTTAACGGATTTTTCTGTCCCGGTCTGTTAAAAATAATAATATTAAAATTATATTCAAAGTTAGCCGATCGAGTCTAAACGAAAGTTGTAGAGCATAATTTTACCTACGCGTGCATATAAATAACGTCGAAAACGGAGCCCATATGAGAATGTTATGGATTTTAGAAGTTTGGGCACAAAAATCGAGAAAAATGCTAAAACCGAGGAATTTCGCATGGCTAAACTTCTGCGACGTCACCCTCGCTAGCAGCATGCCGCATGTCTAAATTGCTATGTCATCCGAGGCCACCTGTCTACGTGTGTCGCACCCTCCTCACACTGAAGGCTCGGCCAATCAGAAGCCGCCTTGTGCCTTATCCGTGTCTCGGTCTCGCATCACCACGTGTCCGAGCCTCGCATCCGACGCCTAGCACCCTCGCATGCGAGCCACGTGCCCCCCTCCTATCCGAAGTTACCGTGTGTCCCGTTCCTTCGGCCGAAGCTCCGAACCTGATGCAGCGCAAAAAAACAACACAAACATAACCAAGAATGAACCTGTTGATTCTAAAAGAATAGCCAGGACAATCTCTTCAAAACCACGTTGATTCTACGAATACCGTGGGATTGGCTTCAAAATCTGGGTTAACACACAGAATTTGGGAGAAAATCGAAAGTTCATAAAATTGATGATCGACCATCCAAATTACATCAAAAACAGTTAAATAAGAAGCATAAATTAAAATGAAACCCTAAAAGTCCATGGGCCAAATACAAACCCAAAAACAAAACCCAAAAATTAAGGAAAAATAACAAAATTGTTCATAACTCCATTTAGAAAGCGATTTCTGGACTCAAAAATGGGTAAGTCCCCTTCGGGAACTTATCTAGACGTGCTCCTTGCTCCAAGCTTCGATTTAACTGGTCGTAGGCCCGAAACGGAGATTCGTAGCCAAAGTTATGGCCATTTCCGTGAAGCCCCTTTAGTCACACGATCGTGGGCCTCTAGGAACGCAAGGGCCCGATCCTGTACCCTAGGGCCCGCATCATCCCCTCCTGGGTAGACAAAATTCGACCTCGAATGTGCACCATGGTCATCACCAGAAGAATCCCCATAATAAGGAAGCAAATGCTTTACATTGAAAAGATCGGAACAACGAATGTGGCTTGGCAACTGTAGACGGTAAGCATTGGAATTAATCTTCTCCACAATCTCCACCGGTCCGATCTTCTTAGCTGACAGCTTGTTGTACTCACCAACCGAAAAACGATCTTTAGTCAAAACAGCCCAAACAAAGTCACCTACTTCAAAATCAACTTGTCTGCGTTTTTTATCTGCATCTTGCTTGTACTTGGAGTTAGCTCGGACCAAGTTGTCATGAACAGCCTTATGAACATCATGCAGTCCTCCAACAAAATCCTGCACTTTCTTTGGAACAACCCTAGAAACAGGCAGTGACATCAAATCAAGTGGTCCTCGTGGCTGAACAGAATAGACCACCTGGAATGGATTATATCCAGTACTTCGGTTGATAGCATGATTATGAGCAAACTCAGCTTGACAAAGCTTCTGATCCCAGGTCTTCACATGATCACCCACTAAACACCGCAAAATATTACCAAGGGATCGATTGACAACCTCCGTTTGGCCATCCGTTTGAGGATTATATGCACTACTAAAATTGAGCTGAGTGTTCATCATTTTCCATAGGCTGCGCCAAAAATGACTCAAAAACCTAGTGTCTCGATCTGAAACAATAGAAGATGGCAATCCATGCAAACGGTAGACGTCTCGAAAGAATAACTGGGCCACATTAACTGCATCCGTCGTCTTTTTGCAAGGAATAAAGTGCATCATCTTAGAAAAAACGATCAACAACCACAAATATTGAATCATTTCCCCGTTGAGTACGTGGTAAACCCAACACAAAATCCATGCTGATGTCTACCCAAGGTTGTGATGGAACAGGCAAAGGCATATAGAGTCCTGCATTGGTAGATGTGCCCTTTGACACCTGACAGATTCGACACCGTTTAACATATCTATCCACCTCCTTGCGCATTGTAGGCCAAAAATAAGATGATTGTACCAACTGTAAAGTGCGATCCCGGCCGACATGCCCTTCACCATGCAGCTCCCTAATGATTTGAAGGCGGAGACTAGAATCAGGGATGCACAATTGATTGCCTATGAAAAGAAAACCTTCATGCAGTAGAAAATCAGACATCTGTCCCGATTGTATACCCTGCAGAACAACAGAAAAATAAGGATCAACCGTTAGCTGCTCCATGAGGACATCCATCCCCGGCACACCAACCCTCATGGAAACTAGCAAATTACTCCTCCGACTCAATGCATCAGCCACCCGATTTGACATCCCAGACTTGTGTTTCACCACGAAAGTGAATTTTTCCAAGAACGACATCCACCTCCCATGTTTGTGTGACACCTTATCTTGACTGCGAATATGTCTTAATGAATCATGATCTGTGAACAAAACAAATTCCATATGAAATAAATAATGGCGCCAATGCTTTACAGCTTGGACCACTGCATAGAACTCAACATCATAAGTGCTATAATGCAGCTTTGGCCGCGTCAACTTCTCACTAAAATAGGCAACCGGTCGTCCTCCTTGACTTAGAACTGCTCCAATCCCAACCTTGGAAGCATCCGTGTGTAATTCAAACACTTGAGAAAAGTCTGGCAATACAAGGATCGGTGATGTAGTAAGCTTCTCTTTTACTAATTGGAAAGCTGATTCTGCTGCTTCGGTCCAAGTAAAGGCCTTCCCTTTCATACAATCAGTCACCGGTGCCATAATAGAACTAAAGTTTGGAATAAACCTCCTATAGAATGAAGCAAGGCCATGAAAGCTTCGAACTTCAGTGATGGTAGTTGGACTTGGCCATTGTCTGACAGCTGCTACTTTAGACTCGTCCACCTGTATTCCTTCCCCAGAAACAACATACCCCAAGAACAAGACTTTAGGAACCATAAACACACATTTCTTCATAGTTGCATACAAACTATCCCGTCGAAGTACGGTCAAAACCTGCCTCACATGGTTGACATGCTCACCAAAAGTAGCACTGTAAATAAGTATGTCATCAAAATAAACGACTACAAATTTACCAATAAAGGGCCTGAACAACTGGTTCATCACACGCATAAATGTACTAGGAGCGTTTGATAAACCGAAAGGCATCACCAACCACTCATACAATCCTTCACGAGTCTTGAAGGCAGTCTTCCACTCATCCCCAGGCCTAAGTCGTATCTGATAGTACCCGCTCTTCAAGTCCAGTTTCGTAAAGATAGAGGCACCGCTAATCTGGTCAAGTAGGTCATCAAGTCGAGGAATTGGAAATCTGTACCTCACCGTGATCTTATTGATGGTGCGACTATCAACACACATACGCCAAGTACCATCCTTTTTAGGAGTCAACAAAGCAGGAACAGCACACGGGCTCATGCTCTCCCGAACATGACCTTTTGAAATCAAGTCCTCCACCTGTCGTTGCAACTCCTCATGCTCTCCGGGACTCATTCTGTAATGTGGCCTATTAGGCAACTGAGCTCCTGGTTGTAAATCAATATGATGCTGGATGTCACGTAAAGGTGGCAAACCATCAGGTAATTCATTAGGGAAAACATCAGCGAATTCCTTGAGCAGAGGAACCATAGCCTCAGGAATTTCAACCTCCTTAGCGACTTCCTTCCCGAGCAATACAAAAATTTCACCTTCCGCCTCCAACTCGTCTTCAAACTGATTAAGGGTCAGTAGAGTACCCGAAGGTCTCGGAACTGGCTCCTTTGGCTTACTGGGAACCAATGTTATCTTCACACCACCAAACAAGAAACTGTAAGTATTAGTCCGCCCGTTATGATCTATGTTACGATCATACTCCCAAGGTCTGCCCAACAACAAATAACAAGCATCCATAGCAACCACATCACACCACACATCATCTTTATACGTGGTACCAACAGAAAATTGAACAAGGGCTCGTTTAGATACAGTGACCTCGCCACCCTTCTTAAGCCACTGTAGCTTGTAAGGCTTAGGGCGATTTTCTGTTTTCAAAGCCAACTTTTGAACTGCTTCTTCAGATATAAGGTTATCACAACTTCCTGAATCAATAACAAAAGTACAAACCTTTCCCAAAATAGTACATGTCGACTGAAAGATGTTGTGTTTGAGCCAATCATCACCAATAACTTTTGGTGTAAAACAAGACCGCCTTACCACCAAATTTACCCCCACATCTCTAGTTACAACTTCCTCTTCGCATTGATGCTCTTCGTCATACACAGGGGAATCTTCGTAATTTTCACCGGCATCATCATTTTGCCAATCATCTTGCTCAACAAACAAATGACGTTTTCCGACCTTCTTGCACTCTGATTGTCGGTGACCTGTCTCCCCACAACTAAAACACTTCAAGCTGCTACTAACAGTTGTCCTAGGATTTGGTCCAACACTGTTAGATGTCGGTCTTTGTTGATTAGGCACAACACGGGGTACCATACCACCCGTCCCGGAACTTCCTCCAATATTAGCAGTTGAAGACGAACCGCCCACCTGACGACTTTGTTTGTCAAAAGCCAATGCCCGTTGGTGCGCTTCAGAAATAGATACCGGGTCAAACATATTTACAGAGTCCATGATTTGGACCCGTAGACCCCCAATATATCGAGCAATGAGTTGTTCCTCTGTCTCCTGGATATCGTTTCGGACAATCAATTGGTAGAACGCAGTTGTGTAATCGTCAACTGATTTGGCACCCTGCTTCAGATTTTGCAACCGTTGGTACATCAACCTTTGAAAGTTATGGGGTAGGAAGTTGGATCGTAAACACTTCTTCATCTTCCTCCAAGTCACGACCTTTGACTTTCCGAGCCTGTCTCGTGTCAGTTTTAGTTGTTGCCACCATGTAGATGCCCTACCACGTAGCCTGGTAGCAATCAATGACACCCTTTTGTTTTCAGGGACTTCTTTGAACTCAAAAACTTCCTCAACAGTAGCCAACCAGTCGATGAACCCCTCCGGATTCAAACTGACCCCATCGAATTCTGGGATATCAATTCTCATTCCGGCCTCCCAACGCCTATTGTCACCTCTATGATCACGCCTTGGCCGCCTTTCTAGATCGTCTTCAGAATATGAACCGTCACTGCCGCCGAAGGGGTTCCCAAATTCACCATCTTCCACTTGAGAATGTGTTCGAGACCTTTGCCCTCCTCGATTCATCAGTTCGACCATCCTATTAGTCAGTTGGTCAACCATTTGATCCATCCTCTCCTCCATTCGTGCCATAATACGTTCTTCTAGTTCTTGCTCATGAACATTAGCGGGCGTCCTGTTTCTCCTCGGAGGCATTTTGAACCCGGAATTCGGCTCTGATACCAACTGATGCAGCGCAAAAAAACAAAACAAAGATAACCAAGAATGAACCTGTTGATTCTAAAAGAATAGCCAGGACAATCTCTTCAAAACCACGTTGATTCTACGAATACCATGGGATTGGCTTCAAAATCTGGGTTAACACACAGAATTTGGGAGAAAATCGAAAGTTCATAAAATTGATGATCGACCATCCAAATTACATCAAAAACAGTTAAATAAGAAGCATAAATTAAAATGAAACCCTAAAAGTCCATGGGCCAAATACAAACCCAAAAACAAAACCCAAAACTTAAGGAAAAATAACAAAATTGTTCATAACTCCATTTAGAAAGCGATTTATGGACTCAAAAATGGGTAAGTACCCTTCGGGAACATATCTAGACGTGCTCCTTGCTCCAAGCTTCGATTTGACTAGTCGTAGGCCCGAAACGGAGATTCGTAGCAAAAGTTATTGCCACCGTGAAGCCCCTTTAGTCACACGATCGTGGGCCTCTAGGAACGCAAGGGCCCGATCCTCCACCCTAGGGCCCGCATCAGAACCTCACCCCTATAAATAGAAGGGTGCGAACCCTCCCGGGTATATTTTAGAAAATTGCCATTTTTCACCCTAAATTACATATATTTCTTTCATTTGAACTTCCCCCAAAGCCCCGGTATCATACCCAACACCCGAAACACGTCCCGAAGTGCCCGAAGAGCCCGAGAAATTTATCTTTTCGGTTTTGAAGCTCAACCCTCGTAGAGCCCCGTTTTTCATTAAAGCTTCCGGTTTTATCAGAAACGACTGTTTTAGGAAACGAAGTGCTGCGCGATTATTGTTAAATTAAATAAGCGTGTAGTAACTTTCATCTTACACATAGATATGAAGTATTTCCCATAAAATACATGCTATGTGTAATTTTATTAATTGTTTATTTGAGATGACTGTTGAATAGATGTTTTATACAAGTTTTAAATTGTATATGTATTTTTATCTACAAATATGTTGGGTAAAACATGGGTATACGAAATAGCCGATGTGTGTTAAAATGATGAGAGGCCTCGATGTTGTTGTTGTTGTTGTTGTCATCTAGCGGACTATACATGACGACCACGGACCTTTCTAGACACTCCAGTGGAACGCTAGCAGGTTCGCATCCTGTAGGTGTTGGTGAACTATATGTTGATTGGTGTACTCCATCCCCCTCATGGTTTCCTTTAGGACATGTATGGATGAGGAGTCCCCTTAGCAGTAGTGTCCATCCCGATGATAATCCTTAGGCTAGGTCCCTTGTGTTAGGTGTTTAGGGACGTAAAGTGAGGATAACGGGAATGGGTAATCAGGGTTCTTGTTGGTTGATGAATTTAATAAATTTATTATTATTGTGGGTTGAAAACCCTATATGCCCACCAGGCTCCCAAGCCTGACCCACTCAGCTTTTTATATTACAGGTAGTGGAGCCTGAGCATAGTCGGATGATGATGAGAGATTTTTGGATTATAGGCCAGTAGTTGTAAATAGCTTTTGTAAGGCTTATAATGTCTTGTTTATGCTTTGATCTGTATCGGAACATGACATCCCGAGGTTTTGATATAAAATGAAAATATATATTTCTTTAAGAAATGTTTTGATAAATTTTTATCATGTTTTGTTTTGGGGACAAATTCCGCAACATCTTTTAAAAATGATTACTCTGATTTTATTTTAAAAGCATAAATTAAATCGGTCGTTTCTGGCCGATAAATTAGGGGATGTCACAGTGCGCCTGTTTGATCTGCGAGGAGGCATCTTGCTAAAAAGAATACAAAGACGAGATGGAAATAAGTCTATAGCAGTGGATATGAGCCGAAAGCTGAAAGACTAAGATATCCTAGTTCTAAATGTATCTGGTTCCGACTTTCATAGGGTTCTAGAAATCAATTCATAATAAGAGTTTATAGAATAAACTTTATGAATCAGAAGTGGCTATCCTCGAATGAATATCTGTGAATTGAATAATTGAAACTAGTTGCACGAAAGAGAAATAATCTTATCACATAATGTGAGTAGAGTATTCACTAGCTGACTAAGTCATTCATGGGTATTATTTATTAGTGTGACACATAAGACGTTTTAGTTTCTCTGGCTGATCACTCTTTGAAAACTTCTCATGAACCTGCTCTTGTTCCTCTTTGACTCTTCTGTTGACTGCTATGAGGAAGTGGTTACATCTGTCTGGGTTTGTCGTGCGAGAATGGAAGTGTCTAAAGAATGTATGAGATTAAGTGGAACATGATGGGGTGATCCTTATTGGGTCCTCCTATAAGTACGCAATGTATACTAGTTGTATATAATTCAAGATTAAACAGACCTTCGAATAAGTGATCCTACTCCAAAACCACAACAAAACAAGGAACATGTAGTGAAGCATAGATTACAAATTCTAGGTCTATAAAATCTCAATTATATAAAACCTTGGAAGTATACACTCCGAAATCATAGACCTACCAGAAGGGTCTTTTAAATTCTCACATAAGTTATTTATAGTACCTAAAATACTCCTATAGTATTTTAATGAATTGAACTTTGTATGTTTTAAACTTATTGTTGTCTTATAGTATCATAAAATGCTCCCATAGTATTCTAACTTTATGTACTGATCTAGAAATCCCTTGAATAGTGTTAGGTAAGTTTTAAGACTGTTGCAACACCACATCACTCCCAAACACATGCCGGTGACATCTCGAATGAATATAGTTGATCAGGCTATATTGATCCTAGCTATGATTACATAACTGTCCAGGTTTGACCACAATGTTCAACCTTTAACTACTTCTGTTCTGTTCTTGTTATGATACTTGTTCTAGTATGTATATATGTTATAAGCATGTATGTATACTTTTATAAGGTATTGTTATATTCTTAAAATATATTATTATTTAGAGCACTTCAGCCCCATTGTATTCATAGTTGTATATCTTTTATAGGTTGATATACTTAGTTCAGTATAAACAATGCTCTGATACCAATCTGTCACACCCCCAAACCGGAACGACGGAAACGTTCGGGGGCGGAGGACGTCATGTTTAGTATCACAAGACATGCATCATAGTAATCAAAGTAACAAAAAACCATTTCATTTAGAAAGAAAGTGTTTACAAAGTATGTGGTTCACATAAGATAGACTACAAAAGTAAATAACAAAACAAGACATGAAGCTACTATGCTCCATCTTCTAAATCCCAGCGCACATACCTGTCTACTAGTTTCCTAAGAATACAAGTTATTTTGAAAGAGTAGATCAGCATTTAAGCTGGTGAGTTCATAAGTATTTTAGTGATGTAAAGTAAGTTGTAAGTTCTTTTAGAAAAGTTCGCATGTTCCTCTAGAAATCCTATATTTCCTGATATGATGAAAAGTTAAGTAAAAATGACTCTATAATCCTTTCTATGAGTACTAAATGGATACAGGTTATATAAAACCCAGAGTAAACAAACAATGGGTTGTGTGAATCTTCCCTAAGGCCACAACCAAACAAGGAACAAGAAATGAGGCGGAAGTCACACAACCCATTGTTTGTTAGGTATTCGTTGTATATAACCGTAGTGTATTCACTTGGTACTCACGGAGTTAACTGTAATAGTTCCTTTATATTTGATGAAAACATTCTTTAAGAAAACCCTTAATTCTTTTAGTAAAGATGGTAACCCTAATCGTTCCTTCTATGATCACTTACTTTATACTAGATATATATAATCTAATATCGAACGAATAGTTAATTGTGGGAATCTGCGCTAAGCCCAAAACCAAAAAAGGAACATGAAGTAAGGCGGAAAGCGCACATCCAACTACCTATCGGGTATTAATTATATATAGCCCTGATCTATAAAATAAGGTATTATAGAATTAACCACCAAGGTCCTTTAAGTTATACTGGTTTAATAAAATGGATAAAACGGTGTATTGAATTTGTATACTATGACCTGACCCATACCTGATACTCCTGATGATTACTTGGTGTATACGGAATATATATATAGCTAAGGTCGATTAGATAGTAGACTGGGAGAATCTGCTCTAAGCCCACAACCAAACAAGGAATAGGAAATGAAGCAGAAAGCACACATTCTACTGTCTACCGGACCCGATTAATATATATTCCTGATGTATCTACCAAAGAATCATAAAGTTAGCATTATAGACCCCCTTCTAACTGAATGTATTGATACTCGACTGTTCCGTTTTTCACTTGTAATCATGTAAGTTTTACGTAGTTTATAACTATCTTTACTCGAAAATAGTTTGCATTACCTTTCAAGTGAGAGTGTCACAATATGAAAGAAATGGGAAAATGAAAGTATGCAGTAGTCTTTTAAAGTGACTACTGAAGTACTGACTACCTTAAAACCAATTCGTTTAATTAAGGTCATAATGTGATATGGTTGTAACCATACTAATAACGCTCTCCCTCCAGAAGACTCTGGTTGTAACCATATTGCTAAGCCGTGAAGTAGTCTCACATTAAAGTTATGTTGTTCTTGTTTTAGTATTAGTATGATCCTCCCTGAACTTGTGTATAGTATGTGCTTTCTGTTTCTCGTTATAGTATGTTCTGAAGCTCTAAACTATACCTATTATAGTCTACTAGTATGTTTACTTGAACTGATACTGACTTGAATAAAAGACTCATTTATCTACTAAGTTATGATTGCACTTTCAAAACGGAGTTTTATAAACTATAAAGTAACAAAACTTTCAACGAATTGTTGCAATGATTTGATCACTTATAAACACATAAGCAATCCTTTAAAATGATGTTTATCACAAAACATTTACACAATTATCATTGTGTTCAACTTGTATTCCCCCCTTTAAAAGCATTTAAGTCATTTAAAAGATTGATTATAGGGGTATGAACTCACCTTATGTGGGTGATTCAATTGCAGATTCGCGTAAGGATGAGATGTTCCACGAATGAATTCTCGAGACACAAACGAGTCCTAAATACCATATAATGGCATATATATATATATATATATATATATATATATATATATATATATATATATATATATAGGCATGTAATTAGTTTTTAAAGGCAACTAACATGCAAGGAAACTACCTTAGGGACTATGAAACACTTGAACTAAGTGTTAGAATCACATGTGATTGATCAAAGGGGGTTTACGGCCATTCTAGGGAGTGTACGGCCAAGGGGTGTACGGCCATGGAGTGTACGACCGTACACTCATGGAAAACATGCATAAAGAGGGTGTTTGATCCATGGGGAAGCTAGTGTGACAAATGCACAACAAGAGGATGAGCAAAACTCTCATTTTGCAAGGACTTGAGGGGTGTACAACCATACCAAGTGTGGATGGCCATACACACACCAAGATAGATGCATTTTTGGGTCTTGATTCAAAGGGATTCAAGGGTTCAAGAGTTCTAATCGATAGCAAGCACCTAGCAAGTATTTAAGGCCTTTGATTATGATCTTAACAAGGGTGTACGACCGTAGACAGAGTGTACGATCGTACAGTCTTGATGTTCTTGAGTTTGGTTATGTTTCAAGGATGAAATCATGCGATTAACATGTGTAACTTGGTGATAGAGGGAATACTCACACTTTTAAGGGTCTTTAGGGAGTTCACGGCCCAATAACAAGTGTGTGCTTTTGGTGTTCTTGGTGAAATGGATGAAGGTTGGAAGATCTATCATAAAGAGGTGTTTTCATAGATGAATCATGAGATGTTTACAAAACTAAGGAGGATATCAAGAAAGATGGAAGAATCACTTACCACTTTTGAAGATTAGAAGGAGTGTTCTTGATGATAGTTGAGAGAGAATTGACTTTCTTGACTTGGAAATCTGAAAAGTGTGAAGAAATGAAGGGATGGATTATATTTGGGCATGGGTTCACGACCACCTTAGGTGTACGGTCGTACACACATGTGTACGGCCGTACACTCCTCTTGAAGGAGTGTTTGGCCCGAATGCAACTTGAAGATCCAATGTTAACTCATCCTTAAATCCAAAACTTGAATGTACTAGGCTTAGAACACTAAAACAGTCCCTAAACAATGCTAAAAGATAGCAGAAATGAGACTGACTCTTGATTGATTAGCTGGACTTACAAGGAAATTTTTTTTGGGTCGTCACACATGCGCATAATCGTGGAACAGGGGTCATGAGTTGAGTGCTAGATGGGGACGAGTGGTTCCAATTCTGTGTCAGAACAGACTCTGGTGGGTGATTTTGGTTCTATCTGTGTGGAGGAGAAGCAGTTTGAGACTTCGGGTGGATCTTATTATGAGAGAGATATGTTTCCGTCTGATGTTTTAAATTTGAGTGAGCTAGTTCGTTGGTTTGGGAAGGACCACGAGGCACACGAAACTAGTAAGTTGTAGATGACCGAGGTCGGGAGTGAGGTGACTCCAGGATGGGATTGTAGTGTTCGCCTGAGGTATGGCGAACTTCGTGACTTCGCGTGTCACATGAAGGGCTGAGATAGCTAGTGTGAAAGGGAGTTATAAAGAATGATTGGTTGGACGAGAGATGAGTAGACATGAAGGTCCAACCGTCGGGTCGGGAGTTGATCTGGTGTTCAGTATCGCAACATTTGAGAGGATCTGGGGCTTATGATTATGGGAGTTTAAGGATCGTTCCTTCAGAAGACTTCAGATAGCTTCTCGGGCGGTGGGTACTTGGTGGGATATGACCTTTCTGTTCCTTTTGAGTTACGACCGGGGTCGATTAGAGAATCAGAGTTGATTGAGTGTTCTTAGAGTCTGTTATTCGATGAGTGGTTAACAAGATGATATTTTGCGAGGGTGGTCTGGTAAGAAGACAGACCACTAGAGTTTTCAAGTTCTGGAGAGTCATTTTGAGTACCACAGCAGTAGAAGGGTCTGTCCATTTTTTATGGGATTGGAAATTTTTATTGGGTTCGATCTATGTGTTGATAAGGAGCGATTTTGAGGGCGAAATCAAATTCAAGTGGGAGAGAGTTGTAACATCCTGTTTCAGGTTGTCCGTGATTAGGTTTCATGGGCTGCAACCAGGGCATGAGGAAGTCTCGGGATTGCGACGAGTCACTAAAAGAGTAGGGCATCTCGTCACCTTTCCGTGGATATGAGGTTCGTTGAAAACGGAGTTATATCGACGAAGCAATGGAAGTTTGAAGTTTTGGCAGGATAAGTCCCTTATTTGAGAAAGGTGGCAGCTGAGTACGCTAGGCGTACGTGTGTGTACGTTTAGCGTATTCATGTGCGTGACTTTTAAGAGGAGCCACCTAGTACGTTGGGCATACCAGAGGGTACGCTGGGCGTATTAGGCACAGAAGGAAAACCCTAATTGTGATGTCACACCCCCAAATCAGAATGACGGAAACATTCGGGGGTGGGTGACTTCACGTAGTATCATAACAGTTGAATATTCGTAAAGAAAGTAAACACAACCATCATAAATATAATTTAAAAGTTACATTGTTGCATGTGATACATGTTTCAAAAGAATATTACAAATCTGATGATTTAAAATGTTTTGATAAGTGACGCTTTAGCGTTCCTTCTCCAAAAGCTGATGTTTACCTGTATTGCTGATTCCCTTTCACACTAGCTATCTCGAGAGAGTAGAAGTATGAAGTTTGGGAGAGAAGATGGTAAATGAGCAAGTAAAAGTCAAAAGTCTCGCATGCTATTTATAGGAGGGCTGCCAGGCTTCGTACGCGGGGCGTACTCCGAAGTACGCCGGGCGTACCCTCGTACGCGGGGCGTACGTCAGCGATGACGTCACCGGTCGCCGGTCTTCGGATGGGACGAAAGTAGAGGGTGTAGGGGCGACGTGGCCGATCCGAGGCCGTGCATTGGGCACTCTGGGTGTACTCCGAAGTAAGCGGGGCGTAATCCTTCGGATAAGCCTCGAAGTGTGAGCCCAAATCTTTGAAAATCCGTAACTTTCGCATACGAGATCCGTTTTCGACGGTCTTTATATCCACGCGTAGGTGAGAATATACTCTACAACTTTCCTTTAGACTCCGTCGACAAATTTTGACTTTATATTTAATTATATTTTGTTTAATAGGCTGGGATAGGATAAATCCGTTAAAAATTCATAACTTCTTCATCCGATGTCCGTTTTCGTCTGTCTTTTTACTACTAATGGCGAGATCTTCAATTCTCGTTTAGGTTGCGTCGGCAAAAAATCGTTCGGTCTTTATTTCGAATTTTTTTAGCTGTCTACTGCTGTTCCGAAACTTAGAAAAATCATAACTTCCTCATACGACGTCAGATTTGGACGTTCTTTTTATGTATGCTCACGGTTTGTTATTATCTAGAAATTTCGTTTAGATACTTAAGGCTAAAAAGTATTTTATTGAAATTTCACTTTTTACGCTTAACAGTGTTTCACCGGTTGGGTCGCGGATTTTCGGTTCGTCATAGCTTCTTCGTTATAACTCGGATTTGGGTGTTCTTTATATTTCTGAAAACCTTGAAACGATATTTAACATTTTATGTATTCCAATTGAGACTTTAGAACACTTCATTTTTGACGCTATTTTTATTGATTCCAAAATAGATTATAACATTTGACTTCTTGAACAATACAATGACTTGGAATATCGGGTTGTCACATGTGAGGAGTGTCCCTATATAAAGAATGAGATGGCCTCATTCCTGGCCACCATCCTCAGTCAGTAAACCCTCTCAAACCCTAATCCTCGTTCTTGAGCTTGTGTGTGACCATTGTGAGCTTATAAGTGTTCTTGTGGGATTTTTGGAGTGAAGAAGGAGCATGTAAGAGAATAGAGTTGGAGTCCAGGCTTTGGATCTATGTTTTTTTGTGGTTGGAGCATGATTTGAAGGTATAAAGCCCAAAGCTATCCCATCCTTTTATTTTGTGCATGATATGGTCCATTTTAGGATTTTGGTCCCAAAGCTTGAGGCTTTATGAGTTGTTGCACTCCCGAGCTTAATATCTGTCCTTTTAAGTGTTTCTAGTGGAGAGGATCCATAAAAATGAGGTCTTGAACGTGAGAATCAACCCATGCATGAGATATGAGCATTTTGAGTTAAGAGAGTAAGAGTTTTGAGTGTTTGTGACATTATCAGCCATGCAAAGGCTTAAAGTCACTGACTTTATGGAGTAAGAGCCATATGGAGTCCAGATCTGGGATTTAAGTTAAAGTCTTAACGGGTTAAGACTAAATGAGTAGAAGGAGTAAATCTGGGGAGTACGCTAAGCATAATTCCTGTACGCCCCGCGTACTGCCCAGTGTCCCCGATGGCCAATAAGGATTCGTGAGTACGCTGAGCATATTAAGGGAGGTACGCCCCGCGTAACCTCACTGTGGACTTTTTGGCTAAGTCTTATGTTGGTCATTGAGTTTTGGGCCTGGAGTTTGGGCTTGTTGCAATAGAGTTTTGGACCAGAGGACTATATATATGTGCTTTGGGACCTTGAGTTGGTCTTGCCATTTAGATTTGAAAGTTGGGCCTCGGGAGAGCCCATTTATTATTGGGCTGTGGGGGCCCAATGGGTATTAGGTCAATGATGGGTTGGTTAGTGGACTACCTTTAGACCTAATGAGTGAGAGTTTGGACTTAGTTCCTATTTGGGATAACTGTGGGTTTGGCATAGAGTTAGTGGCCGGTGCATAGCAGTTGCGTTTATAGGGGCTGTTCATCATCCGAGGTGAGTCTCCTCACTATACTTTACCATGAGTGGTATCTATGTGTGACCAAAGGGTCTTATGTGTTTACATTGAGTATTGTGATATCTTCCATTATGTCTATTTGATTTATGTTGTGTATTATTCTGAGCTTAATGAGTTAGGACCGGAGGGTCCACCCGAGTTGTGGGAAGGAGTAAATCTGGGGAGTACGCTGATCGTAATTCCTGTATGCCCCGTGTACTGCCCCAGTGTCCCCGATGGCTAATATGGATTCATGAGTATGTTGAGCATACTAAGGGAGGTACGCCCCACGTAACCTCACTGTGGAAAATTCAGAAAATTCAGTAGGGGTAAGAGAGGTTGAATTTGTACCCTGCTGATGAGCAAGGGATTTAGAATTTTCCGGGAATGAAACCCGGAATAGACCTATAAAAAAATCAAGATCAAAAGTTATTAATAATGTCAAACAAAATTCACAGATACCAATTCCATTCTTACCTCCTTGCAACTTTCCCCATAGAACCACGTGGTTGATGACATCAAGTCTCTTCCTATTCCAGTTTCTCCATGAAATTCCTCATGGTCTGTAAATAATATGTTGATTTTTTAACTTTTAATTTAGATATTGACAAGAAATTATAAATGATTGTATTTTCATTTACTTATATAATTATATAAGTAAATGAAAATAAAAATAATGGTTAAGGAATAAATAAAGGGAAAGCAAGACACACCTGTACACATAAGCATGTTAGATGAAAAGTTGAGGGACATTTTGTTGGGTTTTGAGCATTCTAACACTCCTATGGTGTACATGCAACCCTATAAACCTTGGATCTATGTTTTCTCTATTATACATGCAAATATTAACTATTCCAAGGTTTCATCCTAACTAGCATATTATGAAGCACCTATACTACAAAGTTCTAGTTAGATGACATACCTTTTGATGTAGCTTGATGTCTTTAAGCTTTAAGAGCTTAGCCCCAATAGTGTGGAAGCCTCAAATTGAATCACAAATCACCAAAACACCTTGGAAGAACTTGAGAGAATATGTATGCACACTAAAATCGGCCCACTCTTATTTTCACACACTTGTTCCAATTTTGTGAGCCAAGGACCCCTTTATATATTATGGAGGATTAGAGTTACATCCATGTAAACCCTAATACCCATGACCTTTCATTTACATAGGATCCATGGGTTAAAAGCTCCATGGACCATCCATGAAAGCTTAGCCCAACCTAAATGAACTTGTCCCCTTCCATATATATAAGAGTCAATATTTAATTAGTTCATTTTGATCACTTAATTAATTCTAAATTAATTCTTGATCAATACTAATTAAATAATATGATTCCATATTAATATATTAGAACTTATAATATATTAATATAAATCATAAATATACTATTCTCAAAAGACTATCCATATAAATTGTGCCGGTGAAGTGCAACCCAAATGGACCATGCCGGGTCGGGTCAAGTACATACCAAATATAGTTATGGACTAAGACATTAATCCAACAGTCTCCCACTTGGATAAGTCTAAAACTATTATTGAGTATGACTTCAAAACCTAACTGGCAATCGTAGCTCTTAAAGCCGTTGTCAAACTCTGACCTTGTCAATGACTTGTCCATTAGATAAGGGATCATATATTCCTCCATTCTAGATATCATATGGACTGAGACATGGATTATAATCATTCTCTCTGTCTATTTGTTGTTTCCCGATTTTCGATTTATGATGACTGACTGATTGAACAAATCAAATCAGTCCTGGCTTGGCCAAGCACTCACATGTGTCATCGCTAAATCATCGAGGGGCCCACAAATATCGCTTTTATCCCGAAGGTAAAAGGAATGGATAAACTTCGACTCATATGGCTTGTTCTACTACTTGTTGAATCATACAAAAAGGCACGTTTTATAACATCGAGTTACCAATGCGTTTTCGTGCAATCAATGTATAACCAACTCATATCTCTAGGTTTTAAGAATATAAGATATTATCGTCTCATGATCACTCGTGATAAAATCCATGAAGTGATTCAAATGAGCGTGGGTTGACTCCAATACTCAGAACTTATGAGCACTCATGATTGTTGTAGCACCACTTTGTCCACCAACTTGGACCTCTACAAACCAACCCATGACAGTCTTGATTCATATCTACTTCCAACAAATGACCGACTGTGGATTGTTGTAGCACCACTTTATCACCATACTGATTACTCATTATTCATTGTTTCGGTTTTATCAACTTTATACTTGAATTAAAAACACGAGTTGTCCCATGCTCCAAGCATGTACACTATGTTTTTCTTAAACAATAGCTTTGCCATACACCAAGTATGCACTCTATGTTTGTCTATGATCCTTACTTTGTGAAATAAACCAATTGAACATAATTTCAATGATTCTAATTTCACACTCCCAAATCCTTATCGAAAAATGTGAGAATTTCAAATTCCTATCATTTATCGAAATCTGTTTAGATTTTAAACTTATATGCACTGACCCTCCTGTAATGAATATGTACAAAGTCACAAAGACTTGTCAAAAGTCATTATAAGGTATTCCAATGGAGATCAACTCCATGGAAACTAAGTCTCATATTCAAAGTACATTGCTTTGGACATGCTTCTCGCATTAAGTTTTCTAATCTTACACAGATAACTTCCACCTATGGAGACAACTGAATATTCTCATTTCGACTATCACTTCTGAATAAGAGATGCCTCTTTTCAGAATATGTCAATATGGTCCTTCCAAAATTAGCACTATACTTCCAACTATCCCTGAGCAACCAATCTTTGGTAAACCTCAGATTGTCCTCGACAATTGCTTAATCATTTTAGTCATATCCAATTCTAGACCTTTTCCCTTCTTAATGCCTTTGTGCATTTGGAAAAATTTAGAAATGACAAATATTATAGCACATGCAATCGATCAAGTACCCAAAGCAAATGGTACACGATTCATGATGTCTCACATAAAGACATGATTCTAGACCAGTCTTTTGCTACAATATTTTTATTTGCCATGTGTGACAACCGTCCAAATTCGAGTTAGTTCTAGATTTGAATAAACTTAGTTGCACGTATAGGCACGACACATACTAGACTTAGTAACTAGAAGTTAAGATATAACCTATTAGAAACTTGGAAACAATTAGAAACAATGGATTATGTGCTTGGATGTCACATTGGTATGTGAATTCTACAACTACTTAACTGTAGTGAATATCCATATTTAGGTCACTCTTTCACTCGAACGCCTTTTCATGAATCATATACACACATCATGCACTTGACCTAGAAGTAGAAATTAGGTCAAAGTCTCATAGAAACTTAAGTCAAAGTTGAAGACTAGGACTAGTATACTTGATTCCTCAATTTCGCTTGAAGTCTCAAATATTCTATTTATTTTGATATCCAAATTTTTACAAACTCTTAAAAACCCTAAAAACCCTAAAACTTAAATTTTATAAAGTTTAACATCAAGAATTCTATAAAAATAGTTATGAAACTTATAATATTATCTTAAAACAATTAAATTCAGGGAAATATAATCAAGGAAAATAAAAATTTAAGTCATTAACATTCATCCTTAATTTATAAGTCAAAAATCAAGGTTTCATGAATAAAAACTTGATTTTAGTGCACATTATATTTAAAATTTAGATATTTTATAAAATAACTTAAATTTTATAGAACAAAATGAATGAGAAAGGGTTATTATACTCAAAATTTCGGACCCCTCTCTTCCCATATCTCTCTCTCACACTCTCATTCTCCAACACACACACATCTCTCTTCTTTCTCTCTGTAGAAAACTCTCTCTACCTTCTCTCTAATTTTTTTTCTCCAAACACCACAACCACAGCCTCTTAACCACGAAATTATGGAGATTCATAAGGGTTTTTCAAGCCACAAATAAATTTAAGGTAAAGAACATACATCTCTTGAAGATCCACAACAATGATTTAAGCCATGCATGTGCATTTTACTTCAAAAACCGACTTCTACTTCTTCATCTTCTTCAAACTTGTATTCTTTTTGTTAAAATGGTTTTTAGAACATCATGGATGTGTTTTAACACCATGCATGTTCATGATCTTAGTGCAAAAATCTATTTTAAGGATTAAAACATCAAACTCAAGTTAAGAGTTTTTGAGAAACAAATTTTTGTTCATAAATGAATGTATACATTTTGATAAGTTTTAATCTTTTGATCTCTGGAAACATGACTAGAATATAAGTTTATCATGATATCTTTTAAAATATTTCAAAAGATTTCCTCAAAGAAATGATGAAAACTCATTTTTCTAACCAATCACCATGCATGCAATCTGCCAGATTTCTTTACCTGACTTTAAACTGTCATATCTCACTCATTTCTTAACCAAAATTCGGGATTCTTTTTCTGAAATATAATATTTTGAGTTAGCTTTCAAACCCATCTGACCTCAGAGGAAAATTTAAATATTTCGATTTTTAGCAATTTTTACAAAACTGTTGCTCAATCAGCACCTTTTTGTGAATACTAGTTTTGTATTGCATGTTCAAAGATCTTATTCATCACTAAAAATCAAGGAAACATTAATTTGAGCACTTAACATCATGTATTAAGCGGTATAAAAATATCTTGATTCAAAAGCCTTTGAAACATGTTGCAAAAATTCTCAAAGTAACATCAATAATTTTTACCAAAATCACAAGAATCAAGTTTTCTCTATAATTGTTTGAGCCTTTAGGCATGTTTTTCGACATCAAAAATAAGAAAACAATTTTTCATTGTTATTAAATTGTTTGAAGTTCCATTCTGGAAATTTTCAGCTCAATATATATTTTCTTTATTTTTACATGAAAATAATAATAAAATAGAGTGTTAAAGCATAAAAAATACTTAAACTTGTAAATAAATTCTAGAAATATTTGTGGATGACCCTTTAAGTTAATAAACATCTCTCATGAAGTTTCAACGATTTTTGTTACTGTTTAGTATGGTTTTTAATTTTCTTTTTATTTAGCTCTAATAAATCATAAAACCACTTTAGGGAATGTGAAAATATTATTTCTTATTTTTAGCAGTTGCTACCAGGGGTATAAGACTCAGAAAAATATTTTCAGAATTTTTCATAATGCATTCCTATTTTTCCCCGATTTTTGTATTTATAATGGCCTAAAAATAGAACAAATAGTTCTGCTCATCCAAAATTCATGAAAATTTAGCAGAACACCTTGTAGCACATTAGGAGGCTACATAAAAATTTTGATGATTTTTCTCTTTTGTATACTTTTTTCTCCTATTTTCTAAGATTAAATACACTTAAATACACAAAATCGGATTTCAGTATATAAAAACCACATTTGGTATTCTTCCCAGATTATTTACTCTGTAAATGAAGTGTACAAAATTTTTGGTAATTTACTTTAACTGTTTAATAATTATTATTCAATTAATGATTATTTAAGAGGATTAAACAAGGAAAAATAGCAACGCTAATTGAAAAATATCTTTTATATTTTTCACAGCTTCTATATATGTAATAACAGTGTTACAAAAATTTTGGACAATTTTGGAAACTGTTTTCTATTTATCTCCATTTTTATTAGAATAAATGCACAAAAATCATAAAAATTGGGTTAAACAGTTTATAAATCCATTTTTATATTTTTCCCAGCCTAAGTATGTGTAATGGCAGTAATATAAGAAGTTTGGGGAATTTTCTTAACTGATTGTTATTTTTCATGAATTTTTATCTATTTAGAGAATTAATTATAAGAAAATTGGTTATACATATCTATAAATCATGAAAATTTATCTGGAAGTCTTTTAATGTAGTTAGAACCAAAATCTGAAGTTTGGTAATTTTTATTAAGTTTTTATTATTTTTCCATGATTTTATGATTATTCAAGGAATTAAATGGTGAAAAATAGTTAGACAAATCAAAAAGTCAAGAAAATTTATCTTAAGGTTTTTGACTTCAATTAAAACTGAAATCCAAAGTTTGGGAAAGTTTAGAACTAAATTGATTTCGTTTTGAATATTTAATCATTGGAACACCTCTAAAATGTTAAATATTAACATTTCAATAATGGAAATTTTCCACTTAAATTGTTATATAACAATTGATTCTTTGAAACTTAATTTCCACAGAAAAATGTTTGTAACCTATCAATATTAAACTTTGACACATTATTGGCATAATTCTATTGTAGTAGTAAGTATACTAGTATTAGATTTCAATTAGGGACTCATTAGTGTGTAACGTCGTTGTAGGAAAAACGATAGTGGTACGAGTGGAGCGTAGATCAAAGCATCATTTCCATCATCTCAATGCATTGTGAGTATTCACGCACTCCCCTATTTTCAGTTTTTATGTTTTGAGGTGGAAAAGCATGTCCCGAAAAACTATTATTTGAATGTTGTATTTAAATTGATTTGTATCAAACATGATTGTTATTTTATTACTATGTCTCTCTATGTATGTCTATGCAACACGGAACATGAGAACTTATCGTACTAAGGCCCTTCCCTTATATCTAACCATTAACTCTTTGAGCCAATGGTCATTAAGGATAACGCTATTAGGAATTGACAACTCCTCACTCGCCCTATTGCTGGAGTGCATGATACCATATTCATCTATGGAATGATAAGCATAGATCTTGATAGGGCTTCAGTCATAGGTTTGGTTGAGACTCATTTTTTGCTCATACACATACAAACTCGTTACTTATTATAGCAATAAACTTGTTTATTAATTATAGCAATGAACTTTGTTTCTCATTACAACAACGAACTGTTATTACTGAAAACTTATATACATGTTTTAGCAATGAAATTGTTTGCTCCTTGTAGCAACGAAATTGATTGCTCATTTTAGCAATGAAACTTGTTTACTTGTTTGAGTAAAGAACTTTGTTTTTTACAAACTTATTTACTCATTTTAACAATATACTTTTATTATTGGAAACTTTTATCAAAACTTTGATTTCAATTCATGGAACCAGTATTATTTTGTTTATCTGTGAGTACTCACCAACTATTTTTATAGTTGACGCTCGTTTTACATGCTTTTTCAGGAATCATCGAGTAAGTGGCACTTAGGGACACTTCACTTTTAGGAGCATTCGCATGTGTTGTATTTCAATTTACGTTGTAATTTCTTTTAAAAGTTGTTCAAACCCATTGTGAATTTGTAATGATTTTTAATACTATGGTTGGTGTTGTCTTTTAACTTTTGCAATGAAACCCTTTGTACTGCCACGCCCTGTGTTTCCGCTTTAGCGGGGTGTGACACCATGTTTTCAAAATTTGACTATGAAGAGGGATGACGTAATCATAATCGGATTTTGAGAACGCAATATATAGAATTTCCTTAAGTTGAACCAATCCAACATGAACTTCATATATATTCTTGACTAAAGATGATTAAGGTCTCAATCTAAGCCTTTAGAACTGAAATGAAGTATATCCTCTCCCTTAATTATAGCAAAACAACTTTTCAATCCCTGCAGCCTCACGAATTGAAACTTTTGTTTTCTATAATTAACATTCATAACTTGCAACACTAACAATAATTATCATGCTCCCACTAACATGATGATTATTAGCATAACACTTATGCTCCCAATAGCTTTGACATGTACTCAGAAATCAGCTGGACTTCTAGAAATCAATACTTTATTGATTTTCTTACCAAAGTTCAGATTTCTGATACGAGATGCTTTGATAAAACTTTATCAAAATCATACACATCTCCTTAGATAGCATGCATGTGTGTCTAAACAATTTCAGAACTATGAAAAGGGATGCCGTAATCATAGTCTCAATTGTTTAGACCTTTTGCCATCTGCTTCAAATCTACTTGGTGGAAGTGTTTCCTCACCATCATTTTCATGAATCGGAGAGAAACCTTATGACCCATAGATTTTATGGTGTATGTGTTCTTATCCATGTGAATCATCAAAACCATAGTCACAAGACAAGGATAATGACAAATCCAAACTCATATGGACTGAACTTATGAAATCTTAACTTCTTGCCACCTGGCAGTACAGGGCCTGCCATTGCTTCCAAGTTGTTATGCAACCAATTGAGAACTTTCAGAACTCCTATGCAAAGCCAACTTTAACTGGAATGGGCACAAAATATGTCAACACGATAGGTTATAAACCTCAAGTCGTGTGCTAGTGAAGAACCTCAGGTTTTATTCTTGATTAGTTCTTGAAATTCTTTTTAGGATCTTTAAGACTGCCACTATCCTCTTGACATATAAGACTATCTTGCCAAACATTCAAGAGATAGTGCGGATTCTTTATCAAGACAAACACTTCACACAATTGGCCTTAGTTGGTCTTTGTTTTATCCAAAACATCACAACTTACCAAATTCAAATGTACAAGAGTAGGACACTTTTACTCATACATTTGACAAGTGTTTTAAACATTTCTTTAAGATATGTCACTCAAGTTACAATCTTGGAGTATGACTCTAAGAATTGCTTTGGAACGAAGTATGACTCATCTTCCTGATCTAACCATTTCAACAATTTATGACTCCTCTTCTTAGTAATAAGAATGCACTAAGATGACCTTTAGAGGACTAATTGTGATATGATTTCTAAATCATTAA
Organism: Lactuca virosa; assembly: GCF_052849685.1. Lineage (NCBI taxonomy): Eukaryota > Viridiplantae > Streptophyta > Magnoliopsida > Asterales > Asteraceae > Lactuca > Lactuca virosa. The sequence continues at coordinate 365,179,397 of NC_136433.1, read as the reverse complement.
GATGATCACAAACATGATAGTAAAGTACTCTCCCATCTTTTCAAATTTGAGAAACCTTTATCTTTCTGCCTAATTTGATTCTTCCCATTCGTTCTGCCATACATTGAGACTTTTCCAATGTTTCAGAATTATACTTAAACTTGTAAGTATAACCATATTTACTAAACTTTAGTAAATCAAATAGTCTTAACGAGCTTTGTGGTGGACATGACCAGTGCACAAGAATGTGTACTCGATCCCTTTAGTCCTTCACTTGACTCACACATCCATGTGAACAAGTAATTAGTCTTGATTTTCCAATGCTTGAAAGTTCTCATTCATCATAATATTCAACTTGCATGATTCCAAGTTTCGGTCCAATTGAAACTTGGGCGATGAGGAACTTTCCAGATTTGGTAAATTTAGACACTACCACAAATGAAAGAATCAAATCCATTTTCCAATGTTGCTGTCAGTGGAATCATATAAGCAACAATTTTCCACAAATGCCATTGTAAGGATACTTCAAATAAATAAAATTAAACAATTTTCTTTTATTTTAAAACTTTGCGGAAGAACTTATCCTTACGATCCACATGGAAAATTGTTGTTATCTATTCCTTAGCAATATATCATAACTTCTTAAGCAACTGCTCAAAATTCTGATGCAATCGAAATCCACCTTCACGATCAGAATCAGCATATACTTCTTTTAAGATTTCTCTCTATTCTTTGATTCTTAAAACATCAACAGGTGACCCAGTCACATCATGTAATGAGGATCTCAGAATAGAACTTAACAGAGTTAGATAATGGGCTCTACCTGACGTAGAGTCAAACTTATTGACTTTAACATCCTTAGGTAAATTTGGCAGCTTTGCAATCAACGCCCCTTCCTTTGGCAAAATAAACATATGGACCCTTTGGTAATGGGACTATCTCAGACTTAGCATTTCTCTTTACCATTTGGTCAACCGGGTGACTATGGCCAATCCCTTTCCATTGGGAAGAGAATGCTTTTTTTGGATTTCCAGTGTGACCATTGTCACTGTCCATAAAGTTTTTGGGAAGTTGATCTTCTAATCAAATTTGCTTTACTATCGTTCCAAATCATTGCTGATTCAGCAGCACCAAGCAAATAGATATGATCATTAAGGTTCATGTCATAGTCTGTTTCATAGTAGTCCCAAAGGAACTCACTATGTGACTTAGAAAGTGATTGAACATCCAACTTTCTCAAGACTTTGACACCCAACTCTCCCGGCTTGTCAATATGTGACTTCATCTCTAAGATGAGATCACACATAGACCTTGCTTGCCATTAGGGCTTGAGTGACCTTGAACTTGTGGGTTAGGGAGAATAATTGGAGGAGGTGGAGGAAGAGAAGTATGACTTCCATGAGCCAAACTCGGGAAGTCATATTCATTAGTAAAGCTTGGTTTGGGAAGATCATTGTTGTCTAAACCAGACATCAACAATGGGAGAAATTCACGTAAAGTTGATTTAAGTCCTTAATATAACACATAATATAATATATTAAGGCTAGGACCCAACAAACTATTTTATAACTTGGAAGAGGGACGCCGTAATCCAAGCTATAAAATATTTGAAGGTAGGTGAATGACGATTCACCAATTTCCACCAAGATAAACGAAATGTATTATTAGGTTTTAATTGGTTTTGAAACTCCTAGATTCTTTTGAGATTCATTGAACTTTTCAATGGCATGTTTCAATCTCAAGTGTGCCCTTCAGGTTTTGTGACTGGGATGCCAAGGATCACAAAACAAGGTGTGAAGTAACCATGCAAATATACTTGGTACCCTTAATATTTACCCCTCAATCGATGTGCCGGTTAACCACACACGCTCCAACGATACTATGATAAACATCAAGTTACCCTTTGCCTACCTTGTTACGTCCAGGTTAGTGTGTCGGTTAACCACACACGCTCCACTAATAGCTTAAACAAAGTGCAAAGTGTTATTTCATGGATTAGCACCTTATTCACATTTTCCTAAGTAACTAAGATTGGGTATTTATAAGTGTTTAGTTACTTAGTATTTATCATTATACTTATAATGAAGGGAGAATCATAGTCCTTGTCCTACCTGTTCGGTTAACGAGCCTCCACCGGTCAAGGAAGCGGTGAGTGAGAGTGGACACCCATTAAACTGTCATTTTATAGGCAGTAACCTTATACCCCCCTTATAGACCGACTTCACGAATGAGGCCTACTAATGGTAACACGACTTGCTCTTATACATATAATATATTAAACTTTTAATATTATAATAGTATAAGGGTGTATTTTAGACATTTAAAATACTTGGTGGTTTAATCTATTAATTAAACTATACTCTTAATTTAATTAAATTTAAACCATGTCATTATGGAATTATTAATTCTCTTTTAATTATACACTTTAATTATCTATTAATAAAGTCCATAAGAGTTAATTGAATTATTCAATAAAAACATCATAATTCCAATTATTAAATTCAAAATTAAAACCATTTAATTAATTGTTTAAGTTATGAACCCAAGAGTTTTAGAATTCAATTCTTTTTTTTTATCTTAAAAAAACTTTTTCCAAATTCCAAAACTTGAGGGCAAGTTTTGTAACTCTTGAAAACTTTTGGATTCGATAACTTATGGAGTTAAATACTTGTTTTATGATGAAACTTTTCATGTTCCATAAATTAAGAACAAGTTATGGAATTCTTTAAAACATTAAGACCAAGTTTTGTAACTCCATAAAAAACTTTGAATCAATTTTTTTTAAAAACCTTTTCATATCCATAACTTATAGAGGTTTCAAAAAACTCTTTAGATCAAACTTTTAAGACTAATAAAATAATCATATCATTTTATCATTTTACTAAATTTGACCTAATTCAACTCATATAGCAAATGATTCAAATTTTACAAATAATTAGTTTTTCACAAAAACAAGTAATTATATTAAAATTTGACAAACGTCATGTTTTTTTTTCTTTTTTTTCCAACTTTGAAAATAAAACATTTGCATCAATATAACAGAAAACAACTCATGGCTCTGATACCACTGTTGGGTTTTGAGCATTCTAACAGTCCTATGGTGTACATGCAACCCTATAAACCTTGGATCTATGTTTTCTCTATTATACATGCAAATATTAACTATTCCAAGGTTTCATCCTAACTAGCATATTATGAAGCACCTATACTACAAAGTTCTAGTTAGATGACATACCTTTTGATGTAGCTTGATGTCTTCAAGCTTTAAGAGCTTAGCCCCAATAGTGTGGAAGCCTCAAATGGAATCACAAATCACCAAAACACCTTGGAAGAACTTGAGAGAATATGTATGCACACTAAAATCGGCCCACTCTTATTTTCACACACTTGTTCCAATTTTGTGAGCCAAGGACCCCTTTATATATTATGGAGGATTAAAGTTACATCCATGTAAACCCTAATACCCATGACCTTTCATTTACATAGGATCCATGGGTTAAAAGCTCCATGGACCATCCTTGAAAGCTTAGCCCAACCTAAATGAGCTTGGCCCATTCCATATATATAAGAGTCCATATTTAATTAGTTCTTTTTGATCACTTAATTAATTCTAAATTAATTATTGATCAATACTAATTAAATAATATGATTCCATATTAATATATTAGAACTTATAATATATTAATATAAATCATAAATATACTATTCTCAAAAGACTATCCATATAAATTGTGCCGGTGAAGTGCAACCCAAATGGACCATGCCGGGTCGGGTCAAGTACATACCAAATATAGTTATGGACTTAGACATTAATCCAACACTACCATCACCTCGTGTATATAAGTCGTATATAATTTAGATTTCACAAAATGTTCGGATGGGAGACTCTGCCCCAGGTCCACAACCAAACAAGGAACATGAGATAGGGCGGAATTACACATCCTAAATCTTGTTAAGTCTAAATTATATACCACTCCCGTGTATACGCTTAGCAGCGATAGATTAACCTAATGAGTTCTTAGTCTCTATTTTCATACTTGACCTGTGGTACAATGATTTTCCTATGAGATCTATTGGGGTACTTCGGTGGTTACTGACTTCTAAGACTATTTTGGTGCTTTTCATTTGAAGTTTCCTGTCTACTGAGTAGGCTAGAAGGGCGTGGTACCCTTCGCATGGGTACTTCTGAAGTTTTGAAATGAAAGACAATCTAAGAGTTTGCGTTATGGATTGGAAGAATTTCATCTTATGGTTGATTAAGGAAAAATTTCTCTTACACAGCATAAGAACTTTCACATGGTAAGGGCCAGGCCAAACCATGTCGAATGAGGATGTCAGAATTTTCTCGACGGAATAGATATTAAGTCGTTCTGGGAGGAATGATTACTAGGATGATGAACCATCCTATGTACCTAAGTTTTCAGCGCTTCAGATTTTATTTTGTTATAACTGTTACGAATCCCCTTTTTGATTCGAAATTGGCGGGTACTACCAATACGAGGATTCTGATAATTTGAAATTATGAACTTTCATGAAATGATCCTTACTAGGTCTCTCTATAATCGCTTGGTGTATACAAGTTATGTATAATTAATATTGGTAAGACCTTTGACTGAGCAGCCATGCCCTAAATCCACAACCGAACAAGGAACATGAAATGAGGCGGGATTACTCACTCTAAGTCTACAAATCTTAATTATAAATGACCCTTATGTATACACTAAGTCATCATAGCTTACCTGTTAGGGTTTCAAATTTTATACGATTGTTGTGATTTAATTTGAACGGGAGAGTAATTATAGATATATATCGGGGTTTGGAAGCGTACCAAAATATAGCAGGGTTCTTTGATGCCTTCCCATACATTGGGGTCAAACCCCTCCTGCTTCCCCGTCGTTCTTCTCTGTTGGACAGTCCCTCTTGTAATGTCCTATTTCACCACAAAGGTGACATATGGGAATGGTTCCAACATTGGTAGTTGAAGTGATGGACTCAACGTGAGTTCTACAAATGCGGGTGGTATGCCCTTTCATGTTGCATCTATTGCAGTGCAACTCTCGGAAAACTCCATGATGATGGTAGTTGCACTTGCTGCAGTGTGGGAGATTTTCTAAGTACGGCGTGGTCGGTGCTGGAATAACAGGGCTGATGGGGGTATTGACTGCCCGAGTTCGTTGCCCTCTGTTAGGTTCTTGAGTTGAACAACTGCCTTTCATGTTCTCGAACTTTCGTTTCAGGATATTAGGCTTAAGATTCGAAGTGTCCTTACAAATAGGTACTCGTTGCTGTACTTGGTCATCACCACGATCGGGATTGCCGATAGCATTACTACTAACATTTCTGTTGTTAGCATTAAGGTGTGCCATGACAGAAGCTACAGCTGTTGTGACTGCAGCTTGAAACGTAGCCGCATCTATTTGAAGGATTGGTGTTTTGCTGGTGGGTTGGTTACGTTTCTTCGGAGGCATGATTATGTTTCATGATAAGAAAATGAGCTCGTGAGAGACTATATTGTTTCTAGATGTATTCTAACCATTTGTATCTATGTAGAATTCTTTCGTTTTGTTATATTGTTCTCAATGATTCGACCTGCATCCCTATGATGCAGTCCTGGTAAGGAATAGAAATAAGTTTCTAGAATGGTTATGAACCGAGTATCATTCGAACTAAGTTACCTTCGATTGGTGGATATTGTTTTCCAACTTTTGAAATGATATGAAAACAATTCATAATAAAGTCTACATAAAATAGACTTATGAATTTGAGAAGTAATCACTATCGATTAAGATTTCGTGATCTGATTTATTGCTATTAGTCGTGACAGGAAAAGAAGATAAACTCAAAACCTAATGTGAGTGGTATAAATACTAACTCACTAGGTTGTATCATTTGTTAGTTATTACTTAGATGAAAAGGCGCTCAAACACTTCACATGGATCATGCGTAGTTTTCCTCTGTTATCGGTTCTATTCTGGGTGGCAATGATTTGTTCTCTCCTGGTATCTATAGGGTGTCCTTCTCCTCTGTAGGAATATTGAATTCCTGAGTTATCTTACTTCCGATTCTGACACTGATCCCCATTACTTCGTAATGAAGATTTTGAATCTCGGAAGTTCATGTGAATCTCTCATTGGTGTCCTTAATAGGGTACGAGCACTAAATGATTTCTATAGTTTATTTACTTATCATATGTTTCCTTCTTGGAATTCTCCTAATGAAATTCTGTTGGATCCTTCTTGACTCTTCTATTGATTGCTGGAGTGACTACATCTATCTAAGAGGTTTATACGAGAATGGGAATGTCTAAAGAATCTATAATAAAATTTGAATTTCTACGAAGGTGATCCTTTCTGGTCCTTCTATAATCACATGGTGTGACCCGATTATATATAATCCAGATCAAATAGACCTTAGAATAAGTAATCCTACTCTAAAACCATATCCAAACAAGGAAAAGGAAGTAGAGTGAAAATCACATATTCTAAGTCTATAAAATCTCAACTATATACAACCTTACCATATCCATTTAGTAATTATAGACTTGTCATAAAAGATCTTTTTAACATTTCCCCAAAGTTATTTATGGTATCTAAAATACTTCCATAGTATTTTAATTATAAGTTTGATTCTTGGATTTGTAGATATAAGAACTTGACAAGTTTTCAGTTTTCTTGTTATGGCATCCTAAAATACTCCCATAGTATTTTAATCTTTATGTTTGGTTCTAGAATTCTTCTGGTACATAGGTAAGTTTTAGACTTGTTGCAACACTACAATCACTCCCAAACACATGTTGGTCATATCTCAAATGAATATAGTTGATCAGGCTATATTGAGCCCATATATGATTACGTCACTGTCTAGGTTTAACTGTAATGTCCAACATCCAAATACTTTTGTTTTGTTCTTCTTGTGATACTCATTCTAGTATATATATTTTGCATGTACTCATACTTTTATAAAATATTGTTATATTTTTAAAGTATAACTCTTGGTCAGAGTGTTTTTATCCCAATGGGTTTATAGTTGTATATCTTTTATGACTGATATATTGAGTTCACTATAAACAATGCTCTGATACCAATCTGTCACACCCCCAAACCAGAACGGCGGAAAGGTTCGGGGGCGGAGGACTTCAGGTAAGTATCACAACACATGCAATATAGTAATCAAAGTACAAACAACCATTGCATTAATAAGTATAAGTGTTACATAAGTGTTTAAACATTACATATTCAAACACCAAAGTAGGTACAGTAGAAGACAAGAGTCGCAATACGGTACTAGGTAGTCTTCTCAAAAACTTCAGGAGTGTACCTGTCTACTGGATTCCTGAGAATACAAGTTATTTTGAAAGAGTAGATCAGCATTTAAGCTGGTGAGTTCATAAGTATTTTAGTTCTATTAAGTATACTCTAAGTTCTTTGGAAAAGTTCGCTGGTTCCTCCAGAAAATCATATATTTCCTGAGGTGATAAACTGATAACCTCAATAGTTCCCTCTACATTTACTTAGTTTATACTAATTATATATAACCTAATATCGAATGGACAGTTAAATGGGTGCATCTTCCCTAAGCCCACAACCAAACAGGGAACAGGAAGTAAGGCGGAAGTCATACATTTCACTGTCAATCGAATATTACTTATGTATAACTCTGATGTAAAAACTAAGGAATTATAGAATTAACCACTAAATGTCCTTTATGTTATACTAGTTTATAGAGAATGAGTGACTAAGTTTCAATTGTAAAAGTAGTTTAATTCCATAAACCGTTGCATTTGTAAAAGTAGTTTAATCCCATAAACCGTTTCATTTGTAAAAGTAGTTTAGTCCCATAAACTGTTTCATTTGTAAAAGTAGTTTAATCCCATAAACCGTTTCATTTGTAAAAGTATTCTTAGTGATATCCGTTCTACAGTAAAACATTAGTATTAATCCTGGAAAAGATTATATTATCCATAATACTGCTTGGTGGTTTTAAATGTTCCAAAACCAGAAGTACAAGTATATTTGTCATACTTGATTTCATGATACATACTGTTTAATGTAAGTAAAAACTAACAGAAGGTATATTTGGTCAGGATGTAATTATCTTTTCTTACTGTTTTAAGAGAATTATATTATTAAGTAATTTACTTTTTGTTTTATCCATGTGAGTTTTATTAACCATACTAATATGACTGATGTGCCTGATGCGACGTTCTTCAGGCGTCGGAAACGATATGATATTTGACACCCTAGGCCTGCCGGCCAAACTGTAGCGAACAATCCCATATAGATCTATACACAAATTCACGCCCTCCCTACAGGAGATTCTAGTTAATAAGTCAGGACTTAAGGTCGTACTTAGATAAGTACACCATGAAGAGTCTCACAAATTTATTGTTTCAACGAGATTTACAATGTATTATTACCCCATGATTGCTAACCCTGGTACTCTGTATTGTACCCTTGTTAATGCAAACCCGTTATGATGTATTATTACCCCGTGATTGCTGACCCTGGTACTCTGTATTGTACCTTTGTTAATGCAAACCCGGTATGATGTATTATTACCCCGTGATTGCTAACCCTGGTACTCTGTATTGTACCTTTGTTAATGCAAACCCCGTATGATGTATTCTTACTTCTTTAATATGTTATCCATATATTAAAGTTATTATACATATCCTGGTATAGATAAATGAATTTTTGTAATTTTCTTGGAAAGTATACAATCGTGAATCATACTTGTATATTTCGTATTGAATCATAAATTATACCTATTATAATTTATATGTTCTATCTGATTAGCATGATTTCTCATGGATGAACACCTTTGCTCAGCATGATACAAAGGTAATGATACCGAATGAAGTAAACTCTTATATTCATATATGTATAATATATATATATATATATATATATATATATATATATATATATATATATATATATATATATATATATATATAATTAAGAAGGAAAACGACCTTCGGACAAATAACACCGCCTTAATTCCACATCCAAAGAAGGAAAAGGAAATAAGATAATTCATTAGTCCTAAGCCCTTCAAATCTTATTTATATAGTTATACATATATAAACATGATTTTGGCAATTATAATTTGAAATAGTTTATAAAACCTTTTTCAAAGAATTTAATGGAGTTTCCATGACTTTAAAGATTTAACATGGCTTTAAGTCATTTTGGAAGTATTTGGTAATCCTTAAAAGCATAAGGAATCCCTTTGTGTGATTATTATCACATACAATTATTAACACAATTTATATTGTGTTCAACTTGTATTCCCCCCCTAAAAAGCATTTAAAAACCATTAAAAAGGTAGATTATAGGGGTATGAAACTCACTTGATAAGTGGTGATTCGGGCAGCGTTTCGTTTCTATAGATGATCTTTCTGGAAGAAACCGCGAGTTTTGAGTAAAAATCGGGCTTTATGCGCACAACACTTCGACTGGAGAGAGGTTATCTTCTCGAGAATTTCGGGGCTTCGGGCCTTGCTTCGGGTTTTAGATACGATACCGGAGCCTTGGGGGGTCGTAAGAAAGTTTAGGGGGTGAAAAGGTGAAAAAGGGTGAAATTTTGGGTGAAAAATCTCTCAAATCCGAGAAGTCTCGCACCCTTTATATAGGGGTGCGAGGGTTCGGCCGAGGGGATGAGTCATCAGACAGGTGGTGAAGGCGAGGAAGGAGTCAGCAGCTACGTGGCAGCTTCGCATGCGAAGGGGACACGGAGGCTAGATGTGTGTGCGGAGGCGTCTTACGATCCGTCTTAGACGGCGCCTAGGACGCGAGGTGCGTCGGATGCCCACTCGACCTCGGATTCGGACCAATCAGCGATGGACATCAGTGGACACGGGGAGGTATCGCATGCGAGGGTGACGTGTCTGGATGGCAGCCATGCGAAATTTCCCGGTTTTCTAGATTTTTCGATTTTCATGGCAAAAACTTGCGAAATTCATAACTTTCGCATACGAGCTTCGTTTTTGGTGTTCTTTATATGCACACGTAGGTAAAATTATAATCTACGACTTTTGTTTAGACTTCGTCGGCTAATTTTGATCTTATTTTTATTATTATTATTTTTAACATACAGGGACATGAAATCCGTTAAAAATTCATAACTTCTTCATCCGACGTCCGTTTTCGTCTGTCTTTTTACCGTTGTACTACTTTTGAAGAGACCTTCCATTCTCGTTTTAAGTTGTGTTGGCTAAATATCGATCAATTTATATTTCCAATTTTTAGCTGTCTACTCATAAATCGAAACTTAGAAAAATCATAACTTCCTTATACGAAGTCAGATTTTTATGTTCTTTTTATGCAAGTTCTCGGTTTAACATATTCTACAACTTTCACTTATATTGTTAAGGTTAAAAATCCTTTTATCGAAAATTCACTTTTTACACTAAACAGTGTTTTGCCGGTTTTGTCGCGGCTCTTCAATTGGTCATAACTTCTTCGTTATAACTCGGATTTCAGTGCTCTTTATATTTTTGGAAACCTTGTTACAATCTCTACCACTTTGTTCATCCCAATTACAATTATTGATAAATTTGTTTTTTACCTAAATTTGACTGGTGTCACATTGTCACACCCCCAAACCAGAACGGCGGAAACGTTTGGGGGCGGAGGACGTCATGTACAGTATCATAACAATTAAATAGTAAAGAAAGTACACACCACCATAATATATATTTGAAAAGTTTACATGATTGTTGTATTACATGATTCAAAAGTCAAATATAATATGATGTTACAAAAGATATTACTAACGCCAAAGCATTAGTCCCCAAAAGCAGTTGCTAACCTGGTTTAGCGATTTCCTGATAATACAAGTTATTTCAAAGAAAAAGTGTCAACAATTAATTTGGTGAGTTCATAAGTATATATTTGTATGCTATTCGAAAGTTTCGTGTTTGTTTTCCAGAATATCCGATATTTTCTCATAAAAGGAGTTATGAATCTTTGTTTGTATAATATGGATGTATTGAACCAGGAAAAACCTATATTTTCCTAACAGTGGAGAGTAGTCTCAAATGTCCAAGACTATGGTTTTGTAAGTAAATATGTCATACTTAAAATAATGATGCATACTTTTATTAGTAAACAAAACTATAAGAAGTTTGTAATTTGGCGTAGGAAAAACCTATATTTTCCTAAACATGAGGAGTAGTCTCAAATGTCCAAGACTATGATTTGTAAGTAAATATGTCAGACTTAAAATAATGATGCATAGTTTTATTAGTAAACATAACTATAAGAAGTTTGTAATTTGGCGCAGGAAAAACCTATATTTTCCTAAACATGAGGAGTAGTCTCAAATGTCCAAGACTATGATTTGTAAGTAAATATGTCATACTTAAAATAATGATGCATAGTTTTATTAGTTAACAAAACTATAAGAAGTTTGTAATTTGGCGTAAAAGTAATTGTAATATTACTTTTCCCGCAAAAACATAAATACCATAATAATTGTCTATCCTGTGAGTTTTGATAACCGTACTATGATGGGTTTGCCTGCGGCGACGTTCTTCAGGCGTCGAAGCGATATGATATTTGTCACCCCGCGGACTGTAGCTAACAGTCAGGGCTCGTGATCATCAGTCCCGTATAGATCTATACACACGTATCACGTTCTCACAATAGAGACTCTGGTTATAAAACAGGGCTTTCTAGTGGTACCTTGATAGGTATGGTGAAGACGATTGACTTACATATTCTCAATTAAGTCACATATTTGGAAAGATATATGAATGATTTCTGAAAAGATTACCCTTTCTACAGTGTTAACAAAGGCATAATATTGAGTTGTATTTTCTTGTATAAACATGATGTTATAGTTGAAATAGTTACTCTTGGTATGATGTAGTATGCAGATATATATAAATAAAACATATTTATATTTATAAAACATATTGTACCCCATGAGGGTAAAGTTGCGATGTATGATGTTTTGCATGATAATAATTTCATAAGATAGTTAAAACAACAGTATGAAAAGTATAGCAAAAGATTTGTGTTTCACACGAGTTTAACCGTGTGTTTACTTGTTTCCCCCCCCCCCCCTTAAAAGCGTTTAAAAGCATTTAAAAAGCATTTGAAAACTTAGAGATAGGGGTATGAACTCACTTGGTTGAAGTGGTAGCTTAGAGAAGGTGAGACAAAGATCGAGCAGAACTTCGACTGGAGAAAGCTGATTTCTCAGGATTCTCAGGAATTTCGGGAATCTCGGGAGCGTAACACTTACTTCGAGACTTGGATGTGCAAACTGGAATGGCTTCGAGGGGTTAAACGCAGAGCATAAGCACGAGGAAGAGAGGAATTGAGCATTAAATCATTCGACTGGAGAAAGCTGATTATAATCATTCTCTCTGTCCATTTGTTGTTTCCTGATTTTCGATTTATGATGACTGACTGATTGAACAACTCAAATCAGTCCTGGCTTGGCCAAGCACTCATATGTGTCATCGCTAAATCATCGAGGGGCCCACAGATATCGCTTTTATCCCGAAGGTAAAAGGAATGGATAAACTTTGACTCATATGGCTTGTTCTACTACTTGTTGAATCATACACAAAGGCACGTTTTATAACATCGAGTTACCAAGGCGTTTTCGTGCAATCAATGTATAACCAACTCATAGTAACAACTCATATCTCTAGGTTTTAAGAATATAAGATATTATCGTCTCATGATCACTCGTGATAAAATCCATGAAGTGATTCAAATGAGCGTGGGTTGAATCCAATACTCAGAACTTATGAGCACTCATGAGTGTTGTAGCACCACTTTATCCACCAACTTGGACCTCTACAAACCAACCCATGACAGTCTTGATTCATATCTACTTCCAACATATGACCGACTGTGGATGGTTTGAATAACTTAATCATTCAGGAAGAGCGACTTAGTTATTCTGGAAGTCAAAACATGCAAAGTGAAACACAAGAATAAATGAATCAAATATGGTATCAAACCCTATGAATATAAATAAACACTTTTATTTATCACCATACTGATTACTCATTATTCATTGTTTTGGTTTTATCAACTTTATACTTGAATTAAAAGCACTAGTTGTCCCATGCTCCGAGCATGTACACTATGTTTTTCTTAAACAATAGCTTTGCCATACACCAAGTATGCACTCTATGATTGTCTATGATCCTTACTTTGTGAAATAAACCAATTGAACATAATTTCAATGATTCTAATTTCACACTCCCAAATCCTTATCGAAAAATGTGAGAATTTCAAATTCCTATCATTTATCGAAATTTATTTAGATTTTAAACTTATATGCACTGACCCTCCTGTAATGAATATGTACAAAGTCACAAAGACTTGTCAACAGTCATTATAAAGGTATTCCAATGGAGATCAACTCCATGGAAACTAAGTCTCATATTCAAAGTACATTGCTTTGGACATGCTTCTTGCATTAAGTTTTCTAATCTTACACAGATAACTTCCACCTATGGAGACAACTCCATATTCTCATTTTGACTATCACTTCTGAATAAGAGATGCCTCTTTTCAGAATATGTCAATATGGTCCTTCCAAAATTAGCACTATACTTCCAACTGTCCCTGAGCAACCAATCTTTGGTAAACCTCAGATTGTCCTCGACAATTGCTTAATCATTTTAGTCATATCCAATTCTAGACCTTTTCCCTTCTTAATGCCTCTGGGCATTTGGAAAAATTTAGAAATGACAAATATTATAGCACATGCAATCGATCCTGTACCCAAAGCAAATGGAACACGATTCATGATGTCTCACATAAAGACATGATTCTAGACCAGTCTTTTGCTACAATATTTTTATTTGCCATGTTTTCAAAATTTGACTATGAAGAGGGATGCCGTAATCATAATCGAATATTTAGAACGCAAAATATAGAATTTACTTAAGTTGAACCAATCCAACATGAAATTCATATATATATATTCTTGACTAAGGATGATTAAGATCTCAATCTACGCCTTTAGAACTGAAATGAAGTATATCCTCTCCCTTAATTATAGCAAACAACTTTTTCAATCCCTGCAGCCTCACGAATTGAAACTTTTGTTTTCTATAATTAACATTGCTAACTTGCAACACTAACAATAATTATCATGCTCCCACTAACATGATGATTATTAGCATAACACTTATGCTCCCATTAGCTTTGACATGTACTCAGAAATCAGCTGGACTTCTAGAAATCAATACTTTATTGACTTTCTTACCAAAGTTCATATTTCTGATACGAGATGCTTTGATAAAACTTTATCAAAATCATACACCTTTCCTTAGATAGCATGCATGTATGTCTAAACAATTTCAGAACTATGAAAAGGGATGCCGTAATCATAGTCTCAATTGTTTAGACCTTTTGCCATCTGCTTCAAATCTACTTGGTGGAAGTGTCTCCTCACCATAATTTTCATGAATCGGAGAGAAACCTTATGACCCTTAGATTTTATGGTGTATGTGTTCTTAACTATGTGAATCGTCAAAACCATAGTCACAAGACAAGGATAATGACAAATCCAAACTCATATGGACTGAACTTATGTAATCTTAACTTCTTGCCACCTGGCAGTACAGGGTCTGCCATTGTTTCCAAGTTGTTATGCAACCAATTGAGAACTTTCAGAACTCCTATGCAAATCCAACTTTAACTGGAAGATGGCACAGAATATGTCAACACGATAGGTTATAAACCTCAAGTCGTGTGCTAGTGAAGAACCTCAGGTTTTATTCTTGATTAGTTCTTGAAATTCTTTTTAGGATCTTTAAGACTGCCACTATCCTCTTGACATATAAGACTATCTTGCCAAATATTCAAGAGATAGTGCGGATTCTTTATCAAGACAAACACTTCACACAATTGGCCTTAGTTGGTCTTTGTTTTATCCAAAACATCACAACTTACCAATTTCAAATGTACAAGAGTAGGACACTTTTACTCTTACATTTGACAAGTGTTTTAAACCTTTCTTTAAGATATGTCACTCAAGTTACAATCTTGGAGTATGACTCTAAGAATTGTTTTGGAACGAAGTATGACTCATCTTCCTGATCTAACCATTTCAACAATTCATGACTCCTCTTCTTAGTCATAATAATGCACTAAGATGACCTTTAGAGGACTAATTGTGATATGATTTCTAAATCATTAAGATGATCACAAACATGATACTAAAGTACTCTCCCATCTTGTCAGATTTGAGAAACTTTTATCTTTCTGCCTAATTTGATTCTTCCCATTCGTTCTGCCATACATTGAGACTTTTCCAATGTTTCAGAATTATACTTAAACTTGTAAGTATAACCATATTTACTAAACTTTAGTAAATCAAATAGTCTTAATGAGCTTTGTGGTGGACATGACCAGTACACAAGAATGTGTACTCGATCCCTTTAGTCCTTCACTTGACTCACACATCCATGTGAACAAGTAATTAGTCTTGATTTTCCAATGCTTGAAAGTTCTCATTCATCATACTATTCAACTTGCATGATTCCAAGTTTCGGTCTAATTGAAACTTGGGTGATGAGGAACTTTCCTGATTTGGTAAATTTAGACAGTACCACAAATGAACGAATCAAATCCATTTTCCAATATTGCTGTCAGTGGAATCATATAAGCAACAATTTTCCATAAATGTCATTGTAAGGATACTTCAAATAAATAAAATTAAACAATTTTCTTTTATTTTAAAACTTTGCGGAAAAACTTATCCTTACAATCCACATGGAAAATTGTTGTTATCTATTCCTTAGCAATATATCATAACTTCTTAAGCAACTGCTCAAAATTCTGATGCGATCGAAATCCACCTTCGCGATCAGAATCAGCATATACTTCCTTTAAGATTTCTCTCTATTCTTTGATTCTTAAAACATCAACATGTGACCCAGTCACATCATGTAATGAGGATCTCAGAATAGAACTTAACAGAGTTAGATAATGGGCTCTACCTGATGTAGAGTCAAACTTATTGACTTTAACATCCTTAGGTAAATTTGGCAGCTTTGCAATCAACGCCCCTTCCTTTGGCAAAATAAACATATGGACCCTTTGGTAATGGGACTATCTCAGAGTTAGCCTTTCTCTTTACCATTTGGTCAATCGGGTTGACTATGGTCAATCCCTTTCCATTGGGAAGAGAATGCTTTTTCTGGATTTCCAGTGTCACCATTGTCACTGTCCATAAAGTTTTTGGGAAGTTGATCTTCTAATCAAATTTGCTTTACTATCGTTCCAAATCATTGCTGATTCAGCAGCACCAAGCAAATAGATATGATCATTAAGGTTCATGTCATAGTCTGTTTCATAGTAGTCCCAAAGGAACTCACTATGTGACTTAGAAAGTGATTGAACATCCAACTTTCTCAAGACCTTGACACCTAACTCTCCCGGCTTGTCAATATGTGACTTCATCTCTAAGATGTGATCACACATAGACCTTCCTTGCCATTAGGGCTTGAGTGACCTTGAACTTATGGGTTAGGGAGAATAATTGGAGGAGGTGGAGGAAGAGAAGTATGACTTCCATGAGCCAAACTCGGGAAGTCATATTCATTAGGAAAGCTTGGTTTGGGAAGATCATTGTTGTCTAAACCAGACATCAACAATGGGAGAAATTCACGTAGAGTTGATTTAAGTCCTTAATATAACACCCAATATGATATATTAAGGCTAGGACCCAACAAACTATTTTATAACTTGGAAGAGGGATGCCGTAATCCAAGCTATAAAATATTTGAAGGTAGGTGAATGACGATTCACCAATTTCCACCAAGATAAACGAAATGTATTATTAGGTTTTAATTGGTTTTGAAACTCCTAGATTCTTTTGAGATTCATTGAACTTTTCAATGGCATGTTTCAATCTCGAGTGTGCCCTTCAGGTTTTGTGACTGGGATGTCGAGGATCACAAAACAAGGTGTGAAGTAACCATGCAAATATACTTGGTACCCTTAATATTTACCCCTCAATCGATGTGCCGGTTAACCACACACGCTCCAACGATACTATTATAAACATTAAGTTACCCTTTGCCTACCTTGTTAAGTCCAGGTTAGTGTGCCGGTTAACCACACACGCTCCACTAACAGCTTAAACAAAGTGCAAAGTGTAATTTCATGGATTAGCACCTTATTCACATTTTCCTAAGTAACTAAGATTGGGAATTTATAAAAAGTTTAGTTACTTAGTATTGATCATTAATACTTTTAATGAAGGGAGAATTATAGTCCTTGTCCTACCTGTTCGGCTAATGACCCTCCACCAGTCAAGGAAGCGGTGGGTGAGAGTGGACAACCATTAAACTGTCATTTTATAGGCAGTAACCTTATACT
Source organism: Lactuca virosa (assembly GCF_052849685.1). Taxonomy (NCBI): domain Eukaryota; kingdom Viridiplantae; phylum Streptophyta; class Magnoliopsida; order Asterales; family Asteraceae; genus Lactuca; species Lactuca virosa. Next base: position 365,162,055 of record NC_136433.1, on the reverse strand, counting down.
CTCCTTATAAACCGACTTCGTGAATGAGGCTTACTAATGGTAAGACGACTTGCTCTTATACATATAATATATTAAACTTTTAATATTATAATAGTATAAGGGTGTATTTTAGACATTTAAAATACATGGTGGTTTAATCTATTAATTAAACTATACTCTTAATTTAATTAAATTTAAACCATGTCATTATGGAATTATTAATTCTCTTTTAATTAAACACTTTAATTATCTACTAATAAAGTCCATAAGAGTTAATTGAATTATTCAATAAAAACATCATAATTCCAATTATTAAATTCAAAATTAAAACCATTTAATTAATTGTTTATGTTATGAACCCAAGAGTTTTAGAATTCAATTCTTTTTTTTTTTATCATAAAAAAAACTTTTTCCAAATTCCAAAACTTGAGGGCAAGTTTTGTAACTCTTGAAAACTTTTGGATTCCATAACTTATGGAGTTAAATACTTGTTTTATGATGAAACTTTTTATGTTCCATAACTTAAGAACAAGTTATGGAATTCTTTAAAACATTAAGACAAAGTTTTGTAACTCCATAAAAAACTTTGAATCAATTTTTTTTAAAAACCTTTTCAAATCCATAACTTATAGAGGTTTCAAAAAACTCTTTAGATCAAACTTTTAAAACTAATAAAATAATCATATCATTTTATCTTTTACTAAATTTTACCTAATTCAACTCATATAGAAAATGATTCAAATTTTACAAATAATTAGTTTTTCACAAAAACAAGTAATTATCTTAAAATTTGACAAACGTCATGTTTTTTTTTTCTTTTTTTTTCCAACTTTGAAAATAAAACATTTGCATGAATATAACGGAAAACAACCCATGGCTCTGATACCACTGTTGGGTTTTAGCATTCTAACACTCCTATGGTGTACATGCAACCCTACAAACCTTGGATCTATGTTTTCTCTATTATACATGCAAATATTAACTATTCCAAGGATTCATCCTAATTAGCATATTATGAAGCACTTATACTATAAAGTTCTAGTTAGATGACATACCTTTTGATGTAGCTTGATGTCTTCAAGCTTTAAGAGCTTAGCCCCAATAGTGTGGAAGCCTCAAATGGAATCACAAATCACCAAAACACCTTGGAAGAACTTGAGAGAATATGTATGCACACTAAAATCGGCCTACTCTTATTTTCACACACTTGTCCCAATTTTGTGAGCCAAGGACCCCTTTATATATTATAGAGGATTAGGGTTACATCCATGTAAACCCTAATACCCATGACCTTTCATTTACATAGGATCCAAGGGTTAAAACCTCCATGGACCATCCATGAAAGCTTAGCCCAACCTAAATGAACTTGGCCCATTCCATATATATAAGAATCCATATTTAATTAGTTCTTTTTGATCACTTAATTAATTATAAATTAATTCTTGATCAATACTAATTAAATAATATGACTCCATATTAATATATTAGAACTTATAATATATTAATATAAATCATAAATATACTATTCTCAAAAGACTATCCATATAAATTGTGCCGGTGAAGTGCAACCCAAATGGACCATGCCGGGTCGGGTCAAGTACATACCAAATATAGTTATGGACTTAGACATTAATCCAACACAATTGGTGTACTCCATCCCCCTCATGGTTGCCTTTAGGACATGTATGGCTGAGGAGTCCCCTTAGCAGTAGTGTCCATCCCGATGATAATCCTTAGGCTAGGTCCCTTGTGTTAGGTGTTTAGGGACGTAAAGTGAGGATAACGGGAATGGGTAATCTGGGTTATTGTTGGTTGATGACTTTAATAAATTTATTATTATTGTCAGTTGAAAACCCTATATGCTCACCAGGCTCCCAAGCCCGACCCACTCAACTTTTTATATTACATGTAGTGGACCCCGAGCATAGTCGGATGATGATAAGATATTTTTGGATTATAGGACATTAGTTGTAAATAACTGTTGTAAGGCTTATAATGTCTTGTTTATGCTTTTGATCTGCATCGGAACATGACATCCCGAGGTTTTGATATAAAATGAAAATATATATTTCTTTAAGAAATGTTTTGATAAATTTTTATCATGTTTTGTTTTGGGGACAAATTCCGGAACATCTTTTAAAAAGGATTACTCTGATTTTATTTTAAAAGCATAAATTAAATCGGTCTTTTCTGGCTGAGAAATTAGGGGATGTCACAGTTTGTATCAGAGCATTAGTTTATGCGAACTAGGAATTTGTAGGGTGTCTAGACTTAAACTTAGAATTCTAAGTGATAATCGTGAGATAAGTGTATACCATATTTTAGACACGAGCACTAGTTTATTTTAGGAAAGATGCCTAAAATGCTTTTATGTGCTAAATGCTATATGTTTTCCATATATTCCATTAATTGTTCGGATCTATGGTCTGTTGCCAATCGGATCTGGAAACCTTATGTGTTTAGGATTCTAAGCGTACGATTACGATATTAGAACTAGCATGTAAACGTTTCGGAGTGATATGGAGAATTTAAATATCTATCAAGGATAAGGATCTAAATTCGCCTTATTTGGCATATAGATCAAAATGACAAGAACTCGAAGTGGAGCTGGAAATGCAAACAGAAACCAACAACCTCAACCCCAAGTGATGGAACAGGTGCCAATAGTAGAAGCTACACCAGAACCCATCACAATGGATGGAGTACAAGCCATGATTCAGACAATGATGGCTAAAAAAAGGGGGGAAATGAGGAAAATATAGCTGAACAACAGGAGTGAACCCTCAATTCCTGTTGAACAACCTGAGTTAAATGACAGTCAGTCTGGGGAAGGAAACGACATTAGATCTATTGGTTAAACTGAACCGCTTGTGGTTGGGAGAAATAACCATGAGGATAGAGTTGAGAGAAATGGATGCAAGTATAAAGACTTTATGACTTGCAAGCCATCAACTTTCACTGGAAGAGAAGATCCCGTCGGAGTATTGGATTGGATCTTGGAAATGGAATTGGATTTCATGACATGTGGTTGCCAAGGCAAGTTACAAACCACATTTGCAGTGCGTCAGTTCAGAGGTAGCGTTGTTCGCTGGTGGAACACTCTGGGGAAAACCCTAACCCCTAATGAGCCACTGCAACTGACTTGGGCAGAGTTCTTGGTACAATTCAAGCGCAAGTACTGCTCGGCCCAAAATGTGCTTGAGCTAAAAAACCAATTTCTGACGTTGAAAAAGGTAAGTATGACCGTTGATGAATACACAAATAACTTCACAGACAAAATGGAGTTTGCTTTGTGTATTGTCCCAGATGAGCTGACAAAAATTGACAGGTACGCAAATGGACTTCCATGGGAGTATGCAGTGCCAGTACGTCAGGTACTTACATTGGAGGCAGCTATCTGGGCTGCCAAGTCTGTTGAAGATATGATAAAGGGGAGAGCCGCCAGCAAGGTTGAAGTTGGCGAAAAGAGAAAGTTTGAAGGAACTTCAGGTTCCAATAAAAAGAACAAATTCTCAAAGACTGATTCGAGGAAATTTGGAGGAGCCGAAGCCAAGTGGTGTGACAAGTGTAAGAAGAAACATGCTGGGAAATGTAGCGATGAAGTGACTTGTTACAAATATGGAAAGCCTGGGCATTATGTTAATGAATGCACCTTCAATAAGAAAGTATGTTATGGGTGCAATGAAGAGGGGAAAATTTTGAAGGACTGCCCGAAGAAGAAGGATGCAGCAAAGCCGAATCTTCCACCAAAGCTGAAGGCGAGAACCTTTCAGATGACACTTGAAGCTGCGAAAGAAGAAGATGATGTCGCTTCATGTACATTTCTCGTAAAGGAATTGCCTGCCCAAATTTTGTTTGATTTTGGACCCAATTACTCCTTTATTTGGCATGAATTTGGTAGAAAACTAGCTTTGCCTGTTGATAGACTAGTTAATGCTTTAATAGTCGAGGTTGCTAGTGGCAAGTTTATACATGTTAGACATCGTATGAAAAACATCTTCATTGACTTGAATGGGAATAAGTTCCAAGAAGAATTATTGCCTATCGAGTTAAATGGTTTCGACATCGTTCTAGGAAAGGATTGGCTTAGTGCCAATGATGCCAAAATATTGTGCAGGAAGAAGATAGTAAAAGTAAAATCGCCAGGGAAAGAGTCGTTTATGGTGTATGGAGATAAACACATAGTAAACTCTGGAATAATGTCCCTAATGAAAGCTAGAAAGCGTTTGACCAAGGGATGTACATCATATCTAGCATTCGTGATCGATGCTAAGAAGGAAAAGAAGGAGGTGCAGAATATTCCGATAGTGTGTGACTATCCGGAAGTCTTTCCCGAAGATCTTCCTGGATTACCCCCTGATCGACAAGTAGAATTCTGTATCGAATTGTTACCAGGAACGACGTGTGACAACCGTCAAAATTGGAGTCGGTTCTAGATTTAACTAGACTTAGTTGCACATATAGGCACTACACATACTAGACTTAGTAACTAGAAGCTAAGTTATAACCTACTAGAAACTTGGAAACAATTAGAATCAATGGATAGTGTACTTAGATTTCACATTAATATGTGAATTTTATAACTACTTAACTGTAGAGACTATCCATATTTGGGTCACTCTTTGACTCGAACACCTTTTCATGAATCATACACACACATCATGCACTTGACCTAGTGGTATAAATTAGGTCCGAGTCTCGTAGGAACTTAAGTCAAAGTTGAAGACTAGGACTAGTATACTTGATTCCTCAATTTCGCTTAAATCTCGGAATCACTACATAGAATGCCAATAAACCGATAAAAATAAATTACAAACATTATTTATAACTATAAAAGATTTATAATACCATAAGATAATTTAAAGTCTCAAATATTCTATTTATTTTGATATTCAAAGTTTATTAAGCTCCAAAACACTAAAAGCCCTAAAAACTCATATTTATAAACTTTAACCTTAAAAATCCTATAAAAACAATTATGAACCTTATAATATTATCTTATCATAATAATTATTATGAAATACAATTCAATGAAAAATAAAGATTTAGTTATTAACATTTACCCTTGATTTATAAGCCAAAAATCAAGAGTTTTATGCATAAAAACTAGGTTAAGGTGCACATTTTATAAAAAGTTGGATATTTTTATAAAAGATTTGAATTTTTATAAAAGAAACAAGAGAGAGGGAGCCTCTCCTCCCCTAAAATCGGATCCCTCTCTCCCCATATCTCTCTCTCACACTCTTATTCTCCAACACACACACATCTCTCTTCTTTCTCTCTCTAGAAACTCTCTCTACCTTCTCTCTACTTTTTCTCTCCAAACACCACTCCATTCTCTCTTCCTCCCTCTAAGAACCAAGAAATATTCCAGAAAACAAACCCAAGAACACTCCTCAAACTCGAAATCTTCATCATCTTATGGTATTCTTGAAGGTAAAATCGATTTCTACTTCACTTTTCCTTCAAGTTTTGCTCTTTTTCTTACACTTTCTCCTTCTTCATCTTCTTCAAACTTGTTTTCTTTTTGTTAAAATGGTTTTTAGAACATGATGGATGTGTTTTAACACCATGCATGTATGATAAAACAGGTTGCATGTTCATGATCTTAGGGCAAAAATCGATTTTAAGGATTAAAACATCAAACTCAAGTTAAGAGTTTTTGAGAAACAAAATTTTCTTCATAAATGCATGTAAACATTTTGATAAGTTTTAATCTTTTGATCCCTGGAAACATGACCAAAATATGAGGTTATCATGATATATTTAAAATACTTCAAAAGATTTACTCAAGGAAATGATGAAACCCACTTTTCTAACCAATCATCATGCATGCAATCTGCCAGATTTCTTTACCTGACTTTAAACTGTCATATCTCACTCATTTCTTAGCCAAAATTCGTGATTCATTTTCTGAAATATAATATTTTAAGTTAGCTTTCAAACCCATCTGACCTCACTGAAACATTCCAAAATTTTGATTTTTACCAATTTTTACAGAACTGTTGCTCAAACAGCACTTTCCTTATGAACATTTGTTTTGTGTTGCATGTTCAAAGAACTTATTCATCACTAAAAATCATTCAAAAATTATTTTGAACTCTTAATATCATGTACTAATAGGTACAAAAAGATCTTGATTCAAAAGTCTTTGTAACATGTTGCAAAAATTGTCAAAGTAACATCAATAATCTTTACATAAATCACAAGAACCAAGTTTTCTCTATAATTTATTGAGCCTTTAGGCATGGTGTTCAACATCAAAAATAAGAACACAAATTGTCATTGTTATCAAATTGTATGAAGATGCATTCTGGAAATTTTCAGCTCAATATATATTTTCTTTATTTTTATATGAAAATAATAAGAAAGTAAAGTGTTAAATCATATAAAATACTTAAGCTAGTAAATAAATTATGGAAAAATTATTGGATGATCCTTTAAGTTAATAAACATCTCCCATTAAGTTTCATCCATTTTTGTTACTGTTTAATATGGTTTTGAATTTTCTTTTTGTTTAGCTCTAATAAATCATAAAACCATATTAGGGAATATAAAAATGGTATCTAATAATTTTCGCAACTTATACTCTCTGTGGAACACTTAGACAAATATGTTCAGAATTTTGCATAATGTATTCCTATTTTTCTCCGATTTTTGTATTTATAATGGACTAAAAATAGGAAAAATAGTTTTACTCATCCAAACATTATGAAAATTTACCAGAACACCTTGTAGTACATTAGGATGCTACATAAAAATTTTGATGATTTTTCTCTTCTGTATACTATTTTTCTTCTATTTTCCCAAGATTAAATACGCTTAAACCCAAATTTTATTAGAATACATACACAAAAATCATAAAATTGGGATAAACAGTTTAGAAATTCATTTTTATATTTTTCCTAGCTTAATAATGACTAATAACAGCGTTACAAAAATTTTGGGCAATTTTGGAAACTATTTTCTATTTATTTCAATTTTTATTAGAATAAATGCTCAAAAATCATAAAATTGGGTTAAATTGTCTGGAAATCTATTTTTATATTTTTCCCAGGTTAAGTACGTGTAATGACATTACTATAAAAAGTTTGGGGCATTTTCTTAACCGATTTCTATTTTTCATGAGTTTTTATATATTTAGAGAATTAAATATATGAAAAATGGTTATGCATATCCATAATCCATTAAAATTTATCTAGTAGTCTTTTAACATATTTAGAACCAAAATCTGAAGTTTGGTAATTTTTATTAATTGTTTAGTATTTTTCATTATTTTATGGTTATTCAAGAAACTAAAATGGTGAAAAATAGTTAGACAAATCAAAAATTCAAGAAAATTTATCTTGAGGTCTTTGACTTCAATTAAAACTGAAATGCAAAGTTTGGGAACTTTTAGAACTAAATTGATTTAGTTTTGAATATTTAATCATTGGAACACCTCTAAAATGTTAAATATTAACATTTCAATAATGGAAATTTTCCACTTAAATTGTCATATAACAATTGATTCATTGAAATTAAATTTTCATAGAAAAATGTTTGTAACTTATCTATATTAAATTTTGATACAATATTGGCATAATTCTATTGTAGTAGTATGTATACTAGTGTTAGATTTCGATTAGAGACTCATTAGTGTGTAACATCGTTGTAGGAAAACGATAGTGGTACGAGTGAAGCGTAGTTCAAGGCACCATTTGCATCATCTCAATGCATTGTGAGTATTCACGCACTCCCCTATTTTCAGTTTTTATGTTTTGGAGTGGAAAAGCATGTCCCGAAAAACTATTATTTGAATGTTGAATTTAAATTGATTTGTATCAAACATGATTGCTATTTTATTGCTATGTCTCTCTATGTATGTCTATGCAACACGGAACATGAGCACTTATCGTACTAAGCCCTTCCCTTATCTCTAACCATTAACTCTTTGAGCCAATGGTCATTATGGATAGCGCTATTAGGAATTGACAACTCCTCACTCGCCCTATTGCTGGAGTGCATGATACCATATTCATCTATGGAACGATAAGCATAGATCTTGATAGGGCTTCAATCATAGGTTTGGTTGAGACTCATTGTTTGCTCATACACATACAAACTCGTTACTTATTATAGCAATAAACTTGTTTATTAATTATAGCAATGAACTTTGTTTCTCATTACAACAACGAACTGTTATTACTGAAAACTTATATACATGTTTTAGCAATGAAATTGTTTGCTCCTTGTAGCAACGAAATTGATTGCTCATTTTAGCAGTGAAACTTGTTTACTCATTTGAGTAACGAACTTTATCTTCCATGAGAATATGAATTTTGCATCTTATTTGGGCAACATACCTTATCTCTCATGATGACAAAGAACTTTGTTTTTGCAAACTTATTTACTCATCTTAACAATATACTTTTATTATTGGAAACTTTTATCAAAACTTTGATTTCAATTCATGGAACCAGTATCATTTTGTTTATCTGTGAGTACTCACCAACTATTTTTATAGTTGACGCTCGTTTTACATGCTTTTTCAGGAATCATCGAGTAAGTGGCACTTAGGGACACTTCACCTTTAGGAGCATTCGCATGTGTTGTATTTCAATTTACATTGTAATTTCTTTTAAAAGTTGTTCAAACCCATTGTGAATTTGTAATGATTTTTAATACTATGGTTGGTGTTGTCTTTTAACTTTTGCGATGAAACCCTTTGTACTGCCACGCCCTGTGTTTCCGCTTTAGCGGGGTGTGACAGGAAATGGTATCAGAGCCGAAGGTTATAGAGAATACTGGTTTTCCTTTGGAGAACCACAACTATAGCCAAAAATTTTCTAAGCATTTTTAAAATACTGAACATACTACTGGTATAACTAATTCGAGTACGCATTATCAGACTTTAATTAAGTATAGCCTGGCCAACTATGCTTAATTAAGGAAACTTAATGGAGGCTTGAAACGGTTATAGTAGAATTATGTTCAAAAAGATTTTCAACTTAAACTTTTGAAAAACAAAATTTTTCGGTGTGCGTACGGGCATTGCATATTATAGGCATTCATCTAGATACACTTAGAAACTAAGTGCACTTTTATAACAATGCCTTTATTTAGAAATATTCTTGTCCCTTATCAAGTGCTAGGTTAACCACTTAGGTTATATCACTAGCTACTCTAGGAGCAATGCACTTAGTACTGAGAATGAGTATTCCTTGGTAGCTATTGACTTTAGATATAAGGTTAGTAGCTAGATATACACTAGTAATAATCATAAGTCGAAACCTATACAAATTATTCCTCAATACCTCTTCATCGTCTTCGTACTAGAGTTACAACTACGAAAAAGCGTTTCGATATCGAAACAAATGATAATTGGAGCATCGCGTAAGGAGGTAGATGAGTCGCCACTAAGTAATCACTTGGATACCATTGGTGGGCATTTCGGAATTGACTCACGAGGAGACACGAAGGTTTAACCCATACGTGAGACCTTCTTAATATGCTACGATTTAGCTCTACGTTGTTTCCACCTTGAGCTTAAAACTTAACATAGGATGTCCCTTTGACCTCTATAAAAGGTCGTAAACTGCATTGACACCATAAAACGTTTTACAAACAATTTTTCTTGTCCTTTATTTTGTGGAAAAGACACCGATACTCGTTTTGTACTCGCCTTAGTATTTAGGTACGATCAACTACACTAACATACTTTCTCCTTACTTCTTAATCTTCCATCGAAAAATTATTTCGCTTCATCGGTTTTATTTATCATCGATAAAATATTTTATAATCACTTCATTCAACTTAGTAGACATTTCCTAACAATGTAAGCCATATTCTCGCTAAAAATCTTTTGACAACTTGCTTTAACTTAACACTTTTCTTCAAAACTCAATTTAACCAATATATTTTTTTAACCTTGCTATTTTAATTTCATTTCAAATCCATTTCAATGGATAGATGTGCTTTTAAGGGCATGTAAACCATTTTAATCCTTGCTTACCATTTTGACACGTTTTCGAAAAACTTAGAAACATTTTCTTTTATAAAAGTGTTTAAAATCTATGCTATAAAAATTAAACATATGATATTGAAGTTCTTAATATGTGAAAAAGTTTCATCGAATCTTCAAAACACTTTTGTTTTGACACTTTTAACAGCTTTCTCATTTAGACATTGTAATTTATGTTAATGTGTTTTCTCGAAACCCAACATGATATTTATGCAAATTTCTACTTCAAACATGTTTATAAGAAATCTCTAATGCTTGTATTTCAAAACATACCTTATTTGTGTACTTTTCTTCAATATGGTTTTATAATTTATAAAGTTTTTAAAATTTATAACATTTGAAAACTTAGTGTTCACTTTTAAATTTCCAGTGATACACTCTCAACAATGAATAATTATTCTTCTAAATATATTGATTCTTTACCTTATCCATTTTAATCATTGTTGGACTTCAGTCTAAAAAGTCAAAATTGTCAGATTTTCAATTGCCATTTGTAGGGCTTCTTTTTTTTCCCACAAATGGAGTTTAACTTAATAGATAACTTATGAATTTTTAGCAATCCTTAGCAAACACTTTAAAACTCCCACATGTCTATGTAACCATCAATATACATCAAATATTGAAGTTCGAAATATATCTCAACCTGGTTTTAAATCTACCTATATGTATTGTTCTTAAAATTTTAACAATAACAATCATTGTCGCCGCTACCTTCCTTTTTCTTTCCTCCGAACTTGATTTCTCGCTCTCCTTCTGATTTTAGATCTCGCACGCCCATGATAGTAACATAATACATTGTCTAACTTTGTTTCTGTCTATTTTGCTTCTCGTTGTATCATGTTCGTACACATAAAGATTAGAAGTCTACACTTTCGTTTTGAGCGATTAATACGTGTATAGTCATGAGACATAATTTTGATTTAGTTAACTTTGCTATATTCAATTATGCATTTTATCATATACATCTTGCTTTTATTTTGAAATCTACTATAAACAAGTGACCCTTATTTACATTTTCTCTTTCGTTCTGAATTCGGAAACTTGATTTAAAATGTAATTTTCATTGTATTTTTCTTACAATTAATACACAAGATGAATACCATTGTTCTTATCATTTTTCTAAATCCGTAAAATATATGTGAAAGAATACATTTTCTTATGCTTCTTGTTTTCTTTAAATACATCAAAAGTCTTGAATTTTACTATGATCTATTCTCTAAATGATTGTTTTTGTAGAAACACTAAATTAAGAATGCACTATTTTCAATTATCGATATTTTACACATTTCTTAAAATAACATTCTACTTTGTAATTTTCAGTGAGTTCCTAAACTCTCAAATTTGTTTTCATAAATATTCTGACTCATAAAACTGAATTTGTCCTCACTTAGACAATTAGACAATTTTTCAAAAGAGTAATCAAAATAGTTTTGTATAAATTCCCTTATTGATGACTTAAACCTGTAACCTTAATTAATCTTTATATTATTTTACTACTTCGTTTGATCGCCACACATATATCTTCATTATCTTGGAATTATTACACATTTTGATAATAATGAGATTAATTATCATTTCTAAACACACATTTTGATAACAGTGAGATTTCTATCACTTCTAAACACTTAAAATGCTATCTACAAAATGTGATTTAAAATATCATAAACTTTCACCGCCTTCATTAGAAACAATGACTCTGTAATTATATATACTCTTAGAATATAGTTTTATTATTGTAAGAGTAACCGTTGTAGTAATTATAGCCTCGGAGATCCTCAATCATTTTGTAATTTATTTTATAGATGACACTTAAATAGCCTTTACATTCAAGAGGTACCAAAACTTCGTTGCTAACCCTTAGTGCGTATCTTTAGGAACTTACTCTCGCTCACTTCTTTTTCATTCGTGCTACCCCTTCTTATTTCAAAATATATCTTTTCCAGATGTAGTAGCCAACCCGGAAGTGAACAAATTGTTCCTAATCTCTTCTTTATTAGGCGGCGAATTTACACTTAGTGCTAATTTAGAACGCGACTTAAGGATCAATGCGGATTTAACGCTCAGTGCAGTTAGTGCTTCAGCAAAACTTATAGCTCTCTTAATTCAGATAATATCTAACTAGATGATCTTTTTCGACTAGGTCGCCATGTTTGGATCATGATTTCCATGATCCTAATTTCTCGCAATCTAAATTGTAGAACTCGAATTAAGGAAACATTAATTTGACTATAGCTAAAGAATTGGGTTCCTCCTTTGAGGAAATAAACCCGAAATAATCAAAGAACACTACAAGTCACCACCTCTCCAGCTATATAATTGTATTCGACTGAGTTCTAATAGAATACGTCACGAATTGAATTTCGGGGAGAAATTCTTTTAACCGGGGGAGAATGTGACAACCGTCAAAATTGGAGTCGGTTCTAGATTTAACTAGACTTATATGCACATATAGGCACTACACATACTAGACTTAGTAACTAGAAGCTAAGTTATAACCTACTAGAAACTTGGAAACAATTAGAATCAATGGATAGTGTACTTAGATTTCACATTGATATGTGAATTCTATAACTACTTAACTGTAGAGACTATCCATATTTGGGTCACTCTTTGACTCGAACACCTTTTCATGAATCATACACACACATCATGCACTTGACCTAGTGGTATAAATTAGGTCCGAGTCTCGTAGGAACTTAAGTCAAAGTTGAAGACTAGGACTAGTATACTTGATTCCTCAATTTCGCTTAAATCTCGGAATCAGTACATAGAATGCCAATAAACCGATAAAAATAATTACAAACATTATTTATAACTATAAAAGAGTTATAATACCATAAGATAATTTAAAGTCTCAAATATTCTATTTATTTTGATATTCAAAATTTATTAAGCTCCAAAACACTAAAAGCCCTAAAAACTCATATTTATAAACTTTAACCTTAAAAATCCTATAAAAACAATTATGAACCTTATAATATTATCCTATCATAATAATTATTATGAAATACAATTCAATGAAAAATAAAGATTTAGTTATTAACATTTACCCTTGATTTATAAGCCAAAAATCAAGAGTTTTATGCATAAAAACTAGGTTAAGGTGCACATTTTATAAAAAGTTGGATATTTTTATAAAAGATTTGAATTTTTATAAAAGAAACAAGAGAGAGGGAGCCTCTCCTCCCCTAAAATCGGATCCCTCTCTCCCCATATCTCTCTCTCACACTCTCATTCTCCAACACACACACATCTCTCTTCTTTCTCTCTCTAGAAAACTCTCTCTACCTTCTCTCTACTTTTTCTCTCCAAACACCACTCCATTCTCTCTTCCTCCCTCTAAGAACCAAGAAATATTCCAGAAAACAAACCCAAGAACACTCCTCAAACTCGAAATCTTCATCATCTTGTCGTATTCTTGAAGGTAAAATCGATTTCTACTTCACTTTTCCTTCAAGTTTTGCTCTTTTTCTTACACTTTCTCCTTCTTCATCTTCTTCAAACTTATTTTCCTTTTGTTAAAATGGTTTTTAGAACATGATGTATGTGTTTTAACACCATGCATGTATGATAAACAAGGTTGCATGTTCATGATCTTAGGGCAAAAATCGATTTTAAGGATTAAAACATCAAACTCAAGTTAAGAGTTTTTGAGAAACAAAATTTTCTTCATAAATGCATGTATACATTTTGATAAGTTTTAATCTTTTGATCTCTGGAAACATGACCAAAATATGAGGTTATCATGATATATTTAAAATACTTCAAAAGATTTACTCAAGGAAATGATGAAAACCCACTTTTCTAACCAATCATCATGCATGCAATCTGCCAGATTTCTTTACATGACTTTAAACTGTCATATCTCACTCATTTCTTAGCCAAAATTCATGATTCTTTTTCTGCAATATAATATTTTGAGTTAGCTTTCAAACCCATCTGACCTCACTGAAAAATTCCAAAATTTCGATTTTTACCAATTTTTACAGAACTGTTGCTCAAACAGCACTTTCCTTATGAACATTTGTTTTGTGTTGCATGTTCAAAGAACTTATTCATCACTAAAAATCATTCAAAAATTATTTTGAACTCTTAATATCATGTATTAATAGGTACAAAAAGATCTTGATTCAAAAGTCTTTGTAACATGTTGCAAAAATTGTCAAAGTAACATCAATAATCTTTACATAAATCACAAGAAACAAGTTTTCTCTATAATTTATTGAGCCTTTAGGCATGGTGTTCAACATCAAAAATAAGAACACAAATTGTCATTGTTATCAAATTGTATGAAGATGCATTCTGGAAATTTTCAGCTCAATATATATTTTCTTTATTTTTATATGAAAATAATAAGAAAGTAAAGTGTTAAATCATATAAAATACTTAAGCTAGTAAATAAATTATGGAAAAATTCTTGGATGATCCTTTAAGTTAATAAACATCTCCCATTAAGTTTCATCCATTTTTGTTACTGTTTAATATGGTTTTGAATTTTCTTTTTGTTTAGCTCTAATAAATCATAAAACCACATTAGGGAATATAAAAATGGTATCTAATAATTTTCGCAGCTTATACTCTCTGTGGAACACTTAGAAAAATATTTTCAGAATTTTGCATAATGGATTCCTATTTTTCTCTGATTTTTGTATTTATAATGGACTAAAAACAGGAAAAATAGTTTTCTCATCCAAACATTATGAAAATTTACCAGAACACCTTGTAGTACATTAGGATGCTACATAAAAATTTTGATGATTTTTCTCTTCTGTATACTATTTTTCTTCTATTTTCACAAGATTAAATACGCTTAAACCCAATTTTTATTAGAATACATACACAAAAATCATAAAATTGGGATAAACAGTTTAGAAATTCATTTTATATTTTTCCTAGCTTAATAATGACTAATAACAGCGTTACAAAAATTTTGGGCAACTTTGGAAACTGTTTTCTATTTATTTCAATTTTTATTAGAATAAATGCTCAAAAATCATAAAATTGGGTTAAATTGTCTGGAAATCTATTTTTATATTTTTCCCAGGTTAAGTACGTGTAATGACATTACTATAAAAAGTTTGGGGCATTTTCTTAACCGATTTCTATTTTTCATGAATTTTTATATATTTAGAGAATTAAATATATGAAAAATGGTTATGCATATCCATAATCCATGAAAATTTATCTAGAAGTCTTTTAACATATTTAGAACCAAAATCTGAAGTTTGGTAATTTTTATTAATTGTTTAGTATTTTTCATGATTTTATGGTTATTCAAGAAACTAAAATGGTGAAAAATAGTTAGACAAATCAAAAATTCAAGAAAATTTATCTTGAGGTCTTTGACTTCAATTAAAACTGAAATGCAAAGTTTGGGAACTTTTAGAACTAAATTAATTTAGTTTTGAATATTTAATCATTGGAACACCTCTAAAATGTTAAATATTAACATTTCAATAATGGAAATTTTCCACTTAAATTGTCATATAACAATTGATTCATTGAAATTAAATTTTCATAGAAAAATGTTTGTAACTTATCTATATTAAATTTTGATACAATATTGGCATAATTCTACTGTAGTAGTATGTATACTAGTGTTAGATTTCGATTAGAGACTCATTAGTGTGTAACATCGTTGTAGGAAAACGATAGTGGTACGAGTGGAGCGTAGTTCAAGGCACCATTTGCATCATCTCAATCCATTGTGAGTATTCACGCACTCCCCTATTTTCAGTTTTTATGTTTTGGGGTGGAAAAGCATGTCCCGAAAAACTATTATTTGAATGTTGTATTTAAATTGATTTGTATCAAACATGATTGCTATTTTATTGCTATGTCTCTCTATGTATGTCTATGCAACACGGAACATGAGCACTTATCGTACTAAGCCCTTCCCTTATCTCTAACCATTAACTCTTTGAGCCAATGGTCATTATGGATAGCGCTATTAGGAATTGACAACTCCTCACTCGCCCTATTGCTGGAGTGCATGATACCATATTCATCTATGGAACGATAAGCATAGATCTTGATAGGGCTTCAATCATAGGTTTGGTTGAGACTCATTGTTTGCTCATACACATACAAACTCGTTACTTATTATAGCAATAAACTTGTTTATTAATTATAGCAATGAACTTTGTTTCTCATTACAACAACGAACTGTTATTACTGAAAACTTATATACATGTTTTAGCAATGAAATTGTTTGCTCCTTGTAGCAACGAAATTGATTGCTCATTTTAGCAGTGAAACTTGTTTACTCGTTTGAGTAACGAACTTTATCTTCCATGAGAATATGAATTTTGCATCTTATTTGGGCAACATACCTTATCTCTCATGATGACAAAGAACTTTGTTTTTACAAACTTATTTACTCATCTTAACAATATACTTTTATTATTGGAAACTTTTATCAAAACTTTGATTTCAATTCATGGAACCAGTATCATTTTGTTTATCTGTGAGTACTCACCAACTATTTTTATAGTTGACGCTCGTTTTACATGCTTTTTCAGGAATCATCGAGTAAGTGGCACTTAGGGACACTTCACCTTTAGGAGCATTCGCATGTGTTGTATTTCAATTTACATTGTAATTTCTTTTAAAAGTTGTTCAAACCCATTGTGAATTTGTAATGATTTTTAATACTATGGTTGGTGTTGTCTTTTAACTTTTGCGATGAAACCCTTTGTACTGCCACGCCCTGTGTTTCCGCTTTAGCGGGGTGTGACAGGAAATGGTATCAGAGCCGAAGGTTATAGAGAATACTGGTTTTCCTTTGGAGAACCACAACTATAGCCAAAAATTTTCTAAGCGTTTTTAAAATACTGAACATACTACTGGTATAACTAATTCGAGTACGCATTATCAGACTTTAATTAAGTATAGCCTGGCCAACTATGCTTAATTAAGGAAACTTAATGGAGGCTTGAAACGGTTATAGTAGAATTATGTTCAAAAAGATTTTCAACTTAAACTTTTGAAAAACAAAATTTTTCGGTGTGCGTACGGGCATTGCATATTATAGGCATTCATCTAGATACACTTAGAAACTAAGTGCACTTTTATAACAATGCCTTTATTTAGAAATATTCTTGTCCCTTATCAAGTGCTAGGTTAACCACTTAGGTTATATAACTAGCTACTCTAGGAGCAATGCACTTAGTACTGAGAATGAGTATTCCTTGGTAGCTATTGACTTTAGATATAAGGTTAGTAGCTAGATATACACTAGTAATAATCATAAGTCGAAACCTATACAAATTATTCCTCAATACCTCTTCATCGTCTTCGTACTAGAGTTATAACTAGGAAAAAGCGTTTCGATATCGACACAAATGATAATTGGAGCATCGCGTAAGGAGGTAGATGAGTCGCCACTAAGTAATCACTTGGATACCATTGGTGGGCATTTCGGAATTGACTCACGAGGAGACACGAAGGTTTAACCCATACGTGAGACCTTCTTAATATGCTACGATTTAGCTCTACGTTGTTTCCACCTTGAGCTTAAAACTTAACATAGGATGTCCCTTTGACCTCTATAAAAGGTCGTAAACTGCATTGACACCATAAAACGTTTTACAAACAATTTTTCTTGTCCTTTATTTTGTGGAAAAGACACCGATACTCGTTTTGTACTCGCCTTAGTATTTAGGTACGATCAACTACACTAACATACTTTCTCCTTACTTCTTAATCTTCCATCGAAAAATTATTTCGCTTCATCGGTTTTATTTATCATCGATAAAATATTTTATAATCACTTCATTCAACTTAGTAGACATTTCCTAACAATGTAAGCCATATTCTCGCTAAAAATCTTTTGACAACTTGCTTTAACTTAACACTTTTCTTCAAAACTCAATTTAACCAATATATTTTTTTAACCTTGCTATTTTAATTTCATTTCAAATCCATTTCAATGGATAGATGTGCTTTTAAGGGCATGTAAACCATTTTAATCCTTGCTTACCATTTTGACACGTTTTCGAAAAACTTAGAAACATTTTCTTTTATAAAAGTGTTTAAAATCTATGCTATAAAAATTAAACATATGATATTGAAGTTCTTAATATGTGAAAAAGTTTCATCGAATCTTCAAAACACTTTTGTTTTGACACTTTTAACAGCTTTCTCATTTAGACATTGTAATTTATGTTAATGTGTTTTCTCGAAACCCAACATGATATTGATGCAAATTTCTACTTCAAACATGTTTATAAGAAATCTCTAATGCTTGTATTTCAAAACATACCTTATTTGTGTACTTTTCTTCAATATGGTTTTATAATTTATAAAGTTTTTAAAATTTATAGCATTTGAAAACTTAGTGTTCACTTTTAAATTTCCAGTGATACACTCTCAACAATGAATAATTATTCTTCTAAATATATTGATTCTTTACCTTATCCATTTTAATCATTGTTGGACTTCAGTCTAAAAAGTCAAAATTGTCAGATTTTCAATTGCCATTTGTAGGGCTTCTTTTTTTTCCCACAAATGGAGTTTAACTTAATAGATAACTTATGAATTTTTAGCAATCCTTAGCAAACACTTTAAAACTCCCACATGTCTATGTAACCATCAATATACATCAAATATTGAAGTTCGAAATATATCTCAACCTGGTTTTAAATCTACCTATATGTATTGTTCTTAAAATTTTCACAATAACAATCATTGTCGCCGCTACCTTCCTTTTTCTTTCCTCCGAACTTGATTTCTCGCTCTCCTTCTGATTTTAGATCTCGCACGCCCATGATAGTAACATAATACATTGTCTAACTTTGTTTCTGTCTATTTTGCTTCTCGTTGTATCATGTTCGTACACATAAAGATTAGAAGTCTACACTTTCGTTTTGAGCGATTAATACGTGTATAGTCATGAGACATAATTTTGATTTAGTTAACTTTGCTATATTCAATTATGCATTTTATCATATACATCTTGCTTTTATTTTGAAATCTACTATAAACAAGTGACCCTTATTTACATTTTCTCTTTCGTTCTGAATTCGGAAACTTGATTTAAAATGTAATTTCATTGTATTTTTCTTACAATTAATACACAAGATGAATACCATTGTTCTTATCATTTTTCTAAATCCGTAAAATATATGTGAAAGAATACATTTTCTTATGCTTCTTGTTTTCTTTAAATACATCAAAAGTCTTGAATTTTACTATGATCTATTCTCTAAATGATTGTTTTTGTAGAAACACTAAATTAAGAATGCACTATTTTCAATTATCGATATTTTACACATTTCTTAAAATAACATTCTACTTTGTAATTTTCAGTGAGTTCCTAAACTCTCAAATTTGTTTTCATAAATATTCTGACTCATAAAACTGAATTTGTCCTCACTTAGACAATTAGACAATTTTTCAAAAGAGTAATCAAAATAGTTTTGTATAAATTCCCTTATTGATGACTTAAACCTGTAACCTTAATTAATCTTTATATTATTTTACTACTTCGTTTGATCGCCACACATATATCTTCATTATCTTGGAATTATTACACATTTTGATAATAATGAGATTAATTATCATTTCTAAACACACATTTTGATAACAGTGAGATTTCTATCACTTCTAAACACTTAAAATGCTATCTACAAAATGTGATTTAAAATATCATAAACTTTCACCGCCTTCATTAGAAACAATGACTCTGTAATTATATATACTCTTAGAATATAGTTTTATTATTGTAAGAGTAACCGTTGTAGTAATTATAGCCTCGGAGATCCTCAATCATTTTGTAATTTATTTTATAGATGACACTTAAATAGCCTTTACATTCAAGAGGTACCAAAACTTCGTTGCTAACCCTTAGTGCGTATCTTTAGGAACTTACTCTCGCTCACTTCTTTTTCATTCGTGCTACCCCTTCTTATTTCAAAATATATCTTTTCCAGATGTAGTAGCCAACCCGGAAGTGAACAAATTGTTCCTAATCTCTTCTTTATTAGGCGGCGAATTTACACTTAGTGCTAATTTAGAACGCGACTTAAGGATCAATGCGGATTTAACGCTCAGTGCAGTTAGTGCTTCAGCAAAACTTATAGCTCTCTTAATTCAGATAATATCTAACTAGATGATCTTTTTCGACTAGGTCGCCATGTTTGGATCATGATTTCCATGATCCTAATTTCTCGCAATCTAAATTGTAGAACTCGAATTAAGGAAACATTAATTTGACTATAGCTAAAGAATTGGGTTCCTCCTTTGAGGAAATAAACCCGAAATAATCAAAGAACACTACAAGTCACCACCTCTCCAGCTATATAATTGTATTCGACTGAGTTCTAATAGAATACGTCACGAATTGAATTTCGGGGAGAAATTCTTTTAACCGGGGGAGAATGTGACAACCGTCAAAATTGGAGTCACGAATTGAATTTCAGGAATCATCGAGTAAGTGGCACTTAGGGACACTTCACCTTTAGGAGCATTCGCATGTGTTGTATTTCAATTTACATTGTAATTTCTTTTAAAAGTTGTTCAAACCCATTGTGAATTTGTAATGATTTTTAATACTATGGTTGGTGTTGTCTTTTAACTTTTGCGATGAAACCCTTTGTACTGCCACGCCCTGTGTTTCCGCTTTAGCGAGGTGTGACACGACGCTAATAGCAAAAGCACCGTATCGACTAGCATCAACAGAGATGAAAGAGCTTATGACACAACTTCAGGAATTATTGGACAAAGGTTTTATTCGACCTAGTTCATCACCCTGGGGAGCTCCGGTGTTATTCGTAAAGAAAAAGGACGGGAGCATGAGAATGTGCATCGATTATAGAGAGCTGAATAAGGCAACAATAAAGAACAAGTAATCGTTGCCAAGGATTGATGACCTGTTCGATCAGTTGCAAGGTTCGAGCTATTTCTCAAAGATCGATCTTAGGTCAGGATATCATCAGCTAAAGGTAAGAGAGCAGGATATTGAGAATACTACGCTCAGAACAATATATGGACACTATGAGTTCTTAGTTATGTCGTTTGGACTAAGCAATGCGCCAACATCTTTCATGGATTTGATGAACAGGGTTTTTAAACCATACCTCGATAAATTCGTGATAGTGTTCATAGATGATATTTTGATTTATTCAAAAAGCAAGCAGGAGCATGACAAGCATCTGCGTGAAGTGCTAGAATTTCTGAAAAAGTAGAAGTTGTATGCAAAGTTCTCCAAATGTGAATTTTGGATTAAAGAAGTCCAATTTTTGGGTCATGTGGTTAACCAAGAAGGGATAATGGTTGACCCAGCGAAGATTGAAGTTGTGATGAAGTGGGAACAACCGAAAAGTCCTACGGAGATCCGAAGCTTTTTAGGATTAGCTGGATATTACCGAAGGTTTATCCAAGGCTTTTCTTCGATCGCTACTCCATTAACAACTTTGACCCACAAAGGAGCTACTTATACTTGGAATGAGAAGCATAAGGAAGCTTTTGAGAAGTTAAAGAAGAAATTGTGTGAAGCACCGATTCTTTCTTTTCCTGAAGGAGTTGATGACTTCGCAGTTTATAGCGATCCATCTGGAGTCGGGTTAGGTTGTGTTCTGACCCAAAGGGATAAAGTGATAGCATATGCATCGAGGCCATTGAAAGAGCATGAAAAGAACTACCCCACTCGTGATCTGGAGTTGGGAGCGCTAGTATTCGCCTTAAAGATATGGAGGCACTATCTTTATGGCACTAAATGCAAACTTTTCACTGATCATAAGAGTCTTCAATATCTCTTTAATCAGAAGGAATTGAACATGAGGGAACGACGCTGGATAGAGTTACTCAAGGACTATGACTATGAGATACTTTACCACCCTGGTAAAGCAAATATTGTTGCGGATGCTCTCAGTGAGAAGGTAAACCTTGAAAAGAAAAGGCCAAGAGCGTTAAGAATTGAAGTTGTCTCGAAAATTGTGGAAAGCATAAAGAAAGCTCAGATAGAAGCTTTAGAGAAAAATGACCGAAAGGAAGAACGTTCGGGAAAAACATTAGTGTTTGATACAAACGGTCAAGGACTGAAGGTATTCCAAGATAGGATTTGGGTACCTAAGACGGGAGGAATAAGAGAACTTCTGATGGAAGAAGCTCACAAGACCATGTACTCGATTCATCCCTGCAGCACAAAAATGTATAGGGATCTAAAACCCTACTACTGGTGGCTGACGTTGAAGCTCGATGTTGTTAAGTATGTGGCCGAATGTGTGACATGTGCGAGAGTTAAGGCACAACATCAGAAACCGTATGGGAGTTTAGAACCTTTATCTGTACCCATGGGTAAATGGGAAGACATCACCATGGATTTTGTGACTAAACTGCCCATAACAAAAAACGGTCACGATATGATTTGGGTGGTCGTTGATCGCTTCACTAAGAGTGCGCATTTCATAGCAGCCAACGAGAAATGGTCTATGGATAAGCTTGCGAATTCTTACATGAAGGAAATTGTGAGGCTTCACGGTGTTCCATTAACGATTGTATCAGATCGTGACTGCTGTTTTACCTTACGGTTTTGGAGGAGTCTACAAGAGGAATTGGGTACCAAGTTGTGTTTGAGTACTGCTTATCATCCGTAGACAGATCGTCAGAGCGAACGAGCAATTCAAACGTTGGAGGATATGCTAAGAGCATGTACCCTGGAATTGCAAGGTAACTGGGATGAACATTTACCTCTGGTAGAATATTCCTATAATAATAGTTTCCACTCAAGCATCAAGATGACACCTTACCAAGATTTGTATCGAGAAAAGTGTCGAACGCCGTCATGTTGGCTGGAAGGTGGGGAAAGGCAGTTTATGGGACCTGAAATAATCCATCAGACTGCTGAAAGGTTGAAAGTGATTAGGGAAAGGATGTTAGCTGCTCAAGATCGTCAAAAGAGCTATGCTGACAAGAAAAGACAATCGATAACGTTTGAAGTTGGAGATTCGGTTTTACTTAAACTCTCGTCGTGGAAGGGACTTATAAGATTTGGTAAGAGGGGAAAGTTGAGTCCAAGGTTTATTAGACCGTTTAAAGTTCTTCAGAGGATCGGGAATCAAGCTTACAAGCTAGAATTACAAGAAGAACTAGAGGGTATTCATAACACCTTCCATGTGTGTTAGTTGAGGAAGTCCATGGGAGATGTACCTGACATAATTCCAATTTCTGAATTAAGGTTGGATGAAAACAAGAGGTTAATTGAAGAACCAGAGGCAATCGTTGACCGTAAGACTAAGAAGTTACGACGCAAGATGGTCAATTTAGTGCTTGTGCGATGGAAACATACGAATGGGCCAAATCTCAAGTGGGAAATGGAGAGTGATATGATGAGTCACTATCCGCATTTGTTTGCTGATGTGTGATTCCGGGGATGGAGTCATCCTAAGGGGGAGAGAATTGTAACGCCCGTGTTTCTACGATAGACATTAATGATGATGTAATATTCTAGGTCAACCTTTGTAACTCATTTTGAAGAAATGAAGAGGAATTATGTGATTATTATGTGAATTATGTGTTTTATGCTTAATTATTAGGATTTAATTAATTAAGAATAAAAATAAGCGTCGAAAATAAATATTAGATAAAACCGATATCTATTAAGAAAGTTGTAGTGGCCGTGACAAGGATTTCAGATATATGAAGAATACCAAATCCGAGTTATAACGAAGAAGTTATGACCTGTCGAAGTTCCGCGACAAAACCGCCACGGCGCCGAATGAAGTAAAAAGTGAGTTTTTGATAAACTACTTTTTAGCCTTGGTGATCTAAATGAAGGTCGTAGTGTTCGTTAAACCGAGAGTATGCATAAAAAGAACGCCCAAATCCGACTTCGTATGAGGAAGTTATGATTTTTCTAAATTTCAGCTTAGAAGTAGACAGCTAAAAACTCGAATTTTAGATCAAGTGATTTTTAGTCGACACAACCTAAACGAGAATCGAAGGTCTCGCCAATAATAGTACAACGGTAAAAAGACAGACGAAAACGGACGTCGGATGAAGAAGTTATGAATTTTTAACGGATTTTCTTGTCCCGGTGTGTTAAAAATAATAATATTAAATTTAAATTCAAAATTAACCGACGTAGTCTAAAGAAAAGTTGTAGAGCATAATTTTACCTACGCGTGCATATAAAAAACGTCAAAAACGGGGCCCATATGCGAAAGTTATGGATTTTACAAGTTTGGGACACAAAAATCGAGAAAAATGCTAAAACCGAGGAATTTTGCATGGCTCAACTTCGGCCACGTCACCCTCGCTAGCAGCATGCCGCGTGTCTGAACTGCTGAGACATCCGAGGCCACCTGTCGACGCGTGTCGCATCCTCCTCGCACCGAAGGCTCGGCCAATCAGAAGCCGCCTCGTGCCTTCTCCGTGTCTCGGTCTCGCATCACCACGTGTCCGAGCCTCGCATCCGACGCCTGGCACCCTGGCATGCGAGCCACGTGCCCCCCTCCTATCTGAAGATGCCGTGTGTCCCTTTCCTTCGGCCGGAGCTCCAAACCTCGCCCCTATAAATAGATGGGTGTGAACCCTCCCGGGTATATTTTAGAAAATTGCCCTTTTTCACCCTAAATTCCATATATTTCTTTCATTTCAACTTCCCCCAAAGCCCCGGTATCATACCCAACACCCGAAACACGTCCCGAAGTGCCCGAAGAGCCCGATAAATTTATCTTTTCGGTTTTGAAGCTCAACCCTCGCAGAGCCCGATTTTTCATTAAAGCTCCAGGTTTTATCAGAAACGATTGTTTTAGGAAACGAAGTGCTGCCTGATTATCGTTAAATTAAGTGAGTGTGTAGTCACTTTCATCTTACACATAGATATGAAGTATTTCCCATAAAATACATGCTATGTGTAATTATATTAATTGTTTATTTGAGATGACTGTCGAAATAGTTGATGTGTGTTAAAATGATGAGAGGCCTCGACGTTTTTATTGTTGTTGTTGTTGTTGTTGTTGTAGTCATCTAGCGGACTGTACATGACAACCACGGACCTTTCTAGACACTCCAATGGAACGCTAGCAGGTTCGCATCCTGTAGGTGTTGGTGAACTATATGTTCATTGGTGTACTCCATCCCCCTCATGGTTGCCTTTAGGACGTGTATGGCTGAGGAGTCCCCTTAGCAGTAGTGTCCATCCCGATGATAATCCTTAGGCTAGGTCCCTTGTGTTAGGTGTTTAGGGACGTAAAGTGAGGATAACGGGAATGGGTAATCAGGGTTGTTGTTGGTTGAGGAATTTAATAAATTTATTATTATTGTGGGTTGAAAACCCTATATGCTCACCAGGCTCCCAAGCCTGACCTACTCAGCTTTTTATATATTACAGGTAGTGGAGCCCGAGCATAGTCGGATGATGATGAGAGATTTTTCGATTATAGGCCAGTAGTTGTAAATAACTGTTGTAAGGCTTATAATGTCTTGTTTATGCTTTTGATCTATATTGGAACATGACATCCCGAGGTTTTGATATAAAATGAAAATATATATTTCTTTAAGAAATGTTTTGATAAATTTTTATCATGTTTTGTTTTGGGGACAAACTCCACAACATATTTTAAAAAGGATTACTCTGATTTTATTTTAAAAGCATAAATTAAATCGGACTTTTCTGGCCGATAAATTAGGTGATGTCACAGTACGCCTGTTTGATCTGCGAGGAGGCATCTTGCTAAAAAGAATACAAAGACGAGATGGAAATAAGTCTATAAAATCTCAATTATATAAAACCTTGGAAGTATACACTCCGAAATCATAGACCTACCAAAAGGGTCTTTTAAATTCTCACATAAGTTATTTATAGTACCTAAAATACTTGTATAGTATTTTAATTAATTGAACTTGGTATGTTTTAAACTTATTGTTGTCTGATAGTATCATAAAATACTCCCATAGTATATTAACTTTATGTACTGATCTAGAAATCCCTTGAATAGTGTTAGGTAAGTTTTAAGACTGTTGCAACACCACATCACTCCCAAACACATGTCGGTGACATCTCAAATGAATCTAGTTGATCAGGCTATATTGATCCTAGATATGATTACATAACTTTCCAGGTTTGACCATAATGTTCAACCTTTAACTACTTCTATTCTGTTCTTGTTGTGATACTTGTTCGAGTATGTATATATGTTATAAGCATGTATGTATACTTTTATAAGGTATTGTTATATTCTTAAAATATATTATTATTTAGAGCACTTCAGCCCCATTGTATTCATAGTTGTATATCTTTTATAGGTTGATATACTTAGTTCAGTATAAACAATGCTCTGATACCAATCTGTCACACCCCCAAACTGGAATGAAGGAAACGTTCGGGGGCGGAGGACGTCATGTTTAGTATCATAAGACATGCATCATAGTAATGAAAGTAACAAACAACCATTTCATTTAGAAAGAAAGTGTTTACAAAGTATGTGGTTCACATAAGATAGACTACAAAAGTAAATAACAAAACAAGACATCAAGCTACCATGCTCCATCTTCTAAATCCCAGCACACGTACCTGTCTTCTAGTTTCCTAAGAATACAAGTTATTTTGAAAGAGTAGATCAGCATTTAAGCTGGTGAGTTCATAAGTATTTTAGTGATGTAAAGTAAGTTGTAAGTTCTTTTAGAAAAGTTCGCCTGTTCCTCCAGAAATCCTATATTTTCTGATATGATGAAAAGTTAAGTAAAAATGACTCTATAATCCTTTCTATGAGTACTAAATGGATACAAGTTATATAAAACCCAGAGTAAAAAACAATCGGTTGTGTGAATATTCCCTAAGGCCACAACCAAACAAGGAACAGGAAATGAGGCGGAAGTCACACAACCCATTGTTTTTTAGGTATTCGTTGTATATAACCCTTATGTATTCACTTGGTACTCAGGGAGTTAACTGTAATAGTTCCTTTATATTTGATGAAAACATTCTTTAAGAAAACCCTTAATTCTTTTAGTAAAGATGGTAACCCTAACCGTTCCTTCTATAATCACTTAGTTTATACTAGCTATATATAATATAATATCGAACGGATAGTTAATTGTGTGAATCTGCCCTAAGCCCAACCCCAAACAAGGAACATGAAGTAAGGCGGAAAGAGGACATCCAACTACCTATCGGGTATTAATTATATATAACCCTGATGTACAAACTAAGGTATTATAGAATTAACCACCAAGGTCCTTTAAGTTATACTGGTTTAATAAAATGGATTAAACCTTTACTGGTAAGTTTCTAGTTTAGTCTACTACATGTTCTTTCTGAAAAGTATTTTTTGTAATAGAAAATGGTGTATTGAATTTGTATACTATGACCTGACCCATACCTGATACTCCTGATGATTACTTGGTGTATACGCAATATATATATATATATATATATATATATATATATATATATATATATATATATATATAGCTAAGGTCAATTAGATAGTAGACTGGGTGAATCTGCTCTAAGCCCACAACCAAACAAGGAATAGGAAATGAAGCGGAAAACACACATTCTACTATCTACCGGACCCGATTAATATATATCCCTGATGTATCTACCAAAGAATCATAAAGTTAGCATTATAGGCCCCCTTCTAACTGAATATATTGAGACTCGACTGTTCTGTTTGTCACTTGTAATGATGTAAGTTTTCCCTATTTTATAACTATCTTCACTCGAAAATAGTTTGCATTACCTTTCAAGTGAGAATGTCACAATATGAATGAAATGGGAAAATGAAAGTATGAAGTAGTCTTTTAAAGTGACTACTAAAGTACTGACTACCTTAAAACAAATTCGTTTAATTAAGGTCATAATGTGATGTGGTTTTAACCATACTAATAACGCTCTCCCTCCAGGAGACTCTAGTTACAAAATGCGACTTAACAAACATATTGTTAAGCCGTGAAGTAGTCTCACATTAAAGTTATCTTGTTCTTGTTTTAGTATTAGTATGTTCCTCCCTGAACTTGTGTATAGTATGTTCTTTCTATTTCTCGTTATAGTATGTTCTGAACCTCTAAACTATACTTATTATAGTCTACTAGTATGTTTACTTGAACTGATACTTGCTTGAATAAAAGACTCGTTTATCTATTAAGTTATGATTGCACTTTCAAACAGAGTTTTATAAACTATAAAGTAACATCACTTTAAAAGAATTGTTGTAATGATTTGATCACTTATAAACACATAAGCAATCCTTTAAAATGATGTTTATCACAAAACATTTACACAATTATCATTGTGTTCAACTTGTATTCCCCCTTTAAAAGCATTTAAATCATTTAAAAGATTGATTATAGGGGTATGAACTCACCTTATGTGGGTGATTCAATTGCAGATTCGCGTAAGGATGAGAAGTTCCACGAATGAATTCTCGAGACACAAACGAGTCCTAAATGACATATAATGGCATATATAGGCATGTAATTAGTGTTTAAAAGCAACTAACATGCAAGGAAACAACCTTAGGGACAATGAAACACCTGAACTAAATGTTAGAATCACATGTGATTGATCAAAGGGGGTTTACGGCCATGCTAGGGAGTGTACGGCCAAGGGGTGTATGGCCATGGAGTGTACGACCGTACACTCATGGAAAACATGCACAAAGGGGGTATTTGATCCATGGGGAAGCTAGTGTGACAAATGCACAACAAGAGGATGAGCAAAGCTGTCATTTTGGAAGGACTTGAGGGGTGTACGGCCATACCAAGTGTGTACGGCCGTACACACACCAAGATAGATGCTTTTTTGGGTCTTGATTCAAAGGGATTCAAGGATTCAAGAGTTCTAATGAATAGCAAGAACCTAACAAGTATTTAAGGCCTTTGATTATGATCTTAACAAGGGTGTACGACCGTAGATAGAGTGTACGACCGTACACTCTTGATGTTCTTGAGTTTGGTTATGTTTCAAGGATGAAATCATGAGATTAACATGTCTAAGTAGGTGATAGAGGGAATACTCACACTTTTGAGGGTCTTTAGGGAGTTCACGGCCCAAGAACAAGTGTGTGTTCTTGGTGTTATTGGTGAAATGGATGAAGGTTTGAAGATCTATCATCAAGAGGTGTTTTCATGGATGAATCATGAGATGTTTACAAAACTAAGGAGGATATCAAGAAAGATGGAAGAATCACTTACCACTTTTGAAGATTAGAAGGAGTGTTCTTGATGATAGTTGAGAGAGAATTGAGTTTCTTGACTTGGAAGTGTGAAAAGTGTGAAGAAATGAAGGGATGGATCATATATGGGCATGGGTTCACGACCACCTTGGGTGTACGGACTTACACACATGTGTACGGCCATACACTCCTCTTGAAGGAGTGTTTGGCCCGAATGCAACTTGAAGATCCAATGTTAACTCATCCTTAAACCCAAAATGTAACAACCCGATATTTCAAGACAATGTATTGACTAAAAGTCAAATGTGGTAATCCCTTTTTGAATTAATTGAAATAACATCAACAAAATGAAATGTTCGAAAGGCTCACTTTGAGTGTACTAAGTGGTAGATATCGTAACAAGGTTTCCAAAAACATAAAGAAAATTATAATCCGAGTTATAACGAAGGAGTTATGTCCAATCGAAGATCCGCATCAAAACCGACAAAACATTGTTAAGCGTAAAATACGAAATTCCGATAAAATACTTTTTAGCCTTAAGTATCTAAATGAAAGTCGTAGATATCATTAAACCGTAAACATACATAAAAAGAATGCCCAAATCTGACTTCGTATGAGGAAGTTATGATTTTTCGAAGTTTCTGACCTAGCAGTAGACAGCTAAAAACTCAAAATAGAGATCGGGCGGTCGTTAGCCGATACAACCTAAACGAAAGTTGAAGACCCCGACAATAGGAGTACAACAGTAAAAAGGCTGACGAAAATAGACATCAGATGAAGGGGTTATGGAATTTAAACGGACTTTTCCAGGCCCGGCCTGTTAAAAACAATATAATAAAAATAAATTCAAAATTAGCCGACGGAGTCTAAATGAGAGTTGTAGAGCCTTTTCATACCTACGCGTGCATATAAAGAACGTCGAAATCGGAGCTCGTATGCGAAAGTTACGGATTTTACAAGTTCGGGACACAAAACCCGAGGCTGACTCAGCCTCACGACGTGAGGGAACCATGCTCACGACGTGAGCTCGTGACTAATGGGTTCCAGAGTGTCAGCCATGTCAAATCGTCGAAGAGGATCATGCTGACTAAGCCTCACGACGTGAACAATCCAAAACTCACGACGTGAGACCCCAAATCATCCCCTATAAATAGAAGCTTAAGGTTGCCGGGTTTGGTGCTCATCTCTTTCCATCTAAGTGCCGTTACTCTACGGGATTACCTCGAGAAGCCTTCCCAAAGCCCCAATTTTTCATACTCGAGTCCCGAAGGAAGTTCTACACTCCCGAGATCCCTGAGAATCCCGAGATTTCAACTTTCTCTAGTCGAAGTTCTGCTCGATTCTTCTCTCGACTACTTCAAAGCAACCACTTCAGTCAAGTGAGTTCATACCCCCATTTCTACGTTTTTAACTGATTTTAAATGCTTTCGAACACATTACGGGGGAGAATACAAGTAAACACCCGGTTATTCCCGAGTGAAAATAGGGAATACTTTGCTATACTTTGCATGCAGTTATTTTAACTATCAAATGGAAGTGTCTAACATACAAAACATCTTACATTACTTTACCCTCACGGAATGGAATATGAGTATTAATATCATAAGCTCTATTTATACGTTTACATCATATTTAGGGTAACCACTGTCGTTCTGACATCTTTATACATACAAGAACATACAAATCATTTTATGCCTTTATTATCATTATGAAAAAGGATAATCGTTACAGAAACAAACATATACATTTTAATACGTGACTTAATTGAGAATTCGCGAGGCATTCATCTTCAATATACCTTTTAAAGGTACCACTAGAAGTCCTGTTTATAACCAGAATCTCGCGTCCGGAGAACGTGACAAGTGTGTATAGATCCATACGGGACTAATGATCCCGCGCCCTGACTGCTAGCTACAGTCCCCGGGGTGACAAGTGTCATCTCATTTCGACGCCTGAAGAACGTCACTACAGGAAAACTATGATAGTACGGTTATAAAAACTTACTGGATAGACAATTATTATGGTATTACGTTTTAATGGGGAAAAGTAACAAATACAGTTCTTTTCACGTTCAAATACAAATCTTCTTGTAGTTTTGTTTTATAATAAGACTATACATCATCTTTTGAGCATGTCATATTTGCTTACAGGTTACGGTCTTGGACATTTAAGACTGCATCTCATTTAGGAAAATATAGGATTTTCCTGGTTCAAATAAATACAGTTTATACAACGATCTTTCGTACTCATTACATACATTTGTTAGAAAATATTGGATTTTCTGGAAAACATACACGAACTTTCGAATGGCATACATTTTATCAAAACACTACTTATGAACTCACCAACTTTGTTGTTGACACTTTTTCTTTGAAATAACTTGTATTCTCAGGAAAACGCTAAGTCAAGTAGCAACTACTTTTTGAAGACTAACGCGCTGGCGTTAGTAACATATTTTGGATCACCATATTGTATTTGATATTTAAACATGTAACTCATACAATCATGTAAACTTTTCAAATATATTTATATTATGGTGGTGTGTACTTTCTTTACTATTCAATTGTTATGATACTGTGCATGACGTCCTCCGCCCCCGAACGTTTCCGCCGTTCCGGTTTGGGGGTGTGACAGATTGGTTTCAGAGCATTGTTTATAGGAACTAAGTATATCAAAACCATTTATTTTTGATATACAACTATAAACACAGCTGGGCAAAAACACTCTGAGTGAGAGTTACTTTTAAGATGAAATTTTTATAAAGTATACATGCATACATTATCTAACAGGGTCAGTATCATGATGAAAACAATATAGAAGTATTATAGATGAGTTGTGCACTACAGTTATGCCCTGAGATATGTAATTGGAACTGGGATGAATATAGCCTGATCAACTATATTTTTCCGAGAGCCGACTAATGTATGCCAGGGAGTAGCTGCAGTGGACAACAAGTCTAAAACTTACCAAACATAACCTCATTGAATCAAACATAACATTTAGAATACTATAAGAGTATTTGGTAAATGCAATAAGTTTAACTTGATACTTCAGTATGTGCTTTAGTTTATAGTAAATTCTTAACCCTATTCTCGTATAGACACTATGGCTGGATTCCACCTACCAGGAGACCCCTACTACCCCAATCAAGGCAATGGGGGATCGGAGGAAGACGACCCAGAAGAGGATGAGGAACCCATGGAGGAGGAGGAAGAGGAAGGCTCTGATGGGACAGACTCGGAACCAGAAATAATCAATCCACCTGCCATCCAACCTGCTGCGGTTCGAAGAGGTTTTCAGGGACCAACTCCCGTCTGGGGAAGTCACATTCACCATTGGAGTCAACAGCAAGGATTGCGCCCTCCCTACGGCATGTGTCGGGACTTCTACGACGTCAGTGGTGGAAGTTCAGCTGACCGGGCTCTCCCAGTCATGGTGGGCAAAATAGCCAACCAGTCCTACCAATCAGGAGTTCAACCAAACCGGATTCGCGAAACCAACGTAAAGGTACAAGGTAACGCAGCCGATATCCGTCGCCTGGACAGGGTGCAGGAGGATGCCCGAATCCACACCGACACACTCCAAGACAAACTAAACACAGCCCTCTCTGAGATAAGAGAAATAAGGGAGCAGCAAGCCACCTTTGACAGGCGTCTCATGCGGGCCAAGCACTCAGACACGGAGTCAAGCTCCAAGCGCAAACCACATCGCAAGTAGTACTTGCCCGACCCCCAAAATTTTGTTATAGAATAGGATCTCGACTAAAAGTCTTATTTTTTTTCTAACTTTTGCAATCGGAGACCTTTAGAAAGGTCGAAAATTTTCCTGACTCCAAAATGTAACCCATTATATGTTTAATATATAAGGAAGTACTCTTTTTGTGTGTTAATTCTTTGCCTACCACTCGAATTCATAAGTTTATCTATAAACTCTAATTATGAATCAAAATCGAGAACCTTATTTATGTCAAACCCAATTCATGAAATGTTGAAAATGGTTAACTCATTAACACACGACTTTCAAACATGTGAGAGTTGTTGTCTTCCATTAACTTTGTTTCAGCACGATGCCTCCTCGTAGGTCAGCACGCCGAAATACGACACCAACCCCGCCACCACCACCTCCAACTTACGATCCCGCTATGGTATAGGCTGCCATCACCGCAACAGTAGTAGCTGCGCTATCCCAAATAAACTCTAATAGAGCCGGAGGGAGCGGGAGTAGTACCAATCATCAGAACCATGGCACTGGTCATGGTCATGTTAGGGAATGCACGTACAAAGAATTCTCGAACGCCAAACCAAAAATGTTCAACGGCACTGGAGGAGTCATTGCACTTATGCAATGGTTTGAAAAGACCGAGACGGTCTTGCAAATCTGTTCATGCCAAGAAATAAGCAAGGTCAAGTTTGCTGCTTGTACCTTCACGGACCGAGCCCTCACATGGTGGAAGGGCCATGTGAAATCAGTATCTCTTCCAGTCGCCAACGCCATGAGCTGGGAGGACTTGAAGGTCCTACTGTTAGAAGAATACTGCCCGAGGGGCGAAATTCAAAAACTGGAACAGGAATTATGGAACTTGAAAATGGTTGGTTCTGACCTAGCCGCCTATACGGCCAGGTTCAGTGATTTGTCAGCCCTATGCCCGGGAATGGTCAACCCGGAGCAGAAAAAAGTGGAAAGATACATCTGGGGGTTGTCACCCAGATTCAAGGGCATGTTTTGCCTTCCAACCCAGTCACATTCAACAGCGCAAAGTGCCTGGCTCAACGACTAATCGATCACGGGGTTAAACAGGGCACTATCACAGTTACTGCTGACCCTCCGAAGGAGGTAGAGGACCGAAGGAAACCCTGGAACAAGATAAAGAGGCAAGCCCCGCAAGAGAACCCCAAGAGGCAACAGTTAGTGATAACTCACGCTGTTACAGTCCCTACCACCCCCGCACCAACAAAGCCATACATCGGCAATCTGCCGAAGTGCAATAGGTGCAACTTTCATCACCACGGACACTGCTGTGAGATGCATTGCACCAAGTGCAACCAAAAGGGACACACTGTCCGCTTCTGCATGGAATCAACCCAACCAACCGCTCCAGCCGCAAATGTGGGAATAGGTCGTGCTTGTTACGAGTGTAGAGGAACGGCACACTATCGAAGGGACTGCCCGGAAGCAAACAATGGGAATACGGGTGGAAGTGGCCGAGTATTCGCAATGGGCCAGGAGGAAGCCGTTG
Organism: Lactuca virosa; assembly: GCF_052849685.1. Taxonomy (NCBI): domain Eukaryota; kingdom Viridiplantae; phylum Streptophyta; class Magnoliopsida; order Asterales; family Asteraceae; genus Lactuca; species Lactuca virosa. The sequence goes on along the minus strand of NC_136433.1, from coordinate 365,127,716 downwards.
CGGACCCCACTGTTGTTACGGGTACGTTTCTCCTCAATAACTCATATGCATTTATGTTATTTGATAGTGGAGCGGAGAGGAGTTTTGTGAGTCATAGTTTTAAAAACCTACTTAAACAAATCCCTCAATCATTAAGTGAAACTTTTATAGTAGAAATGGCTAACGGGAAAACAGAAAGCGCTAAGGAAATATACTTAAACTGTACCGTCTCATTAAACAATAATTCCTTTCCAATCAACCTCATGCCAATCTCAATAAAAAGTTTCGACGTCATCATAGGCATGGATTGGCTAAGTTCTCATCGTGCAGACATTTTATATTATGATAAGGCTGTTCGCCTTAATCTGCCAAATGGCGAAGCCCTCGTTATTTATGGCGACAAACCTAGCACCCCTCTTCGTATCATCTCTTGCATCAAGGCTCAAAAATATCTACGCAAGGAGTGCCACGCGTTCTTGGCACATGTTGTGGATGTGAATCGAGTAGTAAAAGACTTCAAGGGTGTGCCTGACGCCTGTGACTTTCCTGATGTCTTTCCCGAGGATCTTCCAGGAGTACTGCCTGCGAGACAAGTCGAATTCAGAATCGACTTAATTCCTGGAGCCACCCCTGTGGCCAAAGCGCCCTATCGCTTAGCCCCAACAGAGATGCAAGAACTATCCAGTCAACAGAATGAATTACTCAGCAAAGGATTCATCCCACCAAGCTTCTCACCTTGGGGAGCACCAGTGCTTTTCGTGAAAAAGAAAGACTGATCATTCAGAATGTGCATCGACTATCGGGAACTCAACAAACTTACCATTAAGAACCGGTACCCCCTACCACGAATATACGATTTGTTCGATCAACTCCAAGGAGCAAACTACTTTTCCAAGATCAATCTGAGATCGGGATATCACCAGCTGAGAGTCCTAGAGAGCAATGTTCCTAAAACGGCCTTCCGAACCAGATACGGTCACTACGAATTCGTAGTGATGCCGTTCGGACTAACCAACGCACCCACCGTGTTCATGGACTTAATGAATCGAGTATGTCGTTCGTTTCTGGACAAATTTGTGATAGTATTCATAGATGACATACTCATTTATTCAAAAAGTAAAGAGGAACATGGTCTGCACCTGAGACAAGTCTTAGAGACGCTGAGAACTGAGGAGCTTTACGGAAAATTCTCAAAATGCGAATTTTGGATTAGGAAGGTGGACTTCCTAGGTCACGTGGTCAGCAAAGAGGGAATCCACGTGGACCCTTCCAAGATCAAGGCTATCTAGAATTGGTCTGCGCCAACAACGCCAACCGAAATTCGCCAATTTCTAGGCCTTGTTGGCTATTATCGCAGGTTCATACAGAACTTCTCCAGCATTGCAAAACCTCTTACCTCCCTGACTCAGAAGGGTGTAACCTACAACTGGGGGAAAAGCAAGATATTGCATTCCAAACCTTGAAGCAAGCCCTGTGCAGTGCACCCATCTTGTCCCTTCCAGAGGGGACAGAAGACTTCGTAGTATATTGTGATGCTTCCAATCAAGGGCTGGGTTGTGTGCTAATGCAGCGAGGAAAAGTTATTGCGTACGCCTCACGACAACTGAAAACTCATGATTTAACTACACCACTCACGACTTAGAACTTGGAACAGTGGTGTTCGCTCTGAAGATTTGGAGGCACTACCTATACGGTACGAAGTGCACCATCTTCATAGACCACAAAAGCTTTCAACACATATTCGATCAGAAGGAACTTAACATGAGGCAAAGACGTTGGATTGAGCTACTTAACGACTACGAATGCGAAATTCGTTATCATCCAGGAAAAGCCAATGTGGTGGCAGATGCCCTTAGTCGTAAGGAGTACTCTGGCCGAAGAGTGAAGTCATTGACTATGACGATCCATTCACACCTGTCAACACAAATCAAGGAAGCTCAATTGGAAGCCTTGAAACCGGAAATCATAACAGGTGAAGCACTTAGAGGGATGGACAAGAATTTTCAGATCAAAGGTGATGGAGTTCGTTACCTCATGAACCGAATCTGGACAACGAAGTTCGGTGGGTTCAGAGAAATGGTTATGGACGAAGCACACAAGACCCCATACTCCGTGCACCCAGGTTCATATAAGATGTACCTGGATCTCAAGCAACTCTACTGGTGGCGAAGCATGAAAGCAGAAATTGCTACCTATGTGGGCAAGTGCTTGACTTGCGCCAAGATCAAAGTAGAACATCAGAAGCCCTCAGGACTACTCCATCAGCCCGAAATACCTGAGTGGAAGTGGGAGCAGATTTCCATGGACGTCATAACCAAACTACCTAAGACACAGGGTGGTCACGATACCATTTGGGTGATCATCGACAGGTTAACCAAATCTGCCCACTTCTTGCCTATCAAGGAGACCGATAAGATGGAGAAACTAACAAGAACCTACATCCGAGAGATTGTGCGACTTCATGGAGTACCAATATCTATCATCTCAGACCGAGATAGTAGATTCACTTCAAGGTTCTGGCAGATGCCTTAGAAAGCTTTGGGAACTAGGCTTGACATGAGTACAACCTATCACCCACAAACTGACGGGCAGAGTGAGAGAACGATCCAAACCCTAGAAGACATGTTGCGAGCATCTGTAATCGATTTCGGTAAAGCATGGGACATCCACTTGCCATTGGTGGAGTTCTCTTATAACAACAGTTATCACACTAGCATCAACACTGCGCCATTCGAAGCCCTTTACGGCCGCAAGTGCAGATCACCTATGTGCTGGGCGGAGGTGGGCGACACGCAGTTGGCGAAAGGTCTAGTCCCTAATAGTACTCTCACTGGTCCGGAAATCATAAGGGAAACGACTGAAAAGATCGTTCAAATTCGAGAGCGACTAAAAGCCTCACGAGATAGAAAAAAGAGCTATGCCGACAAAAGGCGAAAACCCTTGGAATTTCAGGTTGGTGACCGCGTTCTACTGAAGGTCTCACCATGGAAGGGCATGACACGCTTCGGAAAACGTGTAAAGTTAAACCCAAGGTACATTAGACCCTTCGAAATTACTGCAAGGATTGGTCCAGTAGCTTATAGACTCCAACTTCCAATCGAACTTAACAAAGTACATCCGGTGTTTCACGTGTCTAAGTTGAAGAGGTGTCTATCCGACGAAACCCTTCTAATTCCACTCGAGGAAATCGAGCTGAATGAAAATCTTAACTTTGTGGAAGAACCCGTCGAAATCATGGATATGGAAGTCAAACGAACTAAGCAGAGTCGCATACCAATAGTAAAGGTTCGCTGGAATGCTAAGCGGGGACCCGAATTCACTTGGGAGCGAGAAGATAAGATGCAACAAAAGTACCCGCATCTTTTCCCTAGTTCATAAACTTTTGCTTTGTAATCAATTTCGGGACGAAATTCCCTCTAACGGGGGGATGATGTAACAACCCGATATTTCAAGACAATGTATTGACTAAAAGTCAAAATGTGGTAATCCCTTTTTGACTTAATTGAAATAACATCAACAAAATGAAATGTTCGAAAGGCTCACTTTGAGGGTACTAAGTGGTAGATATCGTAACAAGGTTTCCAAAAACATAAAGAACATTAAAATCCGAGTTATAACGAAGGAGTTATGACCAATCGAAGATCCGCAACAAAACCGACAAAACACTATTAAGCGTAAAATACGAAATTCCGATAAAATACTTTTTAGCCTTAAGTATCTAAATGAAAGTCATAGATATCATTAAACCGTAAACATACATAAAAAGAACGTCCAAATATGACTCCGTATGAGGAAGTTATGATTTTTCGAAGTTTCTGACCTAGCAGTAGACAGCTAAAAACTCGAAATAGAGATCGAGCGGTCGTTAGCCGACACAACCTAAACGAAAGTTGAAGACCCCGATAATAGGAGTACAACAGTAAAAAGTCTGACCAAAATAGACATCAGATGAAGGGGTTATGGAATTTAAACGGACTTTTCCAGGCCCGGCCTGTTAAAAATAATATAATAAAAATAAATTCAAAATTATCCGACGGAGTCTAAACGAGAGTTGTAGAGCCTTTTCACACCTACGCGTGCATATAAAGAACGTCGAAATCGGAGCTCGTACGCGAAAGTTACGGATTTTACAAGTTCGGGACACAAAACCCGAGGTTGACTCAGCCTCACGACGTGAGGGAACCATGCTCACGACGTGAGCTCGTGACTAATGGGTTCCAGAGTGTCAGCCACATCAAATCGTCGAAGAGGATCATGCTGACTAAGCCTCACAACGTGAGCAATCCAAAACTCACGACGTGAGACCCCAAATCAGCCCCTATAAATAGAAGGTTAAGGATGCCGGGTTTGGTGCTCATCCCTTTCCATCTAAGTGTCGTTACTCTACGTGATTACCTCGAGAAGCCTTCCCGAAGCCCCGGTTTTACATACTCGAGTCCCGAAGGAAGTTCTACACTCCCGAGATCCCCGAGAATCCCGAGATTTCAACTCTCTCTTGTCGAAGTTCTGCTCGATTCTTCTCTCGACTACTTCAAAGCAACCACTTCAATCAATTGAGTTCATACGCCCATTTCTACGTTTTTAACTGATTTTAAATGCTTTCGAACACATTACGGGGGAGAATACAAGTAAACACCCGGTTATTCCCGAGTGAAAATAGGGAATACTTTGCTATACTTTGCATGCAGTTATTTTAACTATCAAATGGAAGTGTCTAACATACAAAACATCTTACTTTACTTTACCCTCACGGAATGGAATATGAGTATAAATATCATAAGCTCTATTTATACGTTTACATCATATTTAGGGTAACCACTTTCGTTATGACATCTTTATACATACAAGAACATACAAATCATTTTATGCCTTTATTATCATTATGAAAAAGGAAAATCGTTACAGAAACAAACATATATATTTTAATACGTGACTTAATTGAGAATTCGTGAGGCATTCATCTTCAATATACCTTTTAAAGGTACCACTAGAAGTCCTGTTTATAACTAGAATCTCCCGTCCGGAGAACGTGACAAGTGTGTATAGATCTATACGGGACTAATGATCCCGCGCCCTGACTTCTAGCTACAGTCCCCGGGGTGACAAGTGTCATCTCATTTCGACGCCTGAAGAACGTCGCTACAGGCAAACTATGATAGTACGGTTATAAAAACTCACTGGATAGACAATTATTATGGTATTACGTTTTAATGGGGAAAAGTAACAAATACTGTTCTTTTCACGTTGAAATACAAATCTTCTTGTAGTTTTGTTTTATAATAAGACTATACATCATATTTTGAGCATGTCATATTTGCTTACAGGTTACGGTCTTGGACATTTAAGACTGCATCTCATTTAGGAAAATATAGGATTTTCCTGGTTCAAATACATACAGTTTATAAAGCCATCTTTCATACTCATTACATACATTTGTTAGAAAATATTGGATTTTCTGGAAAACATACACGAACTTTCGAATGGCATACATTTTATCAAAACACTACTTATGAACTCACTAACTTTGTTGTTGACACTTTTTCTTTGAAATAACTTGTATTCTCAGGAAAACACTAAGTCAAGTAGCAACTACTTTTTGAAGACTAACGCGCTGGCGTTAGTAACATATTTTGCATCACCATATTGTATTTGATATTTAAACATGTAACTCATACAATCATGTAAACTTTTCAAATATATTTATATTATGGTGGTGTGTACTTTCTTTACTATTCAATTGTTATGATACTGTGCATGACGTCCTCCGCCCCCGAACGTTTCCGCCATTCCGGTTTGGGGGTGTGACACAAAACTTGAATGTACTAGGCTTAGAACACTCAAACAGTCCCTAAACAATGCTAAAAGATAGCAGAAATGAGTCTGACTCTTGATTGATTGGCTAGACTTACAAGGCAAAGCAGTTTGAGACTTCGAGTGGATCTCATTATGAGAGGGATATGTTTCCGTCTGATGTTTTAAATTTGAGTGAGCTACTTCGTTGGTTTGGGAAGGACCACGAGACACACGAAACTAGTAAGTAGTAGATGACCGAGGTCGGGAGTGAGGTGACTCTAGGATGGGATTGTAGTGTTCGCCTGAGGTAAGGCGAACTTCGTGACTTCGCGTGTCACATGAAGGGCTGAGATAGCTAGTGTGAAAGGGAGTTTTAAAGAATGACTGGTTGGACGAGAGATGAGTAGACATGAAGGTCTAACCGTCGGGTCGGGAGTTGACCTGGTCTTCAGTGTCACAAGGAACATTTGAGAGGATCTGGGGCTTATGATTATGGGAGTTTAAGGATCGTTCCTTCAGAAGAGTCTAGATAGCTTCTCAGGCGGTGGGTCCTTGGTGGGATATGACCTTTCTGTTCCTTTTGAGTTACGACCAGGGTCGATTAGAGAATCAGATTTGATGGAGTGTTCTTAGAGTCTGTTATTCGATGAGCAGTTAACAAGATGATATTTTGCGAGGGTGGCCTGGCAGGGAGACAGACCATTAGAGTTTTCAAGTTCTGGAGAGACATTTTGAGTACCGCAGCGGTAGAAGGGTCTGTCCATTTTTTTTGGGATTGGAAATTTTTAATTGTTTCGATCTATATGTTGATAAGGAGCGATTTCGAGGGCGAAATCAAATTCAAGTGGGGGAGAGTTGTAACATCCTGTTTTAGGTCGTCCGTGATTAGGGTTCGTGGGCTGCAACCCGGGCATGAGGAAGTCTCGGGGTTGCGACGAGTCGCTAGAAGCATAGGGCATCTCGTCACCTTTCCGTGGATATGAGGTTCGTTGAAAACGGAGTTTTATCGAGGAAGCAATGGAAGTTTGAAGTTTTGGCAGGATAAGTCCCTTATTTGAGAAAGGTGGCAGTTGAGTACGCTAGGCGTACATGTGTGTACGTTTAGCGTACTCATATGCGTGACTTTTAAGCAGAGCCACCTAGTACGCTGGGCATACCAGAGGGTACGCTGGGCGTATTAGGCACAGAAGGAAAACCCTAATTGTGAGGAGTGTCCCTATATAGAGAATGAGATGGCCTCATTCCTGGCCACCATCCTCAGTCAATAAACCCTCTCAAACCCTAATCCTTGTTCTTGAGCTTGTGTGTGACAATTGTGAGCTTATAAGTGTTCTTGTGGGATTTTTGTAGTGAAGAAGGAGCAGGTAAGAGAATAGAGTTGGAGTCCAGGCTTTGGATCTGAGCTTTTCTGTGGTTGGAGCATCATTTAAAGGTATAAAGCCCAAAGCTTTCCCATCATTTTGTTTTGTGCATGATATGGTCCATTTTAGGATTTTTGGTCCCAAAGCATGAGGCTTTATGAGTTGTTGCACTCCAGAAGTTAATATCTGTCCTTTTAAGTGTTTCTAGTGGAGAGGATCCATAAAAATGAGGTCTTGAACGTGAGAATCAACCCATGCATGACATATGAGCATTCTGAGTTAAGAGCCCTTATCAGCCATGCAAAGGCTTAAAGTCAATGACTTTATGGAGTAAGAGCCATTATGGAGTCCAGATCTGGGATTTAAGTTAAAGTCTTAACGGGTTAAGACCAAATGAGTAGACGGAGTAAATCTGGGGATTACCCTGAGCATAATTCCTGTACGCCCCGCGTACTGCCCCAGTGTCCCCGATGGCCAATATGGATTCGTGAGTACGCTGAGCATACTAAGGGAGGTACGCCCCACATAACCTCACTGTGGACTTTTTGGCTAAGTCTTATGTTGGGCCTTGAGTGTTGCGCCTGGAGTTTGGGCTTGTTGCAATAGAGTTTTGGACCTTATATATGTGCTTTGGGTCCTTAAGTTGGTCTTGCCATTTAGATTTGAAAGTTGGGCATCGGGAGAGCCCATTTATTATTAGGCCTTGGGGGCCCAATGGGTTTTAGGTCAATGATGGGCTGGTTAGTGGACTACCTTTAGACGCATAGCAGCAGCGTTTATAAGGGATGTTCATCTTCCGAGGGGCGTCTTCTCACTATTCTTTACCATGAGTGGTATCTATGTGTGACCGGAGGGTCTTATGTGTTTACATTGAGTACTGTGATATCTTGCATTATGTCTATGTGATTTATGTTGTGTATTATTTTGAGCTTAATGACTTAGGACCGAAGGGTCCACCGGAGTTGTGGGAAGGAGTAACTCTGGGGAGTAGGCTGAGCGTAGTTCCTGTACGCCCCGCGTACTGCCCCAGTGTCGCTGATGGCCAAAATGGATTCGTGAGTATGCTGAGCATACTAAGGGAGGTACGCCCCGCGTACCTCACTGTGGACTTTTTGGCTAAGTCTTATGTTGGGCCTTGAGTGTTGGTCCTGGAGTTTGGGCTTGTTCCAATAGAGTTTTGGACCAGAGGACTATATATATGTGCTTTGGGACCTTGAGTTGGGCTTGCCATTTAGATTTGAAAGTTGGGCCTTGGGAGAGCCCATTTATTATTGGGCCTTGGGGGCCCAATGGGTTTTAGGTCAATGATGGGCTTGTTAGTGGACTAACTTTAGACCTAATGAGTGAGAGTTTGGACTTAGTTCCTAATTGGGATAACTGTGGGTTTGGCACAGAGTTAGTGGCCGGTGCATAGCAGCAGTGTTTATAGGGGCTGTTCATCATCCGAGGCGAGTCTTCTCACTATACTTTACCATGAGTGGTATCTATGTGTGACTGGAGGGTCTTATGTGTTTACATTGAGTACTGTGATATCTTGCATTATGTCTATGTGATTTATGCTGTGTATTATTCTGAGCTTAATGAGTTTGGACCGGAGGGTCCACTAGAGTTGTGGGACCGGAGGGTCCCACTAAGACACATTGACCGGAGGGTCTTAATGAGTTATAGCCTCGAGTGGCTAATGAGCTAGGTGTGGTATTTTGGGGAACTCACTAAGCTTAGGAAAATGATTCTTTGGATCATTTTGTAAATAGGATTTTGAATATATGGTTAGCAACTGCTGATGTGGGTGATAATCAACATTAAAATTGTAAATGCGGTGACATATTTAACATACAAATGTTAGTTTACTCACTTAATTGACATATTTATCAAAAATATTGTACATGTGTATACTGACTAGATAACAAGATAACTGAGTAACTTCAATACTAAAAAACTATAAGCATGGTGACATATTTAATGTAAAATGTTAATTTAGTGACTTAATAGGCAATGAAAATAGTTTTTTAGCCAAATTAATGAAAATGAGACATTTGATTGCTACATTACCAATCAAGTAATCCAAGATAAAAAGAGTTAACATCAAGCACCTACCTTTGTGGCAGCCTTGGCAACCAGGTGAAATTGATTATTAAACATTCCCAAAGAATAGAAGTAGCTTTCTTAATTTCTTAGAGCATGACCCTGATTCACCTTCAAGATCTGCATTGTCACATGTAAGGTCATCACCTGTGAAATTGATCATTAAACATTAGACATTGCTTGAATTCTAAACTGAACCATTAACAATTTAATATGATCCAAACTATGCGTGAAGTATCGTGTGACTTGTGTTCAACCAAACCATTAATAAATAAATACATGACACTTTGCAAGCACCACAAAATATAGAATTCAGAAACTCATCTCCTCCATTTCCTGTCATATATAACAGTATATGTTTATGACAACGCCACAAAGTCAATAAAAAAACACGATTAGAATTCCTCTGTTTCTATAACATTAAAAAAGAGAGTTTTTATAAAATTATAAAAAGATTGTGTATTCATTCGATATAAATTATAAATTCAAAAGTCATTTCCATTATGTCTCTAAGTTTGTATGTTCATTTGATATAAATTATAAATTCAAAATCTCTCATAAATGATAAGATTGACGTATTATATAAAAATCAGGTCAAGAGAGGACGTGGGGTAGATAGCATACCTGACTTGAGTATTTCTTTTCCTTGAATATTAAAAAGAAAGCTACAATCAGGATGCATATGCCATGCCCCCCATCACCAAACATCATAGCAAAAAGAAATGGAAATGTGACAACAACGTATACTATGTGATCAAACGGGTATATATGGAAATACCAAAATATAAACATGTTGATTAAAAGTAAGTACCTTGACAATAATTCAATAACAGCTGAACCATATCCAAGCTGCAAGTAACAGATAAGAGTCTTCATAGCTTCTCAGGCGGTGAGTCCTTCGTGGGATATGACCTTTCTGTTCCTTTTGAGTTACGACCGGTGTCGATTAGAGAATCAGAGTTGATGGAGTGTTCTTAGAGTCTGTTATTCGATGACCGGTTAACAAGATGATATTTTGCGAGGCTAGTCTGGCAGGGAGACAGGCCATTAGAGTATTCAAGTTCTGGAGAGTCGTTTTGAGTACCACAGAGGTAGAAGGGTCTGTCCATTTTTTTGGGATTGGAAATTTTTATTGAGTTCGATCTATGTGTTGATAAGGAGCGATTTCGAGGGCGAAATCAAATTCAAGTGGGGGAGAGTTGTAACATCCTGTTTTAGGTCGTCCGTGATTAGGGTTCGTGGGCTGCAACCCGGGCATGAGGAAGTCTCGGGGTTGCGACGAGTCGCTAGAAGCGTAGGGCATCTCGTCACCTTTCCGTGGATATGAGGTTCGTTGAAAACGGAGTTATATCGAGGATGCAATGGAAGTTTGAAGTTTTGGCAGGATAAGTCCCTTATTTGATAAAGGTGGCAGCTGAGTACGCTAGGCGTACGTGTGTGTACGTTTAGCGTACTCATATGTGTGACTTTTAAGCGGATCCACCTAGTACGCTGGGCATACCAGAGGGTACGCTGGGCGTATTAGGCACAAAAGGAAAACCCTAATTGTGAGGAGTGTCCCTATATAAAGAATGAGATGGCCTCATTCCTGGCCACCATCCTCAGTCAATAAACCCTCTCAAACCCTAATCCTCGTTCTTGAGCTTGTGTGTGACCATTGTGAGCTTATAAGTGTTCTTGTGGGATTTTTAGAGTGAAGAAGGAGCATGTAAGAGAATAGAGTTGGAGTCCAGGCTTTGGATCTGAGCTTTTCTGTGGTTGGAGCATCATTTGAAGGTATAAAGCCCAAAGCTTTCCCATCATTTTGTTTTGTGCATGATATGGTCCATTTTAGGATTTTTGGTCCCAAAGCTTGAGTCTTTATGAGTTGTTGCACTCCCGAGCTTAATATCTGTCCTTTTAAGTGTTTCTAGTGGAGAGGATCCATAAAAATGAGGTCTTGAACGTGAGAATCAACCCATGCATGAGATATGAGCATTTTGAGTTAAGAGAGTAAGAGTTTTGAGTGTTTGTGACCTTATCAGCCATGCAAAGGCTTAAAGTCACTGACTTTATGGAGTAAGAGCCATTATGGAGTCCAGATGTGGGATTTAAGTTAAAGTCTTAACGAGTTAAGACCAAATGAGTAGAAGGAGCAAATCTGGGGATTACCCTGAGCATAATTCCTGTACGCCCCGCGTACTGCCCCAGTGTCCCCGATGGCCAATATGGATTCGTGAGTATGCTGAGCATACTAAGGGAGGTACGCCCCACATAACCTCACTGTGGACTTTTTGGCTAAGTCTTATATTGGGCCTTGAGTGTTGGGCCTGGAGTTTGGGCTTGTTGCAATAGAGTTTTGGATCAGAGGACTATATATATGTGCTTTGGGACCTTGAGTTGGTCTTGCCATTTAGATTTGAAAGTTGGGCCTCGGGAGAGCCCATTTATTATTGGGCCTTGGGGGCCCAATGAGTTTTAGGTCAATGATAGGCTGGTTAGTGGACTACCTTTAGACCTAATGAGTGAGAGTTTGGACTTAGTTCCTAATTGGGATAACTGTGGGTTTGGCACAGAGTTAGTAGCCGGTGCATAGCAGCAGCGTTTATAAGTGTTGTTCATCATCCGAAGGGAAACTTCTCACTATACTTTACCATGAGTGGTATCTATGTGTGACCGGAGGGTCTTATGTGTTTACATTGAGTACTGTGATATCTTGCATTATGTCTATGTGATTTATGTTGTGTATTATTCTGAGCTTAATGAGTTAGGACCGGAGGGTCCACCCGAGTTGTGGGAAGGAGTAAATCTGGGGAGTACGCTGAGCGTAGTTCCTGTACGCCCCGCGTACTGCCCTAGTGTCCCCGATGGCCAAAATGGATTCGTGAGTACACTGAGCATACTAAGGGAGGTACGCCCCGCGCACCTCACTGTGGACTTTTTGGCTAAGTCTTATGTTGGGCCTTGAGTGTTGGTCTTGGAGTTTGGGCTTGTTGCAATAGAGTTTTGGACCAGAAGACTATATATATGTGCTTTGGGACCTTGAGTTGGGCTTGCCATTTAGATTTGAAAGTTGGGCCTTGGGAGAGCCCATTTATTATTAGGCCTTGGGGGCCCAATGGGTTTTAGGTCAATGATGGGCTGGTTAGTGGACTACCTTTAGACCTAATGAGTGAGAGTTTGGACTTAGTTCATAATTAGGATAACTGTGGGTTTGGCACAGAGTTAGTGGCCGGTGCATAGCAGCAGTGTTTATAGGGGCTGTTCATCATCCGAGGTGAGTCTTCTCACTATACTTTACCATGAGTGGTATCTATGTGTGACCGGAGGGTCTTATGTGTTTACATTGAGTACTGTGATATCTTGCATTATTTCTATGTGATTTATGATGTGCATTATTCTGAGCTTAATGAGTTAGGACCGGAGGGTCCACCAGAGTTGTGGGACCGGAGGGTCCCACTAAGACACATTGACCGGAGGGTCTTATTGAGTTATAGCCTCGAGTGGCTAATGAGTTAGGTGTGGTATTTTGGGGAACTCACTAAGCTTAGGAAAATGATTCTTTGGATCATTTTGTAAATAGGATTTTGAATATATGGTTAGCAAGTGCTGATGTGGGTGATAATCAACATTAAAATTGTAAATGCGGTGACATATTTAACATACAAATGTTAGTTTACTCACTTAATTGACATATTTATCAAAAATATTGTACATGTGTATACTGACTAGATAACAAGATAACTGAGTAACTTCAATACTAAAAAACTATAAGCATGGTGACATATTTAATGTAAAATGTTAATTTAGTGACTTAATAGGCAATGAAAATAGTTTTTTAGCCAAATTAATGAAAATGAGACATTTGGTTGCTACATTACCAGTCAAGTAATCCAAGATAAAAAGAGTTAACATCAAGCACCTACCTTTGTGGCAGCCTTGGCAACCAGGTGAAATTGATTATTAAACATTCCCAAAGAATAGAAGTAGCTTTCTTAATTTCTTAGAGCATGACCCTGATTCACCTTCAAGATCTGCATTGTCACATGTAAGGTCATCACCTGTGAAATTGATCATCAAACATTAGACATTGCTTGAATTCTAAACTGAACCATTAACAATTTAATATGATCCAAACTATGCGTGAAGTATCGTGTGACTTGTGTTCAACCAAACCATTAATAAATAAATACATGACACTTTGCAAGCACCACAAAATATAGAATTCAGAAACTCATCTCCTCCATTTCCTGTCATATATAACAGTATATGTTTATGACAACGCCACAAAGTCAATAAAAAAACACGATTAGAATTCCTCTGTTTCTATAACATTAAAAAAGAGAGCTTTTATAAAATTATAAAAAGATTGTGTATTCATTCGATATAAATTATAAATTCAAAAGTCATTTCCATTATGTCTCCAAGTTTGTATATTCATTTGATATAAATTATAAATTCAAAATCTCTCATAAATGATAAGATTGACGTATTATATAAAAATCAGGTCAAGAGAGGACGTGGGGTAGATAACATACCTGACTTGAGTATTTCTTTTCCTTGAATATTAAAAAGAAAGCTACAATCAGGATGCGTATGCCATGCCCCCCATCACCAAACATCATAGCAAAAAGAAATGGAAATGTGACAACAACGTATACTATGTGATCAAACGGGTATATATGGAAATACCAAAATATAAACATGTTGATTAAAAGTAAGTACCTTGATAACAATTCTAAGGTACCTGAACCATATCCTAGCTGCAAGTAACATATAAGAGATGAATCATTTAATAATCAACCATATAAATATTAAAGAAAAACTAAAAAAACTAAAAAATAGCAAACCTGTATGACACAAAGTATATATAGGAGCTGATTTCTTGACTCGTTAACAGGACCTGCATATATAAATTCTTAGAACCATAAAATAAGCACAAATATTATATATGTGAATAAATTAACTAAAAACCATAATCAATTGATAACAACATAATAAACAGCTGAAGAAATAGGAGGAGGTAACCTGTTGATATTAGGAATAGAATTTACAATATCTAAACACAGGAAATTGTTTGACAAATCACTATTATGATTGAACTTCTTATTTCCCAAACCAGCTATTATGACTTTATCAGCACTACATTCGTTCATGATATTGCTATTCTGATTAGCAGTGTAACTGACAGCTGAGGCAAAATCATCATGATCATTAATACTCGATATCTTGCAATGAACAGTCCTATCCTAGAAAACCAGAAGAGGAGGTTGTAGAAGGCTCAGAAAATGAAGACTCATTGTTTGTCCAACAAGATGAACTTGACTGAGCATCTTCATCATTCAGATTGGATATTTTAAGATTGTTCTTCCCTAAACCAGGGCTACCCAATGCCTTGTGTAATGATTTCACTAAGTTCTTAATAGTAACACCTGCAGAAAATTCAGTAGGGGTAGGAGAGGTTGAATTTGTACCCTGCTAATGAGGAAGGGAATTAGAAATTTCCGGGAATGAAACCCGGAATAAACCTACAAAAAAATCAAGATCAAAAGTTATTAATAATGTCAAACAAAATTCACAGATACCAATTCCATTCTTACCTCCTTGCAACTTTCCCCACAGAACCATGTGGTTGATGACATCAAGTCTCTTTCTATTCCAGTTTCTCCATGAAATTCCTCATGGTCGGTAAATAAAATGTTGATTTTTTAACTTTTAATTTAGATATTGACAAGAAATTATAAATGATTGTATTTTCATTTACTTATATAATTATATAAGTAAATGAAAATAAAAATAATGGTTAAGGAATAAATAAAGGGAAAGCAAGACACATCCGTACACATAAGCATGTTAGATGAAAAGTTGAGGGACAATTGGTGTACTCCATCCCCCTCATGGTTGCCTTTAGGACATGTATGGCTGAGGAGTCCCCTTAGCAGTAGTGTCCATCCCGATGATAATCCTTAGGCTAGGTCCCTTGTGTTAGGTGTTTAGGGACGTAAAGTGAGGATAACGGGAATGGGTAATCCGGGTTATTGTTGGTTGATGAATTTAATAAATTTATTATTATTGTGGGTTGAAAACCCTATATGCTCACCAGGCTCCCAAGCCTGACCCACTCAACGTTTTATATTATAGGTAGTGGACCCCGAGCATAGTCGGATGATGATGAGATATTTTTGGATTATAGGCCAGTAGTTGTAAATAACTGTTGTACGGCTTATAATGTCTTGTTTATGCTTTTGATCTGTATCAGAACATGACATCCCGAGGTTTTGATATAAAATGAAAATATATATTTCTTTAAGAAATGTTTTGATAAATTTTTATCATGTTTTGTTTTGGGGACAAATTCCATAACATCTTTTAAAAAGGATTACTCTGATTTTATTTTAAAATCATAAATTAAATCGGTCTTTTTCTGGCCGAGAAATTAGGGGATGTCACAGTTTGTATCAGAGCATTAGTTTAAGAGAACTAGGAATTTGTAGGGTTTCTAGACTTAAACTTAGAATGCTAAGTGATAATCGTGAGATAAGTGTCTACCATATTTTAGACACGAGCACTAGTTTATTTTAGGAAAGATTCCTAAAATGCTTTTATGTGCTAAATGCTATATGTTTTCCATATATTCCATTAACTATTCGGATCTATGGTCTGTTGCCAACCGGATCTGGAAACCTTATGTGTTTAGGATTCCGAGCGTACAATTACGATATTAGAACTAGCATGTAAACGTTTCGGAGTGATAAGGAGAATTTAAATATCTATCGAGGATAAAGATCTAAATTTGCCTTATTTGGCATATAGATCAAAATGACAAGAACTCAAAGTGGAGCTGGAAATGCAAACAAAAACCAACAACCTCAACCCCAAGTGATGGAACAGGTGCCAATAGTAGAAGTTGCACCAGAACCCATCACAATGGATGGAGTACAAGCCATGATTCAGAAAATGATGGCTAAAAAAAGGGAGGAAATGAGGCAAATATTGTTGAACAACAGGAGTGAACCCTCAATTCCTGTTGAACAACCTGAGTTAAATGACAGTCAGTCTGGGGAAGGAAACGACATTAGATCTATTGGTTAAACTGAACCGCTTGTGGTTGGGAGAAATAACCATGAGGATAGAGTGGAGAGAAATGGATGCAAGTATAAAGACATTATGAATTGCAAGCCATCAACTTTCAATGGAAAAGAAGATCCCGTTGGAGTATTGGATTGGATCTCGGAAATGGAATTGGCTTTCATGACATGTGGTTGCCAAGGCAAGTTACAAACCACATTTGCAGTGCGTCAGTTCAGAGGTAGCGTTGTTCGTTGGTGGAACACTCTGGGGAAAACCCTAAGCCCTAATGAGCCACTACAACTGACTTGGGCAGAGTTCTTGGTACAATTCAAGCGCAAGTACTGCTCGGCCCAAAATGTGCTTGAGCTAAAAAACCAATTTCTGACATTGAAAAAGGTAAGTATGACCGTTGATGAATACACAAATAACTTCACAGACAAAATGGAGTTTGCTTTGCGTATTGTCGTATATGAGTTGACAAAAATTGACAGGTACGCAAATGGACTTCTGTGGGAGTATGCGGTGCCAGTACGTCAGACACTTACATTGGAGGCAGCTATCTGGGCTGCCACGTTTGTTGAAGATATGATAAAGAGGAGAGCCACCAGCAAGGTTGAAGTTGGCGAAAAGAGAAAGTTTGAAGGAACTTCAGGTTCCAATAAAAAGAACAAATTCTCGAAGACCGGTACGAGGAAATTTGGAGGATCCGAAGCCAAGTGGTGTGACAAGTGTAAGAAGAAACATGCTGGGAAATGTAGCGATGAAGTCACTTGTTACAAATATGGAAAGCCTGGGCATTATGCCAATGAATGCACCTTCAATAAGAAAGTATGTTATGGGTGCAATGAAGAGGGGCACATTTTGAAGGACTGCCCGAAGAAGAAGGATGCAGCAAAGCCGAATCTTCCACCAAAGCCGAAGGCGAGAGCCTTTCAGATGACACTTGAAGCTGCGAAAGAAGAAGATGATGTCGCTTTAGGTACAATTCTCGTAAAAGAATTGCCTGCCCAAATTTTGTTTGATTCTGGACCCAATTACTCCTTTATTTCGCATGAATTTGGTAGAAAACTAGCTTTGCCTGTTGATAGACTAGTTAATGCTTTAATAGTCGAGGTTGCTAGTGGCAAGTTTATACATGTTAGCCATCGTATGAAAAACATCTTCATTGACTTGAATGGGAATAAGTTCCAAGAGGAATTATTGCCTATCGAGTTAAATGGTTTCGACATCGTTCTAGGAATGGATTGGCTTAGTGGCAATGATGCCGAAATATTGTGCAGGAAGAAGATAGTTAAAGTAAAATCGCCAGGGAAAGAGTCGTTTATGGTGTATGGAGACAAACGCATAGTAAACTCTGGAATCATTTCCCTAATGAAATCCAGAAAGTGTTTGACCAAGGGATGTACATCATATCTAGCATTCGTGATCGATGCAAAGAAGGAAAAGAAGGATGTGCAGAATATTCCGGTAGTGTGTGACTATCCGGAAGTCTTTCCCGAAGATCTTCCTGGATTACCCCCTGATCGACAAGTAGAATTCTGTATCGACTTGTTACCAGGAACGACGCCAATAGCAAAAGCACCGTATCGACTAGCATCAACAGAGATGAAAGAGCTTATGACACAACTTCAGGAATTATTGGACAAAGGTTTTATTCGACCTTGTTCATCACCCTGGGGAGCTCCGGTGTTATTCGTAAAGAAAAAGGACGGGAGCATGAGAATGTGCATCGATTATAGAGGGCTGAATAAGGCAACAATAAAGAACAAGTACCCGTTGCCAAGGATTGATGACATGTTCGATCAGTTGCAAGGTTCGAGCTATTTCTCAAAGATCGATCGTAGGTCAGGATATCTTCAGCTATAGGTAAGAGAGCATGATAATGAGAATACTACGTTCAGAACAAGATATGGACACTATGAGTTCTTAGTTATGTCGTTTGGACTAACCAATGCTCCAACATCTTTCATGGATTTGATGAACAGGGTTTTTAAACCATACCTCGATAAATCCGTGATAGTGTTCATAGATGATATTTTGATTTATTCAAAAAGCAAGCAGGAGCATGACAAGCATCTGCGTGAAGTGCTAGAATTTCTGAAAAAGGAGAAGCTGTATGCAAAGTTCTCCAAATGTGAATTTTGGATTAAAGAAGTCCAAATTTTGGGTCATGTGGTTAACCAAGAAGGGATAATGGTTGACCCAGCGAAGATTGAAGCTGTGATGAAGTGGGAAGAACCGAAAAGTCCTACGGAGATCCGAAGCTTTTTTGGATTAGCTGGATATTACCGATGGTTTATCCAAGGCATTTCTTCGATCGCTACTCCATTAACAGCTTTGACCCACAAAGGAGCTAGCTATACTTGGAATGAGAAGCATAAGGAAGCTTTTGAGAAGTTAAAGAAGAAATTGTGTGAAGCACCGATTCTTTCTTTTCCAGAAGGAGTCGATGACTTCGCAGTTTATAGCGATGCATCTGGAGTCGGGTTAGGTTGTGTTCTGACCCAAAGGGAAAAAGTGATAGCATATGCATCGAGGCAATTGAAAGAGCATGAAACGAACTACCCCACTCGTGATCTGGAGTTGGCAGCGGTAGTATTCGCGTTAAAGATATGGAGGCACTATCTTTATGGCACTAAATGCAAACTTTTCACTGATCATAAGAGTCTTCAATATCTCTTTAATCAGAAGGAATTGAACATGAGGCAACGACGCTGGATAAAGTTACTCAAGGACTACGACTGTGAGATACTTTACCACCCTGGTAAAGCAAATGTTGTTGCTGATGCTCTCAGCCAGAAGGTAAACCTTGAAAAGAAAAGGCCAAGAGTGTTGAGAATTGAAGTTGTCTCGACAATTGTGGAAAGCATAAAGAAAGATCAGATAGAAGCTTTAGAGAAAAATGATCGAAAGGAAGAATGTTTGGGAAAAACATTAATGTTTGATACAAACGGTCAAGGACTGAAGGTATTCCAAGATAGGATTTGGGTACCTAAGACGGGAGGAATAAGAGAACTTCTGATGGAAGAAGCTCACAAGACCATGTACTCGATTCATTCGGGCAGCACAAAAATGTATAGGGATCTAAAACCCTACTACTGGTGGCCGACGATGAAGCTCGATGTTGCTAAGTATGTGGTCGAATGTGTGACATGTGCGAGAGTTAAGGCACAACATCAGAAACCGTATGGGAGTTTAGAACCTTTATCTGTACCCATGGGTAAATGGGAAGACATCACCATGGATTTCGTGACTAAACTGCCCAGAACAAAAAACGGTCACAACATGATTTGGGTGGTCATTGATCGCTTCACTAAGAGTGCACATTTCATAGCAGCCAACGAGAAATGGTCTATGGATAATCTTGCGAATTCTTACATGAAGGAAATTGTGAGGCTTCAAGGTGTTCCATTAACGACTGTATCAGATCGTGACAACCGTTTTACCTCACGGTTTTGGAGGAGTCTGCGAGAGGAATTGGGTACCAAGTTGTGTTTGACTACTACTTATCATCCGCAGACAGATGGTCATAGCGAACGAACAATTCAAAAGTTAGAGGATATGCTAAGAGCATGTACCCTGGAATTCCAAGGTAACTGGGATGAACATTTACCTCTGGTAGAATTTTCCTATAATAATAGTTTCCACTCAAGCATCAAGATGACACCTTACCAAGATTTGTATGGAGAAAAGTGTCGAACGCCGTCATGTTGGCTGGAAGGTGGGCAAAGGCAGTTTATGGGACCTGAAATAATCCATTAGACTGTTGAAATGTTGAAAGTGATTAGGGAAAGGATGTTAGCTGCTCAAGATCGTCAAAAGAGCTATGCTGACAAGAAAAGACAATCGATAACATTTGAAGTTGGAGATTCGGTTTTACTTAAAGTCTCGTCGTGGAAGGGACTTATAAGATTTGGTAAGAGGGGAAAGTTGAGTCCAAGGTTTATTGGACCATTTAAAGTTCTTCAGAGGATCGGGAATCAAGCTTACAAGCTAGAATTACCAGAAGAACTAGAGGGTATTCATAACACCTTCCATGTGTGTTATTTGAGGAAGTCCATGGGAGATGTACCTGACATAATTCCGATTTCTGAATTAAGGTTGGATGAAAACAAGAGGTTAATTGAAGAACCAGAGGCAATCGTTGACCGTAAGACTAAGAAGTTACGACGCAAGATGGTCAATTTAGTGCTTGTGCGATGGAAACATACGAATGGGCCAAATCTCACCTGGGAAATGGAGAGTGATATGATGAGTCGCTATCCGCATTTGTTTGATGATGTGTGATTCTGGGGATGGAATCATCCTAAGGGGAGAGAATTATAACGCCCGTGTTTCTACGATAGGGATTAATGATGATGTAATATTCTAGGTCAACCTTTGTAATTCATTTTGAAGAAATGAAGAGGAATTATGTGATTATTATGAGAATTATGTGTTTTATGCTTAATTATTAGGATTTAATTAATTAAGAATAAAAATAAGCGTCGAAAATAAATATTAGATAAACCCGATATCTATTAAGAAAGTTGTAGTGGCCGTGACAAGGATTTCAGATATATAAAGAATACCAAATCCGAGTTATAACGAAGAAGTTATGACCTGTCGAAGTTCCGCGACAAAACCGCCACAGCGCCGAATGAAGTAAAAAGTGAGTTTTTGATAAACTACTTTTTAGCCTTGGTGATCTAAATGAAAGTCGTAGTGTTCGTTAAACCGACTTCGTATGAGGAAGTTATGATTTTTCTAAGTTTCAGCTTAGAAGTAGACAACTAAAAACTCGAATTTTAGGTCAAGTGATTTTTGGCCGATACAACCTAAACGAGAATCGAAGGTCTCGTCAATATTAGTACAACGGTAAAAAGACAGACGGAAACGGACGTCGGATGAAGAAGTTATGAATTTTTAACGGATTTTCCTGTCCCGGTCTGTTAAAAAATAATAATATTAAGATTAAATTCAAAATTAGCCGACGGAGTCTAAATGAAACTTGTAGAGCATAATTTTACCTACGCGCGCATATAAAGAACGTCGAAAACAGAGCCCATATGCGAAAGTTATGGATTTTAGAAAATTTGGGACACAAAAATCGAGAAAAATGCTAAAACCGAGGAATTTCACATGGCTCAACTTCGGCCACGTCACCCTCGCTAGCAGCATGCCGCATGTCTGAATTGCTGAGTCATCCGAGGCCACCTGTCGACGCGTGTCGCACCCTCTACGCACCGAAGGCTCGGCCAATCAGAAGTCGCCTCGTGCCTTCTCCGTGTCTCGGTCTCGCATCACCACGTGTCCGAGCCTCGCATCCGACGCCTGGCACCCTTGCATGCGAGCCACATGCCCCTTTGTCACAACTAGGAATTTTGATGCTTTGTAACAACAACAACGATAACATTTGTGAACCAAAAATGTGAAAGCATGTATGATGCTTATTCAATAACAACAAACTTCCATCAAACACTTTATACAAGCACTGCAAATAGTCAACAAAGAATTGGAAACCCTAGAAACCTCGGTTTAAGTCCATTTTGGATTAGGATTTTCTTATTTGGGCCTAATGGACCAATAAGCTTCCAATTTGACTATTTTGGGCTTAGAACTCCTATATGGACTCTAATTGGACCCACTTTCATTTATTTTAACATTTTGGGCCATAATCGGCCCAGAATGAAATAAAATACCCTAAGGGGGCCATAACAAATCTAATTAACTTAAAAAGGCCATAAGACTCATACTTTGATGTAAATTGGACCCATATCTTGGACTTAAGCACAAAAACCCCAATTTCTTTTCTTCCTTCCCACTCTCGGCCCAACTACACAAATGGGGGGAAGAGTTGACTTTTTACTTGCCACCTCACAATTGTATATGGGGTATCCATGCACCCTTCCCATATTTCCAAGCATCCATCACTTCACGCTCTCTTCTCCTCTCTCTTTTCTTCTTCGGCCGAGAACCACAAAGGGAAAGACACACACACACATAATTCACTCAAACACTCTCAAAGAACACTCTTCCTTCTTCTTCATCAAAAATTTCGAGATATAGGAGCTTTCAAGTAGGATTCTCCCTAAGAGTCATCATCTAAGGTAAGTTGATGCTATAAATTCATGATCTGGCTACTTCATTTCATCAAAAATCTCTTCTAAATCTATTCAAACTCGTGATCTTGCATCTTACAACACATCTAAGCCAAAGATCCACCAAGAAGCTTGTTAGGCCGAGATTTTCATCAAACTTCTTCCATTTTTCTTCTAAACCGAATCCACAAACTCAAGGTGAGTTCATACCCCTCTCTTTTCGGTTTTCATAAGTTTTATGGGGGAGAATACAAGTAAAATGTGTAGATCTATGTGTATGTGTATGCTATGTATGATTTTATGCATGTATGTGTGATTTTATGTGCTTATGTGTTGAATATGTAAACAAAAAGGGAAGAAAACTCGAGATCTATGGCATGAGTAAGAAAACAAACAAGAACTAAGGTATATTACACTAAACAAGTCAAGAAAATTACCCTCCAAGATTATGATAAACATATTGTAACATAAAACTAATTTTTGGGCTTAAATTGTCAAATAAACAAAAGTTGAGTTAAAAATTGCCATTCACGGTTTTCTTAAGGGTCAAAAGAGTCAAATAAGTTAAAACAAATGTTTTTATGAATATTATGCTCTTCAAAGGACTTGAAATGTAAATATTAGCTTAATGGGCTAATTTTTGGGCTTTTCGGCCCATTAAGCCCAAAGTTGCGAAAATCATGACTTTCAAAGGGCTGAAATGGTAAGTTCTTCAAAACAGGGGATAAAAAGTTAAACAAAACTCTTTCAAGGGTTAAAATGCTTTTCTTTTCCAAAAAGGATAAAAAATGTAAAGTTTTTGGATTTTGGGCCAAAGTTGTAAAAATTGCGAAAGTTTGGACTTTAACCGAAAAACACTTTGCTGGAAGGTCTGAAACTGCCAAAGAATAAGTTTTGAGGTAAAAATATCATTTTGAACAAGTCTATGATTCAAAAGTGTCAAGAAAATGGTCTAAGGGTTTAAAATGTCTTTTCTTTTGTATAAAGGACTAAAATAGTTATTTTTATTAAAGAAGGGCTGAAAAGGTCAAATCAATATTTTGAATCAATTATTTTATTTTAAGATATTTAAGTCAAAAGAATACAAATTTACAACTTACGAAAACAGAATGAAGAATATACCTATATTTTTAAAAACATCATTATAAACAACCGAACGGTCTCGTGCCGATCCAAAAATAACAATCGTTCAATCAAACCTTCCAACAATTATGCAATACCTAAAACAAGTAAACATTCAAATTTTGGGCTTGAAAGTTCCAATCATGCTAGTTGGACCTTTTTGATCCATTAACATGACCGTTGGGCCCAAGGGATAATGGTAACCAATGTTATTGGGCCTTCTATGACCCAATTCCATATTAAAGGGACCTTCAATGGCTTTTAAGTGCCATTGGGCCTTAGTGGCCCATTCGCATTGCTAGTAAGGTCCAAGTAATCAAATGCGAAATGGGTCATCGTGTCCTTCGTATACCCAACAGCCTAAAATAACTCACGGAAGTAGCAGGACTTTGTATTCCTCTTCTCCTCGTTTGCTAGGCTTATGTGTAATCAAAGTAAACAAATTCAGGTCGTTAATCAATAGTAATCAAGGTGGTTTGGATTAAGTGAGTAATAACGGACGACACCTCTATGGGTCGTTCGTAGTTGGTAGTTATAACCAGTCATTACCATGCATGGTTACAACGACTCACAAAAATTTGATAATATCCGACACCACCCGAGAAATCAAGGAAGAGTAATCAAAAATCATTTGTTGTGGCGGTGTAGCAATTCGTAAACAAGTACATTTCGCGTTATCGGAAAACATCAGGTTTTTCGAGGAAATGAACACCACTCGCTTGTAATTTCTATAACTATAATACAAAACTCCCTTTTATATACACGTTTTGAAATCATTCATGCATCAACTTATGGATCTTCACACTTTGATAAACTATTGGCTTTCAGAAAATATCGGATTTTCTGGGTTTTACAAACAACACAAATCATTTTTATCACAACCTTGCTTATGAACTCACCAACATTTCATATGTTGACGTTTTTCAAAATAACTTGTATTCTCAGGTAACAGGTAAGATGAAGGGTAATATCAAGTATGTTAGGATATTATGTTTTGAAAACTCTCAAACAATTTAGGGTTGTGGATGTGTAATATTTGAAACAATGTACTGGATGTGAACAATATCAGTTATAATGTATTGATGCATGGTGATGTTTATGTTATGATTCATGTATATTCATTGTGATGATATTCAATTTAAGTCACGCGAGCCCTCGGACGTTTCCGCCGTCTGGTTTCGGGGGTGTGACAGGTTGGTATCAGAGCTCTGTTTATAGTGAACTGGCATATCTAACCACACATTGATATGCAACTATAAACCAAAGAGGGACTAAAACAACTCTGAACAAAAAAAAATAAAACACAACGATAAAACATCTTTACTTGTGCGATATAGGAAAAACAACATAATACCAAATCAAATAAAATAATGCTGACATCTTGGTTAAGTCGGGACTGTTCTTAGTTGTAGTAAGGGGTGGATATAGCCTGATCAACTACATTTTCTCCGAAGTACAACTATTACATACCCCGGTGAAAACCTCGATGGTCGGTAGACCTAAAAACATACCCCTTTGTTACGAAGAAAAGAACATCAACTTATATTGCATAATAACTAAAACATATTAGTAGTAATAATAGTTTACTCATACACCTCCTCTCAGTCACCGTGGAAGGAGAACACCAGGGCATTCAGTTTCATCAGGTCTTAGTGTCCCACGGGATGATCGAGGATGAGCCTGAGGGAGATCAGGGAGGGGCACACGGCGTGGGTCCCGACGAGTACACGGACACAGACTACGAGTTTGATGGGACCGACGACGACTGCATGCAAAACAAGACTCAGGCAAGGATTCTGCCACATCACCTACCAGTGAGATGCAGCAGGACCACCCCGCCCCCCAGGAAACCCCTCGAGGGAGAATCGCTCTCCGGAAGCTGAGATTGTTGCTCTGCGGCAACAGCTATTCGCCATGGAAGCACGAGCGGTGCAAGCGGGACAGGAGAGAGATGAAGTCATTGGAGAAATGACTGAGATGGCCCAGTTGTTGGTACAACACTTCGGTATATGGCCTCACTACCGTCGTCGAACGCTCCTTAGAGTGTTAGGACTAGTCATATCTATCCATAGTATTATGCTTATGTGACCTATGCTATGTACCATCGACTCTATGTTTAAGTGATTACACTACTCATAGAGCCGTTACGCTGCCGAACTTGCACCACTAATGTGTGCTCCTTCGAGCAAATTTTCATGTAACAAAAATGCGATTATATTAATGGAAATTTTTTTTGTGTTCTATTGTGATGTTGTTATCTGTTATGATTGTATGTTAACATGCGGAACCACTTAAGTATACACAATACACCTAGTTTTTAGGACCACAATCTCACAAAAATCATGGGCGCTCAACATCTTTCCGTTCCATGATAGAAAGATGCCCCAACGACCAACCCGTGGAAACCCTGGACCAACCCCACCCGAAGTCAACTCAGATGCATTCCAAGCAGCTGTATCTGCTGCGGTTACTGTAGCCATGGCGCAAATCCACCAAGGGAACAATGGTGGAGTCAATGGTCAAGGGGCTGGAAGTTCGATCAACGGAATAAATCAAGGACCTACCAATACATGCTCCTACAAGGACTTCACCAACACCAAGCCACAAACCTTTAATGGCACGGGTGTAATGATAACCCTAAAGAGATGGATGGAAAAGCTGGAATTAGTATTTGACATATGTGAATGCCCCGAGGAGGTGAAAGTGAAGTTCGCCGCATGCACATTCGTTGACCAAGCTCTCACTTGGTGGAATGGACATGTAGAGGCCATGACTCTCCCCGTAGCCAACGCTATGCCGTGGGCGGAGTTGAAAGAAATGCTGATGGTTGAGTACTGCCCGCAAGGCGAAATTCAGAAAATGGAGCAAGAGTTATGGAATCTCACCGTCCGAAACTCCGACATAGATGCATACATATCAAGGTTTAGCGAGCTGTCATTGTTGTGCCCTGGCATAATTACTTCAGAGGGAAAGAAAATCGAACGATTCATCTAGGGATTAACCTCCCCAATTCAAGGAAATGTAATAGCTGCAAACCCTGAAACATTCGACAGTGCCAAGAGGTTGGCCAAGAAACTATACGATCACAACAACAAGAAGGGCGAGAAGCCAGTGGAAACTGAGAGCAAGAAGGAGAGTGACAACAAGAAAGGAAAGAACAAAAAAAAAAGGGCGACAAGGCTCAGAGTCGTCAAAGAAGCAACAGACAGTGACAGTCAATGTTGCAACCACCCAAGTACCCTCCACACCACATGCTCCAGCTTCAGCTAATCCAAGTGCCCCTAGGCAGTATTATGGGAATCTCCCAAAGTGCAACAAGTGCAGTCTCCATCATAATGGTGAGTGCAGGGAGATGCATTGTACCAGTTGCAATCGGAAGGGTCACACGGCAAGGTATTGCAGGACCTATCCTCCCCAGAGCCAACAACAAGGAAACAACAACAACAACAACCGCAACAACAGCAACACCAACAACAGCGGCAATAATGCAGGATCAAGCCCCACCTGCTATGGATGTGGAAAGACTGGGCATATCCGTCGAAACTGCCCCAACATCAACAACCCTGGGAACGGAGGAAAAGGAAGGGTGCTAGCTACGGGTCAAGGAGAAGCGGTTCAGGATCCCGCTGTTGTTACCGGTACGTTTCTCCTAAACCACAATTATGCATGCATCCTATTTGATACTGGGGCTGAACGAAGTTTTGTGAGTAATAAATTCAAACACTTGTTAAAACAACAACCCCAGAAGCTTAATGAAACCTTTACGGTGGAAATGGCTAATGGGAAAACAGAATCCACTGGGGAAATCTACATCGGATGTACCCTGACCTTGAACCATAACGTCTTTCAAATAAACTTAATTCCTGTTTCCATTAGGAGTTTTGATGTGATTATCGGCATGGATTGGTTAAGCCCCCACCATGCTGAAATTATGTGTCACGAGAAGGCCGTTCGCCTTCGCCTCCCAAATCACGAAACCCTAATTATATATAGAGACAAACCCAACACGAACCTTCGTCTTATCTCGTGCATTAAGGCACAGAAGTATCTACGAAAGAAGGACTTGACGTTTCTAGCTCATATAGTGGATAAGTCCAAAGAAGAGATCAATATTCGAAACATCCCTGTGGCTTGCGATTTCCCGGATGTCTTTCCGGAGGATCTTCCAGGGATACCCCTGTTGGATAAGGTGTCTAAGTCCATAACAATATTTGAGATGTACTTGACCCGACCCGGCATGGTCCATTTGGGTTGCACTTCACCCGAACAATTTGTTTGGATAATCTTTTGAGAATAGTATGTTCATGCTTTATTAATATATAATAAGTTATAATATATTAATATTAAATCATATTATTTAATTAGTATTGGTCATAAATTAACTTAGAATTAATTTGGTGATAAAAAAGGTGACTAATTAAATATGGGCTCTTGTATTTTATGTTGTGTGGGCTAATACTCATTTTGGAATGGGTTTGGCATGCATGGGAAACCATGGATAGTCCATGGTGCTTTTAACCCATGGGTCCTTGGAAAGGAAGAGTCATGGGTATTAGGTTTTACATGGATGTAACCCTAATCCTCCATACTATATATAAAGAAGCTTATGATGCTTGAAATGACACTAGTTGTGTGTGAACAAGAGTGGTGGCCTAATTTCTAGAGCACATATATTATTCTCTCAAGGTTCCAAGGTTTGTGGTGATTTGTGATTCCACTTGAGGCATTCACATTATTGGTGCTACGCTCTCAAACTCCAAGCAATCAATCACTATCAAAAGGTGTGTCATTCTTCTAGTGTTTTATGATTCTAGTTCTTCATGCCATGCTAGTTAGGATGTAAACCTTGGAAATTATTATTTGCATGTATTTTAGAGAAAACATAGATCCAAGGTTTATTAGGGTTGCATGTACACTTAGGAGTGTTAGAATGCTCAAAACCCAACAGTGGTATCAGAGCCTAGGCTTGTTTTCTTGAATACTTGATGCAAATAGCTGAAAAATGTCGAAAAACTGGATTCTGCACAGCTGACTCGCCGAGTCCCTCATGGAACTCGCCGCGTTCATGCATATATTCAACCAACTCGCCGAGTCAGTTCATGCACTCGACGAGTTGGCAGGCCTGAGTACAAATTTTTGAGATTTTGTGCTGGAATTGGTCTAGAATCATTACCTTAAACTGTTTTGGAATTACAAAACTTGTTTTTGATGTGGTAATGATTGTGGTAAACCAATTTTAAGGCTAATATCAAAATTCCAAGTTTTTATATGTGTTCATATGATTATTGAAATTGTTGATGTGGATGTTCATGTTCATATGAGTTTTGTTAGATCATAGGAATTATTTGCAAATTGTTTGGTAGTTAATTCTTGATCTTAATGTGTTTTAATGGAATTCATAATTTGTCCTCAAGTTATGGAATTCCAAAAGTTTTTCTTTTAAATGTTTTTTTAAGAAGTCATAAGTTACATTTTCTTGAAGAGTTTTCTAATAAATGCTTTTATGGACTCCATAACTTGTCCTCAGGTTATGGATATCCAAGAGTCTCTTCATTAAAAGTTTTAAAACACTTAATTAAAACTCATAAGTTATGAATATCCAAAAGTTTTTGAATTGTTGAAAACTTGCCCTCAAGTGTTGGAATTTTTAAAGTCGCACACAAACTTTAATTCCAACCCCTACTGTTTTAAAAGTGAAAATTCAACCCTTATACTATTTATAACATTAATGGTTAATTATTATATATATGTATAAGATCAAGTCGATTTACCGTTAGTAGGCCTCATTCACGTAGCCGGTCTATAAGGGGGTTATAAGGTTGTTGCCTATAAAATGGCAACTTAATGGGTGTCCACTCTCACCCACCGCTTCCTTGATCGGTGGAGGGTCGTTAGCCGAACGGGTAGGACAATGACTTTAATTCTCATTAAAAGTATAATGATTATAAAGTAACTAAATATTTTTATAAATTCCCAATCTTAGTTACTTTAGGAAAATGTGAATTTGGTGCTAACCCATGAAATTCACACTTTGTACCTTACCAAGTCGTTGGTCGAGCGTGTGTGGTTAACCGACACACTAACTTGGACTAGTAAGGATCACGAAGGGTGACTTAATGTTTATCACAGATCGGTGGAGCGTGTGTGGTTAACCGGCACATCGATTAGGTGATAATATTAAGGGTACCAAGTGAGTTTGCATGGTTATTCACACCTTGTTTTGTGATCCTCGGCATCCCAGTCACAAAACCTGAAGGGCACAATCGAGATTGAAACATGCCATTGAAAAGTTCAATGAATCTCAGAAGAATCTAGGAATTTCAAATCCAATTAAAACCTAATAATTCATTTCCTTTTTCATGATGGAAATTGTTGAATCGTCATTCACCTACCTTCAAATATTTTATAGCTTGGATTACGACATCCCTCTTCCAAGTTATATAATATTGTGTTGGGTCCTAGCCTTAATATTTCATATTTAGTGTTATATTAAGGACTTAGAATCAACTAACTTGATTTTCTCCCATTGTAGATGTCTGGTTCAGACAACTATGATCTTCCCAAATCTCTTGGAACAAACTTTCTTCTTGAAGATGATGTCCCTCAACATCATGCTTCACTTCCTCCACCTCCTCCATTTATTCTCCCTGACCCACAAGCCCGAAGACTTGAAAGGTTCAAGATCACTCAAGCTCTACTAGAAATGAAACATAAATATGGAAGACCTGTGTGCGCTCATGTCTTAGGAATGAAGTCACACATTGACAGGCTGAGAATGTTGGGTGCTGTTATTTCAAGGAAGTTCGCTGTTGACTGGGTTCTTCAGTCACTTCCTGAGTCGTATAGTGAGTTTATTAAAGACTACCATATGACAGATCCTGACATAACCCTAATAGATCTTTATTATTTGCTTGTTGCTGCTGAATCAGCAATGATTTGGTGCAATGGTCAAGCAAATATTGATGGAAGGTCTAATTCTCAAACTTCCATGGACATGGACAATGGTAACATTGGAAGTCCAGAAAAGCTTTCTCTTCCCAATGGAAAGGGATCGGCCTTGGTCAACCCAGTTGACCAAAAGGTAAAGGGAAAGGCTAAGTCTGTTATTGTCTCGTGTACCATTCCCAAAGAGTCTATATGTTTTTATTGTCCTGAGAAGGGACATTGGAAGAGAAGCTGCCCTGAATACCTGAAATATTTGAAAGCAAGTAGAGACAAAATGTTTGACTCGGCTTCAGGTAAGTCCATTATCTAACTTTGTTAAAGTTCCTAATTGTTGATTCTTACTACATGATGTGACTAGGTTGCATCTTGATGTTTATCAGGATCGAGCAAAAGGAAGGTTAAAAGGAGAGTGTGCTGAATCTGATCACGAAGATGGATTTCTATCGCATGGTTCGAGGATCGGATTCTGGAGCTACTACTTAGAAGTTATGATAGATTGCTAGGAAATATGTAATAGCATAGTTTCCATTTAAAGTTGCATTGTAAGGAAAAGCTTTTCCGCATTTTATGAATAAATAAAATTTTGTTTTACTTTATTTTATATC
Organism: Lactuca virosa; assembly: GCF_052849685.1. Lineage (NCBI taxonomy): Eukaryota > Viridiplantae > Streptophyta > Magnoliopsida > Asterales > Asteraceae > Lactuca > Lactuca virosa. The sequence goes on along the minus strand of NC_136433.1, from coordinate 365,096,696 downwards.
TCCTTTCAATGGAATTTATGGAAAATTGATGTTTGTATGTTTCTAGCAATAATGGAAATATGAGTTTGATTCTCTCATTTGTGGTTGTGTCTAAATTTACCAAATGAGGAAAGGTTCTCATCACCCAAGCTTCAATTGGATAGAAACTTGGAATCATACAAGCTGTATTGTATGATGAATGAGAATTTTCATCTTTGTAAAATTGAGACTAATTCATTGATCACATGCATATGTGAGTCAATTGAAGGACTAAGGAATTAGATACATTGGTGTGTGCTGGTCAAGGTCCACTACAAAGATCGATAAGACTATTCGTCATGATTTACTAAAGTTTAATTAAATATGGTTGTACCTACAAGTTGTAGTACAATTCTGAAACATTGGAGAAGTTTCAATGTATGGCAGGACGAATGGGAAGAATCAAATTGGGCAGAAAGATAAAAGGTTTCTCAAATCTGAAAAGATGGGAGAATACTTTAGTATCTTGTTTTATGATCATCTTAATGATTAAGAAACCATGTCACAATTCATCCTCTAAGGACATCTTAGTGCATTTTATGGCTAAGAAGAGGATTCATGAATTGTTGGAATGATTAAAATCAAAAAGATGAATCATACTTCGTTCCAAAACAACTCTTAGAGTCATACTCCAAGATTGTAACATTGAGTGACATAAAGTAAGGTTTAGAACACTTATCAAATGTAGTGTAAAATGTTTTCTACTCCTGTACATTTGAAATTGGTAAGTTGTGATGTCTTGGATAAGACAAAGACGAACTAAGACCAATTGTGTGAAGTGTTTATCTTGATAAGAATCCGCACTATCCCTTGAATATTTGTTTTGTAAAGGAATGGTCCTTGACTAGGGAAACTTATATGTCAAGAGGACAGTGGGAGTCTTAAAGATCCTGAAAGGATTTCAAGATTTAATCAAGAGTAAAACCTGAGTTTTATCACTAGCACACGACTTAAGGTTTGCAACCTATTAAGTTGACATGATTCTTGTTTCTGTGTCTGTTCCTATTAAGTTGACTATGCATATGAGTTCTGTTAGTTCTAAACTGTGTGCATAACAGCTTGGAAGCATTGGTGGGCCTTGTGCTACCAGGTGATAAGAAATTAAGATTGAACAAGTTCAATCCATGTAAGGCTGAATTTGTCACTAACATTGTCTTGTGATTATGGTTTTGACAAATTCACATGGATAGAACCTCATACACTATAAAATCTAAGTGTCATAAGGTTTCTCTCCGATTCATGAAAATGATGGTGAGGAAACGCTTTCACTAAGTAGATTTTAAGTAGATAGCAATTGTGATGTTTGCATTCTCAAAGTCGTTAGTGGAGCGTGTGTGGTTAACCGGCACATTAACATGGACTTATGAGAAATGGCAAACAGGTCTAAACATTATGATTACGGCATCCCTCTTCATAATTGTTTAGACACACATGTGAGCTATCTAAGGAAAGATGTATGAGTCTGAGAAGCTTAGATAAAGTTTTGTCGAAGCATCTCGTGTCAGAAGTCTGAACTTTGGTGATGAAAGTCAATAAAGTATTGATTTCTAGAAGTCGATTTCAAAGTACATGTCAAAGCTAGTGGGAGCATAATTGTTGTGCTAAATAATTATTATGCTAGTGGGAGCATAATCAATTATGATGAGTATTGTTAATTATAGAAAACAAGAGTTTCACTTGGAAAAGGTTGTTTTGCTATAATTAAGGGAGAGGAGATTATACATCATTTCAATCCTAAAAAGTTTAGATTGAGATTTCAATCAGCTTTAGTCAATGATATATATATGGATTTTATGTTGGAATGGTTCAACATAAGGAGATTCTATATATATTGTGTTCTCAAATTCGATTATGATTACGACATCCCTCTTCATAGTCGATTTTTGAAAACATGGCAAATAAAAAATATTGTAGCAAAAGACTGATCTAGTATCAGGTCTTTATGTGAGACATCATGAATCGTGTCCCATATGCTTCGGGTATAGGATCGGTCACATGTGATATAATATTTATCCGTTCTAAATTTTTCAAAAATGCTTAGAGAATTAAGAGGGAAAAAGGAATAGAACCGGATATGACTAAAATGATTAAGAAATTGTCGAGCACAGTCTGAGGTTCGCCAAAGATTGGTTGCTCAGGGACAGTTGGAAGTATGATGTAAATTGTTGGAAAGGACCATATTGACATATTCTGAAAAGAGGTAACTCTTGTTCGGAAGTGATAGTCGAAATGGGACTATGGAAATGTCTCCATAGGTGGAAGTTGTTCAATCTATGTAAGATTCGAAAACCTTAGTGCAAGAAGGATGTTCAAAGAAATGTACTTTGAATATGAGACTTCGTTTCCATGGAATTGATCTCCTTTGGAATCCTCTGTAAAGGCTGATGACAAGGTTTTGGTGACCTTGTGCATAATCATTATGAAACGATCAGTGCATATAAGTTTAAAATCTAACAGATTTTTGGTTAATGGTAGGAATTGGGAATTCTTACATTTACAATAAGGATTTGGGATTGTGAAATGAGCATCATTGGAATCATGTTCAATTGATCTATTTCACAAAGTAAAGATCATACACAAACATAGTGTGCATACTTGGAGTATGGCATAACTATTGTTTAGAAAAACAAAGTGTACATGCTAGGAGCATGGGACAACTGTTGTTTTTATTCAAGTATTAAGTTGATTATTTGAAACATTATACAATGAATAATGTGTAATCAATATGGTGATAAATAAAAGGTGGTTTTATTTATATTCAAAAGGGTTCTGAGACCATATTGGATTCCATTATTATTGTGTTTCACTTTGCATGTTTTGACTTCCATAATAACTAGGTTATTCTTTCCGAATGATTAAGTTATTCAAACCATCCACAGTCGGTCATATGTTGGAAGTAGATATGAGTCAAGACTATCATGAGTTGGTTGTAGAGGTCTAAGATGTTGGACATGGCTACAACACTCATGAGTGCTCATAAGTTATGAGTATTGGATTCAACCCACGCTCACTTGCATCACTTCATGGAATTTATCTCGAGTGATCGTGAGACGGGAATATCATATAAGTCTTCAAACCTAGAGATATGAGTTGTTACCTATGAGTTGGTTGTACATTGATTGCACGAAAACGCATCAGTAACTTGATGTTATAAAATGTTCCTTTGTGTATAATTCAACAAGTAGTAGAAACAAGTATATGAGTCGAAGTTTATCTGTTCCTTCTAGTCCTTGGAGGATTAGAAGCGATATCTAGGCCCCTCGATGATTTTGTTTTGACCTATGTACCGGGCCCGGTCAGAACTAAATTGATGTGTTCAATTAAGTTCTTTGTCAAACAAATCGGAAATCGGGAAACAAACTGTTGGACAATAAGTAAGACATTGTTCCATGTATTTGTCCGGCTGATATTATGAGAGCAGAGGATTATATGATCACTTATCTAAAATGGCGCTTCATAGTTCAACAGGGTTTGAGAGCTACGATTGCGGGTTGGTTCCTGAAGTCATATCTGCAAAGATGTTATTAGACTCATCCAAGTGGGAGACTGTTGGATAAGGTGTCTAAGTCCATAACAATATTTGAGATGTACTTGACCCGACCCGGCATGGTCCATTTGGGTTGCACTTCACCCGAACAATTTGTTTGGATAATCTTTTGAGAATAGTATGTTCATGCTTTATTAATATATTATAAGTTATAATATATTAATATTAAATCATATTATTTAATTAGTATTGGTCATAAATTAATGTAGAATTAATTTGGTGATCAAAAAGGTGACTAATTAAATATAGGCTCTTGTATTTTATGTAGTGTGAGCTAATACTCATTTGGAATGGGCTTGGCATGCATAGGAATCCATGGATAGTCCACGGAGCTTTTAACCCATGGGTCCTTGGAAAGGAAGAGTCATGGGAATTAGGGTTTACATGGATGTAACCCTAATCCTCCACACTATATATAAAGGAGCTTATGATCCTTGAAATGACACTAGTTGTATGTGAACAAGAGTGGTGGCCTAATTTCTAGAGCGCATATATTATTCTCTCAAGGTTCCAAGGTTTGTGGTGATTTGTGATTCCACTTGAGGCATTCACATTATTGGTGCTAGGCTCTCAAACTCCAAGCAATCAATCACTATCAAAAGGTATGTCATTATTCTAGTGTTTTATGATTCTAGTTCTTCATGCCATGCTAGTTAGGATGTAAACCTTGGAAATTATTATTTGCATGTATTTTAGAGAAAACATAGATCCAAGGTTTATTAGGGTTGCATGTACACTTAGGAGTGTTAGAATGCTCAAAACCCAACAACCCCCAGAAAGACAAGTCGAGTTCCGAATCGATCTAGTGCCAGTAGCTACCCCCATCGCTAAATCGCCCTACAGATTGGCTCCTGCGGAGATGCAAGAGTTGTCCAGTCAACTCAACGAGCTTTTGGACAAAGGATTCATCCGACCCAGCTTCTCACCTTGGGGAACTCCAGTTCTCTTTGTTAAGAAGAAAGACGGTACCTTTAGGATGTGTATTGACTATAGGGAACTTAACAAGCTCACTATAAAAAACCGCTATCCACTTCCGCGAATCGACGATCTATTCGACCAGCTCCAAGGAGCAAGTTACTTCTCTAAGATAGATCTGCGATCTGGATACCACCAACTCAAAGTCCGGGAGGAGGATATCCCCAAAACCGCCTTCCGAACTTGTTATGGACATTATGAATTTGTCGTAATGCCCTTCGGTCTAACGAATGCCCCTGCCGCATTCATGGACCTAATGAATCGAATCTTCCGACCATTCCTTGACAACTTTGTCACCGTTTTCATCGACGATATCCTCGTCTATTCTTGAAGCGAAGAAGAACACGGCCGACATCTCCGACAAATCCTGGAAACCCTGCGAACCGAAAAGTTATACGCAAAACTCTCTAAGTGTGAGTTTTGGCTCCGTAGTGTGAACTTTCTAGGTTTGTTGTTAGTAAAGAAGGGATACATGTGGATCCTTCTAAGGTCAAAGCCATTGAAGGATGGGCGATCCCAACAACACCCACATAAATTCGCCAATTTTTAGGCCTCGCAGGCTACTATAGGAGATTCATTCAGAACTTTTCCAAAACAACCAAGCCACTTACCTCGCTTACACAAAAGGGTGTACCTTTTGAATGGACAGATAAACAAGAAGTTGCATTCCGAACTCTGAAGCGAGCACTCTGCAGTGCGCCGGTGCTATCACTACCGGAAGGAAAAAAAGACTTTGTAGTTTACTGTGATGCATCGAATCAGGGTTTGGGTTGTGTACTCATGCAGCATGGAAAGGTGATAGCTTATGCGTCCCGAAAACTAAAGACACATGAAGTGAATTATACCACCCATGACCTGGAATTAGGAGTTGTGGTCTTCGCCCTGAAAATTTGGAGGCACTACCTTTATGGTACCAAGTGCACCATTTTCACCGACCACAAGAGTCTCCAGCACATCTTAAATCAAAAGGAGTTAAACATGAGGCAACGAAGATGGGTTGAATTGTTGAACGATTACGAGTGCGAAATCAAGTAGCACCCAGGTAAAGCTAACGTAGTAGCTGATGCCTTGAGTCGGAAGGATTACTCGAATCGTCGTTTGAAGACTCTCTCAATAACCATCCAATCACACCTGACCTCGCAAATCAGAGCAGCTTAGTCGGATGCCATGAAGGCAGAAAACAGGACGAGCGAAGCGCTACGTGGAATGGAAAAGAATTTCGAAGTGAAGGAGGGCGGAGCATATTACTTCATGAACCGCATTTGGGTCCCTAAACTTGGAGGATTCAGAGAAGTAGTCACGAATGAAGCCCACAAGACACGATACTCCATCTATCCGGGTTCAGATAAAATGTATTTGGATGTCAAGCAAAATTATTGGTGGCCTAACATGAAGGCAGAGATTGCCACTTACGTTAGCAAGTGCCTCACATGTGCTAAAGTAAAATTGGAATATCAAAAGCCCTCGGGATTACTACAGAAACCAGTAATTCCCTAGTGGAAATGGGAAAGGATTACTATGGACTTTGTGACCAAGCTACCCAAGACGACTCATGGTTTGGATACCATATGGGTAATAGTTGATAGATTGACAAAATCCGCTCATTTCCTGCCAAAAAAAAAACATCATACAAGATGGAACGTCTGACAAGGACCTATATCAAGTAAATCGTGAGACTCCACGGAGTGCCAATATCTATCATCTCAGATAGAGATAGTAGGTTTACTTCACGCTTTTGGCAATCCCTTTAGAAAGCTATGGGAACACAACTTGACATGAGCACTGCCTACCACCCACAAACGGATGGTCAAAGCGAACGAACCATTCAAACCCTTGAAGATATGCTTCGCGCATGTGTGATAGACTTTGGAAAGTCGTGGGATATCTACTTGCCTTTGATCGAATTCTCGTACAATAACAGTTATCACTCAAGCATCAAAGTCGCTCCTTTCGAGGCATTGTGTGGGCGTAAATGTAGATCACCGTTGTGTTGGGCAGAGGTAGGGGACACCCAATTAACAAAAGGACAAACATCAGACAATGCACTAACGGGACCAGAAATCATACGCGAGACGACCGACAAGATAATTCAAATCAGAGCCCGACTGCAATCATCACGAGACAGACAAAAGAGCGACGCCGATAAGCGGCGAAAGCCCTTGGAATTCAGAGTCGGGGATAGGGTGTTATTAAAGGTCTCTCATTGGAAAGGGGTGATTCGTTTTGGGAAACGGGGAAAGCTAAAGCCTCGATACATTGGACCCTTCGAGATTCTTGCCCGAATCGGTCCAGTGGCTTATAGACTACAACTACCCGCTGAGCTCAGCAGTGTACACCCCGTGTTCCATGTTTCCAATTTAAAGAAATGCTTATCCGACGAAACTCTCGTCATTCCATTAGAAGAAATCGAAATCAACAAGAATCTCATGTTCATCGAAGAACCTGTCGAAATCATGGACAGGGAGGTGAAGCGTACTAAGCAAAGTCGCATTCCGATTGTGAAAGTTCGATGGAACGCGAGACGCGGACCAGAATTCACATGGGAACGTAAAGACCAAATGAAGCAGAAGTACCCACACCTATTCTCGCATTCTCAAATCTAGCTTTCAAAAGAATTTCGGGACGAAATTCCCTCTAACGGGGGGATGATGTCACAATTAGGAATTTTGATGCTTTGTAACAACAACAATGATAACATTTGTGAACCAAAAATGTGAAAGCATGTATGATGATTATTCAATAACAACAAACTTCCATCAAACACTTTATACTAGCACTGCAAATAGTCAACAAAGAATTGGAAACCCTAGAAACCCCGGTTTAAGTCCATTTTGGATTAGGATTTTCTTATTTGGGCCTAATGGGCCAATAAGCTTCCAATTTGACTATTTTGGGCTTAGAACTCCTATATGGACTCTAATTGGACCCACTTTCATTTATTTTAACATTTTGGGCCATAATGGGCCCAGAATGAAATAAAATACCCTAAGGGGGCCATAACAAATCTAATTAACTTAAAAAGGCCATAAGACTCATACTTTGATGTAAATTGGGCCCATATCTTGGACTTATGCACAAAAAGCCCAATTTTTTTTCTTCCTTCCCCTTCTCTCGGCCCAACTACACAAATGGGGAGAAGAGTTGACTTTTTACTTGCCACCTCACAATTGTACATGGGGTATCCATGCACCCTTCCCATATTTCCAAGCATCCATCACTTCACGCTCTCTTCTCCTCTCTCTTTTCTTCTTCGGCCGAGAACCACAAAGGGAAAGACACACACACACATAATTCACTCAAACACTCTCAAAGAACACTCTTCCTTCTTCTTCATCAAAAATTTCGAGATATAGGAGCTTTCAAGTAGGATTCTCCCTAAGAGTCATCATCTAAGGTAAGTTGATGCTTAAATTCATGATCTGGCTACTTCATTTCATCAAAAATCTCTTCTAAATCTATTCAAACTCGTGATCTTGCATCTTAGAACACATCTAAGCCAAAGATCCACCAAGAAGCTTGTTACGCCGAGATTTGCATCAAACTTCTTCCATTTTTCTTCTAAACCCAATCCACAAACTCAAGGTGAGTTCATACCCCTCTCTTTTCGGTTTTTATAAGTTTTATGGGGGAGAATACAAGTAAAATGTGTAGATCTATGTGTATGTGTATGCTATGTATGATTTTATGCATGTATGTGTGATTTTATGTGCTTATGTGTTGAATATGTAAACAAAAAGGGAAGAAAACTCGAGATCTATGGCATGAGTAAGAAAACAAACAAGAACTAAGGTATATTACACTAAACAAGTCAAGAAAATTACCCTCCAAGATTATGATAAACATATTGTAACATAAAACTAATTTTTGGGCTTAAATTGTCAAATAAACAAAAGTTGTGTTAAAAATTGCCATTCACGGTTTTCTTAAGGGTCAAAAGAGTCAAATAAGTTAAAACAAATGTTTTTATGAATATTATGCTCTTCAAAGGACTTGAAATGTAAATATTAGCTTAATGGGCTAATTTTTAGGCTTTTCGGCCCATTAAGCCCAAAGTTGCGAAAATCATGACTTTCAAAGGACTGAAATGGTAAGTTCTTCAAAACAGGGGATAAAAAGTTAAACAAAACTATTTCAAGGGTTAAAATGCTTTTCTTTTCCAAAAAGGATCAAAAATGTAAAGTTTTTGGATTTTGGGCCAAAGTTGTAAAAATTGCGAAAGTTTGGACTTTAACCGAAAAACACTTTGCTGGAAGGTCTGAAACTGCCAAAGAATAAGTTTTGAGGTAAAAATATCATTTTGAACAAGTCTATGATTCAAAAGTGTCAAGAAAATGGTCTAAGGGTTTAAAATGTCTTTTCTTTTGTATAAAGGACTAAAATTGTTATTTTTATTAAAGAAGGGCTGAAAAGGTCAAATCAATATTTTGAATCAATTATTTTATTTTAAGATATTTGAGTCAAAAGAATACAAATTTACAACTTACGAAAACAGAATGAAGAATATACCTATATTTTTAAAAACATCATTATAAACAACCGAACGGTCTCGTGCCGATCCAAAAATAACAATCGTTCAATCAAACCTCCCAACAATTATGCAATACCTAAAACAAGTAAACATTAAAACTTTGGGCTTGAAAGTTCCAATCATGTTATTGGGCCTTCTATGACCCAATTCCATATTAAAGGGACCTTCAATGGCTTTTAAGTGCCATTGGGCCTTAGTGGCCCATTAGCATTGCTATTAAGGTCCAAGTAATCAAATGCGAAATGGGTCATCGTGTCCTTCGTATACCCAACAGCCTAAAATAACTCACGGAAGTAGCAGGACTTTGTATTCCACTTCTCCTCGTTTGTTAGGCTTATGTGTAATCAAAGTAAACAAATTCAGGTTGTTAATCAATAGTAATCAAGGTGGTTTGGATTAAGTGAGTAATAACGGATGGCACCTCTATGGGTCGTTCGTAGTTGGTAGTTATAACCAGTCATTACCATACATGGTTACAACGACTCACAAAAATTTGATAATATCCGACACCACCCGAGAAATCAAGGAAGAGTAATCAAAAATCATTTGTTGTGGCGGTGTAGCAATTCGTAAACAAGTACATTTCGCGTTATCGGAAAACATCGGGTTTTTCGAGGAAATGAACACCACTCGGGTAATTTCTATAACTCTGAAGCAAGCACTCTGCAGTGCGCCGGTGCTATCACTACCGGAAGGAAAAAAAGACTTTGTAGTTTACTGTGATGCATCGAATCAGGGTTTGGGTTGTGTACTCATGCAGCATGGAAAGGTGATAGCTTATGCGTCCCGACAACTAAAGACACATGAAGTGAATTATACCACCCATGACCTGGAATTAGGAGTTGTGGTCTTCGCCCTGAAAATTTGGAGGCACTACCTTTATGGTACCAAGTGCACCATTTTCACCGACCATAAGAGTCTCGAGCACATCTTAAATCAAAAGGAGTTAAACATGAGGCAACGAAGATGGGTTGAATTGTTGAACGATTACGAGTGCGAAATCAAGTACCACCCAGGTAAAGCTAACGTATTAGTTGATGCCTTGAGTCGGAAGGATTACTCGAATCGTCGTTTGAAGACTCTCTCAATAACCATCCAATCCAACCTGACCTCGCAAATCAGAGCAGCTTAGTCGGATGCCATGAAGGCAGAAAACAGGACGAGCGAAGCGCTACGTGGAATGGAAAAGAATTTCGAAGTGAAGGAGGGCGGAGCATATTACTTCATGAACCGCATTTGGGTCCCTAAACTTGGGGGATTCAGAGAAGTAGTCACGAATGAAGCCCACAAGACATGATACTCCATCTATCCGGGTTCAGATAAAATGTACTTGGATGTCAAGCGACATTATTGGTGGCCTAACATGAAGGCAGAGATTGCCACTTACGTTAGCAAGTGCCTCACATGTGCTAAAGTAAAAGTGGAATATCAAAAGCCCTTGGGATTACTACAGAAACCAGTAATTCCCTAGTGGAAATGGGAAAGGATTACTATGGACTTTGTGACCAAGCTACCCAAGACGACTGATGGTTTGGATACCATATGGGTAATAGTTGATAGATTGACAAAATCCGCTCATTTCCTGCCAAAAAAAAAACATCATACAAGATGGAACGTCTGACAAGGACCTATATCAAGTAAATCGTGAGACTCCACGGAGTGCCAATATCTATCATCTCAGATAGAGATAGTAGGTTTACTTCACGCTTTTGGCAATCCCTTCAGAAAGCTATGGGAACACAACTTGACATGAGCACTGCCTGCCACCCACAAACGGATGGTCAAAGCGAACGAACCATTCAAACCCTTGAAGATATGCTTCGCGCATGTGTGATAGACTTTGGAAAGTCGTGGGATATCTACTTGCCTTTGATCGAATTCTCGTACAATAACAGTTATCACTCAAGCATCAAAGTCGCTCCTTTCGAGGCATTGTGTGGGCGTAAATGTAGATCACCGTTGTGTTGGGCAGAGGTAGGGGACACCCAGTTGGCAAAAGGACAAGCATCAGACAATGCACTAACGGGACCAGAAATCATACGCGAGACGACCGACAAGATAATTCAAATTAGAGCCCGACTGCAATCATCACGAGACAGACAAAAGAGCGACGTCGATAAGCGGCGAAAGCCCTTGGAATTCAGAGTCGGGGATAGGGTGTTATTAACGGTCTCTCATTGGAAAGGGGTGATTCGTTTTGGGAAACGGGGAAAGCTAAACCCTCGATACATTGGACCCTTCGAGATTCTTGCCCGAATCGGTCCAGTGGCTTATAGACTACAACTACCCGCTGAGCTCAGCAGTGTACACCCCGTGTTCCATGTTTCCAATTTAAAGAAATGCTTATCTGACGAAACTCTCGTCATTCCATTAGAAGAAATCGAAATCAACAAGAATCTCATGTTCATCGAAGAACCAGTCGAAATCATGGACAGGGAGGTGAAGCGTACTAAGCAAAGTCGCATTCCGATTGTGAAAGTTCGATGGAACACGAGACGCGGACCAGAATTCACATGGGAACGTAAAGACCAAATGAAGCAGAAGTACCCACACCTATTCTCGCATTCTCAAATCTAGCTTTCAAAAGAATTTCGGGACGAAATTCCCTCTAACGGGGGGATGATGTCACAATTAGGAATTTTGATGCTTTGTAACAACAACAATGATAACATTTGTGAACCAAAAATGAGAAAGCATGTGTGATGATTATTCAATAACAACAAACATCCATCAAACACTTTATACAAGCACTGCAAATAGTCAACAAAGAATTGGAAACCCTAGAAACCCCGGTTTAAGTCCATTTTGGATTAGGATTTTCTTATTTGGGCCTAATGGACCAATAAGCTTCCAATTTGACTATTTTGGGCTTAGAACTCCTATATGGACTCTAATTGGACCCACTTTCATTTATTTTAACATTTTGGGCCATAATGGGCCCATAATAAAATAAAATACCCTAAGGGGGCCATAACAAATCTAATTAACTTAAAAAGGCCATAAGACTCATACTTTGATGTAAATTGGGCCCATATCTTGGACTTAAGCACAAAAATCCCAATTTTTTTTCTTCCTTCCCCTTCTCTCGGCCCAACTACACAAATGGGGAGAAGAGTTGACTTTTTACTTGCCACCTCACAATTGTACATGGGGTATCCATGCACCCTTCCCATATTTCCAAGCATCCATCACTTCACGCTCTATTATCCTCTCTCTTTTCTTCTTCGGCCGAGAACCACAAAGGGAAAGACACACACACACATAATTCACTCAAACACTCTCAAAGAACACTCTTCCTTCTTCTTCATAAAAAATTTCGAGATATAGGAGCTTTCAAGTAGGATTCTCCCTAAGAGTCATCATCTAAGGTAAGTTGATGCTTAAATTCATGATCTGGCTACTTCATTTCATCAAAAATCTCTTCTAAATCTATTCAAACTCGTGATCTTGCATCTTAGAACACATCTAAGCCAAAGATCCACCAAGAAGCTTGTTAGGCCGAGATTTGCATCAAACTTCTTCCATTTTTCTTCTAAACCCAATCCACAAACTCAAGGTGAGTTCATACCCCTCTCTTTTCGGTTTTTATAAGTTTTATGGGGGAGAATACAAGTAAAATGTGTAGATCTATGTGTATGTGTATGCTATGTATGATTTTATGCATGTATGTGTGATTTTATGTGCTTATGTGTTGAATATGTAAACAAAAAGGGAAGAAAACTCGAGATCTATGGAATGAGTAAGAAAACAAACAAGAACTAAGGTATATTACACTAAACAAGTCAAGAAAATTACCCTCCAAGATTATGATAAACATATTGTAACATAAAACTAATTTTTGGGCTTAAATTGTCAACTAAACAAAAGTTGAGTTAAAAATTGCCATTCATGGTTTTCTTAAGGGTCAAAAGAGTCAAATAAGTTAAAACAAATGTTTTTATGAATATTATGCTCTTCAAAGGACTAGAAATGTAAATATTAGCTTAGTGGGCTAATTTTTGGGCTTTTCGGCCCATTAAGCCCAAAGTTGCGAAAATCATGACTTTCAAAGGGCTGAAATGGTAAATTCTTCAAAACAGGGGATAAAAAGTTAAACAAAACTATTTCAAGGGTTAAAATGCTTTTCTTTTCCAAAAAGGATAAAAAATGTAAAGTTTTTGGATTTTGGGCCAAAGTTGTAAAAATTGCAAAAGTTTGGACTTTAACCGAAAAACACTTTGCTGGAAGGTCTGAAACTGCCAAAGAATAAGTTTTAAGCTAAAAATATCATTTGAACAAGTCTATGATTCAAAAGTGTCAAGAAAATGGTCTAAGGGTTTAAAATGTCTTTTCTTTTGTATAAAGGACTAAAATTGTTATTTTTATTAAAGAAGGGCTGAAAAGGTCAAATCAATATTTTGAATCAATTATTTTATTTAAGATATTTGAGTTAAAAGAATACAAATTTACAACTTACGAAAACAGAATGAAGAATATACCTATATTTTTAAAAACATCTTTATAAACAACCGAACGGTCTCGTGCCGATCCAAAAATAACAATCGTTCAATCAAACCTTCCAACAATTATGCAATACCTAAAACAAGTAAACATTCAAACTTTGGGCTTGAAAGTTCCAATCATGCTAGTTGGACCTTTGTGATCCATTAACATGACCGTTGGGCACAAGGGATAATGGTAACCAATGTTATTAGGCCTTCTATGACCCAATTCCATATTAAAGGGACCTTCAATGGCTTTTAAGTGCCATTGGGCCTTAGTGGCCCATTAGAATTGCTAGTAAGGTCCAAGTAGTCAAATGCGAAATGGGCCATCGTGTCCTTCGTATACCCAACAGCCTAAAATAACTCACGGAAGTAGCAGGAGTTTGTATTCCTCTTCTCCTCGTTTGCTAGGCTTATGTGTAATCAAAGTAAACAAATTCAGGTCGTTAATCAATAGTAATCAAGGTGGTTTGGATTAAGTGAGTAATAACGGATGACACCTCTGTGACAACCCAAAATTTCTATTCTGTACAACCTCTCACTTCAATAAGAGTCAGAACAGTTTCTGCTAACTTTCAGGCTTTTTGGATTAAGTTCTAGTGTTTTAAAGTTAGTAATTCAGGAGATGACAGGAGAGAGGATGCCCTAGGGTTTATTGTGCAACAATAATGTCCCAAAACTCCAAAATTTTTGAGTTTACGACCTAAACAAATGTGTTTACGGCCGTAAACCCTAAAAAGGGGGTATAAATATGACACTTAGTCATATTTTACCACTTTTCACATTTTCATGATCCAAAACCAAATTCTCTCTCAAGTATCATCCAACATTTCTTCAAGATCTTCAACTTGTAAGTGTTTCTAGCCCTAATAAGTTGATATCTACCCTAATCTAGTGATCTAACATGATTGCATCCGTGAAATCATTCCAAAAGTGTAGATCTTCAAGTTTCACCAAGAACACACACTAGTGTTCTTGGACTTTTAGCACCTTTTCAAGCTTCTACCTAGTAAGTACTCCTACCCTAGTGTGTTATAAGGCTTGTTACACTTCTATACATCAAGAAAACACCCAAGAAACAAAGGATCAAAGATGTTTACGGTCCAAGAACACCTTGGACCGTAAACCCTATTAAGGGTGCCAAAGTGTGCCGTAGTTGCTTCTAAGCCTTGGAAACTAGTGTAGACCCCTTCCTTAATGTGTTTAGTACTTGAAAACATCAAAAGACCATAAATCATTTGGGTTTACGGCTGTAAACTCAAAGGCAAATGGTCCAAGGACCGTAAACTCCCTAAAGGAGTGAAATGGTGTCCTAATCTCTTCCTAAGGCTTAAACATGAAGTAGGAATGTTTCTTGTGATCTTTAAGGCTTCAAAACACAAAATGGTCAAAGAAACATGAGTTTACGGCCCTAAACTCATGGGTTTACGACCGTAAACTCAAGGAGTTATGGTCACAAAACCGTAAACTTCAAGGAAGTTTACCCTTGAACCCCAAACTCAATAGCAAGGTCCAACCACCCTTAGATGCAATCCTTATGACTTATAGCACTTAAATCAAGTGTTTTACATGTCTTAGGATGTCTTAAACTTGGTTAATTAGTTGTTTTATGACTAATTGGATACATATATGTGATTATATGTTAACTAGGATCATTGTGTGTGTACAAGTCTTCACTTGACACTTAGGATCCTACATCATTCAGTTCATCCACAACCGCCCTCTATAGGTGAGTTCATACCCCTTAATCAATCTTTTAAATGATTTTAAATGCTTTCATGGGAGGGAATACAAGTAGAAAACAGGAAGTTATAGAATCAATCACAAGTGATTTATAATTGTGTTTTCAACCAACTGATTTCACATACTTCAAAATGTGACAAGTACAATAGTTTTCGGTTGTTTTATACTTTGTTATCAAATGATTTACTTTTGAATTATTTTATAAACTGACATCAAGTCATCATTATTTATTGTTCAAAACTCTTAAATGTTTTACAAAACCTCTTTCAACTTATTGTTAAAAACCATATCTACACACTTATGTTTCATATACATATGTATTCATATGAGAGCTTTCATTCTTTCTTCAGTTCCAACACTCTTGAGTAGCAAGGGTGTATAAACCTACTTGGACATTCAATTTACATTCCAGTAAACTATTATAGGTATAGTTTAGGGGATACAAACTACTATTCCTATTACAAGGAATTACACAAGAGTCGGTTCATTCATGAGTCTATACTAATACATTACATACAATATGAAGAGATACTATTACATGGATACTTTTACATGGATACTATTACATAGATACTATATGATGACATACTATTACATATTCTATGTGTAGATACTATTATATATGTACGGGACTAACCATTCTACACCCAGCTGTTAGCTACAGAGGGAAAATGCACATCGACGGATGTCTACGGTTAATACTATGCGGCAATTACTATGCCGTGTTTATCCTAGTACCAAAGGATAATACTTAAATGATTATATAATTTCCCTTTTACTTTTATTTTGTGACACATTCACATAAACGATGAGGTAGACTATATATTTATAATAATAGTCGCACATGGGAAAAACTTTCATTTATACAGAAATGCATCCTTCAAAGCACATGGGTCTTGATAGAAGACTACCTTTTATACTAGTAGGAAATATGGGATTTTCTAGGGTTTTCACACTTGTACTAAATGTTTCATTAAACATTTACCAGTATTTCATAACAGCTTTTCAGAGTAATGACACTAAAATACTTATGAATTCACCAGCTTTATGTTGATCTACACTTTCAAAATAACTTGTATTCTCAGGTCACCAGTAGACAGGTACGATGACCAGGTTTTGAGAAGATGGAGCACAGTCAAGACTCGTCTTTTATTTTGATTACATATTTTGGTGTCTTATTACTATGATAGAAGACTCATGTATTAAAAACTTTACTTTTAATGCAATGGATGATGTTGTTACTTGTTTACTACTTTGCACTGTTATGATACTTCACATGACGTCCTCTACCCCTGAACGTTTCCGTCGTTCTTGGTTTTGGGGTGTGACAACCTCTATGGGTCGTTCGTAGTTGGTAGTTATAACCAGTCATTACCATGCATGGTTACAACGACTCACAAAAATTTGATAATATCCGATACCACCCGAGAAATCAAGGAAGAGTAATCAAAAATTATTTGTTGTGGCAGTGTAGCAATTCGTAAACAAGTATATTTCACGTTATCGGAAAACATCGGGTTTTTCGAGGAAATCAACACCACTCGCTTGTAATTTCTATAACTATAATACAAAACTCCCTTTTATATACACGTTTTGAAATCATTCATGCATCAACTTATGGATCTTCACACTTTGATAAACTATTGCCTTTCAGAAAATATCAGATTTTCTAGGTTTTACAAACTACACAAATCATTTTTATCACAACCTTGCTTATGAAATCACCAACATTTCATATGTTGACGTTTTTCAAAATAACTTGTATTCTCAGGTAACAGGTAAGCTGAAGGGTAATATCAAGTATGTTAGGATATTATGTTTTGAAAACTCTCAAACAATTTAGGGTTGTGGATGTGTAATATTTAAAACAATGTACTGGATGTGAACAATATCAGTTGTAATGTATTCATGCATGGTGATGTTTATGTTATGATTCATGTATATTCATTGTGATGATATTCAATTTAAGTCATGCGAGCCCTCGGACGTTTCCGCCGTCTGGTTTCGGGGGTGTGACACCTCTCCTATCCGAAGCTGTCGTGTGTCCCTTTCCTTCGGCCGGAGCTCCGAACCTCGCCCCTATAAATAGAAGGGTGTGAACCCTTCCGGGTATATTTTAGAAAATTGCCCTTTTCACCCTAAATTCCATATATTTCTTTCATTTCAACTTCCCCCAAAGCCCCGGTATCATACTCAATACCCGAAACACGTCCCGAAGTGCCCGAGAAATTTATCTTTTCGGTTTTCAAGCTCAACCCTCGTAGAGCCCGGTTTTTCATTAAAGCTCCCGGTTTTATCAGAAACGATTGTTTTAGGAAACGAAGTGCTGCCTGATTATTGTTAAATTAAGTGAGTGTGTAGTCACTTTCATCTTACACATATATATGAAGTATTTCCCATAAAATACGTTCTATGTGTAATTATATTAATTGTTTATTTGAGATGACTGTTGAATAGATGTTTTATACAAGTTTTAAATTGTATATGTATTTTTATCTACAAATATGTTGGGTAAAACATAGGTAGACGAAATAGTCGATGTGTGTTAAAATGATGAGAGGCCTCAATGTTTTTGTTGTTGTTGTTGTTGTTGTTGTTGTTGTTGTTGTTGTTGTTTTAGTCATCTAGCGGACTATACATGACGACCACTGACCTTTCTAGACACTCCAGTGGAACGCTAGCAGGTTCGCATCCTGTAGGTGTTGGTGAACTATATGTTCATTGGTGTACTCCATCCCCCTCATCGTTGCCTTTAGGACATGTATGGCTGAGGAGTCCCCTTAGCAGTAGTGTCCATCCCGATGATAATCCTTAGGCTAGGTCCCTTGTGTTAGGTGTTTAGGGACGTAAAGTGAGGATAACGGGAATGGGTAATCAGGGTTCTTGTTGGTTGATGAATTTAATAAATTTATTATTATTGTGGGTTGAAAACCCTATATGCTCACCAGGCTCCCAAGCCTGACCCACTCAGCTTTTTATATTACAGGTAGTGGAGCCCGAGCATAGTCGGATGATGATGAGAGATTTTTGGATTAAGGCTTATAATGTCTTGTTTATGCTTTTGATCTGTATCGGAAAATGACATCCCGAGGTTTTGATATAAAATGAAAATATATATTTCTTTAAGAAATGTTTTGATAAATTTTTATCATGTTTTGTTTTGGGGACAAATTCCGCAACATCTTTTAAAAAGGATTACTCTGATTTTATTTTAAAAGCATAAATTAAATCGGTCTTTTCTGGCCGATAAATTAAGGGATGTCACAGTGCGCCTGTTTGATCTGCGAGGAGGCATCTTGCTAAAAAGAATACAAAGATGAGATGGGAATAAGTCTATAGCAGTGGATATGAGCCGAAAGCTGAAAGACTAAGATATCCTAGTTCTAAATGTATCTCGTTCCGACTTTCATAGGGTTCTGGAAAACAATTCATAATAGGAGTTTATAGAGTAAACTTTATGAATCAGAAGTGGCTATCCTCGAATGAATACCTGTGAATTGAATAACTGAAACTAGTTGCACGAAAGAGAAATAATCCTATCACATAATGTGAGCAGAGTATTCACTAGCTCACTAAGTCATTCATGGGTATTATTTATTAGTGTCACTCATAAGACGTTTTAGTTTCTCTGGCTGATCACTCTTTGAAAACTTCTCATGAACCTGCTCTTGTTCCTCTTTGACTCTTCTGTTGACTGCTATGAGGAAGTGGTTACATCTATCTGGGTTTGTCGTGCGAGAATGGAAGTGTCTAAAGAATCTATGAGATTAAGTGGAACATTATGGGGTGATCCTTATTGGGTCCTCCTATAATTGCGCAATGTATACAAGTTGTATATAATTCAAGATTAAATAGACCATCGAATAAGTGATCCTACTCCAAAACCACAACCAAACAAGGAACATGTAGAGAAGCATAGATCACAAATTCTAAGTCTATAAAATCAAGCCCAAAATAACATCTAAGTATAACTTCACCAAGCTAAGAACTTTATACCTCCAAGTGATGCCAAATGATGGTGTGATTATGGATCTAAAGTGCTTCACTCCTCTAAGATGGTGTCTACTTTCTTCATTCTTCTTCAAAGGCACAAAACACACACACACACACTCAAGACTAAAAATGCTCACAAGGAAGATTAGGGTTGCAAAAACATTTTAAGAGGATAGATGTAACGTTCCAAAAATAATGACATAAAACTTTTCCTTTTTAGATTAATAAATCGTTAATACATATCTTTTCCATAAAATCAAGCTAAATAATACTTAGCAAAACATCATCAGATCAGAGTTATTCACATAATGTGGAAACACGTGGTGTGTGCTCTGCAATCATCCCGAGCTCTTCCATATGAAAACCAAAGTATCTGAAACATAAACTGAAAACCGTAAGCATAGAGCTTAATGAGTTCCCCAAGATACCTCATACCGATACATACATACCTTAAGCCTAATATCCTGAAACGAAAGTTCGAGAACATGAAAGGGAGTTGTTCAACTCAAGAACCTAGCAGAGGGCAACAAACTGGGGCAGTCAATACCCCCATCAGCCCTGTTATTCCAGCACTGACCACTCCGTACTTAGGAAATCTCCCACACTGCAGCAAGTGCAACTACCATCATCATGGAGTTTGCCGAGAGCTGCATTGCAATAGATGCAACATGAAAGGGCATACCACCCGCATCTGTAGAACTCCGGTTGAGTCCATCACTTCAACTACCAATGTTGGAACCATTCCCATATGTCACCTTTGTGGTGAAATAGGACATTACTAGAGGGACTGTCCAACAGAGAAGAACGACGGGGGAGCAGGAGGGGTTTGACCCCAATACATGGGAAGGCATCAAAGAACCCTGCTATATTTTGGTACGCTTCCAAACCCCGATAATTATCTATAATTACTCTCCCGTTCAAATTAAATCACATCATTCGTATAAAATTTGAAACCCTAACAGGTAAGCTATGATGACTTAGTGTATACATAAGGGTCATTTATAACTAATATTTGTAGACTTAGAGTGAGTAATCTCGCCTCATTTCCTGTTTCTTGTTCGGTTGTGGATTTAGGGCATGGTTGCTCAGTCAAAGGTCTTACCAATCTTAATTATACATAACTTATATACACCAAGCGGTTATAGAGAGACCTGGTAAGGATCATTTCATGAAAGTTCATAATTTCAAATTATCAGAATCGTCGTATTGTTAGTACGCGCCAATTTCGAATAAAAAAGGGGATTCGTAACAGTAATAACAAAATAAAATCGGAAGCGCTGAAAACTTAGGTACATAGGATGGTTCATCATCCTAGTAATCATTCCTCCCAGAACGACTTAATATCTATTCCGTCGATAAAATTCCGTCATCCTCATTCGACATGGTTTGGCCTGGCCCTTACCATGTGAAAATTCTTATGCCGTGTAAGAGAACTTTTTCCTTAATCAGGCATAAGATGAAATTCTTCCAATCCATAACGCAAACTCTTAGGTTGTCTTTCATTTCAAAACTTTAGAAGTACCCATGCGAATGGTACCACACCCTTCTAATCTACTGAGTAGACAAGAAACTTCAAACGAAAAGCACCAAAATAGTCTTAGAAGTCAGTAACAACCGTAGTACCCCAATAGATCACATAGGAAAATCATTGTACCGTAGGTCAAGCTTAAGAATAGAGACTAAGAACTCATTAGGTTAATCTATCGCTGCTAAGCGTATACACAGGAGTACTATATAATTTAGAATTAACAAGATTTAGAATGTGTAATTCCGCCCTATCTCATCTTCCTTGTTTGGTTGTGGACCTGGGGCAGAGTCTCCCATCCGAACGTTTTGTGAAATCTAAATTATATATGACTTATATACACGAGGTGATGATGGATGACCCAAGTATGAGTCTTATCATGAACTTCGGAGCAAAAACCTTCATCATATATCCTACCAGGAGGAATTCAACGTCAGACCACGACAGTGGGTCGAGCTACTAAATGACTACGAATTCGAAATTCGTTATCATCCCGACAAAGCCAATATAGTAGCTGACACCCTAAGTCGGAAAGAGTACTCAGGTTGTAGAGCCAATCATTGACTATGATAACCCATTGAATTATGTCCACACAAAGTAAGGAGGTTCAACTGGAAGCCTTGAAACCTGAAAAATGTGGCAGGTGACACCTTGGGAAGAATGGATAAGAACGCATGTGATCGACTATGGTAAAGTATGGGATACCCATTTACCAATTAGTCGAGTCCTTTATCATGCTAGCAATTAAAGTTGCTTCATTCGAAACCTTCTCTGGTCGCAAATACAGATCCTATCTGCACTGGACTGAAGTTGGTGACACCCAACTAGCTAGAGGTCAAATTTGCACACAACACCTTCGCTGATCTGGAATTCTTCCGAAAAACTACCAAAAAGAGAATACGAATCAGGAAGCAACATAAAGCTTCCAGAGTTAATCAGAGAAGCTACGGCTTCGGTAAAAGAAAACCCTTGGAATTGCAGGTTGGTGACCTTGTCATTTGAATGTCTCACCCCGGAAGGATAAGATACACATGAGAAAACGTGGAATACTAAAATCCAAGGTACATAGGATCATTTGAGATTCTTACCAGAATCAGTCTTGTAGCTTATAAACTTAAACTACCACAAAAACTTAATAACATTCATCCCACCTTTCACATATCTAATCTAAAGAGGTGTCTATCCGATGAAACACTTGTTATTTCACCCGATGAAATCAAGTTAAATAAAATTCTACACTTTGTAAAAGAACCAATAGAAACCATGGATAGGGAAATCAAAAGAACGAAGCAAAATCTTACCCTGTTAGTGAAGGTTCGCTGGATTACAAACCAGGGACCTGAATTCACTTAGGAAAGGGAAGATAAGATCTAGTCCATGAGTATCACTTTAGACTTAATTTTAGGACGAAATTCCCTCTAACGGGGGGATAATGTGTGTAACAACCCGATATTTCGAATCAATGTAACGATCCAAAGTCGAGTTTGGTAACCTATCTTAATATAATAGGAATAACGTCAAAAATGAAATGTTCAAAAAGCTCAGTTTGAGTATACAAGGTGGTAGATATCGTAACAAGGTTACCAAAAATATAAAGAACACAAAAATCTGAGTTATAACGAAGAAGTTATGACCAATCGAAAATGCACAACAAAACCGACAAAACACTGTTAAGCGTAGAATACGAAATTTCAATAAAATACTTTTCAGCCTTAGGTATCTAAATGAAATTCGTAGATATCATTAAACCGTAAACATACATAAAAAGAACGCCCTAATCTGACCTTATATGAGGAAGTTATGATTTTTCGAAGTTTCGGACATAGCAATAGACAGCTAAAAACTCGAAATAGAGATCGAGAGACTTTTTGCCAACATGACCTAAACGAGAATCGAAGATCTCATCAATAATATTACAACGGTAAAAAGTCTGACGAAAACGGACATCGAATGAAGAAGTTATGGATTTCTAACGGACTTTTCCTGTCCCGGCCTGTTAAAAATATAATATTAAAAATAAGATAAAAATTAGCCGACGAAATCTAAACGAGAGTTGTAGAGCATAATCTCACCTACGCGTGGATATAAAGAACGTCGAAAACGGAGCTCGTATGTGAAAGATATGAATTTCTGAAGTTCGAGGCACGAGTTTCGACGCTATGTCAGAATTTTCAGAGTTCACGACGTGAACACTAAAATTCACGACGTGAACAATCTAACTGACCATTTCAGAGCCAATTGACGATGACGCATGCCATGAGCGAATCGGGACAAACTCACGGCGTGAATTGGCAAAACTCACGACGTGAGACCCCAATTTCAGCCTATAAATAGAACCCAAGGGGTTCCGGGTTTAATGCTCAATTCCTCTCTTCCTCGTGCTTATGCTCTCCGTTTAACCCCTCGAAGCCATCCTAGTTTGTGCGTCCAAGTCTCGAAGTAAGTGTTACGCTCCCGAGATTCCCGAGATTCCCAAGAAATCAGCTTTCTCCAGTCGAAGTTCTGCTCGATCTTTGTCTCACCTTCTCCAAGCTACCACTTCAACCAAGTGAGTTCATACCCCTATCTCTAAGTTTTCAAATGCTTTTTAAATGCTTTTAAACGCTTTTAAGGGGGGGGGGGGAATACAAGTAAACACACGGTTAAACTCGTGTGAAACACAAATCTTTTGCTATACTTTTCATACTGTTGTTTTAACTATCTTATGAAATTATTATCATGCAAAACATCATACATCGCAACTTTACCCTCATGGGGTACAATATGTTTTATAAATAGAAATATGTTTTATTTATATATATCTGCATACTACATCATACCAAGAGTAACTATTTCAACTATAACATCATGTTTATACAAGAAAATACAACTCATTATTATGCCTTTGTTAACACTGTAGAAAGGGTAATCTTTTCAGAAATCATTCATATATCTTTCCAAATATGTGACTTAATTGAGAATATCTGAGTCAATCGTCTTCACCATACCTATCAAGGTACCACTAGAAAGCCCTGTTTTATAACCAGAGTCTCTGTTGTCAGAACGTGATACGTGTGTATAGATCTATACGAGACTGATGATCCCGAGCCCTAACTGTTAGCTACAGTCCGCGGGGTGACAAATATCATATCGCTTCGACGCCTGAAGAACGTCGCCGCTGGAAAACCCATCATAGTACGGTTATGAAAATTCACAGGATAGACAATTATTATGGTATTTATGTTTTTGCGGGAAAAGTAATATTACAATTACTTTTACGCCAAATTACAAACTTCTTATAGTTTTGTTAACTAATAAAACTATGCATCATTATTTTAAGTATGATATATTTACTTACAAATCATAGTCTTGGACATTTGAGACTACTCCTCATGTTTAGGAAAATATAGGTTTTTCCTGTGCCAAATTACAAACTTCTTATAGTTTTGTTTACTAATAAAACTATGCATCATTATTTTAACTATGACATATTTACTTACAAATCATAGTCTTGGACATTTGAGACTACTCCTCATGTTTAGGAAAATATAGGTTTTTCCTGTGCCAACTTACAGACTTCTTATAGTTTTGTTTACTAATAAAACTATGCATCATTATTTTAAGTATGACATATTTACTTACAAAACCATAGTCTTGGACATTTGAGACTACTCTCCACTACTAGGAAAATATAGGTTTTTCCTGGTTCAATACATCCATATTATACAAAAAAAGATTCATAACTCCTTTTATGAGAAAATATCGGATTTTCTGGAAAACAAACACGAAACTTTCGAATGGCATACAAATATATACTTATGAACTCACCAACTTAATTGTTGACACTTTTTCTTTGAAATAACTTGTATTCTCAGGAAATCGCTAAACCAGGTTAGCAACTGCTTTTGGGGACTAATGCTCTGGCGTTAGTAATATCTTTTGTAACATCATATTGTATTTGACTTTTGAATGATGTAATACAACAATCATGTAAACTTTTCAAATATATATTATGGTGGTGTGTACTTTCTTTACTATTCAATTGTTATGATACAGTACATGACGTCCTCCGCCCCCAAACGTTTCCGCCGTTCTGGTTTGGGGGTGTGACAATGTGACACCAGTCAAATTTAGGTAAAAAATAAATTGATCAATAATCGTAATTAGGATGAACAAAGTGGTAGAGATTGTAACAAGGTTTCCAAAAATATAATGAACACTGAAATCCGAGTTATAACGAAGAAGTTATGACCAATCGAAGATCCGCGACAAAACCGGCAAAACACTCTTCAGTGTAAAAAGTGAATTTTCGATAAAAGGCTTTTTAACCTTAACAATCTAAGTGAAAGTTATAGAATATGTTAAACCGAGAACTTGCATAAAAAGAACATAAAAATCTGACTTCGTATGAGGAAGTTATGATTTTTCTAAGTTTCGGTTTAGGAGTAGACAGCTAAAAATTCGAAATATAAATTGATCGATATTTAGCCAACACAACTTAAAACGAGAATGGAAGGTCTCGTCAAAAGTAGTAGAACAGTAAAAAGACAGACGAAAACGGACGTCGGATGAAGAAGTTATGAATTTTTAACGGATTTCATGTCCCTGTATGTTAAAAATAATAATAATAAAAATAAAAGTCAAAATTAGGCGACGAAGTCTAAATGAAAGTCGTAGAGTATAATTTTACCAACGTGTGCATATAAAGAACACCAAAAACGAAGCTCGTATGCGAAAGCTATGAATTTCGCAAGTTTTTGCCATTAAAATCGAAAAATCTAGAAACCGGGAAATTTCGCATGGCTGGCCTCCAGACACGTCACCCTCGCATGCGATACCTCCCCGTGTCCACTGATGTCCATCGCTGATTGGTCCGAATCCAAGGTCGAGTGGGCATCCGACGCGCCTCGCGTCCTAGGCACCGTCTAAGACGGATCGTAAGACGCCTCCGCACACACATCTAGCCTCCGTGTCCCCTTCGCATGCGAAGCTGCCACGTAGCTGCTGACTCCTTCCTCGCCTTCGCCACCTGTCTGATGACTCATCCCCTCGGCCGAACCCTCGCACCCCCATATAAAGGGTGCGAGACTTCTAGGATTTGAGAGATTTTTCACCCAAAATTTCACCCTTTTTCACCTTTTCACCCCCTAAACTTTCTTACGACCCCCCAAGGCTCCGGTATCGTATCTAAAACCCGAAGCAAGGCCGAAGCCCCGAAATTCTCGAGAAGATAACCTCTCTCTAGTCGAAGTGTTGTGCGCATAAAGCCCGGTTTTTACTTAAAACTCGCGGTTTCTTCTAGAAAGATCATCTATAGAAACGAAACGCTGCCCGAATCACCACTTATCAAGTGAGTTCATACCCCTATAATCTACCTTTTTAATGGTTTTTAAATGCTTTTTAGGGGGTGAATACAAGTTGAACACAATATAAATTGTGTTAATAATTGTATGTGATAATAATCACACAAAGGGATTCCTTATGCTTTTAAGGATTACCAAATACTTCCAAAATGACTTAAAGCCATGTTAAATCTTTAAAGTCATGTAAACTCCATTAAATTCTTTGAAAAAGGTTTTATAAACTATTTCAAATTATAATTGCCAAAATCATGTTTATATATGTATAACTATATAAATAAGATTTGAAGGGCTTAGGACTAATGAATTATCTTATTTCCTTTTCCTTCTTTGGATGTGGAATTAAGGCGGTGTTATTTGTCCGAAGGTCGTTTTCCTTCTTAATTATATATATATATATATATATATATATATATATATATATATATATATATATATATATATATATATATATATATATATATATATATATATATATATATATATATATTATACATATATGAATATAAGAGTTTACTTCATTCGGTATCATTACCTTTGTATCATGCTGAGCAAAGGTGTTCATCCATGAGAAATCATGCTAATCAGATAAAACATATAAATTATAATAGGTATAATTTATGATTCAATATGAAATATACAAGTATGATTCACGATTGTATACTTTCCAAGGAAATTACCAAAATTCATTTATCTATACCAGGATATGTATAATAACTTTAATATATGGATAACATATTAAAGGAGTAAGAATACATCATACGGGGTTTGCATTAACAAAGGTACAATACAAAGTACCAGGTTTAGCAATCACGGGGTAATAATACATCATACCGGGTTTGCATTAACAAAGGTACAATACAGAGTACCAGGGTTAGCAATCACGGGGTAATAATACATCATAACGGGTTTGCATTAACAAGGGTACAATACAGAGTACCAGGGTTAGCAATCACGGGGTAATAATACGTTGTAAATCTCGTTGAAACAATAAATTTGTGAGACTCTTCATGGTGTACTTATCTAAGTACGACCTTAAGTCCTGACTTATTAACTAGAATCTCCTGTAGGGAGGGCGTGAATTTGTGTATAGATCTATATGGGACTGACAATCCCGCACCTTCACTGTTCGCTACAGTTTGGCCGGCAGGCCTAGGGTGTCAAATATCATATCGTTTCCGACGCCTGAAGAACGTCGCATCAGGCACATCAGTCATATTAGTATGGTTAATAAAACACATATGGATAAAACAACAAGTAAATTACTTAGTAATATAATTCTCTTAAAACAGTAAGAAAAGATAATTACATCCTGACCACATATACCTTCTGTTAGTTTTTACTTACAATAAAAAGTATGTATCATGAAATCAAGTATGGCAAATATACTTGTACTTCTGGTTTTGGAACATTTAAAACCACCAAGCAGTATTATGGATAATATAATCTTTTCCAGGATTAATACTAATGTTTTACTGTAGAACGGATATAACTAAGAATACTTTTACAAATGAAACGGTTTATGGGATTAAACTACTTTTACAAATGAAACGGTTTATGGGACTAAACTACTTTTACAAATGAAACGGTTTATGGGATTAAACTACTTTTACAAATGAAACGGTTTATGGAATTAAACTACTTTTACAATTGAAACTTAGTCATTCATTCTCTATAAACTAGTATAACAGAAAGGACCTTTAGTGGTTAATTCTATAATTCCTTAGTTTTTACATCAGAGTTATACATAAGTAATATCCGATTGACAGTGAAATGTATGACTTCCGCCTTACTTCCTGTTCCCTGTTTGGTTGTGGGCTTAGGGAAGATACACTCATTTAACTATCCATTCGATATTAGGTTATATAATTAGTAAAAATTAAGTAAATGTAGAGGGAACTATTGAGGTTATCAGTTTATCACCTCAGGAAATATAGGATTTTCTGGAGGAACCAGCGAACTTTTCCAAAGAACTTAGAGTATACTTAATAGAACTAAAATACGTATGAACTCACCAGCTTAAATGTTGATCTACTCTTTCAAAATAACTTGTATTCTCAGGAATCCAGTAGACAGGTACACTCCTGAAGCTTTTGAGAAAACTACCTAGTACCGTATTGCGACTCTTGTCTTCTACTGTACCTACTTTGGTGTTTGAATATGTAATGTTTAAACACTTATGTAACACCTATACTTATTAATGTAATGGTTGTTTGTACTTTGATTACTATATTGCATGTGTTGTGATACTTACCTGAAGTCCTCCGCCCCCGAACCTTTTCGCCGTTCTGGTTTGGGGGTGTGACAGATTGGTATCAGAGCATTGTTTATAGTGAACTCAATATATCAGTCATAAAAGATATACAACTATAAACCCATTGGGATAAAAACACTCTGACCAAGAGTTATACTTTAAAAATATAACAATATTTTATAAAAGTATGAGTACATGCAAAATATATGTACTAGAATGAGTATCACAAGAAGAACAAAACAAAAGTATTTGGATGTTGGACATTACAGTTAAACCTAGACAGTGACGTAATCATATCTGGGATCAATATAGCCTGATCAACTATATTCATTTGAGATATGACCAACATGTGTTTGGGAGTGATTGTAGTGTTGCAACAAGTCTAAAACTTACCTATGTACCAGAACAATTCTAAAACCAAACATAAAGATTAAAATACTATGGGAGTATTTTAGGATGTCATAACAAGAAAACTGAAAACTTGTCAAGTTCTTATATCTAGAAATCCAAGAATCAAACTTATAATTAAAATACTATGGAAGTATTTTAGATACCATAAATAACTTTGGGGAAATGTTAAAAAGATCTTTTCTGACAAGTCTATAATTACTAAATGGATATGGTAAGGTTGTATATAGTTGAGATTTTATAGACTTAGAATATGTGATTTTCACACTACTTCCTTTTCCTTGTTTGGATGTGGTTTTAGAATAGGATTACTTATTCTAAGGTCTATTTGATCTGGATTATATATAATCGGTACACACCATGTGATTATAGAAGGACCAGAAAGGATCACCTTCGTAAAAATTTAAATTTTCTTATAGATTCTTTAGACATTCCCGTTCTCGTATAAACCTCTTA
Organism: Lactuca virosa; assembly: GCF_052849685.1. Classification (NCBI taxonomy): domain Eukaryota; kingdom Viridiplantae; phylum Streptophyta; class Magnoliopsida; order Asterales; family Asteraceae; genus Lactuca; species Lactuca virosa. Next base: position 365,067,426 of record NC_136433.1, on the reverse strand, counting down.
GATAGATGTAGTCACTCCAGCAATCAATAGAAGAGTCAAGAAGGATCCAACAGAATTTCATTAGGAGAATTCCAAGAAAGAAACAGATGATAAGTAAATAAACTATAGAAATCATTTAGTGCTCGTACCCTATTAAGGACACCAATGAGAGATTCACATGAACTTCCGAGATTCAAAATCTTCATTACGAAGTAATGGGGATCAGTGTCAGAATCGGAAGTAAGACAGCTCAGGAATTCAATATTCCTACAGAGGAGAAGGACACCCTATAGATACCAGGAGAGAACAAATCATTGCCACCCAGAATAGAACCGATAACAGAGGAAAACTACGCACGATTCATGTGAAGTGTTTGAGCGCCTTCTCATCTAAGTAATAACTAACAAATGATACAACCTAGTGAGTTAGTATTTATACCACTCACATTAGGTTTTGAGTTTATCTTCTTTTCCTGTCACGACTAATAGCAATAAATCAGATCACAAAATCTTAATCGATAGTGATTACTTCTCATATTCATAAGTCTCTTTTATGTAGACTTTATTATGAATTGTTTTCATATCATTTCAAAAGTTGGAAAACGATATCCACCAATCGAAGGTAACTTAGTTCGAATGATACCCGGTTCATAACCATTCTAGATGTTGGGTTATGAGCATTCTAACACTCCTAAGTGTACCTGCAACCCTAAATACCTTGGATCTATGTTTTCTCTATTATACATACAATTATGAACATCCAAGGTATTATACTAATCTAGCATACAAAATAATAAATATAACAAGATAGAATACATACCTCTTTGATGTAGAATGTCTTCATGAAGCTTGAGTGCCTAGTGCCCCAAGTGTGACACCTCAAATGGTTCACACAACACCAAATACACTTGGAATAACTTGAGAGAAACTTGAACACTCCTTGAAATCGTCTAGCCCTCACACTCACACATTAGTGCACGATTTCTTGAGCCATGAGATTCTTTTATATGGTGGCTATTAGGGTTACATCATGTAACTCATAACTTTACCCATTACTTATGCTCCATGGATTTTAACCTCCATGGAGTATCCATGGGTCACCCCATAGACTTAGTCCAACATAAGGAATCTTGGATCACAAGCCCACATATATAAGAATGAATGATTTACACAATCAACCCATATATTTAATTAGTCTCCTTTTGATCACTTAATTAATTCCAAATTAATTCTTGATCAATACTAATTAAATAACCTTATTAATATATTAGAACTTATAATATATTAACCAACCTTAAGTATTATTTCTCTCATTATAGTCTATCCAAATGCATGATGCCACGCAACCCAAATGGACCATGTCGGGTCGGGTCAAGTCTTACCAATTATAGTTATGGACTTAGACATTAATCCAACAGTCTCCCACTTGGATAAGTCTAAAACTATTATTGTGTATGACTTCAGAAACCGATCAGCAATCGTAGCTCTCAAAAGCTTCTGTCGAACTCTGACCTTGTCGATGAACTCTAACCTTTGTCAATGACTTGTCCATTAGATAAGGGATCATATATTCCACCATTCTAGATATCATATGGACTGAGACATGGATTATAAATCATTCTCTCTGTCTATTTGTTGTTTCCCGATTTCCGATTCATGATGACTGACTGATTGAACAAATCAAATCAATCCTGGCTTGGCCAAGCACTCACACGTATCATCATTAAATCATCGAGGGGCCTACAGATATCGCTTTTATCCCGAAGGTAAAAGGAATGGATAAACTTCGACTCATATGGCTTGTTCTACTACTTGTTGAATCATACACAAAGGCACGTTTTATAACATTTAGTTACCAATGCGTTTTCGTGCAATCAATGTATAACCAACTCATAGTAACAACTCATATCTCTAGGTTTGAAGAATATAAGATATTATCGTCTCATGATCACTCGTGATAAAATCCATGAAGTGATTCCAATGAGCGCGGGTTGAATCCAATACTCAGAACTTATGAGCACTCATGAGTGTTGTAGCACCACCTTGTCCAACATCTTAGACCTCTACAAGCCCAACCCATGACAGTCTTGATTCATATCTACTTCCAACATATGACCAACTGTGGATGGTTTGAATAACTTAGTCATTCAGGAAGAACGACCTAGTTATTCTGGAAGTCAAAACATGCAAAATGAAACACAAGAATAATTGAATCCAATATGGTCTCAGAACTTATGAATATAAATAAAACACCTTTTATTTATCACCATATGGTTACACATTATTCATTGCATACTGTTTCACCTATCAACTTTATTCTTGAATTAAAAAACACTAGTTGTCCCATGCTCCGAGCATGTACACTATGTTTTTCTAAACAATAGCTTTGTCATACACCAAGTATGCACACTATGTTTGTCTATGATCTTTACTTTGTGAAATTGATCGATTGAACATAACTCCAATGATTCTCATTTCACAGTCCAAAATCCCTACCGCAAATGCAAGAATTCCAAATTCATGCCATTTTCCAAAATCTGTTAGATTCTAAACTTATATGCATTGATCCTCTTGTAATGATTATGCACAAAGTCACAAAAACTTGACAACAAACATTACAGAGCATTCCAATGGAGATCAACTCCATGGAAACATCCTTCTTGCATTAAGTTTCCTAATCTTACACAGATTTATTGAACAACTTCCACCTTCCCATATTCCCATTTTGACTATCACTTCTGAACAAGAGTTGCCTCTTTTCAGAATATGTCAACATGGTCCTTCCAAAATTAACACTATACTTCCAACTGTCCCTGAGCAACCAATCTTTGGTAAACCTTAGATTGTTCTCGACAATTGCTTAATCATTTTAGTCATATCCAGTTCTAGACTCTTCCCTTCTTAATGCCCAGAGTATTTGGAAGAATTTAGAAAGGCTAAATATTATAGCACATGCAATCGATCTTGTACCCAAAGCAAATGGGATACGATTCATGATGTTTCACATAAAGACTTGATTCTAGATCAGTCTTTTGCTACAATATTTTTATTTGCCATGTTCTAAAAAGTTTGACTATGAAGAGGGATGCCGTAATCATAATCGAATTTTGAGAACGCAATATATATGAATTTTCTTAAGTTGAACCAAACCAACATAAAATTCATATATATTCTTGACTAAAGATGATTAAAATCTCAATCTAAGCCTTTTAGAATTGAAATGAAGTATAATTTCCTCTCCCTTAATTATAGCAAAACAACTTTTTCAACCCCTGCAACCTCAAGAATTGAAATTTTTGTTTTCTATAATTAACACTGTTGTCTTGAAATACTTATCATAATTATCATGCTCCCACTAACATGATGATTATTAGCATAACACTTATGCTCCCACTAGCTTTGACATGTACTCAGAAATCAGCTGGACTTCTAGAAATCAATACTTTATTGACTTTCTTACCAAAGTTTAGATTTCTGATACTAGATTGCTTTGATAAGACTTTATCAAAATCACACACCTTTTCATAGATAGCTCACAGGTGTGTCTAAACAATTTCAGAACTATGAAAAGGGATGCCGTAATCATAGTCTCAATTGTTTAGACCTTTGCTATTTCTCATAAGTCCATGTTAGTGTGCTCTACTAACGACTTTGAGAATGCAAAGATTGCTATCTACTTAAAATCTACTTAGTGAAAGTGTTTCCTTACCATCATTTTCATGAATCGAAGAGAAACCTTATGACACTTAGATTTTTCTAGTGTATGATTTCCTACCCATATGAATTTGTCAAAACCATAATCACAGGACAAGGTTACTGACATATCCACACTTATATGGATTAAACTTGTGCAATCTTAAATTCTTGCCATTTGGCAGCTCAAGGGCCTGCCATTGCTTCCAAGTAGTTGTACAACCAATTGAGAACTCTCAGAACTCCTATGCAAAGCCAACTTGAATAGGCACAGACATGTCAACACGATAGGTTATAAACCTCAAGTCGTGTGCTAGCGAAGAACTTTAGGTTTTACTCTTGATTAGTTCTTGAGAATTTCAAGACCTTTCAGACTCCCACTGTCCTCTTGACATATAAGACTTTCTTGTGAGATATTCAAGAGATAGTTTGGATTCTAATCAAGACAAACACTTCACACAATTGGCCTAAGTTGGTCTTTGTTTTATCCAAAACATCACAACTTTCCAATTTCAAATGTACAAGAGTAGAAAACCTTTTACTCTTACATTTGACTAGTGTTAATAAAACTTCTTTAAGATGTGTCACTCAAATTACAATCTTGGAGTATGACTCTAAGAATTGTTTTTGGAACAAAGCATGACCCATCTTCTTGATTTAATCATTTCAACAATTCAAGATTCCTCTTCTTAGTCATAAGAATACACTATGATGACTTTAGAGGACTAATTTTGACATGATTTTTTTAAATCATTAAGATGATCACAAAACATGATGCTAAAGTACTCTCCCATCCTTTCAGATTTGAGAAACTTTTATCTTTCTGCCTAAGTTGATTCTTCTTATTCGCTTTGCCATACATTGGAACCTTTTCCAATGTCTCAGAATTACACTTAAGCTTGTAAGTATAACCATATTTACTGAGCTTTAGTAAATTATGACAAATAGTCTTATCTATCTTTTGTGGTGGACTTGACTAGTGCATAAGAATGTGTACTCGATCCCTTATTCCTTTCACTTGACTCACACATCCATGTGAACAAGTAGTTAGTCTTAATTTTCCAATGCTCGAAAGTTCTCATTCATCATACTATACAACTTGCATGATTCCAAGTTTCGGTCCAATTGAAACTTGGGTGATGAGAATCTTTCCTTATTTGGTAAATTTAGACACTACCACAAATGAAAGAATCAAATTCATATTTCCAATATTGCTATCAATGGAATCATATAAGCAACATCTTTTTTTCCACAAATGCCATTGTAAGGATATTTTAAAATAAATAAAATTAAAAACTTTTTCTTTTATTTTAAAACTTTGCGGAAAAACTAATCCTTACAATGCAAATGTATATGAAAACTTGTTGTCATCTATTCCTAAGCAATCTATCATAACTCTTAAGCACCTGCTCAAAATTCTGATCACCGAACCATGCGATCGAAATCCATCTTCGCGATCAGAATCAGCATATACTTCCTTCTCCACTTTTTCTTTGATTCTTAAAACATCAATATGTGACCCAATCACATCATGTGATAAGAATCTCAGAGTAGAAACTTAACAGAGTTAGATAGTGGACTTTACCTGAAGTAGAATCAAACTTATTGACTTTAACATCCTTAGGTAAATTTAGCAGCTTCGCAATCAATGCCCCTTCCTTTGGCAATTTAACATATGGACTCTTTGATAATGGTACATGGGACTATCACAGACTTAGCATTTCTCTTTACCATTTAGTCAACTGAATTGACTATGGCTGATCCCTTTCCATTGGGAAGAGAATGCTTTTTCTGGATTTCCAGTGTCATCATTGTCAATGTCCCATGCGATCGAAATCCATCTTCGCGATCAGAATCAGCATATACTTCCTTCTCCACTTTTTCTTTGATTCTTAAAACATCAATATGTGACCCAGTCACATCATGTAATAAGAATCTCAGAGTAGAAACTTAACAGAGTTTGATAGTGGACTTTACCTGATGTAGAGTCAAACTTATTGACTTTAACATCCTTAGGTAAATTTAGCAGCTTCGCAATCAATGCCCCTTCCTTTGGCAATTTAACATATGGACTCTTTGATAATGGTACATGGGACTATCACAGACTTAGCATTTCTCTTTACCATTTAGTCAACTGAATTGACTATGGCTGATCCCTTTCCATTGGGAAGAGAATGCTTTTTCTGGATTTCCAGTGTCATCATTGTCAATGTCCATAAAGTTTTTGGGAAGTTGATCTTAGCAAATAGATAAGATCATTAAGGGTATTGTCATAGTCTGTTTCATAGGAGTCCCAAAGGCACTCACTATGTGATCTTAGAAAGTGATTGGACATCCAACTTTCTCAAGACTTTGACACCCAACTCTCCCGGCTTGTCAATACGTGACTTCATCTCCAAGATGTGTGCACACATAGACCTTGCTTGCCAATAGGGCTAGAGTGACCTTGAACTTGTGGGATAGGGAGAATATTTGGAGGAGGTGGAGGAAGTGAAGTTCCAAGAGATTTGGGAGGATCATAGATGTCTGAACTAGACATCTTTTGGGAGATATTCAAGATAGTTGATCTAAAATCCTTAATATAACACCCAATATGAAATATTAAGGCTAGGACCCTACAAACTATTTTATAACTTGGAAAAGGGATGTCGTAATCTAAGCTATAAAATATTTGAAGGTAGGTGAATGACGATTCACCAATTTCCACCAAGATAAACGAAATGTATTATTAGGTTTTAATTGGTTTTGAAACTCCTAGATTCTTTTGAGATTCATTGAACTTTTCAATGACATGTTTCAATCTCGAGTGTGCCCTTCAGGTTTTGTGACTGGGATGCCGAGGATCACAAAACAAGGTGTGAAGTAACCATGCAAATATACTTGGTACCCTTAATATTTACCCCTTAATCGATGTGCCGGTTAACCACACACGCTCCATCGATACTATGATAAATATTAAGTTACCCTTTGCCTACCTTGTTAAGTCCAGGTTAGTGTGTCGGTTAACCACACACGCTCCACTAACGACTTAAACAAAGTGCAAAGTGTAATTTCAGGGATTAGCACCTTATTCACATTTTCCTAAGTAACTAAGATTGGGAATTTATAAATGTTTAGTTACTTAGTATTTATCATTAGTACTTTTAATGAAGGGAGAGTTCTAGTCCTTGTCCTACCCGTTCGGCTAACGACCATCCACCAGTCAAGGAAGCGGTGGGTGAGAGTGGACACCCATTAAACTGCCATTTTATAGGCAGTAACCTTATACCCCCCTTATAGACCGGCTTCGTGAATGAGGCCTACTAACGGTAAGACTGACTTTACTCTTACACATATATATAAATATTATTAACTTATAATATTATAAAGTATAAGGGTTGAATTTTAACTTTTAAAATTCTAAGGGCTAACTTGGAATTAAAGTATTCATAAGAGAAAACTTTTCAAATTCCAAAACTGGAGGGCAAGTTTTGAAACTATTCAAAACTAATTAATTCCATAACTAATGAGTTTAAAGTAGTTTTAATTAAAAAACTCTTCAAGTTCCATAACTTGAGGACAAGTTATGGAAGACTTTAAACTATTAAAGAATGTAACTTTTCTTCTTTTGTAACTTATGGAACTAATTAAGGATACACATTCTTATTATTTAATGAAGTGACTCTTGAACCTCCATAACTTGAGGGCAAGTTATGGAGTCATAAAATCATTTAATGAGAACAAGACTCTTCATTTTGTAACATTTGCCAACTTTTATGAGTTTTAAGAAACTTAAATGTGACCTTTCATGTAACTTGAGGACAAGTTACACAAACACACTTTAGAATCATCTCTTAGATTAAAATGGATTGAAAACAACTAAAACACATTTTTTTTCCATTAATCTAAACTAACTCATAAATCAAGGAAACATAAAACTTTTGGTAATCCATAACTTATGGAGTTAAATGCTTGTTTTATGATGAAACTTTTCATGTTCCATAACTTAAGAATAAGTTATGGAATTCTTTTAAAACATTAACACCAAATTTTGTAACTCCATAAAAACTTTGAATCAATTTTTTTTAAAACCTTTTCATATCCATAACTTATGGAGGTTTCAAAAAAAAAATTATTTAGATCAAACTTTTAAAACTAATAAAATAATCATATCATTTTATCTTTTACTAAATTTGACCTAATTCAACTCATATAGTAAATGATTCAAATTTTAAAAATAATTAGTTTTTCACAAAAACAAGTAATTATCTTAAAATTTGACAAACGTCAAGTTTTTTTTCCTTTTTTTTCAACTTTGAAAATAAAACATTTGCATGAATATAACAGAAAACAAACCTGGCTCTGATACCACTGTTGGGTTATGAGCATTCTAACACTCCTAAGTGTACATGCAACCCTAAATACCTTGGATCTATGTTTTCTCTATTATACATACAATTATGAACATCCAAGGTATTATCCTAATCTAGCATACAAAATAATAAATATAACAAGATAGAATACATACCTCTTTGATGTAGAATGTCTTCATGAAGCTTGAGTGCCTAGTGCCCCAAGTGTGACACCTCAAATGGTTCACACAACACCAAATACACTTGGAATAACTTGAGAGAAACTTGAACACTCCTTGAAATCGTCTAGCCCTCACACTCACACATTAGTGCACGATTTCTGGAGCCATGGGATTCTTTTATATGGTGGCTATTAGGGTTACAACATGTAACTCATAACTTTACCCATTCCTTATGCTCCATGGATTTTAACCTCCATGGAGTATCCATGGGTCACCCCATGGACTTAGTCCAACATAAGGAATCTTGGATCACAAGCCCACATATATAAGAATGAATGATTTACACAATCAACCCATATATTTAATTAGTCTCCTTTTGATCAATTAATTAATTCCAAATTAATTCTTGATCAATACTAATTAAATAACCTTATTAATTTATTAGAACTTATAATATATTAACCAACCTTAAGTGTTATTTCTCTCATTATAGTCTATCCAAATGCATGATGCCATGCAACCCAAATGGACCATGTCGGGTCGGGTCAAGTCTTACCAATTATAGTTATGGACTTAGACATTAATCCAACACTAGAAACTTATTTCTATTCCTTACCAGGACTGCATCATAGGGATGCAGGTCGAATCATTAAGAACAATATAACAAAACGAATGAATTATACATAGATACAAATGGTTAGAATACATCTAGAGACAATATAGTCTCTCACGAGCTCATTTTCTTATCATGAAACATAATCATGCCTCCGAAGAAACGTAACCAACCCACCAGCAAAACACCAATCCTTCAAATAGATGCGGCTACGTTTCAAGCTGCAGTCACAACAGCTGTAGCAGCTGTCATGACACACCTTAATGCTAACAACAGAAATGTTAGTAGTAATGCTATCGGCAATCCCGATCGTGGTGATGACCAAGTACAGCAACGAGTACCTATTTGTAAGGACACTTCGAATCATAAGCCTAATATCCTGAAACGAAAGTTCGAGAACATGAAAGGGAGTTGTTCAACTCAAGAACCTAACAGAGGGCAACGAACTGGGGCAGTCAATACCCCCATCAGCCCTGTTATTCCAGCACCGACCACGCCGTACTTAGAAAATCTCCCACACTGCAGCAAGTGCAACTACCATCATCATGGAGTTTGCCGAGAGCTGCATTGCAATAGATGCAACATGAAAGTGCATACCACCCGCATTTGTAGAACTCACGTTGAGTCCATCACTTCAACTACCAATGTTGGAACCATTCCCATATGTCACCTTTGTGGTGAAATAGGACATTACAAGAGGGACTGTCCAACAGAGAAGAACGACGGGGGAGCAGGAGGGGTTTGACCCCAATGCATGGGAAGGCATCAAAGAACCCTGCTATATTTTGGTACGCTTCCAAACCCCGATATATATCTATAATTACTCTCCCGTTCAAATTAAATCACAACAATCGTATAAAATTTGAAACCCTAACAGGTAAGCTATGATGACTTAGTGTATACATAAGGGTCATTTATAATTAAGATTTGTAGACTTAGAGTGAGTAATCCCGCCTCATTTCCTGTTCCTTGTTCGGCTGTGGATTTAGGGCATGGCCGCTCAGTCAAAGGTCTTACCAATCTTAATTATACATAACTTGTATACAACAAGCGATTATAGAGAGACCTAGTAAGGATCATTTCATGAAAGTTCATAATTTCAAATTATCAGAATCCTCGTATTGGTAGTACCCGCCAATTTCGAATCAAAAAGGATATTCGTAACAGTTATAACAAAATAAAATCTGAAGCGCTGAAAACTTAGGTACATAGGATGGTTCATCATCCTAGTAATCATTCCTCCCAGAACGACTTAATATCTATTCCGTCGAGAAAATTCTGACATCCTCATTCGACATGGTTTGGCCTGGCCCTTACTATGTGAAAGTTCTTATACTGTGTAAGAGAAATTTTTCCTTAATCAACCATAAGATGAAATTCTTCCAATCCATAACGCAAACTCTTAGATTGTCTTTTATTTCAAAACTTCAGAAGTACCCATGCGAAGGGTACCACGCCCTTCTAGCCTACTCAGTAGACAGGAAACTTCAAATGAAAAGCACCAAAATAGTCTTAGAAGTCAGTAACCACCGAAGTACCTCATTAGATCTCATAGGAAAATCATTGTACCGCATGTCAAGTTTGAAAATAGAGACTAAGAACTCATTAGGTTAATCTATCGCTGCTAAGCGTATACCCAGGAGTGGTATATAATTTAGACTTAACAAGATTTAGGATGTGTAATTCCGCCCTATCTCATGTTCCTTGTTTGGTTGTGGACCTGGGGCAGAGTCTCCCATCCGAACATTTTGTGAAATCTAAATTATATACGACTTATATACACGAGGTGATGGTGGTGTTGGATTAATGTCTAAGTCCATAACTATATTTGGTATGTACTTGACCCGACCCGGCATGGTCCATTTGGGTTGCACTTCACCGGCACAATTTATATGGATAGTCTTTTGAGAATAGTATATTTATGATTTATATTAATATATTATAAGTTCTAATATATTAATATGGAATCATATTATTTAATTAGTATTGATCAAGAATAAATTTAGAATTAATTAAGTGATCAAAAAGAACTAATTAAATATGGACTCTTATATATATGGAATGGGCCAAGTTCATTTAGGTTGGGCTAAGCTTTCATGGATGGTCCATGGAGCTTTTAACCCTTGGATCCTATGTAAATGAAAGGTCATGGGTATTAGGGTTTACATGGATGTAACCTTAATCCTCCATAATATATAAATGGGTCCTTGGCTCACAAAATTGGGACAAGTGTGTGAAAATAAGAGTGGGCCGATTTTAGTGTGCATACATATTCTCTCAAGTTCTTCCAAGGTGTTTTGGTGATTTGTGATTCCATTTGAGGCTTCCACACTATTGGGGCTAAGCTCTTAAAGCTTGAAGACATCAAGCTACATCAAAAGGTATGTCATCTAACTAGAACTTTGTAGTATAGGTGCTTCATAATATGCTAGTTAGGATGAAACCTTGGAATAGTTAATATTTGCATGTATAATAGAGAAAACATAGATCCAAGGTTTATAGGGTTGCATGTACACCATAGGAGTGTTAGAATGCTAAAACCCAACAGTGGTATCAGAGCCATGGGTTGTTTTCTGTTATATTGATGCAAATGTTTTATTTTCAAAGTTGGAAAAAAAAAAGAAAAAAAAAACATGACGTTTGTCAAATTTTAAGATAATTACTTGTTTTTGTGAAAAACTAATTATTTGTAAAATTTGAATCATTTGCTATATGAGTTGAATTAGGTCAAATTTAGTAAAAGATAAAATGATATGATTATTTTATTAGTTTTAAAAGTTTGATATAAAGAGTTTTTTGAAACCTCTATAAGTTATGGATTTGAAAATGTTTTTAAAAAAAATTGATTCAAAGTTTTTTATGAAGTTACAAAACTTTGTCTTAATGTTTTAAAGAATTCCATAACTTGTTCCTAAGTTATGGAACATGAAAAGTTTCATCATAAAACAAGTATTTGTTGGGTTTTGAGCATTCTAACACTCCTAAGTGTACATGCAACCCTAAATACCTTGGATCTATGTTTTCTCTATTATACATGCAAATATGATTATCCAAGGTATTATCCTAACTAGCATACAAAAACATTGATACTAGGATAATAAAATAGATAGAATACATACCTTGTTGTTGTTTCTTGACTCCATGAAGCTTGACAGCCTAGTGCCCCAAGTGTGACACCTCAAATGGTTCACACAACATCATGAACTCTTGGAATAACCATGAGAAGAAGACATACATGTTCAAATCGGCTAGCCCTCCAAATATGTATCACTAGTGCCAATTTCTTGAACTAAAGGGGTTCTTATATAGTGTGGCTATTAGGGTTACACCATGTAACTCATGACTTTACCCATTCCTTATGCTCCATGGGTTTTAACCTCCATGGAGTATCCATGGATCACCACATGGGTTAAACCCAACATAAAGGAATCTTGGATCATAAACCCACATATATAAGAATGAATGATTTACACAATCAATCCCCATATATTTAATTAGTCTCTTTTTGATCACTAAATTAAGTCCAAATTAATTCTTGATCAATACTAATTAAATAACATGATTTCATATTAATATATTAGAACTTATAATATATTAATATGTCACAAATGTCTTTTCCTCATAAACGGTCTATCCAAATGTTCCGATGCCATGCAACCCAAATGGACCATGCCGAGTCGGGTCAAGTACATACCAATTATAGTTATGGACTTAGACACTAATCCAACAGTCTCCCACTTGGATAAGTCGGATAAGTCTAAAACTATTATTGCGTATGACTTCAGGAACCAACTGGCAATCGTAGCTCTCAAAAGCCGATGTCGAACTCTTACCTTGTAGATGAACTCTGACCTTTGTCAATGACTTGTCCATTAGATAAGGGATCATATATTCCTCCATTCTAGATATCATATGGACTGAGACATGGATTATAATCATTCTCTCTGTCCATTTGTTGTTTCCCGATTTCCGATTTATGACGATTGACTAATAGAACAAATCAAATCAGTCCAGGCCCGGCAGAGCACTTACATTTGTCATCACCAAATCATCGAGGGGCCCACAGATATCGCTTTTATCCCGAAGGTAAAAGGAATGGATAAACTTCGACTCATATGGCTTGTTCTACTACTTGTTGAATCATACACAAAGGCACGTTTTATAACACCGAGTTACCGAATGCGTTTTCGTGCAATCAATGTACAACCAACTCATAGTAACAACTCATATCTGTAGGTTTGAAGAATATAAGATATTATCGTCTCATGATCACTCGTGATAAAATCCATGAAGTGATTCCAATGAGCGCGGGTTGAATCCAATACTCAGAACTTATGAGCACTCACGAGTGTTGTAGCCCCTTGTCCAACATCTTAGACCTCTACAAGCCAACCCATGACAGTCTTGATTCATATCTACTTCCAACATATGACCGACTGTGGATCGTTTGAATAACTTAGTCAATCAAGAAGAACGACCTAGTTATTCTGGAAGTCAAAACATGCAAAATGAAACATAATAATAATAGAATCTAATATGGTATCAAAACCTATGAACATAAATAAAACACCTTTTATTTATCACCATATGATTACACATTATTCATTGTATACTGTTTCAGCTATCAACTTTATTCTTGAATTTAAAACAATATTTGTCCCATGCTCCAAGCATGTACACTATGTTTTCTAAACACTAGTCATGCCATACACCAAGTATGCATACTATGTTTGTCTATGATCTTCACTTTGTGAATTAGATCAATTGAACATAACTCCAATGATCCTCTTTCACAGTCCCAAATCCTTACTCCAAATGCAAGAATTCCAAATTCATGTCATTTACTGAAATCTGTTAGATTCTAAACTTATATGCATTGATCCTCTTGTAATGATTATGCACAGAGTCCCAAGGACTTGACAACAAACATTACAGAGCATTCCAAGGAGATCAACTCCTTGGAAACATCCTTCTTGCATTAAGTTTCCTAATCTTACACAGATTGAATAATTTCCAACTTTGAAACATTTCCTTATTCCATTTTGACTATCACTTCTGAACAAGAGTTGCCTCCTTACAAATTATGTCAATATGGTCCTTCCAGAATTAACACTATACTTCCAACTGTCCTTGAGCAACCAATCTTTGGTAAACCTTAGATTGTCCTCGACAATTGCTTAATCCTTTTAGTCATATCCAGTTCTAGACCTTTTCCCTTCTTAATGCCCCAGGCATTTGGAAAATTTTAGAAAGGATGAATATAGCACATGAAATCGATCCTATATCCGAAGCATATGGGACACGAGTCATGATGTCTCACATAAAGACTAAACCAATCTTTTGCTATAACATTTCCATTTCTATTTACCAAGTTCTCATAATTCAGATTATGAAAAGGGATGCCGTAATCATAATCGAATTTTAGAACGCAAATAATGGACCCATATATAGAATTTCCTTATGTTGAGCCATTCCAACATGAAATTCATATATATATCCTTGACTAAATACGACTAAAATCTCAATCTAAGCTTTTAGAATTGAAATGAAGTATAATTTTCTCTCCCTTAATTATAGCAAAACAACCTTTTCAACCCCTGCAGCCTCACGAATTGAAACTTTTGTTTTCTATAATTAACATTGCTAACTTGCAACCTTTATCATAATTATCATGCTCCCACTAACATGATGATTATTAGCATAACACTTATGCTCCCACTAGCTTTGACATGTAATCAGAAATCAGCTGGACTTCTAGAAATCAATACTTTATTGACTTTCTTACCAAAGTTCAGATTTCTGATACTAGATTGCTTTGATAAAACTTTATCAATATCATACACCTTATCTTAGATAGCTCACAGGTGTGTCTAAACAATTTTAAGAACTATGAAAAGGGATGCCGTAATCATAGTCTCGATTGTTTAGACCTTTACCACTTCTCACAAGTCCATGTTAGTGTGCTGGTTAACCACACACGCTCCACTAAGGACTTTGAGAATGCAAATATCACAATTGCTATCTAGGTAAAATCTAATTAGTGAAAGTGTTTCCTCACCATCATTTTCATGAATCGGAGAGAAACCTTATAACACTTAGATTTTATGGTGTATGAGTTCCTATCCATATGAATTTTGTCAAAACCATAATCACAAGACAATGTTACTGACAAATCCGCACTTATATGGATTAAACTTGTGCAATCTTAAATTCTTGCCATTTGGCAGCTCAAGGGCCTGCCATTGCTTCCAAGTAGCTGTGCAACCAATTGAGAACTCTCAGAACTCCTATGCAAAGCCAACTTGAATAGGCACAGACATGTCGACACGATAGGTTATAAACCTCAAGTCGTGTGCTAGTGAAGAACTTCAGGTTTTATTCTTGATTAGTTCCTGAGACTTTCAAGACCTTTAAGACTCCTACTGTCCTCTTGACATATAAGACTTTCTTGTCAGATATTCAAGAGATAGTGTGGATTCTAATCAAGACAAACACTTCACACAATTGGGCTTAGTTGGTCTTTGTTTTATCCAAAACATCACAACTTACCAATTTCAAATGTACAAGAGTAGAAAACTTTTACTCTTACATTTGACAAGTGTTTTAAACCTTCTTTAAGACATGTCACTCAAGTTACAATCTTAGAGTATAACTCTAAGAATTGTTTTTGGAACCAAGTGTAAATCATCTTCTTGATTTAACCACTACAACAATTCATAGCTCCTCTTCTTAGCTACCAGAATGCACTTAGAGGATGAATTGTGATAAGGTCTCTTAATCATTAAGATGATTATATAACATGATACTAAAGTACTCTCCCATCTTTTCAGATTTGAGAAACTTTTATCTTTCTGCCTAAGTTGATTCTTCTTATTCGCTCTGCCATACATTGAAACCTTTTCCAATGTCTCAAAATTACACTTAAGCTTGTAAGTATAACCATATTTACTGAATTTTAGTAAATAATGACGAATAGTCTTAATGATTATTTGTGGTGGGCTTGATCAGTGCACAAAAATGTGTACTCGATCCTTTACTTGACTCACACATCCATGTGAACAAGTAGTTAGTCTTAATTTTTCCAATGCTTGAAAGTTCTTATTCATCATGCTATACAACTTGCATGATTCCAAGTTTCTATCCAACTGAAACTTAGGTGATGAGAATCTTTCCTTATTTGGTAAATTTAGACACTACCACAAATGAAAGAATCAAATTCATATTTCCACTCTTGCTCTTAATGGAATCTTATAAGCAACAATTTTTTCCTCAAATGCCATTTGTAAGGATATTTTAAAATAAATAAATAAAATTATCATTTTTCCTTTTATTTTAAAAAACTTTGCGGAAAAACTATCCTTACAATGCAAAAGCACATGTAAACTTTGTTGTTATTTATTCCTAAGCAATATATCATAACTCTTAAGAAGTAGCTCAAGAATCCGATCTTCAAACTATGCGATAGAAATCCATCTATGCCATCAGATTCAGCATATTCTTTCTTTAAGTTTCTTCACTTTTTCTTTGATTAAAACATCAACATGTGACCCAGTCACATCATGTATCAAGAATCTCATAATAGAAACTTAGCAGAGTTAGATAGTGGACTTTACCCGAAGTAGAGTCATAACTTATTGACTTTAATCTCCTTAGGTAAATTTGGCAGCTTCGCAACCAATGCCCCTTTCTTTGGCAATGGACCATTGATAATGGGACTATCTCAGACTTAGCCTCTCTCTTTACCATTTGGTCAACCAAGTTGACTATGGCCGATCCCTTGGGAAGAGAGAGCTTTACTGGATATCCAATGTCTTCATTGTCAATGTCCATAAAGTTTTAGGAAGTTGATCTTAGCAACTAGATAAGATCATTAAGGGTCTTGTCATAGTCTGTTTCATAGGAGTCCCAAAGGAACTCACTATGTGACTTAGAAAATAGTTGAGTCACCAACTTTCTCAAGACTTTGACACCCAACTCTCACGGCTTGTCAATATCTGACTACATCTCCAAGATGTGATCACATATAGACCTTTGTTTGAGTGACCTTAAACTTTTCAGGAACTTGTGGGTTAGGGAGAATAATTGGAGGAGGTGAAAGAAGTATGATTTCCATGGGACATCATATTCATTTAGGAAAGCTTGTTTCAAGAGATTTGGGAAGATCATCTTTTGGGAGATATTCAAGATAGTTGATTTAAAGTCCTTAATATAACACCCAATATGAAATATTAAGGCTAGGACCCAACAACCTATTTATAACTGGAAGAGGGATGCCGTAATCCAAGTTATAAAATAGTTGAAGGTAGGTAAATGACGATTTACCAATTTCCACCATGAAAAACGAAATATAATTAAGTTTTAATTGGATTTGAAACTCCTAGATCTTTTGAGATACATTGAACTTTCAATGGCATGTTTGAATCTCGATTGTGCCCTCTCAAGTTTGTGACTGGGATGCCGAGGATCACAAACAAGGTGTGAATAACCATACAAATTGACTTGGTACCCTCAACAATATTACCTAATCGATGTGCCGGTTAACCACACACGCTCCACCGATCTATAATAAAGTTAAGTTACCCTTTGCCACTCTTACTAGTCCATGTTAGTGTGCCGGTTAACCACACACGCTCCACTAACGACTTGGTAAGGTACAAAGTGTAATTTTATGGGCTAGCACCAATTTCACATTTTCCTAAGTAACTAAGAATTGGGAATTTATAAATGTTTAGTTACTTAGTATTTATCATTAATACTTTTAATGAAGGGAGAATTATAGTCCTTTCCTACCCGTTCGGCTAACGACCCTCCATCAGTCAAGGAAGCGGTGGATGAGAGTGGACACCCATTAAACTGCCATTTTATAGGCAGTAACCTTATACCCCCCTTATAGACCGGCTTCGTGAATGAGGCCTACTAACGGTAAGATTGACTTTATCTTATACATATCTATATAATTAAAATTATAATAATAGTATAAGGGTTTGAATTTTAACTTTTAAAATTCTAAGGGCTAACTTGGAATTAAAGTATTCATAAGTGAAACTTTTCAAATTCCAAAACTTGAGGGCAAGTTTTGAAACTATTCAAAACTAATTAATTCCATAACTTATGTGTTTAAATTAGTTTTAATTAAAAAAATCTTCAAGTTCCATAACTTGAGGACAAGTTATGGAAGACTTTAAACTAATAAAAGAATGTAACTTTTCTTTATTTTGAAATTTATGGAATTAATTAAGGTTACACATTTTATTACTTAATGAAGTGACTCTTGAACCTCCATAACTTGAGGACAAGACTCTTCATTTTTGTAACCATTACCAACTTTTATTAGTTTTATGAAACTTAAATGTGACTTTTCATATAACTTGAGGACAAGTTACAAAAACACATTTTAGAATCAACTCTTAGATTAAAATGGATTGAAAACACATAATCAATTAACTTTTCTATTAATCTAAGCAACTCATAAGAACAAGATAATTCAAATCAAGCTTTTTCATGTAATTAGCCTAATCACTAAACTAATACAAAACATGAATCTATTGACAATTATCTTTGAAATTTGATTAGCATGAACATTACCACATCAAAAACAAGTTTATAAGTCCAAAAACAGCTTAGGGTAATGTTCCTAGTCCATTTCTAGCCAAAAACCTCGAAAATATGCTGTCTGGGGCTCCTACTCGTCGAGTGTATCAACCTACTCGCCGAGTAGGATGATTTTCTTCATGTACTCGGCGAGTTCATCAGTGGACTCGGCGAGTACAGTGCCCAGAATGCCCGAAATTCGACTTTTTCAGCATTTTTCAGCAATTTGCATCAAGTATAATTGAAAACAAGCCTAGGCTCTGATACCACTGTTGGGTTTTGAGCATTCTAACACTCATAAGTGTACATGCAACCCTAAATACCTTGGATCTATGTTTTCTCTATTATACATGCAAATATGATTATCCAAGGTATTATCCTAACTAGCATACCAAAACATTGATACTAGGATAATAAAATAGATAGAATACATACCTTGTTGTTGTTGCTTGACTCCATGAAGCTTGAGAGCCTAGTGCCCCAAGTGTGACACCTCAAATGGTTCACACAACATCATGAACTCTTGTAATAACCATGAGAAGAAGACATACATGTTCAAATCGGCTAGCCCTCCAAATATGTATCACTAGTGCCAATTTCTTGAACTAAAGGGGTTCTTATATAGTGTGGCTATTAGGGTTACACCATGTAACTCATGACTTTACCCATTCCTTATGCTCCATGGGTTTTAACCTCCATGGAGTATCCATGGATCACCACATGGGTTAAACCCAACATAAAGGAATCTTGGATCATAAGCCCACATATATAAGAATGAATGATTTACACAATCAATCCCCATATATTTAATTAGTCTCTTTTTGATCACTAAATTAAGTCCAAATTAATTCTTGATCAATACTAATTAAATAACATGATTTCATATTAATATATTAGAACTTATAATATATTAATATGTCACAAAATGTCTTTTCCTCATAAACGGTCTATCCAAATGTTCCGATGCCATGCAACCCAAATGGACCATGCCGAGTCGGGTCAAGTACATACCAATTATAGTTATGGACTTAGACACTAATCCAACAGTATTTAACTCCATAAGTTATGGAATCCAAAAGTTTTCAAGAGTTACAAAACTTGCCCTCAAGTTTTGGAATTTGGAAAAAGTTTTTTTTATGATAAAAAAAAAGAATTGAATTCTAAAACTCTTGGGTTCATAACTTAAACAATTAATTAAATGGTTTTAATTTTGAATTTAATAATTGGAATTATTGATGTTTTTATTGAATCATTCAATTAACTCTTATGGACTTTATTAATAGATAATTAAAGTGTTTAATTAAAAGAGAATTAATAATTCCATAATGACATGGTTTAGATTTTATTAAATTAAGAGTATAATTTAATTAATAGATTAAACCACCAAGTATTTTAAATGTCTAAAATACACCCTTATACTATTATAATATTAAAAGTTTAATATATTATATGTATAAGAGCAAGTCGTCTTACCATTAGTAGGCCTCATTCACGAAGCCAGTTTATAAGGGGAGTATAAGGTTAATGCCTATAAAATGGCAGTTTAATGGGTGTCCACTCTCACCCACCGCTTCCTTGACTGGTGGAGGGTCGTTAGCCGAACAGGTAGGACAAGGACTATAATTCTCCCTTCATTAAAAGTATTAATGATAAATACTAAGTAACTAAACTTTTTATAAATTCCCAATCTTAGTTACTTAGGAAAATGTGAATAAGGTGCTAATCAATGAAATTACACTTTGCACTTTGTTTAAGCTGTTAGTGGAGCGTGTGTGGTTAACCGGCACACTAACCTGGACTTAACAAGGTAGGCAAAGGGTAACTTAATGTTTATCATAGTATCGTTGGAGCGTGTGTGGTTAACCGGCACATCGATTGAGGGGTAAATATTAAGGGTACCAAGTATATTTACATGGTTACTTCATACCTTGTTTTGTGATCCTCGGCATCCCAGTCACAAAACCTGAAGGGCACACTCGAGATTGAAACATGCCATTGAAAAGTTCAATGAATCTCAAAATAATCTAGGAGTTTCAAAACCAATTAAAACCTAATAATACATTTCGTTTATCTTGGTGGAAATTGGTGAATCGTCATTCACCTACCTTCAAATATTTTATAGCTTGGATTACGGCATCCCTCTTCCAAGTTATAAAATAGTTTGTTGGGTCCTAGCGTTAATATATCATATTGGGTGTTATATTAAGGACTTAAATCAACTTTACGTGAATTTCTCCCATTGTTGATGTCTGGTTTAGACAACAATGATCTTCCCAAACCAAGCTTTCCTAATGAATATGACTTCCCGAGTTTGGCTCATGGAAGTCATACTTCTCTTCCTCCACCTCCTCCAATTATTCTCCCTAACCCACAAGTTCAAGGTCACTCAAGCCCTAATGGCAAGCAAGGTCTATGTGTGATCACATCTTAGAGATGAAGTCACATATTGACTAGTCGGGAGAGTTGGGTGTCAAAGTCTTGAGAAAGTTGGATGTTCAATCACTTTCTAAGTCACATAGTGAGTTCCTTTGGGACTACTATGAAACGGACTATGACATGAACCTTAATGATCATATATATTTGCTTGGTGCTGCTGAATCAGCAATGATTTGGAACGATAGTAAAGCAAATTTGATTAGAAGATCAACTTCCCAAAAACTTTATGGACAGTGACAATGGTGACACTGGAAATCCAGAAAAAGCATTCTCTTCCCAATGGAAAGGGATTGACCATAGTCAACCCGGTTGACCAAATGGTAAAGAGAAAGGCTAAGTCTGAGATAGTCCCATTACCAAAGGGTCCATATGTTTATTTTGACAAAGGAAGGGGCGTTGATTGCAAAGCTGCCAAATTTACCTAAGGATGTTAAAGTCAAAAAGTTTGACTCTACATCAGGTAGAACCCATTATCTAACTCTGTTAAGTTCTATTCTGAGATCCTCATTACATGATGTGACTGGGTCACATGTTGATGTTTTAAGAATCAAAGAATAGAGAGAAATCTTAAAGGAAGTATATGTTGATTCTGATTGCGAAGGTGGATTTCGATCGCATCAGAATTTTGAGCAGTTGCTTAAGAAGTTATGATATATTGCTAAGGAATAGATAACAACAATTTTCCATGTGGATTGTAAGGATAAGTTTTTCCGCAAAGTTTTAAAATAAAAGAAAATTGTTTAATTTTATTTATTTGAAGAATCCTTACAATGGCATTTGTGGAAAATTGTTGCTTATATGATTCCACTGACAGCAATATTGGAAAATGGATTTGATTCGTTCATTTGTGGTAGTGTCTAAATTTACCAAATCAGGAAAGTTCCTCATCACCCAAGTTTCAATTGGACCGAAACTTGGAATCATGCAAGTTGAATAGTATGATGAATGAGAACTTTCAAGCATTGGAAAATCATGACTAATTACTTGTTCACATGGACGTGTGAGTCAAGTGAAGGATTAAAGGGATCGAGTACACATTCTTGTGCACTGGTCATGTCCACCACAAAGCTCGTTAAGACTATTTGATTTACTAAAGTTTAGTAAATATGGTTATACTTACAAGTTTAAGTATAATTATGAAACATTGGAAAAGTCTCAATGTATGGCAGAATGAATGGGAAGAATCAAATTAGGGAGAAAGATAAAAGTTTCTCAAATCTGAAAAGATGGGAGAGTACTTTAGTATCATGTTTGTGATCATCTTAATGATTTAGAAATCATATCACAATTAGTCCTCTAAAGGTCATCTTAGTGCATTATTATGACTAAGAAGAGGAGTCATGAATTGTTGAAATGGTTAGATCACGAAGATGAGTCATACTTCGTTCCAAAACAATTCTTAGAGTCATACTCCAAGATTGTAACTTGAGTGACATATCTTAAAGAAAGGTTTAAAACACTTGTCAAATGTAAGAATAAAAGTGTCCTACTCTTGTACATTTGAAATTGGTAAGTTGTGATGTTTTGGATAAAACAAAGACCAACTAAGGCCAATTGTGTGAAGTGTTTGTCTTGATAAAGAATCCGCACTATCTCTTGAATATTTGGCAAGATAGTCTTATATGTCAAGAGGATAGTGGGAGTCTTAAAGATCCTAAAAAGAATTTCAAGAACTAATCAAGAATAAAACCTGAGGTTCTTCACTAGCACACGACTTGAGGTTTATAACCTATCGTGTTGACATATTCTGTGCCCATTCCAGTTAAAGTTGGCTTTGCATAGGAGTCCTGAAAGTTCTCAATTGGTTGCGTAACAACTTGGAAGCAATGGCAGGCCCTGTACTGCCAGGTGGCAAGAAGTTAAGATTGCATAAGTTCAGTCCATATGAGTTTGGATTTGTTATTATCCTTGTCTTGTGAATATGGTTTTGACGATTCACATAGATAAGAACACATACACCATAAAATCTAAGGGTCATAAGGTTTCTCTCCGATTCATGAAAATGATGGTGAGGAAACACTTCCACCAAGTAGATTTGAAGCAGATGGCAAAAGGTCTAAACAATTGAGACTATGATTACGACATCCCTTTTCATAGTTCTGAAATTGTTTAGACACAAATGCATGTTATCTAAGGAAAGGTGTATGATTTTGATAAAGTTTTATCAAAGCATCTCTTATCAGAAATCTGAACTTTGGTAAGAAAGTCAATAAAGTATTGATTTCTAGAAGTCCAGCTGATTTCTGAGTACATGTCAAAGCTAGTGGGAGCATAAGTGTTATGCTAATAATCATCATGTTAGTGGGAACATGATAATTATTGTTAGTGTTGCAAGTTAGCAATGTTAGTTATAGAAAACAAAAGTTTCAATTCGTGAGGCTGCAGGGATTGAAAAATTGTTTGCTATAATTAAGGGAGAGGATATACTTCATTTCAGTTCTAAAGGCGTAGATTGAGACCTTAATCATCCTTAGTCAAGAATATATATATGAATTTCATGTTGGATTGGTTCAACTTAAGTAAATTCTATATATTGCGTTCTCAAAATTCGATTATGATTACGGCATCCCTCTTCATAGTCAAATTTTGAAAACATGGCAAATAAAAATATTGTAGCAAAAGACTGGTTTAGAATCATGTCTTTATGTGAGACATCATGAATCGTGTTCCATTTGCTTTGGGTACAGGATCGATTGCATGTGCTATAATATTTGTCATTTCTAAATTTTTTCAAATGCCCAGAGGCATTAAGAACGGAAAAGGTCTAGAATTGGATATGACTAAAATGATTAAGAAATTGTCGAGGACAATCTGAGGTTTAACAAAGATTGATTGCTCAGGGACAGTTGGAAGTATAGTGCTAATTTTAGAAGGACCATATTGACATATTCTGAAAAGAGGCATCTCTTATTCAGAAGTGATAGTCAAAATGAGAATATGGAGTTGTCTCCATAGGTGGAAGTTATCTGTGTAAGATTAGAAAACTTAATGCAAGAAGCATGTCCAAAGCAATGTACTTTGAATATGAGACTTAGTTTCCATGGAGTTGATCTCCATTGCAATACCTTATAATGACTGGTTACAAGTCTTTGTGACTTTGTACATATTCATTACAGGAGGGTCAGTGCATATAAGTTTAAAATCTAAACAAATTTCGATAAATGATAGGAATTTGAAATTCTCACATTTTTCGATAAGGATTTGGGAGTGTGAAATTAGAATCATTGAAATTATGTTCAATTGGTTTATTTCACAAAGTAAGGATCATAGACAAACATAGAGTGCATACTTGGTGTATGGCAAAGCTATTGTTTAAGAAAACATAGTGTACATGCTTGGAGCATGGGACAACTAGTGTTTTTAATTCAAGTATAAAGTTGATAAAATCGAAACAATGAATAATGAGTAATCAGTATGGTGATAAATAAAAGTGTTTATTTATATTCATAGGGTTTGATACCATATTTGATTCATTTATTCTTGTGTTTCACTTTGCATGTTTTGACTTCCAGAATAACTAAGTCGCTCTTCCTGAATGATTAAGTTACTCAAACCATCCACAGTCGGTCATATGTTGGAAGTAGATATGAATCAAGACTGTCATGGGTTGGTTTGTAGTGGTCCAAGTTGGTGGACAAAGTGGTGCTACAACACTCATGAGTGCTCATAAGTTCTGAGTATTGGATTCAACCCACGCTCATTTGAATCACTTCATGGATTTTATCACGAGTGATCATGAGACGATAATATCTTATATTCTTAAAACCTAGAGATATGAGTTGGTTATACATTGATTGCATGAAAACGCATTGGTAACTCGATGTTATAAAACGTGCCTTTGTGTATGATTCAACAAGTAGTAGAACAAGCCATATGAGTCGAGGTTTATCCATTCCTTTTACCTTCGGGATAAAAGCGATATCTGTGGGCCCCTCGATGATTTAGCGATGACACATGTGAGTGCTTGGCCAAGCCAGGACTGATTTGATTTGTTCAATCAGTCAGTCATCATAAATCGAAAATCGGGAAACAACAAATGGACAGAGAGAATGATTATAATCAGCTTTCTCCAGTCGAATGATTTAATGCTCAATTCCTCTCTTCCTCGTGCTTATGCTCTGCGTTTAACCCCTCGAAGCCATCCCAGTTTGCACGTCCAAGTCTCGAAGTAAGTGTTATGCTCCCGAGATTCCCGAGATTCCCGAGAATCCTGAGAAATCAGCTTTCTCCAGTCGAAGTTATGCTCGATCTTTGTCTCACCTTCTCCAAGCTACCACTTCAACCAAGTGAGTTCATACCCCTATCTCTAAGTTTTCAAATGCTTTTTAAATGCTTTTAAACGCTTTTAAGGGGGGAATACAAGTAAACACACGGGTAAACTCGTGTGAAACACAAATCTTTTGCTATACTTTTCATACTGTTGTTTTAACTATCTTATGAAATTATTATCATGCAAAACATCATACATCGCAACTTTACCCTCATGGGGTACAATATGTTTTATAAATAGAAATATGTTTTATTTATATATATCTACATACTACATAATACCAAGAGTAACTATTTCAACTATAACATCATGTTTATATAAGAAAATACAACTCATTATTATGCCTTTGTTCACACTGTAGAAAGGGTAATCTTTTCAGAAATCATTCATATATCTTTCCAAATATGTGACTTAATTGAGAATATGTGAGTCAATCGTCTTCACCATGCCTATCAAGGTACCACTAGAAAGCCTTGTTTTATAACCAGAGCCTCTGTTGTGAGAACGTGATACGTGTGTATAGATCTATACGGGACTGATGATCCCGAGCCCTGACTGTTAGATACAGTCCGCAGGGTGACAAATATCATATCGCTTCGACCCCTGAAGAACGTCGCCGTAGGTAAACCCATCATAGTACGGTTATGAAAACTCACAGGATAGACAATTATTATGGTATTTATGTTTTTGCGTGAAAAGTAATATTACAATTACTTTTACGCCAAATTACAAACTTCTTATAGTTTTGTTAACTAATAGAACTATGCATCATTATTTTAAGTATGACATATTTACTTACAAATCATAGTCTTGGACATTTGAGACTACTCCTCATTTTTAGGAAAATATAGGTTTTTCCTGCGCCAAATTACAAACTTCTTATAGTTTTGTTTACTAATAAAACTATGCATCATTATTTTAAGTATGACATATTTACTTACAAATCATAGTCTTGGACATTTGAGATTACTCCTCATGTTTAGGAAAATATAGGTTTTTCCTGCGCCAAATTACAAACTTCTTATAGTTTTGTTTACTAATAAAACTATGCATCATTATTTTAAGTATGACATATTTACTTACAAAACCATAGTCTTGGACATTTGAGACTACTCTCCACTGTTAGGAAAATATAGGTTTTTCCTGGTTCAATACATCCATATTATAAAAACAAAGATTCATAACTCCTTTTATGAGAAAATATCGGATTTTCTGGAAAAAACAAACACGAAACTTTCGAATGGCATACAAATATATACTTATGAACTCACCAACTTAATTGTTGACACTTTTTCTTTGAAATAACTTGTATTATCAAGAAATCGCTAAACCAAGTTAGCAACTGCTTTTGGGGACTAATGCTCTGGCGTTAGTAATATCTTTTGTAACATCATATTGTATTTGACTTTTGAATCATGTAATACAACAATCATGTAAACTTTTCAAATATATATTATGGTGGTGTGTACTTTCTTTACTATTCAATTGTTATGATACTATACATGACGTCCTCCACCCCCAAACGTTTCCGTCGTTCTGGTTTGGGGGTGTGACAATGTGACACCAGTCAAATTTAGGTAAAAAATAAATTGATCAATAATCATAATTGGGATGAACAAAGTGGTAGAGATTGCAACAAGGTTTCCAAAAATATAAAGAACACTGAAATCCGAGTTATAACGAAGAAATTATGATCAATCGAAGATCCGCGACAAAACCGGCAAAACACTGTTCAGTGTAAAAAGTGAATTTTAGATAAAAGGCTTTTTAACCTTAATAGTCTAAGTGAAAGATGTAGAATATGTTAAACCGAGAACTTGCATAAAAAGAACATAAAAATCTGACTAAAACGAGAATGGAAGTTTCGGTTTAGGAGTAGACAGCTAAAAATTCGAAATATAAATCGATCGATATTTAGCCAACACAACTAAAACGAGAATGGAAGGTCTCGTCAAAAGTAGTACAACGGTAAAAAGACAGACAAAAACGGACGTCGGATGAAGAAGTTATGAATTTTTAACGGATTTCATGTCCCTGTATGTTAAAAATAATAATAATAAAAATAAATTCAAAATTAGCCGACGAAGTCTAAACGAAAGTCGTAGAGTATAATTTTACCTACGTGTGCATATAAAGAACACCAAAAATGAAGTTCGTATGCGAAAGTTATGAATTTTGCAAGTTTTTGCCACGAAAATCGAGAATTCTTGAAAACCGGGAAATTTCGCATGGCTGGCATCCAGACATGTCACCCTCGCATGCGATACCTCCCCGTGTCCACTGATGTCCATTGCTGATTGGTCCGAATCCGAGGTCGAGTGGGCATCTGATGCGCCTCGCGTCCTAGGCGCCGTCTAAGACGGATCGTAAGACGCCTCCGCACACACATCTAGCCTATGTGTTCCCTTCGCATGCGAAGCTGCCACGTAGCTACTGACTCCTTCCTCGCCTTCGCCACCTGTCTGATGACTCATCCCCTCGGCCGAACCCTCGCACCCCCATATAAAGGGTGCGAGACTTCTAGGATTTGAGAGATTTTTCACCCAAAATTTCACCCTTTTTCACCTTTTCACCCCCTAAACTTTCTTACGACCCCCCAAGGCTCCGGTATCGTATCTAAAACCCGAAGCAAGGCCGAAGCCCCGAAATTCTCGAGAAGATAACCTCTCTCCAGTCGAAGTGTTGTGCGCATAAAGCCCGGTTTTTACTTAAAACTCGCGGTTTCTTCTAGAAAGATCATCTATAGAAACGAAACGCTGCCCGAATCACCACTTATCAAGTGAGTTCATACCCCTATAATCTACCTTTTTAATGGTTTTTAAATGCTTTTTAGGGGGGGAATACAAGTTCAACACAATATAAATTGTGTTAATAATTGTAAGTGATAATAATCACACAAAGGGATTCCTTATGCTTTTAAGGATTACCAAATACTTCCAAAATGACTTAAAGCCATGTTAAATCTTTAAAGTCATGTAAACTCCATTAAATTCTTTGAAAAAGGTTTTATAAACTATTTCAAATTATAATTGCCAAAATCATGTTTATATATGTATAACTATATAAATAAGATTTGAAGGGCTTAGGACTAATGAATTATCTTATTTCCTTTTCCTTCTTTGGATGTGGAATTAAGGCGGTGTTATTTGTCCGAAGGTCGTTTTCCTTCTTAATTATACATATATATATATATATATATATATATATATATATATATATATATATATATGAGAAATCATTACCTTTGTATCATGCTGAGCAAAGGTGTTCATCCATGAGAAATCATGCTAATCAGATAGAACATATAAATTATAATAGGTATAATTTATGATTCAATACGAAATATACAAGTATGATTCACGATTGTATACTTTCCAAGGAAATTACCAAAATTCATTTATATATACCAGGATATGTATAATAACTTTAATATATGGATAACATATTAAAGAAGTAAGAATACATCATACGGGGTTTGCATTAACAAAGGTACAATACAGAGTACCAGGGTTAGCAATCACGGGGTAATAATACATCATACCGGGTTTGCATTAATAAAGGTACAATACAGAGTACCAGGGTTAGCAATCACGGGGTAATAATACATCATAACGGGTTTGCATTAACAAGGGTACAATACAGAGTACCAGGGTTAGCAATCACGGGGTAATAATACATTGTAAATCTCGTTGAAACAATAAATTTGTGAGACTCTTCATGGTGTACTTATCTAAGTACGACCTTAAGTCCTGACTTATTAACTAGAATCTCCTGTAGGGAGGGTGTGAATTTGTGTATAGATCTATATGGGACTGACAATCTCGCACCTTCATTGTTCGCTACAGTTTGGCCGGCAGGCCTAGGGTGTCAAATATCATATCGTTTCCGACGCCTGAAGAACGTTGCATCAGGCACATCAGTCATACTAGTATGGTTAATAAAACTCACATGGATAAAACAAGAAGTAAATTACTTAGTAATATACTTCTCTTAAAACAGTAAGAAAAGATAATTACATCCTGACCAAATATACCTTCTGTTAGTTTTTACTTACAGTAAAAACTACGTATCATGAAATCAGGTATGGCAAATATACTTGTAGTTCTTGTTTTGGAACATTTAAAACCACAAAGCAGTATTATGGATAATATAATATTTTCCAGGATTAATACTCATGTTTTACTATAGAACGGATATAACTAAAAATACTTTTACAAATGAAACGGTTTATGGGATTAAACTACTTTTACAAATGAAACGGTTTATGGGATTAAACTATTTTTACAAATGAAACGGTTTATGGGATTAAACTACTTTTACAAATGAAACGGTTTATGGAATTAAACTACTTTCACAATTGAAACTTAGTCATTCATTCTCTATAAACTATTATAACATAAAGACCTTTAGTGGTTAATTCTATAATTCCTTGGTTTTTACATCAGAGTTATACATAAATAATATCCGATTGACAATGAAATGTGTGACTTCTGCCTTACTTCCTGTTCCTTGTTTGGTTGTGGGCTTAGGGCAGATACACCCATTTAACTGTCCATTCGATATCAGGTTACATATAATTAGTATAAACTAAGTAATTGCAGAGGGAACTATTGAGGTTATCAGTTTATCACCATAGGAAATATATTATTTTCTGGAGGAACCAGCGAACTTTTCCAAAGAACTTAGAGTATACTTAATAGAACTAAAATACTTATGAACTCACCAGCTTAAATGCTGATCTACTCTTTCAAAATAACTTGTATTCTCAGGAATCCAGTAGACAGGTACACTCCTGAAGCTTTTGAGAATACTACCTAGTACCGTACTGCGACTCTTGTCTTCTACTGTACCTACTTTGGTGTTTGAATATGTAATGTTTAAACACTTATGTAACACTTATACTTATTAATGCAATGGTTGTTTGTACTTTGATTACTATATTGCATGTGTTGTGATACATACCTGAAGTCCTCCGCCCCCGAACGTTTCCGCCATTCTGGTTTGGGGGTGTGACAGTAGTAGAGCGATGAAACCGAACTCTGGTAGAAGCAGCCAGATCTATGCTCAACTTCGCACACCTTCCTCTCTACTTCTGGGCCGAAGCAGTGGCCACAACTTGCTTTGTTCAAAACTGAAGCATCATTTACAAGCGTCTCAGTAAAACTCTGTATGAGGGCCTTAACAACCGCAAGCGAAATATCTGATTCTTCCATATTTTTGGATGTAGGTGTTTTGTAATCAACAACAGAGATCATCTTAACAAGTTCGCACCGAAGTCTGATGAAGGCATCTTCCTTGGCTACTCAACAAACAAAGTTGCTTATAGGGTTCTCATTAGACGCACAAAGCTAATAATTGAAAGCTTCGATGTCAAATTCGATGACTATCACGTCCGCAACACTGCTCCATCAACCGAAACAACAACAATCCTAGAAAGTGATATTCCTGCCTCTTCGGGTCCACTAAACATAGTTGAAGTAAACTATGACGATCTCTTCGACCTTATAGAAACAGCCAAGTTATCTGAAGTTCTTGTGTCCCCCGAAGCTCAACAGCAGCCTGCTGACGTATCTGGTCCATCTCTATCCGATGAGGTGTCACTAAATACTTGCACCTCGCCGGTTGATGGGGAAAACACAACTCCGGACCATACGACAACCATTGAGGCTCCAGTACTAGAAGAAGAAGCTCCAGTCCCTCTCCGTAGAGGATTTCAACCATCAAACGCTTCCTCGGACTCAGATGATGAAAACATAGAGAATATCGACACCATAACTGACCCGAGAGTTTTCACAATTCCAATAATCCAGGGGGAACCTTCTCAAGCTCAAGAGGAACTTCCATCAGCAATCCAGGGGGAACCTCTTCCAATTGTTCAAAAAACTGCAAATCTCGCTCCAACAATCCAAGATGATTCCCTAGGTTGTTCTCAAGTCCAGGAGGAACTGCCGTCTCCAACCACATAGTCTTCTGATATTGAAGACATTCCCTCTACCGCAGCTGCTGATCATCTGCAACCCCGTCTACACGTATGGACGAAGGACCACCCACCAGGTCAAATCATTGGTAACCCATCCACAGGTATCCAGACTCGATCTTCCAAGGATTTAACTGATCACTGTCACTGCGCATCATTTATGTCCTCGGTCGAGCCCCGAACGATCAAAGAAGCATTACTAGAACCAGACTGGATATCCGCAATGCAAGAAGAACTAGAAGAATTTAAAAGAAACAAAGTGTGGCAGCTCGTTCCAAAGCCGCAAGGTCACACTATTGTTGGTACTAGATGGGTGTACAAGAACAAGTTGGATGAATCCGGTGCGGTCGTCAGAAACAAGGCAAGGGTAGTTGCCAAGGGATATAGTCAATTTGAAGGTATTGACTATGATGAAACGTACGCTCCGGTGGCACGAATGGAATTCATCCGAATCTTCTTAGCATACGCAGCTCAAAAGAACATCAAAGTACATCAAATGGATGTGAAAAGTGCTTTTCTCAATGGTGAATTAAAAGAGGAGGTTTATCCTCAGCAACCTCCGGGTTTTGAAAGTCTTGAATTCCTAGACTACTTCTACAAGCTTGAAAAAGCAGTCTACGGTCTAAAGCAAGCCCCAAGAGCGTGGTACGAGACTCTCTCTGAATTTCTTATCTCGTCCGGATACAAAAGAGGAGTGATTGATCCCACCTTATTTAGAAAGGCAAATGGTAATACCCTTATGGTTGTACAAATATATGTGGATGATATCATCTTCGGATCTACTGATCAGGGGATGGTGGATGAATTTGCAAAGCTCATGACCAACAAGTTCCAAATGAGCATGAATAGAGAGATTAACTTCTTTCTAGGACTTCAAGTGAAACAAGTCCCTCAAGGGATATTCATCCATCAGGAGAAATACACCACTGAACTACTGACGAAATACTCAATGGACAACTGTTCTTCGGCCAAGGTCCCCATGGCCTTCGGATATAAGATATCTGCTGATCCTTCCGGCGAATCAGTGGATCACCAGACTTATAGAGGTATAATTGGCTCATTGATTTACCTCACCACAAGCCGACCAGACATTGTCTTTGCAACAGGTGTA
This sequence comes from Lactuca virosa, assembly GCF_052849685.1. Lineage (NCBI taxonomy): Eukaryota > Viridiplantae > Streptophyta > Magnoliopsida > Asterales > Asteraceae > Lactuca > Lactuca virosa. Next base: position 365,035,244 of record NC_136433.1, on the reverse strand, counting down.
TGCGCAAGGTACCAGGCTGATCGAAAAATGTCACACATGACCGCAGCCAAGCAGATTCTAAGATACTTAAAGGGGAGCAAGACTCTTGGTTTATGGTACCCCGCAGGAAATGACTTCAGCCTACAAGCATTCACTGATGCGGATCATGCCGAATGCAGACTAGATCGAAAAAGCACCTCCGGTGGATGTCAATTTATGGGTGGAAGACTCGTCAGCTGGTCATCAAGAAAACAAAGTCGTGTATCACTGTCTACCGCAGAAGCTGAATATGTGGCCGCAGCCAGCTGTTGTTCACAAGTCTTGTGGATGAAAACACAACTTATGGACTACAGATACAGAATGCTGCGGATACCAATTTATTGTGAATCCGAGAGTGCTATAGCGATTTCCCACAATCGTATTCATCACTCTAAGACAAAGCATATTGAACTACGGTATCACTTCATCGAAGAACACATCCTGAAAGGTAATATTGAACTAATTTTTGTCCACACTCATGAAGAGATTGCAGATGTATTCACAAAGGCACTTGACTCTACAAAACTCAATAGTTTCTTACAAATGTTAGGAATGATGAATCCGGACCTACAATTCTTTTTGAATTAATAGGTACCGCCGACCATCCTTGGTCTCTATTGCGGTCCTAATTGAATTTATTTATGATAGATAGTTTTGGTATATCCTATGCACTGCAGTATATTCTATGTACCGCAGTATATTTCATGTACCGCAACTATATATCATATCTATCTTTCAATGGTCCTTATTGTTAGTTGTTACTAATTTTGTTCAAGTGCTCTCCTCAATTCTTCTACTGCAGTCGTCTAAACATCCATCCGCAATGATAAAAGATTCATCCGTAATGAAGTCTCAATCCGCAATCACATTGATTAATTTCTCAACTACTTCATAAACTCTTGAAACGTTGTGTGCTATTTAATGATCCTTCATTAAATAAGAAAAACATTGTAAAAATAACATCCTTTGTGTAACGTATCACTGTCTCAGTTCTACTTTTCAAATAAACCTTGTGTCAGACCTATTTTGGTTATAATGACAAAAAGAACAATTTTCCATAAAAATTTCTTTTAAACTGTCTCTTCCGATTACCTCCAAAATGTCAAATTCGTTACATCTTCCTCCTTTGTACAACGGATTAACCCCTCACCACACGTTCTTCAGACGTGAGGTTATAGGGACTAACATTTGATTAAATGCAACCTCTTTTGGAAAATTTCAAAAAATAAAATAAATCTTTTAATTAACTCATATGTGGCTGAGATTGCTTCTCCTAATCTAAATAAACAACTCAAACGTTTTTTTTGTCCGATTCCACTTAGGGTAAAATCAATAAAGTTTCAAATCCGCCACTATAAAACCCTCTTTTTCTTCCCAAGAAAGCTTTATGCTTTCTGAAAACTCTCAAGACGAACTTCATCTCCTTCATCTTCTTGCACCCTGTTTTCCTACAAGTTCTTCAAACTTTTTTATAAAAATGGTGAAATCGGGTATCTCAAAGAAACATTCCAAGGCATCTGCCCCTGGTCACCCAACTAGTTCAGACTCTGCTTCAAGGAACCAAACGCCAACGATTGCTTCAAGCAATTTTAGGGCAGTGTTCGATGAGCATTCTTCTTATAATGCTCCAATTAAGTTAATGATCAAGTTCTTGTCAAATCATCCATTGTTTGGTCCTTTTGACACCTTCACAGATGTGGTACCGCTATCACCACTCTTCAAATGTGCTTTCTCTTCATATCGCCCTCTCAACAACCTTCAAAACGTGCATCTGAATCTGGTGAATGATTCTTTGGTTATTCTCACCAAAGTGAAATTTCTCAACGCCATCAATCTGTTAGTTCATCCTTCAACAAAGTTCTTCATCCCTAGCATGGCCGACATTCTATCTGCACTTTACCAGATGGGTTACCAAAAGAAGCTGAAAGGCATAGGCGAATTCAAGAAGAATCAGTTGCATGCGGTATCGCAGTTTGTTTGCCATTTTGTGATCCACAGTTTTTCCGGAAGAACCGGAGGCACTGATAACATGGGCCTCAAGCTGTTAGAGTTAGTATGGAGTATTTTTACTGGCCACGATGTCAACTACGGTCAGATCCTGTGGGATGACTTCTTGCAGTACATCCCCAAGGAAAGTACAAGAGAAAATCCTACCGAGCTCACCTTTGCAAGATTCCGGTCTCTATGCATCTTAGATCTTCATGCTGACACAGAACTGAGCGTGGTCAACGATGTCAACCTCTTCATCACCAGAGATCTAAAAAGGTACAACCCTTCTAAAGATCAATCTATTTTTGGACCCATTAGACGGCTACCAGTCCACATATTGTCTACACTTGGACTTGAAACCATTGATGTCACAGATCACATAGAGGCTACGGAAGGTATTGACCCATACCTTCCTACCCCGCCTCTACCTAGTTAGAACAGACAAGCCTCATCCGCACCCATCAATCCTGGTAGTACTGCAGCTCCATCTTCAACCACTCTATCCAACTTACCTTTATAAAAAAAGGCTCAAGAAGGTAGCCTCAGCCAACCAAGGCCCCCGCAACATCACCAAGAAACATGGAACCCCAAAGAAGAAAGATGCTCCCAAGAACACTGAACCATCCAAGAAAAGGAAACTCAAACAAATTGTGCTTTCAGATGACGAATCAAATGACAATCAATCTCATTCTCCCTCCATGGAACTTATGAGTGATTCTGATGATGACGCACAACCCATTGCTATCCTCAAGAAAAGAAAAACCAAATCCACTGACCAAATGCGTGACTGGACTGATGTTATAGCCTCTCAAAAGGCTCCGGTAGTCCTTGGGGTGGCCGCAGACCCATTTAATTCAACCATCGAATTCTACTCAGATAGAGAAAGTGTGTATGTTTCAGCTGATAGTGGAGACTCACCCTCAGCTCACTCCCAAGAGGATGCCCTAAGGTCTCCAGGGCTTCCCGTCTACATTTCTTTTCACCTGAGGAGTTGAACTCTATCCTTTTTTCAGTAACCCACACACTTCAAACACCTTCCCAACTGCAGGGCAATTCTTCCACCCTTGCCAGAATTGAGCCGAGGCCAAACTTGACCACGGTTCAAGGAGACCAAGGAAGCTCAGGAAATCCTACTCTGCTTACATCTTTTCCAAGTGGTTTAGGCACGGTGAGCACAATTATGCAAGGATCCATGGACCCGAGGGACACCTCGGTGCGTTTTCAAGGAATTGACAGAATTGATCTTAATGATTCATGCAGTATATACAAGCCAATCAATGAAGCTGAAGCAAAGAAATATGCCGCTTTCCGTAGGGCATTTCAAGCGACAAAGGATCGACAGACCAAGCAACTTCAACAAAAACAGCAAGAGATTCAATCAGTGGAAAAGTATTGGGTAGACGCCATTAACAACGCCAACACCGTAACCACAATTCTAAAAGTACAAGAGTGGATGTCCATAATGGCTGAGACGGTTCGCAACGCTCAGACCACTCTTGGTGGTGAAGGTTCATCAAAACTCCCTCCAACTCCAAGTGTTAGAGATTCTCAAGATGATGGAACCGCAATCGAAGATAGCTCCGCACCTACATTCGGGTTCGATGACTTTGATATCAATGAGGTAATTCAGCCTACCCCTTCTGATGACGACTTAATGATTTTTGATGAGGAAGAAGCTTCGAGTGGCTCTCAACACTCAACCTCCAATCCTAAAAAGAAAAAGAAGAAAATGAAGATTGCTGAGTCCAGAAAAGAATTTCTGAGTCTACACGCCAAAGTAGATCAGATTCATGATGCGGTTAAGCCCACTCAACCACAATCTGAAGACATACCAGGACCGCAGTCACTTATTGAAAGGATTGAACGACTTGAAACTCGTGAACGACTAGTTGCTGAGTGAATTTCTCTGAAAGTTGAAATGGGAATTCGATCTCTGGATACAAGTCGTAAGGCTGATCATCAGCAGTTTATGGCTACTGCGGAGCGCCTCATCTCTGAGGTATCCGTAATCAAGGCAAATCTTCAAACAACTATTGCGGATCAGTCAACTCATTCAAAGAAGCTGATAGATGAAACTCATACTGCCTATGAGTCCACCATCTCGGTCCTACAATCTACCATCAACAGCCTTCGACGCTCTCTATCTTCCAGCTTTCATGGTCCTGAGATTCTTCAACTTACCAAGTAGATTCATCGAGTACTCTTCAACAACGCCATTCCAAACAACCAACAACTGGCTGATGCTCTCAAAGCACAGTGTGATAATGTTTGTGGAAAAATCGACGCTCTTCGTCAATGGCTTGAGGAAGTACCAGTGGCTCCTCCCTCAAGAGGGGGAAGTGAAGACTCAGAACAAATTTCTCATTAGCATTCCTATCCGCACTCACATAGAAGATCTCCCATCATCAATGCAAAAGTTCCTACTCCTCAACCTTCTCCTCAAAAGAATCCAAGCGATCAGACACCACTGCAACATCAGTCACCACCGCAACTGGAAATTATTCAAGAATCTAATCCTTCTCCCGAGCGACCGGAGACTCCTCCCCACTTCAAGAACTTAGCATCCAACATGTCATCCGAACATTCCAATGATTCTCCCGCAACGAAACAGAAGAAAGCCGACTGGAAAGCAGCCAAATTTGCTGAGCTAATCTGGAGAGAAAACAGATTCGACATCACCATGGATGAATCCTTAGTTAATTATTGGATCAATCCCCACCGAATATTGTTGGATGATGACTATAAACCCTATCTTACTTTTGCTGAACCCCCATCTGACGGTTACTGGGATGTTCGAATCTCCCCCAATGCAAAATACTTCACTATATTTGAGCAGTTTGACCGCAACTTACCTGATCACAAGAGACTGGCCATGGAATTCAAAAGACTCAATCGATTCCATGATAAACATGCTTCTTCAATAGAGAAAATTTGGTCTAATGACAGACCATCCGCAATCAAGAACGTTAAGCCCCGGAAATTCATGAAAGCTGACTTTATCCAGTATACTCTTACAAGAAGGAATCAGGACTACGTCCGCACCCAAGCTGACTTCCCATGCATGAATCCAGAAGAAGTCTTCCTAATAGCAAAGGTGTTCCAAAACAAAACTGAAAAGTATCCAAAGATGAAGATATCATTTGAGAGGGCAAGCACATTTCTAAGGGAAACTGTCTGTGACTTCGCAAAGATTGATGCAGACATTCACCCTGCCCTTGCCAAAAAGTTCGATCTACCACCACTTGACCCTGCACCGATGCTTACTGAAGGTTATGAAGAAAGATCTCTGGGTGAAACAAACTTCCCGGATCTTGGAGTCATCTTTAAACGAAAGATCAATGAAACCAAATACTTCATTCCTATGACTGCCATGAATTGTCTTACAAGGAAGCAACTTGAATTTTGTCGAACCGTAGTTCAAAAGTCAAAACACACAACTGCCGAAGTCAAGTTCGAAATTTTAAGAAGAATCATCTGGTTGGAGAATATCAAAAAGTTTTGGTGGATTCTCATCAAGTTCCTAAAACTCGATAACTGAAGAAAAGTTGAAGAGGTCACTTAGGGGGGAAATTGTTGAATCATAAAAGTGACCCTCTTAAACTTGGTCTACCGCAGCCTTCCAAGATCCGCAGTCGACTCTGTTCAGCAACCCCATCCGAAGTCATCATCATCCGCAGTTCACTATCTAGCTTTCTTAGTTTAACTCTTTATCTACTTTTGTTAGAATACTCTCTTTTGTCCAGTATGCCTTGCATGGCTACGCTTAGACAGTTGAACAAATATAATATTTGAGTCTCTATATATAGAGCTCAATCTTTCTTATTCAATACTTCAGATAACACTACGCATCTTGACTCTCATATCTTGTGTTATTACTCTCATCTCATTCTTACTCTCAAAGTTCACTTGAATGTAACTGAATATTATCTCTCTTCAGAGAAAGTCATTCTTGACTTAATCACTAAATTTGACCTCTCTTACTAACTTGGTCTGAATGCATTCCTTGTTAAGAATCAACTTATGTTTATACTTGATATAATAGCTGCTGTAATTTATATTTCCTTACATTTCCGCATCTAACACTCTAATTATCTAATTCTAACTTATTATTATTGTTGAGCTTTTAGATCCTTTGAGATAAACTATTCCGCAACTATACTTGTTCTAACGTTTGTTCAAGTGTGTCTCAAGTTTTTCTCTCAACACATTAAAATCTCACCAAATTAACACCAACTCATACATGGGAAATTCCAAATCCTAAAGGAGAAAATTTAGGCATCTAGAACCTCAGAAACACCAAGAGTGGCAACTGAAAACTCATGGAGTGGTACCAAACCACTAGATCTCATTCTTGGGACCAAAAAGAATAAAAAATTCATACCACATAGATCTAAGCTAACAATGAACAAGGTCAAAGCTTTTTACCTTAAACAAGTTAGAAATGAAGCACTTAATCCAAATCCACAAGATCTTCCTTGATCCACAACCTTGCACTAAACTCCATCTTCTTGGAAATGACCCAAAACACCAAAATGTACATTATGAGCTCAAAATCACAACCATGGAGGCTTCGGGATGATTTATAGGGTTTTGGGGACTTGGAGTTTAGTAAAGGATCCAACCAAAAAGACATAATGAGATTATAGGGTTCACTTACAAAAATTAGGGTTTTCCTTTAACCCTTGTACGGCCGGCGTACTCCCCGTACTCCCAGCGTACGAGGTCCCACACCCCGGTCCAACCTTCACAGTATGTTACGTATACCCTAAACTACACCTAGCATACCACCCTTCGCACCAGTATTCCCCGTGTACTCGCTAGGTACACCCCGTGTAGTAGGGCTTCCACCTTAAACCCTTAAGTACTCCAAAGACCAATACTTCTTCGTTATAAACCCGATTCTGACGATCTTTATATCCATGAAGAGGTAACGAGAAGCTCTACGCTTTAGTCAGCCCATACCTGCCTTACCATATCCCGAACAAACATCCATTTCCATAGAATCCCTTGCTTACAAATTACCGAAATACCATTTGACTCTAAAACACAAACCGAATACCCAGATCATCCAGTTTACATCATCTACCCCTATTGAGTCCAAATATCATTTCTTCAAGGATCCTAAGCCTGCTAATACCCAATCCTTGATCACCGCCCTGAAATGAAAACGATCTAAAACAGGGCGTTACAATGGAGGCTGATGAAGGAAACCAGGTTTGAGAGTTAATGATGAATAAATAGGGTCCAAACCGAAAATATTAGAGTTTAGGACTTCACCATATACGCTCAGTGTATGCAAATGTACGCCTAACATATGTGGCTCCGCAACTCTACCATTTTAAGGACCAAAATGCTATAAATCTCAATATAAGGGTCAAAAAGAAAGTACCTCAAAACAAGATGTTACAATTCTCCCCCACATGAACTAGATTTCTTTCTCGAAGTCGACTGTGACGAATAACTCAGGATAATGCTCCCACATCTCAGCCTTCGGTTCCCAGGTCCACTCGGACCCTCTCTGATACTGCCACTGATCCTTTACCCAAGATATCTCTTTGTTGCGCAGGACCTTCATCTTTTTCTCTAATATTGAAGAGTTTAAGATTCGAGTAATGAAAATTAAATCAATCACAGAAATAAAAAAGAACATGTCAATTAAATAAGATCTGATTGGCTCATTTATATTTGTAAGAGTACAAAGGTTAGAGAGAGTTTTACAATCATGAACAACACAAAAGATACTCTCTGTCCTTATAATTACCCTATTTATAGGATGTTACAGACGCATATTAAATGCAAGGAGTAACCATTAAGTTCTAATTCGACATGCCTTGCAAATACATATATTTCGAAATCAACCTGATTTCGCACCCTAACAGAATTAAATGAATTTCGACTTCTCACTATATACATTTCGAACCCCATAATCTCCCCTTTAGCGAGAAAAGACGAAATCATGCTATAACTTCCGCACGAAATTTTGTTACCTTATTTCTTTTCAAACAACTATTAACCTGAGTTGATAGTTTAGAATTAGATTGTTATTATTATTATTATTCTTTAGGGTATCAAAGTTTAAGTGTTCTTTCGTTATATTTGGTTGTAATCTCTCCAAATCAATCAATGAAATCAACGATATCAATTCCTTATTCTTTGAGTAGGTATCAGAGCATCCTTCTTCTAACCCTAATCCCAGTTGGAACGGCAACCCTAAAATCCAGACTGCAATTACACTTCTTGTCCCTGTTCATTTTTGTGACAACCATCAAAATTCGAGTCGGTTCTAGATTTGAATAAACTTAGTTGCACATATACGCACGACACATACTGGACTTAGTGACTAGAAGCTCAGTTATAACCTACTAGAAACTTGGAAGCAACTAGAAACAATGGATAATGTACTTAGATTTCACATTGATAAGTGAATTCTACAACTACTTAACTGTAGAGGCTATCCATATTCGGGTCACTCTTTGACTCAAACACCTTTTCATGAATCATATACACACATCATGCACTTGACCTAGAAGTAGAAATTAGGTCAAAGTCTCATAGAAACTTAAGTCAAAGTTGAAGACTAGGACTAGTACACTTGATTCCTCAATTTCGCTTGAATCTCGGAATCACTACATAGAATGCCAATAAACCGATAAAAATAAATTACAAACATTATTTATAACTATAAAAGAGTTATAATACCATAAGATAATTTAAAGTCTCAAATATTCTATTTATTTTGATATCCAAATTTTTACAAACTCTCAAAAACCCTAAAAACCCTAAAACTTAAATTTTATAAAGTTTAACATCAAGAATTCTATAAAAATAGTTATGAAACTTATAATATTATCTTAAAACAATTAAATTCAGGGAAATATAATCAAGGAAAATAAAAATTTAAGTCATTAACATTCATCCTTAATTTATAAGTCAAAAATCAAGGTTTCATGAATAAAAACTTGATTTTAGTGCACATTTTATATAAAATTTAGATATTTTATAAAATAACTTAAATTTTATAAAACAAAATGAATGAGAAAGGGTTATTATACTCAAAATTTCGGACCCCTCTCTTCCCATATCTCTCTCTCACACTCTCATTCTCCAACACACACACATCTCTCTTCTTTCTCTCTCTAGAAAACTCTCTCTACCTTCTCTCTAATTTTTTTTTCTCCAAACACCACAACCACAGCCTCTTAACCACGAAATTATGGAGATTCATAAGGGTTTTTCAAGCCACAAATAAATTTAAGGTAAAGAACATACATCTCTTGAAGATCCACAACAATGATTTAAGCCATGCATGTGCATTTTACTTCAAAAACCGACTTCTACTTCTTCATCTTCTTCAAACTTGTTTTCTTTTTGTTAAAATGGTTTTTAGAATATCATGGATGTGTTTTAACACCATGCATGTATGATAAACAAGGTTGCATGTTCATGATCTTAGTGCAAAAATCGATTTTAAGGATTAAAACATCAAACTCAAGTTAAGAGTTTTTGAGAAACAAAATTTTGTTCATAAATGAATGTATACATTTTGATAAGTTTTAATCTTTTGATCTCTGGAAACATGACTAGAATATAAGTTTATCATGATATCTTTTAAAATATTTCAAAAGATTTACTCAAAGAAATGATGAAAACTCATTTTTCTAACCAATCACCATGCATGCAATCTGCCAGATTTCTTTACCTGACTTTAAACTGTCATATCTCACTCATTTCTTAACCAAAATTCGAGATTCTTTTTCTGAAATATAATATTTTGAGTTAGCTTTCAAACCCATCTGACCTCACTGGAAAATTCAAATATTTCGATTTTTAGCAATTTTTACAAAACTGTTGCTGAATCAGCACCTTTTTGGTGAATACTAGTTTTGTATTGCATGTTCAAATATCTTATTCATCACTAAAATTCAAGGAAAAATTAACTTGAGCACTTAACATCATGTATTAAGTGGTATAAAAATATCTTGATTCAAAAGCCTTTTGAACATGTTGCAAAAATTCTCAAAGTAACATCAATAATTTTTACCAAAATCATAAGAATCAAGTTTTCTCTATAATTGTTTGAGCCTTTAGGCATGTTTTTCGACATCAAAAATAAGAAAACAATTTTTCAATGTTATTAAATTGTTTGAAGTTGCATTCTGAAAATTTTCAGCTTAATATATATTTTCTTTATTTTTACATGAAAATAATAATAAAATAGAGTGTTAAAGCATATAAAATACTTAAACTTGTAAATAAATTCTGGAAATATTTGTGGATGACCCGTTAAGTTAATAAACATCTCTCATAAAGTTTCATCGATTTTTGTTACTGTTTAATATGGTTTTTAATTTTCTTTTTATTTAGCTCTAATAAATCATAAAACCACTTTAGGGAATGTGAAAATATTATTTCTTATTTTTCGCAGCTTGTACCTTATATTTAAGACTCTGAAAAATATTTTGGGAATTTGTGAAAATGTATATCTATTTTTCTTGAATTTTTGTGTTTATAATGGACTAAAAACAGGAAAAATAGTTTTTCTCATCCAAAAATCTTGAAAATATACCAGAAACTCTTATAATATGTTAGGATGATACATAAAATTTTTGATGATTTTTATCTTCTGTATGCTATTTTTCTTCTATTTTCCCAAGATTTAATACACTTAAATGTACAAAAATCAGAAAAATTGTGTTAAACTTTTTGAAAACACATATTAATATTTTTCCTAGATTATGTACACTGTAAAATAGTTACACAAAAATTTCAAGAATTTTTCATGATAATTTACTATTTTTCCATGATTTTATGATTATTCATGGAATTAAATGGTGAAAAATAGTTAGACAAATCAAAAATTCAAGAAAATTTATCTTAAGGTGTTTGACTTCAATTAAAAATGAAATACAAAGTTTGGGAAAGTTTAGAACTAAATTGATTTCGTTTTGAATATTTAATCATTGGAACATCTCTAAAATGTTAAATATTAACATTTCAATAATCGAAATTTTCCACTTAAATTGTTATATAACAATTGATTCTTTGAAACTTAATTTCCACATAAAAATGTTTGTAACTTATCAATATTAAATTTTGACACATTATTGGCATAATTCTATTGTAGTAGTAAGTATACTAGTATTAGATTTCAATTAGAGACTCATTAGTGTGTAACATCGTTGTAGGAAAACGATAGTGGTACGAGTGGAGCGTAGATCACGGCATCATTTGCATCATCTCAATGCATTGTGAGTATTCACGCACTCCCCTATTTTCAGTTTTTATGTTTTGGGGTGGAAAAACATGTCCAAAAACCATTTATTATTCGTTGTATTTTATTTGACTCGTATAAACTTGGTTGCTATATTTTGCATATTGTGAGTATTCACCACTCCCCTATTTTCGGTTTTTAAATGTTTTGGGGTGGAAAAGCATGTCCTAAACTATTTATGCTCATTGTATTTATATGACTCGTATAAACTTGGTTGCTATATTTTGCATATTGTGAGAATTCACGCACTCCCCTATTTTCAGTTTTTATGTTTTGGGGTGGAAAAGCATGTCCTGAAAATTATTGTTTGAATGTTGTATTTAAATTGATTTGTATCAAACATGATTGCTATTTTATTGCTATATCTCTCTATGTATGTCTATGCAACACGGAACATGAGAACTTATCGTATTAAGGCCTTCCCTTATCTCTAACCATTAACTCTTTGAGCCAATGGTCATTATGGATAGCGCTATTAGGAATTGACAACTCCTCACTCGCCCTATTGCTGGAGTGCATGATACCATATTCATCTATGGAACGATAATCATAGATCTTGATAGGGCTTCAGTCATAGGTTTGGTTGAGACTCATTGTTTGCTCATACACATACAAACTTGTTTCTCGTTATAGCAATAAACTTGTTATTAATTATAGCAATGAACTTTGTTTCTCATTACAACAACGAACTTTTATTACTGAAAACTTATATACATGTTTTAGCAATGAAATTGTTTGCTCCTTGTAGCAACGAAATTGATTGCTCATTTTAGCAATGAAACTTGTTTACTCGTTTGAGTAACGAACTTTATCTTCCATGAGAATATGAATGTTGCATCTTATTTGGGCAACATACTTTATCTCTCATGATGACAAAGAACTTTGTTTTTACAAACTTATTTACTCATTTTAACAATATACTTTTATTATTGGAAACTTTTATCAAAACTTTGATTTCAATTCATGGAACCAATATTATTTTGTTTATCTGTGAGTACTCACCAACTATTTTTATAGTTGACGCTCGTTTTACATGCTTTTTCAGGAATCATCGAGTAAGTGGCACTTAGGGACACTTCACTTTTAGGAGCATTCGCATGTGTTGTATTTCAATTTACATTGTAATTTCTTTTAAAAGTTGTTCAAACCCATTGTAAAATTGTAATGATTTTTAATACTATGGTTGGTGTTGTCTTTTAACTTTTGCTATGAAACCCTTTATACTGCCACGCCTCGTGTTTTCGCTTTAGCAGGTTGTGACAATTTTGGTTCTCGGTCTTTCAATAATAACCGAGGGGGTCGTGGATCTCGTGGGTTTTCACATGGCAACTCACGTGGTAGTTTTAATCGCTCTCGGGACAATAGTGGCACACGATAGTTTTCTTGGGTCTCCACCCAAAAAAACCGTCTATGGTCATTGCAACAGGTGTGGCATAGGATATTTGCCATCTCAGTGCCCGATTCGATCGAACCAGTCTCAACCTGATCCACAGACCAACTTTACAACACGCTTAGAGGCTAACACATCTTATGGACCCACTTGGAAGCCCGACACTGGTGCAGCTCATCATGCCACATCAAACCTATCTAGCTTGGATAGCTCAGAGGCTTACTATGGTAATGAATCTTTACTTGTTGGTAACGGTAACTCTGTACCCATCTGTCACATTGGTTCATCCAAAATCTACTCATCAAACAAAATGTTTACCTTATCTAACATTCTTCATGTTCCTAAACCAAAACAAAATGTTTTATCTGTTCAAAAATTTTGTCTGGACAACAATGTTTTCTTTGAATTTCATTCTTCTTATTTTTTTGTGAAGGATGAGTCTACTTGCACTACCCTCCTTTCGGGTCCCAGTGAGCAGGGTCTGTACTCCATTCACCTTCCACAACTTAAGTCTCTGCCCAAGGTTTCATTCACTGCTGTTAAAGCCTCTTCAAACATTTGGCATCAACGTTTAGGACATCCTCATGCTCATGTTTTTCGTTCTATTGTTTCTCATTGTTCCTTACTTGTTTCGTACAAATTATCAAATAATTTATGTTCTTCTTTTCAATGAGGAAAATAATCAAAACTATCTTTACCTGACTCTACTTTCATAGCACAAATATGTTAGATCTTCTTTATTGTGATGTTTGGGGTCCTTCACCCGAACCATCCTTTGATGGTCGTCGTTATTTTCTTTTGTGTGTTGATCATTGTACTCGTTATATGTGGATTTTGTTGGATTAGTGTCTAAGTCCATAACTATAATTGGTATGTACTTGACCCGACTCGACATGGTCCATTTGGGTTGCATGGCATCGAGACATTTGGATAGACCTTTTGTGAGAAGAAGACATTTGTGACATATTAATATATTATAAGTTCTAATATATTAATATGAAATCATGTTATTTAATTAGTATTGATCAAGAATTAATTTGGACTTAATTTAGTGATCAAAAGAGACTAATTAAATATATGGGGATTGATTGTGTAAATCATTCATTCTTATATATGTGGGCTTATGATCCAAGATTCCTTATGTTGGGTTTAACCCATGTGGTGACCCATGGATACTCCATGGAGGTTAAAACCCATGGAGCATAAGGAGTGGGTAAAGTCATGGGTTTCATGGAGTAACCCTAATGTGCACACTATATAAGGACCCCTTTAGCTCAAGAAATTGGCACAAGTGATACATATGTGAGGGCTAGTCAATTTGAGCTTGGAGTGTCTTCTTCTCATGGTTATTCCAAGTGTTCATGATGTTGTGTGAACCATTTGAGGTGTCACATTTGGGGCACTAGGCTCTCAAGCTTCATGGAGTCAAGCAACAACAACAAGGTATGTATTCTATATATTTTATTACCCTAGTATCAATGTTTTGGTATGCTAGTTAGGAGAATACCTTGGATATTCATATTTGTATGTATAATAGAGAAAACATAGATTCAAGGTATTTACGGTTGCATGTACACTTAGGAGTGTTAGAATGCTCAAATCCTAACAGTGGTATCAGAGCCTAGGCTTGTTTTCTTGTTATACTTGCAAAATCTGCTTAGAAATCGAAGTTTTTTGCTGTCTGGGCAACTGACTCGGCGAGTCCACCAGGAGACTCGATGAGTCCATGCCTTAAAAGTGTTCAACACGATCCAACTCGTCGAGTTGGTTCATGCACCCGACGAGTTGGACCCCCAACTCGTCGTTTTTTGGCTGGAATTGGAATAGGAACATTACCCTAAGCTGTTTTTGGACCTTTAAACCTGTTTTTGATGTGGTAATGTTCATGCTAATCCAATTTCATAGATAATTGTCAATAGATTCATGTTTTTTATTAGTTTAATGGATATGCTAATTACATGAAAAAGTTTGATTGAAAGTATCTTGTTCTTATGAGTTGCTTAGATTAATAGGAATGTTATGTGAAATTGTAGTTTTCAATCCAAATTAATCTAAGAGTTGATTATAAAATGTGTTTTTGTAACTTGTCCTCAAGTTATATAAAAAGTCACATTTAAGATTCATAAAACTCATAAATATTTCCATAGGTTATGAATAAAGAAAAGTCATATTCTTTTAATAGTTTAAAGTCATCCATAACTTGTCCTCAATTTATGGAACTTGAAGAGTTTTTTGAATTAAAACTACTTTAAACACATAATTTATGGAATTGAAAAGTTTTTGAATAATTCAAAACTTTCCCTCAAGTTTTGGAATTTGAAAAGTTTTCTTTCATGAATACTTTAATTCCAAATTAAGCCCTTAGGATTTTAAAAGTTAAAATTCAACCCTTATACTTTATAATATTATAAGTTAATACTATATATATGTATAAGAGCAAGTCGTCTTACCATTAGTAGGCCTCATTCACGAAGTCGGTCTATAAGGGGGGTATAAGGTTACTGCCTATAAAATGGCAGTTTAATGGGTGTCCACTCTAACCCACCGCTTCCTTGACCGGTGGAGGGTCGTTAGCCGAACAGGTAGGACAATGACTATAATTCTCCCTTCATTAAAAGTATTAATGATAAATATAAAGTAACTAAAATGTTTTTATAATTCCCAATCTTAGTTACTTTAGGAAAAGGTGAATAAGGTGCTAATCCATGAAATTACACTTTGCACTTTGCTTAAGTCGGTTAGTGGAGCGTGTGTTGTTAAACGGCACACTAGCTTGATTTAACAAGGTAGGCAAAGGGTAACTTAATATTTTTCATAGTATCGGTGGAGCACGTGTGGTTAACCGGCACATCGATTAAGGGGTAAATATTAAGGGTACCAAGTAATTTGCATGGTCACTTCACACCTTGTTTTGTGATCCTAGGCATCCCAGTCACAAACCTGAAGGGCACACTCGAGATTGAAACTTGCCATTGAAAAAGTTCAATGAATCTCAAAAGAATCTAGGAGTTTCAAAACCAATTAAAACCTAATAAATTATTTCGTTTTTCATGGTGGAAATTGGTGAATCGTCATTCACCTACCTTCAAATATTTTATAGCCTGGATTACGACATCCCTCTTCCAAGTTATAATATATTGTGTTGGATCCTAGCCTTAATATTTCATATTGGGTGTTATATTAAGGACTTAGATCCACTATCTTGAATATCTCCCAAAAGATGTCTAGTTCAGACATCTATGATCTTCCCATATCTCTTGGAACTTAACTTCCTCCACCTCCTTCAATTATTCTCCCTAACCCACAAGATCAAGGTCACTCACATCTTGGAGATGAAATCACATATTGACAAGTCGGGAGAGTTTGGTGTCAAAGTCTTAAGAAAGTCAGATGTTCAATCACTTTCTAAGTCACATAGTTAGTTCCTTTGGGACTAGTATGTAAAAGACTATGACATGACCCTTAATGATCTTATCTATTTGCTTTGTGCTGCTTAATCAACAATGATTTGGAGCACTGGCAGAGCAAATCTGATTAGAAGATCAACTTCCCAAACCTTCAATGGACATTGACAATGGTAACATTAGATACCCAGTAAAAGCTTCCTCTTTCCAATGGGAAGGGATCGGCCATAGTCAACTCGGTTGACCAAATGGTAAAGAGAATGGATAATTCTGAGATAGTCCTACCAAAGGGTCCATATGTGTCTATTGCCAAAGGAAGGGGCATTGATTGCGAAGCTGCCTATTTACCTGAAAGATCATAAGGTTGATCAAGTCAAGAAGTTTGACTCTATTTCAGGTAAAGTCCACTATCTAACTCTGTTAAGTTTATATTATGAGATTCTTATTACATGATGTGACTGGGTCACATGTTGATGGTTTGAGAATCAAAGAAAAGTGAAGAAACTTAAAGGATGCATATGCTGATTCTGATCGCGAAGATGAAGCTTGATCGCATGGTTCAGTGATCAGAATTTTGAGCCGTTGCTCAGGAGTTATGATATATTCCTTAGAAATAGATAACAACAAGTTTCTCATATACTTTTGCACTGTAAGGATAAGTTTTCCGCAAAGTTTTAAAATTAAAAGATTTTTTGATTTTATTTATTCTAAGTATCCTTAAAATGGCATTTGTGAAAAATTGTTGCTTATATGATTCCATTGATAGCAATATTGGAAAATGGATTTGTTTCTGTCATTTATGGTAATGTCTAATTTACCAAATAAGGAAAGATTCTCATCACCCAAGGTTTCAGTTGGATAGAAACTGGGAAATCATGCAATTTGTATTGTATGATGAATGAGAATTTTCATCTTTGGAAAATTAAGATTAATTCTTTGTTCACATGTATATGTGAGTCAAGTGAAGGACTAAGGGATCGAGTACACATTCTGGTGCACTGATAAAGCCCACCACAAAAGATCGATAAGACTATTCGTCATGATTTACTAAAGTTTAGTAAATATGCTTATACTTACTAGTTTAAGTATAATTCTGAAACGTTGGAAAAGTTTCGATATATGGCAGAACGAATGAGAAGAATCAAATCAGGCAGAAAGATAAAAGTTTCTCAAATCTGAAAAGATGGGAGAGTACTTTAGTATCACGTTTGTGATCATCCTAATGATTTAGAAATCATATCACAATTAGTCCTCTAAGGTCATCTTAGTGCATTCTTATGACTAAGAAGAGGAGTCAAGAATTGTCGAAATGGTTAAATCAGGAAGATGAGTCATACTTCGTTCCAAAACAATTCTTAGAGTCATACTCCAAGGTTGTAACTTGAGTGAAACATCTTAAAGAAGGTCTATAACACTTGTCAAATGTAAGAGTAAAATGGTTTCTACTCTTGTACATTTGAAACTGGTAAGTTCTCATGTTTTGAATTAAACAGAGACCAACTAAGGCCAATTGTGTGAAGTGTTTGTCTTGATAAAGAATCCGCACTATCCCTTGAATATTTGACAAGAGAGTCTTATATGTCAAGAGGACAGTGAGAGTATTAAAGGTCTTGAAAGTCTCAAGAACTAATCAAGAATAAAACCTGAGGTTCTTCACTAGCACACGACTTGAGGTTTATAACCTATCGTGTTGACATATTTTGTGCCCATTCCAGTTAAAGTTGGCTTTGCATAGGAGTTCTCAAAGTTCTCAATTGGTTGCGTAACAACTTGGAAGTAATGGCAGGCCCTTGAGCTGCCAGGTGGCAAGAAATTAAGATTGAGTTCAGTCCATATGTGTGTGGATTTGTCATTATCTTTGTCTTGTGACTATGGTTTTGACAATTCATATGGATAAGAACACATACACCATAAAATCTGAGGGTCATAAGGGTTCTCTCCGATTCATGAAAATGATGGTGAGGAAACACTTCCACCAAGTAGATTTGAAGCAGATGGAAAAAGGTCTAAACAATTGAGACTATGATTACGGCATCCCTTTTCATAGTTCTGAAATTGTTTAGACACACATGCATGCTATCTAAGGAAAGGTGTATGATTTTGATAAAGCTTTTATCAAATTATCTCGTATCAAAAGTCTGAACTTTGGTAAGAAAGTCAATTAAGTATTGATTTCTAGAAGTCCAGCTGATTTCTGAGTACATGTCAAAGCTAGTGGGAGCATAAGTGTTATGCTAATAATCATCATGTTAATGGGAGCATGATAATTATGATAAAGGTTGCAAGTTAGCAATGTTAATTATAGAAAACAAAAGTTTCAATTCGTGGAGTTGCAGGGGTTGAAAAGTTGTTTTGCTATAATTAAGGGAGAGGAAATTATACTTCATTTCAATTCTAAAATCTTAGATTGAGGTTTTAATCATCTTTAGTCAAGGATATATATGAATTTTGTGTTGGAATGGCTCAACATAAGGAAATTCTATATATGGGTCTATTATTTGCGTTCTAAAATTCGATTATGATTACGGCATCCCTTTTCATAATCTGAATTATGAGAACTTGGCAAATAGAAATATTGTAGCAAAAGGACTGGTCTAGTATCATGTCTATATGTGAGACATCATGAATCGTGTCCTATACGCTTCGGATATAGGATCAATTGCATGTGCTATAATATTTATCCTTTCTAAAATTTTCCAAATGCCTGGGGCATTAAGAAGGGAAAAGGTCTGGAATTGGATATGACTAAAAGGAGTAAGCAATTGCCGAGGACAATCTAAGGTTTACCAAAGATTGGTTTCTCAAGGACAATTGGAAGTATGGTGTTAATTTTGGATAGACCATATTGACATATTCTGAAAAGAGGCAACTCTTGTTCAGAAGTGATAGTCAAAATGGGAATATGGAGTTGTTCCCATAGGTGGAAGTTATTCATCAAATCTGTGTAAGATTAGGAAACTTAATGCATGAAGGATGTTTCCAAGGAGTTGATCTCCTTTGGGATGCTCTGTAATGTTTGTTGTCAAGTCTTTGTGACTTTGTGCATAATCATTACAAGAGGATCATTCATATAAGTTTAAAATCTAACAGATTTCGGTAAATGATAGGAATTTGGAATTCTTACATTTTCGATAAGGATTTGGGAGTGTGAAAACAGAATCATTGAAAATTATGTTCAATCGATCTAGTTCACAAAGTAAAGATCATAGACAAACATAGAGTGCATACTTGGTGTATGGAAAAGCTATTGTTTAGAAGATCATAGTGTAGATACTTGGAGCATGGGACAACTAGTGTTTTTTTTATTCAGGTATAAAGTTGATAAAAACCGAAACAATGAATAATGAGTAATCAGTATGGTGATAAATAAAAAGTGTTCTATTTATATTCATATGTTTTGATACCATAATAGATTCAATTATTCTTGTGTTTCATTTTGCATGTTTTGACTTCCAGAATAAACTAGGTCACTCTTCCCGAATGACTAAGTTATTCAAACCATCCACAGTCGGTCATATGTTGGAAGTAGATATGAATCAAGACTGTCATGAGTTGGCTTGTAGATGTCTAAGATGTTGGACATAGCAAAGAGGTGCTACAACACTCATGAGTGCTCATAAGTTCTGAGTATTGGATTCAACCCACGCTCATTTGAATCACTTCATGGATTTTATCACGAGTGATCATGAGACGATAATATCTTATATTTTTCAAACCTAGAGATATGAGTTGTTACTATGAGTTGGTTGTACATTGATCGCACGAAAACACATTGGGAACTCGATTTTATAAAACGTGCTTTTGTGTATGATTCAATAAGTAGTAGAACAAGCCATATGAGTCGAAGTTTATCCATTCCTTTTACCTTCGGGATAAAAACGATATTTGTGGGCCCCTCGATGATTTAATGATGATACATGTGAGTGCTTGGCCAAGCCAGGACTGATTTGATCTGTTCAATCAGTCAGTCATCATGAATCGGAAATCGGGAAACAACAGATGGACAAGAGAGAATGATTGTAATCCGTGTCTCAGTCCATATTATATCTAGAATGTAGGAATATATGATCCCTTATCTAATGGACAAGTCATTGACGAGACCAGAGTTCAGTTACAACGTCAGAGTTCAACATCGGCTTTTGAGAGCTACGATTGCCAGTTGGATCTTGTAGTCATACTCACTAATAGTTTTACACTTATCCAAGTGGGAGACTGTTGGATTAGTGTCTAAGTCCATAACTATAATTGGTATGTACTTGACCTGACTCGGCATGGTCTATTGGGGTTGCTTGGCATCGGGACATTTGGATAGACCTTTTGTGAGAAAAAGACATTTGTGACATATTAATATATTATAAGTTGTAATATATTAATATGAAATCATGTTATTTAATTAGTATTGATCAAGAATTAATTTGGACTTAATTTAGTGATCAAAAGAGACTAATTAAATATATGGGGATTGATTGTGTAAATCATTCGTTCTTATATATGTGGGCTTATGATCCAAGATTTCTTATGTTAGGTTTAACCCATGTGGTGACCCATGGATACTCCATGGAGGTTAAAACCCATGGAGCATAAGGAATGGGTAAAGTCATGGGTTACATGGAGTAACCCTAATGTGCACACTATATAAGGACCCCTTTAGCTCAATAAATTGGCACAAGTGATACATATGTGAGGGCTAGTCAATTTGAGCTTGGAGTGTCTTCTTCTCATGGTTATTCCAAGTGTTCATGATGTTGTGTGAACCATTTGAGGTGTCACACTTGGGGAACTAGGCTCTCAAACTTCATGGAGTCAAGCAACAACAACAAGGTATGTATTCTATCTATTTTATTACCCTAGTATCAATGTTTTGGTATGCTAGTTAGGATAATACCTTGGATATTCATATTTGTATATATAATAGAGTAAACATAGATTCAAGGTAATTCGACCCTAACAATCCCCCCCTTTGTAATCATGCCGACCTTCGTCAGTTCAAGAGTATCTATATAGCATACATCATAACCCTTCGAATCTCAGTGTACCATGAGATTATCTTCTTCTGTTCCTTCTTATCTCCTTCGTTATTCTTCTTGCAGCTATTCATACGAACAATGAAATTCGTATATTGGGATGTAGTATATATCTTTCCACTTCGGAAGCTTGAAACTAGAATCTTTTCGCCTTCCCATTTTTCTCTTTCCTAGCAAATACCATACCAAATGACTTGAAACATATTTCTCCGTCTGTACACTTCTTCAACTCAGGTTGAGTTAAAGGAAGTTCCATTGGCAAGTTTACAGTTAATCCTTTTGCTGTAGCTAACTCAACATCAGTAAGTGCTAAACACTCACAGTAATTGTCAATGAAAATTTTGATGTGAGCCAACCCAATTCAAAAAACTTCAGGATCAGTTTCTCGAAGATATGAAGCGTCTTTATCCTTTAGTAACAATGCAACTTGTATCAGATCATACAAGTTCATTAAGGGAAAACCAGCCACTGAAAAATCGCATACTTGCCCATTAGCCCTTGAAACAATAAAGCGAAGATTCTGCATCATATTTTCAAACAACACATCTCGCTTTATGCTTATCACCTTCTTTATCTTCACCAGACACAATCTCCTCTGGAAGCTTTCCAAGTACAGCATGAAATCTGATCTTCATGTATGCGTACTCATCATCATTGTCAAATTTCTCCGCAATTTTGTACTGAGCCATGATGAACATCATCTCATTGATGGGAAATTCCAATTGACTCATACCAGTGTTGAGAACAACATAGCTTTTCTTTGGCTTCTTTTCAAAAGCATACATATGGTTATATGCAACTTTGGATTGTATTGTCTCATAATTGTAATGCTTTGAAGGATCACCCTTGTTCATCCGAGGTTGATCATTGGCACGAAGTGGCATAATGCTTTGTACAATTCAGAGCTTTTCAACCTCATCCTCCGCTTCAGCTTTCTTTTCTTCCTTTGACTTTTCGACCATGACGGTTTTGCCTTTATCTTTTACAGAGGAATTATCAACACTTTCCTTAGGCTTCGACCTGCTGCCACCTTCCACAATCACAATTCCTTTGGAAATTGGTCTTGAAATTGGCTTCGTTGATATTGGCATTGTTGTCAAAACAGTCGAAATAACTGGCTCAGCAGTTGACACAGTTGGTTTTGTTATTGGAATCTTCGAAGAAATCACCATTCCAACAACCTTTGCATCTGCATGCAAATCTTCACCACTAGCCTTCGTACCACCAACCTCCTTTTCTCCCCCTTGCACCCCTGTGAAAACAGGCGGGGAATTCGTTGGAAGAAGGCTAGAAATGTGAGAAAGAGGAGCAAGTTGTTTGTGTAGAATAGCTTCAAAATGAACGAACTTTTGAGAAAAAAAGTCTGGAGTGATCAACGGAGATGAAACTGATTTAACAGTTAAATGTTTGAGCTCCTTCAGTAGATTAAGCACTTCCACAAAGCTTTGATTTTCCTTTGTCGACAATTGAGTAAGTTGAGGACTCAAATCTTCGTACAACTTAACATATTAGGTAACAGCATCACAAATAATGTCAACTTTCTGATTAATCGAAGCATAATCCCTTTACACAATTGAAATTTCCTTTTGCATATCCTGGCGAAGCTCTTGAATTTGCAAATTTACATCTTCCCTCACTTTCTTGACATCCTGAATGAATAATACATGTCGTTCCTTCACCACATTCTTGAATACTTTCACCTCCCCTTTAAACATCGAAATTAGAGAAATCACTCTTAATTCGTCATTCTGATCATTGTGATCAATCTTCTCCAAGAGTCGAATCTCTGAATCTCGAACCATTCCAGAGACTTTACTCACCCCCTTTGCTTCGAAAGTTTTCAGCAGACTATCAACTTCCATATTAGAAACAGATGAATTACTCCCCAAATCTGGTTGAGATTGAAGAATAGAATTCAATTTCTTGTTGAGAATCTTGAATTGTTTCATTATCATCATCATATGATCAGGAAAGTGATCTTCTTCATCATCAAACTATAAATCTTCAAATGTGCCTCTAAAACCTTCATTGTCAGCATCCGTTTCAACAACAGGTGAAGTTTTAACAGGCGAATCAATGTTGGGTGAATCAATGGATTGAGATGAAAAAAGAGTTGTAAAGGGTTGATGAAGTATGAGTTCAAAGGTTGGGGAACTTGTAGTATTTGGAATAATAAAAGGAGGTAAGGACACGAAAGTATCTGCCATTGAAGATACAAGAATACCTTGAGTAGTAGCCTCAACTTCTTTGTTCGACTCTCCCTCACCCATGTTGAGATTTACATCCGTATCAGATACGTGTGTAGAAATGCCTGAAGTTCGAACCTCCTTAGTATTTGATTCAGTTAACGAGACTTCGGGTGGTATGACAATAGTCTGCTCAGGAGTAGATACACATTGAGAAACAATTGGTTTTGGTGTGTCAGGAACTACTTCTTCTTCGAAAGACTCCTTTTCGATTACCAACTTGCGTTGCCGTTTCTTCTTCTTTGAAATGTGTTTGGACAGAGGTGAAAGTGGAGCTGGAACCTCTCGGAAAATAACTCATTGATGAGAGAGTTGTGGTTTACGAATGTTAGAAGGAGAAGATTTTAACACACCATCAGAAGATTTTCGTGAACCCCTAGCCCTTTTCTTCAATCGTTGAAAAACACCAGTTTTTGAAGGAACTTTCTCTACCACTACCGTATCATCAACAAGTTCCACTGGTTTGATGACAACAGTCGAAACAATCACTTCAGCCGTCTCAGGCTTCTTTGGAGACTTCGTGGATTTGTGCACAATCTTCTTATGAGACTTCTTTGATTCATACACTGGCTTTTCTGGTGTAGCCTTTGCATCCTTTTTAGAACGTTTAGACTTCTTGGAAGGACCAGCTTCTTCTTTCGACAACAATTTTCCAGTATCAACATCTGGATTAATGGTTTTCAAGTAGTCAACCAACAATGAATTTGTTGGCTCAACCCTCTTTAACATTGCATCTGGAATCCGAGCAATGTGTGTGGATACTTCCATATCATCCGAAACTTCCTTGGGAAAGTGATACTTTAGAAATTCAGCCTTTTCTTCATCAGCAGGGACATCAATTCCTTCTTTATCATAGAAATAACCAAGGATTAAGCTCCAATACCTAGTACATGAAATGCCTTGAACCACATTCGTGTTTTCGACACTCTTTTAGAATTCCTTCCACAGTTGTGTAGAGTAGTTGACAGAGATATCATAATACAATCCTGCCACCATCGCATAAACCTCCACGCGACCTTTGTCTAAGCCAACACTTCGACCTGTCAAGCATCGAAGAAAAATTCCAAACAAGAAATTCCAAACAGTTGGCAAGGCTGACTTCTTGATATCACTAATCTTCGTGAGTGGGGGTTGATGACCCATCTCATTAAACATGTGAATAACTTGTGCATAAGAAAGATCAGTAACAAGTTGAGAATTGGGAATATCCAGAATCTGACAAAAGATCTTTTTGGACAAACGGATTTTCTTGTCATTCACCAGTTGAAAGGTGATGATATCCATTGCTTTGCTATAAGTAGCAGTGGATCATGCCTGAGAAATCCATGAGAGAGGAACTGAGAAAAAATTGAACATCGCCTTGGAAAGAACATAACTCTTCAATGCGACAATTAGCATCTTCAATTCTTCTGGATACAGAGACACATCCCCTTCCACTTGATAATTGGTGCTTTGAATCTTCATGATTGGTTGAGAAGTGATGTCTTCAGTTGTGCGAGAAGTAGAATCAACGCCAGCCATGATTAGGGTTTAGAAGCTTTGAAGTACAAAGAGAATTTGGGTATATATGTTCTTTTATGAGCGTAAAAAGTAATATATAACTAGGACTTCAACGACACTCAGACAAATAACCGGATGCTCTAAGTCCACAACCAAAGAAGGAACAGGAAATAAAGCGGGTTATCAGTCCTATGTCCTTCAAACCCTACTTATATAACTATATCAATATAGACATGAATCTAACAAGAATATAAGTTTAAAAGACTTTGATAAAAGCTTAATAATGTAAAAAGGGATTTTTGTACTTTAAAAGAGATTTGAGAACAAGATTTGAAAACCTTTAGCTGAATAAAAATAGTTTAACATGAAAAAATCTATTTGCTAGACAATTATTAATCACGTGTGATTGATATAATAACTTATCAGTTCAACTTGTATTCCCCCCCCCCGGTAAAAGCATTTAAAATCATTGAAAAGGTTAATTAAGGGGTATGAACTCACCTGAGGTGGGTGATTCGGATGAACGGATGGTGTAGGATGCTATGTGTCAAGTGAGGACTTAAACACACACTCCGATCCTATTGAACATGCAATGATTTATTTATGAATCTAATTAGTCATTTGATAACTAATTAAGTAAGTTAAGACACCCTAATACATGGAAACACTTTGCTTCAAGTGCTAGGAGTACTAAAGGGTTGCATCTAAAGAGAGTATGGCCTCACATTGGAGTTTACTCCCCATATGGTAGCACCATATGGGTTTACGGTTCTTGGACCATTTCCCCCATGAGTTTACGGCCGTAAACTCATGGCAATGGTGCCATTGGGTGCTTTAAGGTCCTAAACCACACAAGGAAGTAAGCTAGACTTGAATCCAAGGCTTAGGAAGTGATTAGGGCTCGAGATGCCCCTTTGTTGGAGTTTACGGTCCTTGGACCACTCCTTGGGAGTTTACGGTCGTAAACACATGTGTTTACGGTCGTAAACGCATGAGTTTACGGCCGTAAACTCGTGGTTACCCAACCATTTCGTGTTTTGGTGTTTCTAGCTCATGCATGCAAGGTTCTAGTCCTTTATACAAGCCATAGAAGGAGTTAGGGGCACCTAAACCCCACTTGAAGGTGTTTACGGTCTAAGGAGATCTCCTTGAACCGTAAACACATATGTTCTTGGGGATTTTGATGTTCTTCAAGGGTTTAACATGTATTCTAAGAAAACAACTAATTAGGAGGAGTGTACTTACTTATAGGAAGCTTGTAGGAGTGTTTATGGGCCAAAAACACTAGTGTGTGTTCTTGGTGTTCTTGGTGTTTTGAAGAACACTTGACGATCTAAGAAAAGATGAAGAATCCATGGATGAAATGATGTATAAACACTAGATTAAGTGTTGCATGTTCGAATCTAGGAAGGAAACACTTACATTTTGGCGGATTTGAAGAGATGATCTTATGATAGTTGAGAGAAAAGTTGGGTGTTCTTGAAGTTGGAAGTGTAAAATGAAGGAGTGGGGAGTAAACTCATGCTATATGCATGAGTTCAAGGTGAAGAGGATTTTACGGCCTAATCACCCAAACGGACTTAAAACCATGATTTCGTGGCCGATGCGCTTCCATTTATTTGATCGTTTGACGAAAATTAAAATAAAAACACCCAAACGGACTTAAAACCGGCCAAAAATGTCGTGGCCGATGCGCTTAGCCGCAAGGCAGCGCCAATCAGGGACATCTGTATGAGGATGACAGTGGTGACTCCACTGTTGGAGCGGATCCGGGAGGCTCAACAGGAGGCTATGAAGGAGGAACATTGGAAGAGCGAGCGTATAGTGAGCCAGGTTTCCGCCTTCGACTATGATAGCCGAGGGTTATTGACTCTTCACCGTAGGGTGTGGGTCCCTTATCATGGAGGCGTGCGCCAGATCCTGATGAAGGAGGCACACAAATCCAAATTTTCTCTCCATCCCGGAGCGACGAAGATGTATAGAGATCTTCGTCTTGATTATTGGTGGCCCTGCATGAAGCGGGTCGTAGCATGGTATGTGGAGCGGTACGTGACCTGCAGGAAGGTCAAGGTCGAGCACCACAGGCCGCACGACAAGATCCAGCCGTTAGATATTCCCTTTGTGGAAATGGGAAGATATTACCATGGATTTCATTACCAAGCTTCCCAAGACTGCACGGGGAGTGGATTCGATTTGGGTAATCGTGGATCGGTTGACCAAGAGTGCCCATTTTATACCAATCCAGGAGAGAATTTCGGCCGAAAAGTTGGCCGACATCTATATCCGAGAGGTGGTAGCTCGGCACGGAGTGCCAGTTTTAGTGATTTCCGACAGGGATGTGCGGTTCACTTCCAGGTTTTGGAAGAAGTTCCATGACGAGCTGGGTACTCGTCTGCATTTTAGCACCGCCTTTCACCCGCAGACGGATGGTCAGAGCAAGCGGACCATCCAGACGCTAGAGGATATGTTGCGGGCATGTGTTTTAGACTTCGGAGGTAGCTGGGATACCTACCTTCCGTTGGCGGAGTTCTCGTATAATAATAGCTATCATGCGAGTATCGACCGTTCTCCCTTCGAGATGTTATACGGGAGGAAGTGCAGAACCCCGATAGGTTGGGGTGAGGTTGGCCAGAGGGTCATGGGGGTAGCGAAGTGGTGCTCAAGATGACAGAGAGGATTCATCAGGTTCGGAGCAGACTTCAGACTGCTCAGAGTCGGCAGAAAAGTTATGCCGACAAGCGCCGATCGAACCTGAAGGTGTCGCCATGGAAGGTCGAGGACGAAGTGTAATACAAGTGGGGGAGATTTGTAGCACCTGGTTCCTGGTATGTATTTTATTTAAGTAATTTTGCATTTTTGGCCTGGGACTCGGCGAGTTGAAAGCCCAACTCGCCGAGTAGAAGCGGATGAGACGTGGGATTTAAGTGATGGACTCGTTGAGTCGGGTCCCAGACTCGACGAGTAGGCTCTGACTGGACAAAACCCTAATCTGAGGGTTTGCACCCTATTTAAACAACCTTATACATCCTCCATCGCCCCTTTATGCTCCCAGAAACCCTCCATAGCAAACCCTAAGTGTTTTGGTGCAAGATCTAAGGCTTTTGAGTGATTTTTGTGGGTTTTGACCTCAAGGAAGGAGGAAGAACAAAGAAGGATCAAGAGGAGACTAAAGGATTCGAGTTTGGTTCATCATTTGCAGTCTTTGAAAGGTATAAAGTATGTACCTTGCTTGCTTGTTTGTTAGATCACTTTTTGGGGAAGAATTAGGGATTTTTAAGCCATATGAGGTAGCCAACCATGATTTCAAACATGGTTGGGGGTCAAGACTTTGGATCTAAGTCTTGGGAGGGGTCACAAGGCAGATTTGGGTTGCTTTTGCACTCAAGGAAGGCCCCATGCAACATAAGAGCCATTTTAGAGCCTTTAAGGCTCAAAAGTCCCATGCATGCACGTAAAGTTTGAAACTTTACGTGCTAGATCGAGCTTAGGGGCTTGGATCTATCTTTTGGTCAAAGGTTGTACATCAGAAATTGAGGATTTAGGGTGCGGACGTTATCGACTCGGCGAGTCCGTTCTTGGGACTCAACGAGTCCAAGGCATAAAGTCCCATGTCTGTTCAGGGTCAAAAGAACTCAGTTGGGTGTTAGAAAGGTTGTAGAAGGTCCGAAGGAGTGACCCAATGTATTGGACTTAGCCTTAGACCTGGAGTTCATGAGACTCGACGAGTGCTAGAACAGACTCGGCGAGTCCAAGGCAATCTCCTTATGATTGAAGATGAACTCGACGAGTTTTTCATACAACTCAGCGAGTCAAGGTCAGAACTTGTTCATCAGATGAAGGTGAACTCGACGAGTTGTTCATACAACTCGGCAAGTCGGATGAAGGTTCATTTGATGTTCATATCGAAGAGGAACTTGTCGAGTCGTCGCTAAACTCGACGAGTAGGGTCGTGGATGAGGACAGTTGAAGAGATAGAGACTCGACGAGTTGGCGGCCTAACTCGGCGAGTCGGGTCAACTCGAAGTTGACTTTGACTTTGACTTGGACTTGGTCAGGGGTAAAATGGTCATTTTACCCTAAGAATAGATATCCGACTCTGATTAAGTGTTTTGTGGGGATTATAGCCGGAGGATTTCCGGAGCAGCAGCAGACAGAGAATTTCCGCACAGATTATCAGCAGCTACTCGTTCGAGGTGAGTTACCTTCCAGTAGCGGTGGGTCTACGGCCACAATACCGGCCCACCAGTAGGAGTTGTATGATTGGATGATTGTCTTTGTGATATTCATCTAGGTTTGCTACCACCTGATATGTTATATGCTAGCACGATATGTATATGTGACAGTAGTAGAGTCCGGTTGTTAGGACTGGAGGGTAGGCCAGACACCCCAGATATGTCTGACAGTATGTGATGATATGATTATATGCTGGCATGTTATGCTATATGTGATAGTGGTAGTAGGGAGGGAATAGTCCTCAAGTTCGGTTGTTAGGACCGAAGGGTAAGTCGAACACCTTAGAAACGTCTGACAGTATGTTTACGTTATGATATATGTGATAGCAGCAGTAGGGGGTGGAATAGTCCCCGAGGTTCGGTTGATAGGACCGAAGGGTAGGTCAGCACCCCAGAATGGCTTGACATGGGTAGGTCAGCACCCCAGAATGGCTTGATACGGGTAGGTCGGCACCCCAGAATGGCCGTACTGGGTAGGTCGGGCACCCCGGAATTGCCCGGCAGTATGAATGCAATATGTCTGTATGGTATGTGGTATGATGGGGGAACTCACTAAGCTTTGTGCTTACAGTTTTAGTTTTGGGTTTCAGGTACCTCTTCGTCTAAGGGGAAGGAGCCGGCAGTGTAGCAGTGCATCACACACACATGATTTCCGCATGGAGTCTTCTGGGATTTTACTCTGATATGTTACTATTTTATGACTTAGGTTTTCAGACATGATACATTGTTTTATGAGATGATGTGTTTTCACAGTATTTTCTTATGAATGTTTTCATGAGACAGTTAATTAAAAAGAAATTTTTGGACTTCAAAATTGGGATGTTAGATGTGGATTTCTCAATTGACTCAGTATATTGCTCAAGAGCAGTATCCATGAAAGCTTTGAGCACAACACCACTGTATGACTTGTTTTCATCAAGCAATTTATCAAGTTTCTCATCAATGCTCTTCAGTTGTTGTCTCGTGACAGGAGCATCATCATCATCATCTGTAGGAAGCCGATAGGGACTGTAGTATGTTGAATAAAACTCATCATTAGCACCACCGAGAGGTGCACCGGAATCGGTTGAAGGTGAGGGTGAAAGTGGTTTGGAAGTAACTGGAGGTTCGGTTTCAGTAGTCGCCCATGTATCAGATACGTTGACTCGTACTGTCGGTTTTGGGATAGTGGTGGAAGTTGATTGGGAAATAATAGGAGGGATTGTAGTTGTAGAAATAGGAATGGTAGTAACTGGTGGTGGTGGTGGTGTAGAAGTCGTTGTTTGAAAGGTGGTAGGTGGTGGAACAGGAGCAACCGAAATAGAAACTGTCTGTTTCGGTGATGGAGGTGGTGTTGGAAGTTTGTCATGAAGAGATTCGGTTGGAGTGGGGGATCGGGGAGGAGTGTTACCTCTCGGTGATTCATGATGAATTTCCTCTTCTTCATCTTCCTCATCGTTTTCTGAACTGGAAGGAGAGGGACTCTTGGATTTCTTCGCCATTTTCTTAATCTTCTTTGGCTTAGAAGAATCCCCTTTCTCAGACTTTCGCTTCCTTGACTTAGCAGACTTAGACTTATCATCCTCGGTTGTCCCTTTCTTGGTAGTAGCCCTGCTGTTCAGGAGATAAGACTCTTGGGTCCTTGGGAGGAATCTTGCGATATTCAGCCATGACCTTACTCTCGGCTGAGACACACCTGTACATTGTCTCAGGTATAGAGACATTGTGAGGGAACTTTGTAGGATCAAAAATGATGATTTTCTTGGTGTGAAACGTGGCCACAGACGCGACTAGGGCATCCTTCATTACCGGAATCTACAAAGAATTAATCGCCCTTCGTGTAATGAGAGTCCAGAATCGACCGCACGAAATTTCAGAGTGCCTCGTTGAAGTGTTATGGCTTTGCACCACTTGTGACCAGATAATCGACCCATAGTCGAGATTTATACCATTGTAAATACCATATAGAACGGTCAGGAAACCCTTACTGGTACCATCAGACCCACCACTCCTCTCCGCCAAACTCTTGATAAGAAGAGTAAGCAATCCATTCCATTGGGGCGGTAAGCATGACTTCTTAACCTTCGTAACCGTGGTAAGCACATCAGTGTAGCCCATCTCGTAGAGCATCGAGAACAGTTGAGTAGTGGTGATGAAGTCTGGTGATATAACAGACAAATCCACAGCAAGTTGCAAAGATGAACAAAATCTCCCTTTTGAAATCGAAGCCTTGTGAGAGAAGATTTGAAAGTAGATCCTCTCCTTGTTCTTATTATAGGAAGCGGTGGTATAGACTTGCGATAGGAGGGACATTGGGATGGATTCTACCTGTGTTACGGCTAAAACCAGAGGTGAATACTTCAAACACTCAACCACGTGTAGCATATACGAATCGTATAGAAAAGGGTTGAGTTCAATGATCACGTTCTGGTTTGGCTTGATCGAGAGCAATATGGACGATGTAGTTTGATCGTGAGACGATGAAGAAGTCGCCATTGTTGAGTTAAGAAGGAAGATGAGATTAGAAGCCCTTTATATACCATTGCCAGGAGAGAGAAAAATCATCATGATAATGACGCGATCACTAAAACGTCGACTGAAAAAGCACGATGTGTCAGGGTGGTTTCTCCCAGGTATACGTCAGCACGCGTGGGTTTAGAGACCGTTCAAATTCACGCGCCCAAAAGCTTATCCTCTATTCGTCGTTTGAAATTCAGCTTCGCTTCAAAATTTAGGATAACCCCTGTTGCTCCAAAATGTAAACAAAAATCGAACCAACAACAACCAGAATGTTGGAAAATAAAAATTTTTGTGCAATAGGGTGACAAAAGATAAAGAAATAAATCAAAATGTGTATTGGATGTAAGTGATGTCTATTAAAAGACATAAAGTAGATAATTCTGGGCAAGAATCGCTTCCTTCAAAGTCAAGAGAGACTTGAAATGCTTGTGTGGATTCCCAAGAAGATACGATCAAGTGTTTGTAGAGAAACATTGAAAGGCTTCTTTTGAATTATAGGCTAAGGGTAGCTTATCTTCAACCGAACGTCGATTCTTAACATAAAACCGAACGTTGGAAGAAGTACTTGTGAGACCATTGTGATCTGTTAAACAAGTTGGTTGGATATAATTTATAGTGACTTAAGATATGATAGAAATCTCAAAAACAAAAACAAACTGGATCTTTTAGGGAAGAAAAGCCTTGGTGTAAGACAATTTCATAAAAGACCACTCAAAAAATAAAATGAGATTTCATTAGGTAACAAGTAAGATCTTGAATATAATGATTCACCGTCAATTCATTGTAGGTGTTGATTTTTAGGTTTCACTCAGCACGTGGTGTACGTATCTAAGATCACAAACACATATTTTATGCAACCATAAACCTCAGTGGTAAAGACCGAGAGTCTCAAGGGTTACAGTGGTGAACCGAAAGTTGATGGAGAATGTAAGGAGGGTGGTTAAAGAACCAAAAGTACCTTCTGCTATAAAAACATGACAAAGCAGAAAAACTCTTAACTCATTTGAGGAGAGTAAGGTAGCTCTTGACTTGAGTTGATTTTAACAGCCTGATTGAGAAGAAACGATAGGTATAGACCGAATCATTAAGGCTTTGCTCTTAGTCGTAGAGGCTTCGGTCAACAGGCAGCCGCATGCTTCTAGGGACCCTTCACTAGTTCCTATTGAAAGAATCATACCTGCCTAAGCTCCAAAATCTGTTGTACTGGTATAATTGGGACCTAATTAGAAGAACAAGCAAACAAACACACCACACAAACAAAACAAACAAACCAAAAAAAATAAAAAAAACGATTAGAAAAATATTTTTGGAGTTTTGAAATTTTCTTAAAAATAATAAAAACAGAAAGATAAAATATTTTTGGATCTGAAAAATAAAAAAAAAATAAAAAATAAAAAAACAAAAATAAAGTAGCACAAAACACACTTAAAAAAAATTAAAAGAATAAACAAAATGTACAACCGAAACCTTATCTTAAAAGAATGAAGCGAAATAAGCCGAGCGTTCGCTTCATTTCGGTTCCTTAAAATTCCAGAGCCGAAATACACCGACTGTTCGGTTCATTTCGGTTCCCGAAAAGTATGGTGCCGAAATAGACCGAGCGTTCAGTTCATTTCGGTTCCCAAAAAATCTAGAACCGAAATAGACCGAGCGTGCGCTCTATTTCGCTTGTCTAATTTTCAGTAAGATATTTGAGGATTTGGTACCGACTCTGCTTCCATCATTCCCAAGCCTTGTAAAATTTTATTGAAACTCGCTTCAGGTAAGGCTTTAGTGAATATGTCAGCCAGTTGATCAGAGGACCGAACGAAATGTACTTCCACGTTCCCATCTTCTACATGGTCCTTGATAAAATGATATCTAAGTGCAATATGCTTAGTTTTTTAGTGTTGTACTGGATTGTGACATATTCTTATTGCACTTTCTGAGTCACAATAGAGAGGAATCTTCTTCATACTTAGCCCATAATCTCTTAGTTGACTTTGAATCCAAATTACTTGAGAAGTAAAAGATGTTGCAGCTATATACTCAGCTTCGGTTGTTGAAAGTGACACATAGGTTTGCTTCTTGGACTGCCAGCTAACAAGTTTACCATCAAGGAATTGGCATCCACCTATAGTGCTCTTTCGGTCCAGACCACATCCTCCAAGATCAGCATCAGAAAAAGCTTGAATAAAGAATCCAGATCTAGCTGAGTACCAGAGACCGAGAGATGAGGTTCGCTTTAGGTAACGGAAAATATTTTTCACTGCCACTATGTGAGGTTCTCTTGGATTAGCATGAAACCTGGCACAATAACAAACAGAAAACATAATGTCCGGTCTACCAGCTGTTAGATACATAAGGGACCCTATCATTTGTCAATATAGTGTTATGTCAACAGCAGGTTTTTCCATAGAAGGTGTTAACTTAGTGCCAAATGCCATAGGAACCTTCACTTTCGAATCTCCCGTCATACCGAATTTTGCCAGCAAGTTCTTTGTGTAGGCCTCCTGGTTGATAAATATACCTTCTGGTCCCTGTCTAATATTCAAACCAAGGAAAAAATTAATCGGACCCATTGCGCTCATTTCAAATTTAGTCTCCATCAACTTCCTGAATTCAGCTGTTAAGCTAGGATTCATGGAGCCGAAGATGATGTCATCGACATAAAGCTGAACTATCATTAGATGTTCGCCTTTTTTCTTTCGGAAGAAGGTTGGGTCAACTTAACCTTGCTTAAATTTCGACATTTTCAGAAAGCGAGTTAAAGTTTCATACCAGGCCATCGGTGCCAAGTTCAAACCATATACAACTTTATCCAGCACATAGAAATGATCAGGGAACTTCTCATTCACGAACCCGAGTGGTTGCTCAACATACACTGTTTCTTCTAGTTCTCCATTCAAGAAAGCACATTTTACGTCCATTTGGAAAACTTTGAAGTTTTTATGAGCAGCATATGCCAGAAAAATTCTAACAGATTCCAACCTTGCTACAGGAACGAAGGTTTCCTCATAGTCTATCCCTTCCTCTTGGCAATATCCTTTTACTACCAACCGAGCCTTGTTTCTAATAACGTTCCCCTCTTTGTCCAATTTATTCCTAAAGACCCATTTCAAGCCAACCACTGAAGCATCCTTTGGTGTGGGAATCCGCCTCCAAACTCGATTGCGTTCGAACTCATGGAGCTCATCTTGCATTGCTTGTACCCAATCAGAATGATCAAGTGCAGCATTAATTGTTTTCGGTTCGACTTTGGAGACAAACGAATTAAACATACAGAATTCAACTTTAGAGAATAATGCAGTTTGTTTTTCTTTCAATTGAGAACGAGTGAGAACTTTCTCAGATGATTCACCAATAATTTGTGCTTTGGGATGATCCTTGGTCTATTTCACTAAAGGAGGATAATATGGGTCATAGGCTGGATCCAACTCTGCATTTACTTCCCCTTCAAGTTCTGATTGATCACCTTCGTCAGTTGTATTTTGTTTCTCCCCCTCGACTGGCGAAGTGTAACCTGTGTCAAGATCAGAGTTTTCATCCTCTGTGGGAGTCGGATTCTCCCCCACGATTGGACTATTATTGGGTGGGTTTGGAGTTGTATGCTCCCCCTCGCCTGGACCTTTATGAGTTGGGGATGGATTTGGATTCTCCCCCTCGAAAGACATTTCAGTTGTCTTTGGTGCTGATGAACTCTCCACCTTGAACATTGAGCCGTTATTTGGAGAGTCAGTGGAGGGTTGACCACCTGTCGGTTTAGGAGGTTCAATTTCCATTTCTTTGGCAGCTTCATCTATGATCTTTTTGAGATTGTCGATTTTGTTGTCTGCTGCTTTCGCCTCTGAGTGTGCTGCTTTCTCTGGTTCATCAAATAGCCAAATGTACTCTTCAAACAAGTTAGATATTGGAACCGAGACTTGTCCTGATTCAGGAAATATTTCTCCTAAGGCACTTTCGCTCCTTTGAACTTTCTTCATGTAATTATCGTCAACGGTTACGTAATATGTTTCTTCAATTCGTTTGGAGCGTTTGTTCAAAACTCTGTATGCTTTTGAAGTGAGTGAATAACCAAGAAAAATTCCCTCATCTTCTTTGACGTCAAACTTTTTTCGGTTCTCTTTTGAATTAAAGATGAAACACCTGGAACCAAACACGTGGAAAAAATTGACGTTAGGCTTTCGATTGTTCAAGATCTCATATGGAGTGATTGAGAATCTTTTGTTGAGCAAGGATCGGTTCTGAGTGTAACAAGCGGTTGCAACAGCAACAGCCCAGAAGTACAGTGGAAGAGAAGCGAAGCTTAGCATGGTCCTGGCTGCTTCACATAAAGAAAAGTTTCATCTTTCAACAATCCCATTCTGTTGTGGAGTATAAGGGGCCGAAAAGTTGTGAGATATCCCCTTGTCAGCCAGAAAATCCACAAAATCTTTATTCTTGAATTCCAGCCCATTATCACTTCTGATATTCCTTACTGTCTTTCGCAGCTGCACTTCCACTTGCTTGATGAATGTCTTCAACTTGGGAGTTGCATCTAATTTCTGTTTAAGAAAGAAAACCCAGGTGAAGCGTGAAAAATCATCTACTATGACAAGAATGAACTTACTACCACCGAAGCTTTCGATAGCCGAAGGTCCACATAATTCAATGTGCAGAAGTTCAAGAGCTTCAACAATCTTTGTATTGATTCGTGTGGGATGGCTCTTTCTGCTTTGTTTGCCCATCTCACACGCTGCACATAGATGTTCCTTATCAAATTTGAGAAGAGGAAGGCCTCAAACATGATCACCAAGCACCAACTTATTAATGTCTTTGAAGTTCAGGTGCGATAGACGTCGATGCCACAACCAGCTTTCATCAGTGTTCGTCTTTGATAGCAGACATATTGCTGGTTTTCCTCGAATTGGGTTGAGATTTAAAGGATACATCTCTCCCTTGCGTTCAGACTTCAACAGAACCTCATCATCAAATGAAACCTTCAAACCTGTTCCCACAACTAATTGTGACATACTGATGAGGTTATGCTGCAATCCCTCCACATACGCTACTTTTCGAATCGAGAATTCTCCATTGGTTATCATTCCATATCCTTTGATTGTGCCATATGAGTTATTGCCATACTTCACACATCCACCATCCTTTAGGGACGGAAACTCCCTCAGCTCTTCCTTCCTTCCTGTCATGTGACGCGAGCAGCCACTGTCTATATACCATTCATCATCGAACTGCTCATCACTTATCACCTGCAAATTCAAGCAGATTTAGGAACTCAAAGTTTCTTGGGTCCTGGTGAGACTTTCACACAAAAAAAAATTGCAGTAGAAATGCCAACCAAATAAGTTCTTTTTATTAGAGTTGATTGATCTTTTCTTTTGATGGTGTACACCCTGATTTTATTTTTATATTGTTTAATTTTTGGTGTTTTCGATGGTGTGTTGTTAGATGGTTTTGGTGTTTTCTTATGAATCCTAGGGTTAGCTGACTTTTTCTTATCATTGAAATTAGAATCAGAATCAAGCTTTCCCTTTCCTTTGATGTCCTTCACTAAATTTGATTTGCTTTGTGAGTGGGAAGGACCGAAACCAGTATTGGGACCGAAACTTGACTTTCGGTTCTGAATGCCGGTGTCCGAACCGAAAGTAGACGTTTGATTGTTAGTCTTGACGTTTGGACCGAAAGTAGACGTTCGGTTCTGCGCGCTAGTTTTGGAATAGTAGGAATTTGGACTGAAATTTTCTTTTCCTTTTAGCTTTTCCTTTCCTTTGTCAATTGATTTTTTCTTATCAGGTACATAGTTGGGATTTTAAGACTGCCAATGACGTTTTCGCTCATTCATATTTTTCATGTATCTTTGATTTCTTTGGCATTTCTGTTCGGCTAACTCCTTCTGAGATTTGTGGATATTGAAGCTAGCCTTTGGCTTCCCCTTTTGAGTTTCAGTTGTCTTAGTTGGAACAATCGGTTCTTTCATTGGTTCTTCAAGGATTTCTTTTGTTCCACTTGTGCTTGGTTTGTCGAAACTCGAGGGTTTGTTGATGGGTTCAGCCACATATCTTCCTTTAACCCTCCATGAAGTTTGCTCAGATAAGCCTATGGTTTCGTCTGCATTGTCAATAGGGGCTGACCAGAAGTAATCATCGCATCCTTCAGCATTGTCTTCGTCGACCATGATTTTCAATTCTGCTGAGATTTCGATCATCTCACTTTCCTCATCAAATTCAGACGTATTTTCTAAGTTCATTTTATTTTCTGAAAATAATTTAACGTTCGATGAGTCGAATGATTGAATGGTTTCGGTCTTAATTTTTAACCTATCATTTTCGTCTAAAAGATTTTTTAGCACACATTTATGTTCCTTAGAGTCAATGAAGTTCTCTATTTTGTCCAGTTCGATTTTGTAATGGATGGATGTCTCTTCTGAGGACACAATTGATTCACATTCAGCAATGACTTCATCCTCCTTAAATTCAAGGAAGGGTAAAATCCTTTTAAGAATCTTTTTTCCTATTTCACAATTTAAATGCAATTGAGTAATATTAGTATATAAGCGCTTTGCAATTAAACAAAAAACATTCCTTTGTTTCAAAAAATTTAAATTGTCTTGTTGCAAATAAATACTTTCATCCCAAGCCCTATTTAACTCCGACTCCTTCAGCTCAATCCACATCCTTCTCTCCTCACTCTTTGAAGACACCCTGCTGAGTTGGTCAGTTAGGTTAGAATTCGCTAAGCGAGTTTGCATGAGACTTCCACTTAAGTTAGAAAATTTAAATTTTAATTCATTTAATTCTTCTTCATAATCTGTTACCAGAACTTTAATTGATTCAAGGATGGATTGTACCTTTTTGATCAGCCGATCACAGTCGTTGATCTTCTCGCTCACGGGCTTGGCTGCAAAGCATTTGTCCTCAGTTAGGTTCGGTTCCTTACTGGCACTTTCGGTTGATCCACCTGCTGTGACCATCAAACATCTTCCAGCTGAACCTGCTTCCTTTGCCACATACGCTCTTCCATGAGTTGGCTTTCTCACCTCTTCATCCTCAGAATCCGTTGACCAAACTTCAACTCCACCGAACTTATCTTCATCTGCATTCTCCTGCACAATCAAGGCATTCAAAGAACTGTTAGTTGCCTTCTTTTTCTTGATCTCTTCCAACTTGTGCATGTAGTACACCTCATCGTCTTCACCATCTCTTTTCTCAGCCATCTTCCTCAGCATGCAATCTTTGGCAAAGTGGTTTTTGCCATGACAATAATTGCAGTTGAAACCTGAGTCTCCTGCAAGCTTGCTCTCCTTTTTGTCTTCATCCTTTTGATAAGAATTCTTCGCTTCATCCTTCACCTTCTCAGAACTGTAACTTCCCTGCCAGTTTCGGTTCTTATTAACAGGAAATTTTCTTCGTGCAAACTTCTTTGGATTGGTGGCCATCATAGCATATTCTTCGCTTGTAAGGTCATACTCAGACATATCCGACTCCTCTTCTTCTTCTGCAATATTTTTTCCTTATGATACAAGGGCCAACGATCCTACACCCGAAACTACCTTCGCCTCCTTGGTTACCACATTCTCATGGGACTTAAGTATTCCCACAAGTTTCGCTAGAGAGTAAGATTTAAACTGTTCATGTGCTTTCACTGTTGAAACCACAGCCATCCATTCTGGTCTCAGACCGTTCATGAAGGTTACCTTCTGCTCGATCAGCTTTCTTTCTATTCCATGTTTGATCATCTTACTTAGGAGATGATTGAACCGATCGAAAGTGTGTATCAGTTT
Source organism: Lactuca virosa (assembly GCF_052849685.1). Lineage (NCBI taxonomy): Eukaryota > Viridiplantae > Streptophyta > Magnoliopsida > Asterales > Asteraceae > Lactuca > Lactuca virosa. The sequence continues at coordinate 364,995,915 of NC_136433.1, read as the reverse complement.
TTCTTCTGGTTTCTGTTCGAAAACTCCAAATTTTGAGAGCAACAAGGTTTGAATAGAGTGTTCTAGATCTTCAACGGTTGAGTAAAGTTCTTTCAACCTATCCCAGATTTCTTTGGCCGTCGTGCATGAACCAACTAACCAAAAAGTGTCAGATTGCAAGGCGAATCTGATCATTCTCATGGCCTTCACATTACACAGCAACTTGTCCTTCTCATCTTGTGGCATCTTGTCTACGTCCGCCACCAGCTTGTTATACTCTTTTTGGTTCTTAACAGTCGTGTTCGTTCGAGAATGAACAAACGGCCCAAGCGTGATGGCTTCCCAGATGAGATAACTGTTATCTTCAGATCTGACCACATAATCTTCAAAGTGATGCGCCCATACTTCATAGTATTGAGTGTAAAGAATGGGAATCCTGGTAGTGGATCCAATGCTGTTAGAGATGTTGATGGGATTTGTCTGAGAATCTTCGTGAGACATGGTGAGCCGCTAGAATCAGACCTGTAAACTTGAGATTAGGGTTTTATCAGAAACAGAGTTACGGTCAACAGGAAGAAGACGACTTCTTTTATATTCGATCACACAGTCTCCTGCTCTGATACCAATTGTTAGAACAAAGTTCTATTAGGATCGATGGATTCTATGCAGGCAAACAAGAATGGCTTTGAATATGTCGTATGATTAAAACTTCAACACCTCAGAAGAGCTCGATTAAGAACTTCGACTGTAGAGGTGCTTAGGGTTACAAAACAATAATCAATGATAATCACGACCTTCTCTAATGCATACATGCATGCACTATTTATAGTATAACCCTACTAGATAATCACGAATGGACAGGCCCAATCGGGATATACAAAACAATCCCATGACGCAACACAATAATACCTAACAAGTTTTACATCACTAGATAACCAATCACGATCACACATAATGTTTGTTATTTGCAATTCTAAACATTCTATCTTGACCACTTTCAAATCTAACTTCTTCTGTGTCTCTAACTACTGATTGCTTAATTTCTTAGCTTCATTGCTAGCAGAAACAACCAAATTATCTAAATACGCAACAGTATCATCAAAAGCAACAATTTCAGAATCATATGCACTTAACGGAATATTGAAAGGTTGAAGAATGTTACGTACCTTTGTTGTCATTGGAGACTTATCAGCAGATTTTGACACAAAGCAACGGCCCTTGACCTCTTCGTCTGAATCTTCCTCCAGCTTCGCATACATTGCCCCATGCGTAGGATTACACATTTCATCATCATCGGAGCCTGAAGACCATATTTGATATGTGCCATCATTCTCATGTTCACCTTGAGCCACCAAAGACAGATTTTTCGCCTTCGTACGAACTTCTTCCAACCTCTCCACATAATATGCCTCATCCTTCACTCTATTCTTCTTCTCATATTTCTTTCGAAGCATGCAATCATTTGCTAAATGATTGGATACATTGCAATAATGACAATCCATACTAGAATCTCCTTTCAATTTCTTCTCTTTCTTTTCCTTAGTACCCTTCGCATCATTTTTCTCATACTTCTTCTTCTCTTCTCTTACTGCTTTGTTCACGAAACTTCCTTTTCCTTCACTTTGCTTCACCTTCGAATTAAACGGTTTCTTGAAAAACTTTTTGAGTCGGTTGTTAGAGTAAAAAGCAATTGCCTCGTCATCCGAATTCACTATAAACCCCTCTTTATCATCAGAATCATCTTTTTCGACAGTTTCCTTTTCAGTCGCTATTGAGACAAGTGCTAACGGACCTCCCAGACTGAGCTTCGACTCTTCTGCCATTTTATTCACTTCACTTTCGTGAGTTTTCAGTTGATTGTACAAACCGTTCAAAGAAGATGTGTCAAAACTCTGTTGATTTTTCGCCATCATGCAAACACTTCTCCATTCTTTACGGAGTCCCATAAAAAAGGTGAGATTGAATTCCATGGCAGACCTCGTGATTCCATAACGATTGCATTTGTATATCAGCTCATTCAGCCTATCATAGTAACTTTCAATCGTTTCACCATCTTTTTGCTTGAAATCCTTCAATTCAATCAAACAGTTCTTAACTAAATTGATTTTCGTCTTCTCGCTGCCTTGAAACTTTTCTTTGAGATTATTCCAGATTTCCTTTACAGTTGTACAACTTCTGACATAGTTATACACCACTGGAGGCAATGCGCCACGCAACTCCCTTATGTATCGTTTTTCAAGTTTCTTCATACGATCATTTTGATTTTCCACACTCGTAGTACTGGATGAAGATCCAATTGGTTGAAGGTTCGTTGGAAGAGTAACATTCCCTGAAATGCAAGTCCAAAGCTCTTCATCGATTCCATTCAAGTAATCCTGCATACGATCAGACGACTAATCATAGTATTCAGGAATGAGCATAGGAATCTTAGTAAAAAATCCTAGCAGATGAGAGTATGAAGTCATCGAGTTGAGATTGAAGTTCTCCATTAATGTACGGAAGAAAATTTTTGAGAATTTATGAGAAATCAAAGAGAATTTGAGAGGAAATTGCTGAATTGAACAGATGAACAAAGTAGAATACTCGATTCAACAAATCTATTGCAGAATCGAATCATAATTCAAGATCTAGAAAACTTTTTCACGTCAAAAGATGCGGAACTTTTTGAATCAGAATTTTGATTCAAAAACCTTTCGAAACAGAATGAAAATTAGATCTCAGATCATGATTCCTGCTCTGATACCAATTGAAGAATCGTAGAATCAAGTATTAATCAAAATTAGAGTTAAACGAATGCAGATTGAACAAACGATGTAAATAAGATCTAGTTTCTGCTCATTTATGCTTCCAACTTTTACAGAAAAAAAAAAGACAGGTTCTGTCAAGGACTCTTATCTAACTCTAGTAAAGTTCTATATTTATAGGAACAGTGAAAGCATACAAAAAATACTAAGGCATTGACAATTAAGCTTCGTACGAAATACCCCTTAGTAAATAAACATTACAAAACATACGAAGGGTAAAACAAAATTCGACATATTACAACATAATTCGACCCTAACAAATCAACAACATGGTGTGGACTATTATGAGACTTTTAGTCCGGTCATCAATCCTACCACCATTTGTACGGTTCTCTCTCTACCTGTCAGCAACAAATGGCCTCTCAGATAGTTAGACATTCAGAATGCCCTTCTTCATGGAGATTTGAGGAAACAGTGTACACGCGCCAACCTCCGGGCTTTGTTGATTAAACCAAACCTGATCACATATGCTTGTTGCATAAATCCTTGTATGGCCTCAAGGTGGCTCCTCGGGCTTGGTTTATAAAGTTCTCTACTGCACTTCATCAGTTCGGATTTCAGGGGTCCAAAACTGATCCCTCATTTATGGTTTATGTGGATTGTATCATCATTACTGGTAACAACTCCACTGCTGTAGCCTTAATCATTCAGAAACTCAATGTTGAATCATGAAAAGTGACCCTCTTGAACTTCAGCTACCGCAGTCCACAAGGATCCGCAGTCAAGGTTTCATCAGTAGCCTCACCCGAAGTCATCATCAACCGCAGTCACTCTTAGCTACTAGATTACTTTACTTTGTCTACTTTTACTGTAATACTCTCTATTGTCTAGTATGCCTTGCATGGCTACTCTTAGAGAAGTGATCTAGTGTAACTCTTGAGTCTCTATATATAGAGCTCATTCTTTCTCAATTTATAAGAATCTTGGATCTATCATTTTTCACACATCTTACTCTCATCTTCTTACACATCTTAACATATTCTTACTCTCAAAGTTCTCTAGAACGTAATTGATTACTACTTCTCTTCGGAGCAAGTCACTTGTGACTTAATCACTAAGTTTGATCTCACTTACTAACTTGGTCTGAATGCATTCCATGTTATGAATCAACTTATGTGTATACTTGATATACCACCTGCTGTCATTTACGTTTCCTTACATTTCCGCAACTAACTATCTAACTATCTAACTCGTTAACTTATTATTATTGTTGAGATTTTAGATCCTTTGAGATAAACTATTCCGCAACTTTACTTGTTCTAACGTTTATTCAAGTGTGTCTCAAGTTTTTCTCTCAGTAATTGGTATCAGAGCCATAGTGGTTGCTTTTTGAAAAACAAAACTCTGATTTTCAAAGGGCCTTCTATACCACTGAAGCTCATTTCTTATAAAAAAATTTAAAAAAAACAAGGAAAAATGGCACAATCGTTGTCTCTGAATGTTTCCAACAGTGTTGGTGGTTCAAATCGAGCCCCAATATTAGTGGCAAATAAATATCATCACTGGTCCCAGAGAATGGAAAGATACTTAAGACGACTTGGTAGAGATGTATGGCGATACGTAGAAGAAGGAACACATGTCCCAGTTCTTACATCAGTTCAAACTGACGGCGCCACAACCGGACTAGGAGGAGGTCAACCAGTCATGAATCGTCCCACCAAAGACGATCTCGATAAAATGGAAAATGATGTTGTTGCTTTTTATGAAATCTCTTGTGGAGTTGCTCCTGACAACTTCGACATTATCATAAATTGCAAATCAGTAAAAGAGATCTGGGAGGTTCTCAAAATCCTGTTGAAGGCTCAGAACAAGCTCAAGACAAAAAGCTCACAACTGCACTCAATGAGTTCAACAATTTCAAAGCTCATACTAGCGAAAGTTTGGAAGACTCCTTCAAAAGGTTCAACTTGATAGTCACCAAGTTACCCAATGCGGGCACCATCCGCAGTAACCATGAAACAAATCTTCAGTTCCTCAACGGTTTGGGAAGACATTGGACTACTGCTAAGATGATAGTTTAAGGGGATAGAAAGATTCACTATTTATCTCTTTACAAGCTCTACGGGGAACTGCAAGCACAAGAATCCACCGTACTCAAAGACTGTGCTGACTTCGGAGGATCACTGGCTCTCATAGCACAAGCTCCACACAATCAATCCTACTCTCCCTCGTATGACACTACACCGCAGTCATACGAAGCTGACTCAGAGTATGATGATGAAGAAGAATTCCAGAAAGCTATTGCTCTTCTTAGCCAACAGTTCAACAGACTACCACCTTCTTCTTTTCGTAAGAATCAGCAATTCAACAAACCTCCATTCAACCGTAACTTCAACCCACAAAATAACCATTCTCGTTATCCCAAAAATTCTCATCCACCACCGCAATCTCAAAATACTCAACCAAAGGAGGCACCGCAGTCCATTCAAACCACTGACTCCGGTACTCCCTCAGAAGACAAAAGTGATGTTGTAATCTGTCATAAATTCAACAAAGAGAATCATTTTGCAAAAGATTGCAAGGCCAATGTAGTGAAAGACAGAGCATTCTACCTGAGAATGACTCATGAATTGGAAGAAAAGGAAAAGGTCAGGCCATACGTAGCCCATATCAAAAGAGACCATCAAGTTTGGTCATCCGGAGATGAAGAAGAAGCCATCAGCAGTGTCAAAGGAAAAGGCAAAATCTGTATGCTGGCAACTGCGGATGATGATGGGTCTTCAAAGATGGAAAAGAACTACTACTACATGGCAAAGGATGGAACTCTAAGAATCGTCGAGCAGGTAAAACTCATGATTCAAACTCTAAACTATAGCATGCATGACTGTCAACCTTTCATAGACAATCTTAATGACACATGTGTTGCCGTCCTTACAGACTATAACAAAGCCTTAGATGAGAAGAACATTGCGTCCCAAGAGATGTTCCACGTAAGAGGACGCATGGACAACAAAAGACTCAAAATGGCTATGTTAGAAAAGGACATAGAGTTAGAGAAAGATGCAAGAATGTTAAGTGAAACACAACTAGAGATAGCTTTGAACCAAAGAGATTTAGCTCAGAGTGAGATTGTACGCCTAAATCTTTTAATAGAAAAATTGTTCAATGAAAGTGAAGCTATTGAAAATTTGGTGAATAATGGAACTGTGGACAATACATACAATTGGGGTTGGTTCAATGGATATCCTACTGCAAAGGATTCCTCACCCCGGTTTAACAAAGATCGACTATATGTCCCTCCGGACCGAGAATTTCATTTCCCAGTCAATGACAAGACTTTTCCCGAAGATATCAGAACATACTTCGGTAGACTTCATGATCTAAGTAATAACTGTGTCATAGAGGAAATCGTGCCTGAGGTTTCGAGTCACACAAGTGATCTGACTCCTATCTGTGGCACAATCCATTCAACTTCTCAGACCTCATCCGTAGTTGATGAAGAAATTGTCATTGAGGGCCCCAAAGTCTCGAAAGACTTCCCATCTCTACCCTCAGACCACAGTGTCTCACACTGTAGTCAGAAGGCCCACAAAAGTCCCACTGAAGTCCCAACTCAGACTTACTCTGCGGTAGTTAAATCATCCTTTCCGTAGTCCTCAATAAAAAGCTTTGTGCCTCTCCAACCAATTCATCATGAATTACCCATAGAGAACTTTGAAGTAGGTCAATCCTCTCAAAACCCTGAATATTCAAGTTCGGATGAGTCAAGCCCTCGTCCTCAAAAAATTTTAAGGATTCCAGGAAACTGCATCTGAACACCAATGACTGCGGTTCTCCAAAAAAGTTAGCAAAAAAGGCTTTCAAAGAGGAAATTCGATCCCGAGGCACAAATCGACAAAAATTTTCTAAAAACAAAAGGCATATTAGATTTCCAAAATCTAAGAGTCCAGAAAAGTTTGTTTTCTCTCACTATTTTTCAAAAAACTCTCCAGTCAAGAAAACATGCAAAAGGAATGTATAGTTTCGTCAGTCATTCCAAAGTCATCTGTCACAACTCAAAAGAAAGAAAGGTCTTTTCGAAGCAATGTTTTTCAAATCTATTCCTCAGATGATCCGAAATGGAAGGGTATCTTTCCCACTCCAACACTTTTAAAGTCACATCAAAATTTAAACAAGTGGAAGGGTACTTTACCAAATGCAACAAAAAGGTCCAAAAGATCTACACGTGCTCAATCTTTTTCAAAACAAACTTTTTCAAAATCCAACAGCACCAATGTCAGATCTTACCAACCTCGGACCATTCACAAGTCTACTCCATCGTTTAGACCGCTGACCAAACAAAAAGTCAGAGCACAAGACAAAATTTCAGCATGTCAATGTCAGTGTAGGTGTCAAAATTGCTCATCTCATGTCAAATCTAGTTCATTTCAGAAACCTCGTAACTTTTCTAAAAAACACAACACTCCAAAAACTCACAAACACCCAGGACTAGGATTAAAAGTTGACACGAAACCACTCCCTGCAACCTCGGTCCATGCATCATTCAGAAACTCATCTGTTGTCCCAGGCTCCAAACTAGTTTGGATGCCTAAACTAACCGTGTAATTCTCAGGCCTTGTGCAAGGAGGAACAAGAAGAAGAATGGTTAATCGACAGTGCCTGCTCCTTGCACATGACCGGAAGGTTAGAATACCTTCGGGATTTCAGGCCAATTTGCAACGGTGGAAATGTCACATTCGGCAACAATGCGAATGGGATAATACGAGGTTATGGTGTTCTTACTACGGGAAACTTCTCTATTCAAAAGGTTGCTTATGTAGAAAGCCTTAAACACAATCTCATCAGTGTTGGCCAACTATGTAAGGCAGGCCATCGTGTTGAATTTGATGACCAATTTTGCTATGTAATGACAAGCGATAGGAGCACTTGTCTGATCAAGTCCATATCCGAAGGTACTATGTATCCTCTGGACGTCTCTCTGATCATAGGCAAACCGTAGTTATGCTTCCTATCCAAAGCTGTATCCGAAGTCAGCTGGCTTTGGCACCGCAAGCTAGCTCATCTCAACTTCAGATACATCAACAACTTGGTCACCGGAGAACTAGTCAGAGGTCTTCCAATCCTCAAGTTCAGCAATGATACGCTCTGTCCTGCATGTGAATGTGGAAAGCAATCCAAAGCAATTCAATTTCTGAACCACTGGAACTCCTGCACATTGATCTCTGCGGTCCATCCACCGTAGCCAGTCTCCATCACAAGAAATACATATTGGTTATAGTAGATGACTACACACGCTTCACATGGGTCTTCTTTCTTAGACTCAGGTAAGAAACACCGTAGATTCTCATCAATTTCATCAAGGAGATAGAACTCCAAATCAAGCTGCCCGTTCGACGCATCCGAAGTGATAATGGAACCGAGTTTACTAATCATCTCCTAAACAGTTTCTTGGTTTCAAAGGGTATCACTCACAACTTCTCCGCTCCCTACACACCGCAACAAAATGGGGTAGTAGAGCGAAGGAACCACACTCTAGTAGAAGCAGCCAGATCCATGTTCAACTTCGCACACCATCCTCTCTACTTCTGGGCCAAAGCAGTGGCCACCGCATGCTTTGTGCAGAATCGAAGTATTATATGCAAGCGACTCAGCAAAACACCGTATGAGGGCCTTAACAACCGCAAGCCAAACGTCCGCTTTTTTCATATCTTTGGGTGTAAATGTTTTGTGATCAACAACAGAGATCATCTTAACAAGTTTGCACCAAAGTCTGATGAAGGAATCTTTCTTGGCTACTCCACTAACAAAGTTGCTTACAGGGTTCTCATTAGAAGCACAATGCCAATCATTGAAAGCTTCGATGTAAAATTTGATGATTCTTACATCCACAACACCGCTCCATCAACCGAAACAACAACAATCCTAGAAAGTGATATTCCTGCCTCTTCAGGTCCACTCAACCTAACTGAAGTAAACTATGATGATCTTTTCGACCCTGCTGAAACAGCCAAGTTATCCGAAGTTCGTGTGTCCCAGGAAGCTCTACAGCAGCATGCTGATGTATCTGGTCCATCTCTATCCGAAGTAGCATCTCTCAATACTTCCACCTCACCGGTTGCGGGGGAAAGCTCTACTCCGGATCAAGCAACAACCATCGAGATTCCAGTACTAGAAGATGCAGATCCAATCCCTATCCGCAGAGACTATCACCCATCAAATGTTTCTTCGGACTCGGATGATGACATCATAGAAAACATTGAAACAAAAACAGACTCGAGGATTATCACACACCCGTCCACAATCCAGGGGGAACATTCTCAAGTTCAAAGGGAACTCTCGTCCGCAATCCAGGGGGAAACTTCACCTTCTGCCCAAGAAAACTCTGATCCCACCTTCCCAGTTCAAGACAATTCAGCAGGATGTTGTCAAGTCCAGGGGGAACTGCCATATCCATCCGCAGAGTCTTCCGATGTTGAAGACATTCCCTCTACCGCAGCTGCTGATCATCTGCAACCGCGTCTACACGTTTGGACGAAGGACCACCCACCAGGTCAAATCATCGGCAATCCATCCGCAGTTATCCAGACTCGATCTTCCAAGGATTTATCTGATCACTATACTACGCAGCGTTTATGTCGTCGGTCGAGCCCCGATCGATCAAAGAAGCATTACTAGAACCAGACTAGATATCTGCAATGCAAGAAGAGCTAGAAGAATTCAAAAGAAACAAAGTGTGGCAACTCGTCCCGAAGCCGCAAGGTCACACTATTGTTGGTACGAGATGGGTGTAAAAAAATAAGTTGGATGAATCTGGTGCGGTCGTCAGAAACAAGGCAAGACTAGGTGCCAAAGGATATAGTCAGCTTGAAGGTATTGACTATAATGAAACGTATGCTCCGGTAGCACGAATGGAAGCCATCCGAATCTTCTTAGCATACGCAGTTCACAACAACATCAAGGTACACCAAATGGATGTGAAAAGTGCTTTTCTCAACGGTGAACTAAAAGAGGAGGTTTATCTTCAGTAACCTCCGGGCTTTGAAAGTCTTGAATTCCCAAACTACTGCTACAAGCTTGAAAAAGCAGTCTACGGTCTAAAAAAAGCCCCAAGAGCGTGGTACGAGACTCTCTCTGAATTTATAGTCTCGTCCAGATACAAAAGAGGAGTGATTGATCCCACTCTATTTAGGAAAGCAAATGGTGATCATCTCATGCTTGTACAAATATATGTGGATGATATCATTTTCGGATCAACTGATCAAAAAATGGTGAATGAATTTGCTAAGCTCATGACCAACAAGTTCCAAATGAGCCTGAATAGGGAGATTAACTTCTTTCTAGGACTTCAAGTAAGACAAGTCCCTTAAGGGATATTCATTCATCAGGAGAAATACACCACAGAACTGTTAAAGAAATATTCAATGGACAACTGCTCTTCGGCTAAGGTCCCCATGGCCTTCGGATATAAGATATCTGCTAATCCCTCTGGCGAATCAGTTGATCACAAGACTTATAGAGGTATTATCGGCTCATTGATGTACCTCACCGCAAGCCGACCAGATATCGTCTTTGCAACAGGTGTATGCGCAAGATACCAGGCTAACCCGAAAGTGTCACACATGACCGCAGCCAAGCAAATTCTAAGATACATAAAGGGTAGCAAGACTCTTGGCTTATGGTACCCCGCAGGGAACGACTTCAGCCAACAAGAATTCACTGATGTGGGTCACGCCGGATGCAGATTAGATCGAAAAAGCACCTCCGGTGGATGTCAATTTCTAGGTGGAAGACTCGTCAACTGGTCATCAAGAAAACAAAATTATGTGTCACTGTCTACCGCAGAAGCTGAATACGTGGCCGCAGCCAGCTGTTGTTCACAAGTCTTATGGATGAAAACAGAACTCATGGACTACGGATACAGAATGTTGCGGATACCGATTTATTGTGACTCTGAAACTGCTATAGCAATTTCTCACAATCCAATTCAGCACTCCAAGACAAAGCATATTGAACTACGGTATCACTTCATCAAAGATCACATCCTGAAAGGTAACATTGAACTAATTTTTGTCCATACTCATGAAGAGATTGCTGATGTTTTCACAAAGGCACTGACTCTACAAAACTCAACAGTTTCTTACAAATGTTAGGAATGATGAATCCGGACCCACAATTCTTATTGAATTGGTAGGTACCGCATACCATCCTTGGTCTCTATTGTGGTCCTAACTGAAGTTACTTATGATAGATGGTTTTGGTATATCCTGTGTACCGCAGTCTATGTACCGCAACCATATATCATATGTATCTCTCAATGGTCGTTATTGTTTGTTGTTAGTAATTTTTGCTCAAGTGTTCTCCTGAGTTTTTCTACTGCAGTCATCAGTTCTTCTACTGCAGTCATCCAATCATCCATTCGCAATTTCAAGAGATCGATCCACAATGAACTTTCAATCCGCAGTCACATTGATGGATCACTCAACATTTCATTAATTCTTGATTCATGATGTGCTATTTAATGATCCTTCATTAAATAAGAAAAACAAAAAAAAAAAACATTCCTTGAGTAACTGTCCCATCTCCCTTTTTGAATAAACCTTGTGTTAGACCTATTTTAGGTATGATGACAAAAAGAACAATTCTCTATAAACAAATCCTTTTCTTTTAAATCTGTCTCTTCCCATTAACCCCAAAACGTCCAATCCGTTATAACTTCCTTTGTACACAACAGATTAAACCCACCCTCACCACACGTTCATCAGACGTGATGTTTCCGTCTGACACTTCATTAAATGCCTCCCTCTTTTAGTAAATCTCGAAATATAAATTAAACGTTTTACCTTATTTCAACTAGGGTAAAATCATTTACAGTCCCAAATCCCCCACTATAAAACCCCATCTTCTTCCCGAAGAAAAGGTTACACTTTCTGAACATCGAACTTACCCTCCATCTTTCTCGCACTCTGTTTCTACAACTTCTTTCAAACACTCAAAAAATGGTGAAATCCGGCGTTTCGAAGAAAATCCTCAAGGCCTCTGCCTCTGCAAACCCAACTGGTTCTGATTCTTCAACGAGAAACCAAATGCCTACTATTGCTTCAAGCAATTTTAGGGCTGTGTTCGAAGAGCATTCCTCCTACAATGCTCCAATCAAGCTAATGATCAAGTTCTTGACCAATCACCCCCTGTTTGGCCCTTTCGATTCATTCACAGACGTGGTTCCTCTTTCAACCTTGTTCAAATGTGCTTTCTCTACTTATAGACCCCTCGAAAACCTTCAAGAGGTACATTTGATTCTAGTGAATGATTCTTTGGTCATTCTGACCAAAGAAAAGTTCCTAACTGCCATTAATCTGCTCATTCATCCTTCCACCAAGGTTTTTACTCCAAGCATGGCGGATATTACCTTATCACTTTACCAAATGGGTTACCAAAAAAAGATCAAAGGAATTGGCGAATTCAAGAAGAATCAACTGCCTGCCGTGTGGCAATTCGTTTGTCACTTTATGATCCGCATCCTGTCAGGCCGAACCGGAGGCACTAATAATATGGGTCTCAACCTTTTGGAGTTGGTATGGAGCATTTTCACTGGCCACGACGTTAACTACGGTAAGATACTATGGGATGACTTTCTGCAGTACATTCCCAAAGAGAGCCCAAGAGAAAACCCTACCGAACTCGCTTTTGCTAGGTTCTGGTCTCTATGCATCTCAGATCTTCATGCGGATGCAGGACTTAGCATGCGCAACGACACCAATCTATTCATCACAAAAGATCTGAAAAGGTACAATCCCTCTACTGATCAATTTATGTTTGGACCTATCAGATGACTACCAGTCCACATTCTATCTTCCCTTTGTCTTGAAACCCCTGAAGTCACAGACCATATAGAGGCTACGGAAGGTATTAGCCCATACCTTTCTACCCCACCTCTACAAGCCACAACCGCACTCACCATTCCTGGCAGTACCGCAGTCCCATCCTCCACCACACTCTCCAATCTTTCAAACAGACGCAAACAGTTAGCCTCATCCCGTCAAGGTCCCCACAACTTATCCAAGAAACAAAGAACTCCAAAGAAGAAAGATGCTCCCAAACAAGTTGACCCCTCAAAGAAGCGAAAGATCATACCAACCGTGCCCTCAGATGACGAATCATATGGCCATCAGTCTCCCTCTTCATCCAATGATTCTAATGATGACACCCAACCAATTGCCATTCTAAAGAAAAGAAAAACCAATCCCACAGACCATATGCGTTACCGGACTCATGCCGCAGCTTCTCGAAAGGCTCCGGTAGTCCTTGGGGTGGCCGCAGACCTATTCATTACCACAATCAAATTCCACTCAGACACAGAAAGTGTGTCTGTTTCACCTCATCGTGGAGATTCACCCCCAGTTCACTCCCAAGAGGATGACACTGCCTCTCACCCTAAGGCCTCCAGGGTTTCCCGACTTCATTTCTTTTCTCTTGAGGATTTGAACTCCATCCTCTAGTATGTAACCCAAACACTGCAAACACCTTCCCAACCGTAGGGCAATTCTTCCGCCTTTGCCAAAACTGAGCCGAGGCCAGACTTGACTACGGGTCAAGGAGACCGAGGAAGCTCAGGAAATCCTACTCTGCTTACATCTTTTACAGGTGGTTTAGGCACGGTGAGCACCAATGTGCAAGGATCCGTGAACCCGAAGGAAACTTCGGTGCGATTCCAACTATTTGACGGTGATGAATCGAATGATTCATGGTTACATTACACTCCAGTTTCTGACTCCGATTGTAACATCCGAATTTTCAGGGACATTATTGTGTATGTTAATCTTGAGATTTAAGGAGGGACCCAACGAGTTGAGGGACCAACTCGCCAAGTCGAGTCGATATTGTCGCGTGGATTTACATAGATTTTTGATTTTTACATAGATCTTCAAGTATTCTTCAAAACACCAAGAACACATACTAGTGTTCTTGGGTCCTAAACACTCTTACAAGCTTCCTATAAGTAAGTATACTCTTCCTAACTAGTTATTTGCTTACTGTGCTTGCTAATCCATGGAATGAACACCAAAAATCCCCAATAACATGTGTTTACGGTTTGGGGATCTCCCAAAACCGTAAACACCCGCAAAGGGTGTTTTGATGCCCCTAACACCTTCTAATACTTGGACAAGAGGCTAGAAACTTGCATGCATGAACTAAGAACCACAAAACATGAAAAGGATGAAGTGGCCAAGGGTTTACGGCCGTAAACTCTAGGGTTTACGACCGTAAACTCCCAAGGAGTGTTCCAAGGACCGTAAACTCCAAGGGAGTGCCATTTCGAACCCTAACCACTTCCTAAGCCTTTGATTCAACCCTAGGACACTTCTTTGTGAAACATGAGACCTTGAAACGCCCAAATGCACCATTCCCATGAGTTTACAGCTGTAAACTCATGGGAGGAATGGTCCATCAACCGTAAACACATATAGGGTGATCATTTGAAGTGTAAACTCCATTGTGAGGTCATACACCCCTTAGATGCAACCCTTAGCACTCCTAGCACTTGAAACAAAGTGTTTTCATGCATTAGAGTCTCTTTACTTACTTAATTAGTGATTAATTAACTAATTAGATACACTTATGTATCACTACATATTACATAGGATCCGTGTGTGTGTTCAAGTCCTCACTTGACACCTAGCATCCTACCCGGCACTTCCATCAAAACTACTCACTGCAGGTGAGTTCATACCCCTTAATTAACCTTTTAAATGTTTTTAAATGCTTTTATGGGGGGGGGGGGGGAATTCAAGTTGAATCAAACAAGTTATAGTATCAATCACATGTGATTTATAACTTGCAACCAAAAGGATTTTATGTACTTTCAACTGCTTTGCCAACAAAACTGCTTCAAATGTTTATGAAACTCATTTTCATATTAAATTGTTATAAAACTATTTCCAAACTCTTTTAAACTTCTTTTATTCCCAAACCATATCTACACCAATATATATATATATATATATATATATATATATATATATATATATATATACATATATATATATATATATATATATATATATATATATATATATATATATAAGTAAGACTTGAAGGACTTAGGACTAATAGCTCACCTTACTTCATGATCTTGTTTGATTGTGGACTTAGGGTATTTTTTTATTTGTCCGACTGTCATTGATTTCTTAGTTATATATCATTTATACTTGTGTTAGATATAAAAGTCTTCATTTCAATTCAGTGCCCTTGTGTATTAAAGGCATGCAACCAACATTACTATTTAACTATAATAGGTATAGTTAAGGATTACCACTCATTACTACTATGGAAATGACATCTACCCGAGTCAGTACAGCTATGAGTCAATACATGATAAATACTATACAAATAGAATACTATATGCTATCCAAGAGAACACTCTATACATTATACCAAAAAATACATTATACAATATACCAGAGAATATACTAAAAACAGAATGTGACATACTACTTCTCGAGACGACACTTCATTGTGCTATCACCGTGTAACCAGAGTCTCCTGGAGGGAGAGCGGGCATTATATGTATAGATCTATACGGGACAGACACTCCCACATCCCGACTGCTAGCTACAGTCCGAGCCGACTAGGCCCAGAGTGACAAAATGTCACCATACTACGTGTGACCTGGAGGGTCATCAGTTATTCGATCGTCAATCAGCATGGTTACATACGAGTTAACATTCAAACCTTTAATTAACACTTTAAGAATTAAAGGCAAAACAGACTCCCCGAGGTGTATTGTACATTTAATACCACCTGGAGTCTGTATTTTCATTACATTCAGCCGGCAGTGACACTGCTGGGGTAAAACATTATTTTCCCATTTCTTTACATTAATGAGGTCAGAAACTATATTTTCATAATAATAGTTTCACTGGGAAAATCTCCGCATTTATGAAAGAAAAAATATACAAACAATTGAGTCTTGGTAGAAGGCTACTTTTTACTGGAAAACATAGGGTTTTCTAGGGAGTATAATATTTTCAAACATTGAAACCAGACATTATACCACCTTGTTGTAAACATTTTTATACATGCAATGACACTAAATACTTATGAACTCACCACCTTTATGCTGATACTCGCTTTCAAAATAACTTGTATTCTCAGGTCATCAGTAGACAGGTACAGATGCAGATTTTGAGAAGATGGAGCATATACCAGACTCCTATTTATTTTGATTATACTTTTGGTGTCTAACAAACTGTACAGAACACGCTTGTATTACAATTATTATATTAATGCAATGGATGTTGTTGCTTGTCTTTACTATTATGCATTGTTATGATATTGTACATGACGTCCTCCACCCCAGAACGTATTCCGTCGTTCTCCGTTTTGGGGTGTGACAGATTGGTATCAGAGCATTGTTTATAGTGAATCAAGTATATCAACCCATAAAGATATACGAACTATAAACACATCGGGATTAAAACACTCTGACCAAGAATATATACTTTTAAATAATAAAATATTTAACTAAGTATATATATACATCCATTCATACAAAGGGTCAGTATCATACTAGAACAGAACAAAAGTATTAAGATTGTGGAACAGCACAACTAGGCTTAGAGACATATAGTCAAATCTAGGTGAATGTAGCCTGATCAACTACATTTTCCAAGGAATGACTAGCATGTGCCTAAGAATGGTTGTGGTGTTGCCGCAAGTCTAAAAAACTTACCAACACTACTACAAGAGCATTAGAACAAGAATACTATAGGAGTATTTTGCATTACTATGAATTACATATGTGAGAACTAAAAAGGTCTTTACTAGTAGGGCGATAGTTGCTAAGTGGATACGCTAAGGTTACATGCAACTAGTACACTATAGACTCAGAATCTGTGACCTTTTCTTTACTTCCTGGTCTTTGTTTGGTTGTGGATTTAGAGTTAGGGTCACTTATTCGAAGGTATATCTCGCCTTAATTACATGTAATTAGTATGCACTATGCAAATATCGAAGTAACTGGTAAAGATCATATTATAAGTATCTTAGATTAGTACGCCTTTTAACTAGTCTTTCCCTATTCTCGCATAGATAGCATGGCTGGCTTCCACCTCCCCGGCGATCCGTATTATCCGAACCAAGGCATTGGAGGATGGCTTGATGAAGAGCCAGAAGATGATCACCCAATCCCTTTGGATGATCACCGTGCAGAAGGCTTTTCGGATAGCTCCGACTCCAAACCAGAAGTCAACAACCTACCCCCAGTAGCTCCAAACCCCAACCCCCGTCCGGCATTTCAAGGTCCCACTCCCATGTGGGCAACAACCTTGCATCGATGGAGTGATGAACATGGTCAGCCTTTACCTTTCAACGGAGACCGAAGCTTTTACAACATAAGCGAGGGAGGTTCAGCTGACCGAGTCTTGCCCATCATGGCCCGTAGCATTGCTAGGAACGTCGAACAAAGTCATGCAGCCATCGGCAGAGTTGTGGAAATTGACGCCAACTCTAACCTTAACGCTGTCCGCATCCGCCAACTCGAAGAAGATATGGATAGGACTAGGAGGGCCAATGAGGCTCTGCAGCAACAACTAGCTGCATCCCGAGCTGAAGTCATGGAACTCTGAGTGCGTCAGAGGGCGCATGAGCGACATCTTCAGGAAGTTGTACGCCAACTGGCTGGTCTTAGGGTTCGCCCAAGGGTTCGCCCAAGGGTTACCCGTCACCAGTAGGAGATGTCAACTCATCCTTCTCTTTTGATTAAGGAATAGCCTTTTCTTTTCTATGCTCGGTAGAGCGCTTGTCTGTAAACATTCCTAACTTTCAAAATACTCTAACTAGGCTTCTAAACTGCCAACATTTTCCCTTATGGTTTGATGTAAGACCTATTGTTAGGTCATTTTCCCAAACTCATTTTACATCATTAATACCAGTAACATTGGCAGTTGACTACTATATGGGAAAGTCTATACTCTTATGTTTCCCTACTCTATTTCTTATGACTCTATCTAACAGTTGGACTATGGCGATTTAGTCCATGAAACACTCTCATCATACTCACAATCGATTCTTACTATTATCATCATCTCTATCAATTTTCAGTAAAAGATGCCGCCTCGTCCTCGTCCGACCGGGGGCAGACCTGCAACTCAAACTCCACCACCACCACCTCCACCTCCGCAGTTCGATCCGGTGATGTTTCAAGCAGCTGTAACCGCAGCTGTGACCGCCGCCATGGCTCAAGTAAACTCTGGTGGTGTTAGTGGAACGGGGACGGGCACAAACTCCAGCCAAGGTGAAATCCATCCGCGTGCACGGGAGTGCACCTATAAAGATTTCATCAGCTGCAAACCTACATACTTCAACGGAACTGGAGGGATCCTTGCAATGTCCCAATGGATCGAGAGAACAGAAGCAATCTTCGAGATGTGCTCATGCCCTGAGGGAAGCAAGATAAAGTTTGCTGCTTGCACCTTCACCCAAAGGGCCCTGACGTGGTGGAATCGCCATGTCAAATCACTCTCACTGGTAACAGCTAACGCCATGGGCTGGGACACACTAAAGGACCTTATGACAAGGGAGTACTGCCCGAGTGGCGAAATTCAGAAGCTCGAGGAGGAACTATGGAACCTCAAAATGCAGGGTTCCGACATAGTGGCTTATACAGCCAGGTTCTGTGACCTGGTGGCTCTATGTCCAAACATGGTCCCCACCGAAAACAAAAAGATCGAGAGATACATCTGGGGTTTGGTGCCCCCATATCGTGGGAACGTTCTAGCTTCAAACCCTACAACCTTTGATAGTGCCAAGGAATTGGCCCAAAGGCTGATTGATCATGAAGTTCCTTCTACTCCATCAACAACTACAACCACCACCGCAACACCAACCTACGCGACCGACAACAAAAGGAAGCGTGGAGACCGAAGGAGGGGCAAATCAAATCAATCCTCTTCCAAGAACCAACAGACGGTGGCTGTCCATGCTGCCACTACTCCAGCTGCCCCTGTACTGGCCAAAACATATGCAGGGAACTTACCCAAGTGCACAAAGTGTTCTTTCCATCATAACGGCCCCTGCCGGGAAATGCACTGCACTAACTGTGACCGGAAGGGCCATACCGCCTGGTTTTGCCGATCACAGCCCAAACCCATTTCCCAGGTCCCCAGTACAGGAATAAGCCAGGCCTGCTACGGCTGTGGCGAGATAGGTCATTTCAAAAGAAACTGACCGAAGGCTGGGAATACAGGAGGGACTCACAGACTACTTGCTATTGGCCACAATGAAGCAGTAGCAGACCTTATAATAGTCACGGGTACGTTCCTTCTTGATAACTCTTATGCGTGTATCCTATTCGATAGTGGGGTAGAAAGAAGCTTCGTTAACCAAAAAAAAAAATTCAAACACTTACTTAAACAATCACCGCAACCACTAAAATAAACCTTCGTCGTAGAAATGGCTAACGGAAAGACAGAGAGTTCTAACGAGATTTACATAGGTTGTTCCCTCACACTAGATAATCATTCGTTTCCAATCGACCTCATACCAGTAGCTATCCAGAGTTTCGACGTCATCGTAGGCATGGACTGCCTGAGTCTTTATCGTGCCGATATACTGTGTTTCGACAAAGCAATCCGTCTGAACCTGCCAAATAACGAAACCTTGTTGATCTACGGAGACAAACCCAGTACGAGCCTTCGTATCATCTCAAGTATTCAAGCCCGGAAATATTTGCGTAAGGAATATCGTGCGTTCCTTGCACACATCGTCGACACGAGTCAGAAAACAAAAGACCTGAAAGACTTCCCAATGGTACGTGACTTCCCCGACGTCTTTCCAGAAGAGCTACCGGGATTACCTCCCCAACGTCAAGTCGAGTTCTGAATCGACTTAATCCCAGGAGCCACCCCCGTAGCCAAATCGCCCTATCGTCTAGCGCCTGCTGAGATGCAAGAGCTGTCCGGTCAACTTAACGAACTGCTCAGCAAGGGCTTCATAAGACCAAGCTTCTCTCCCTGGGGAGCTCAGGTCTTGTTCGTCAAGAAGAAAGACGGATCGTTCCGTATGTGCATCGTCTATAGGGAACTCAACAAGCTCACGGTCAAAAATCGTTACCCTCTTCCTCGCATAGACGATTTATTTGACCAACTCCACGGGGCGAGTTACTTTTCCAAAATCGATCTGAGGTCCGGGTATCACCAGTTACGAGTACTTGAGGAGGATGCTCCGAAAACAGCCTTCCGAACTCGTTACGGGCACTACGAGTTCGTAGTGATGCCGTTCGGACTAACCAATGCGCCCGCAGTATTCATGGACTTAATGAATAGGGTGTGCCGTCATTACTTGGATCAGTTCGTCATCGTCTTCATAGATGACATACTTATCTACTCTCGAAGTGAGGAAGAGCACAACGATCATCTATAACAAGTCCTGGAAACCTTACAATCGGAGAAGCTATACGCGAAGTTCCCTAAGTGCTAATTTTGGATCTGAAGGTTCGAATTCTTAGGACACGTGGTTAGCGAAGAAGGAATCCACGTGTACCCATCCAAGATTAAAGCTATTGAGAGCTAGTCAGCACCGAAAATGCCTACGGAAATTCGTCAATTTCTAGGCCTCGCTGGCTACTACCGCAGGTTCATTCAAAACTTCTCTCGAATCGCAAAACCCCTGACTACATTGACCCAGAAAGGCTTGGCCTTCAACTGGGAAGAGAAGCATGAGAAGGCATTCCAAACCCTGAAGCGAGCCTTATACACCGCACCGATACTGTCCCTCCCTGAAGGGATAGAAGATTTCGTGGTATTCTGCGATTCATCCAACTAGGGGCTCGGTTGTGTTCTGATGCAACGAGGTAAGGTCATCGCCTACGCCTCAAGACAGCTGAAGACACATGAGGTTAACTACACCACACACGACCTCGAATTAGGAGCGGTTGTATTCGCCCTAAAAATCTGGAGACACTACCTGTATGGTACAAAGAGCACCATCTATACCGACCACAAAAGCCTCCAACACATCTTCAACCAAAAAGAGCTCAACATGAGACAACGACGGTGGGTCGAGCTACTCAATGACTACGAATGCGAAATTCGTTATCATCCGGGTAAAGCCAACGTAGTAGCAGACGCCCTAAGTCGGAAAGAATATTCTGGCCGAAGAGTCAAGTCATTAACAATGACTATCCATTCGCATCTATCATAGCAAATTAAGGAAGCTCAGCTCGAAGCTTTGAAACCTGAACATGTAGCGGGAGAATCCCTGCGAGGAATGGATAAGAATCTAGAAGTCAAGGGTGAAGGAGCCTTATATCTCATGGGCCGGATCTGGACACCGAAGCACGGTGGCTTCAGAAACTTGGCTATGAAGGAAGCACACAACACTTGATACTCCGTCCACCCAGGTTCAGATAAGATGTATCTGGATCTCAAAAAGTCATACTGGTGGCCTAACATGAAAGCAGAGATTGCTACCTTCGTGAGTAAATGCCTTACTTGCGCCAAGGTCAAGGTCGAATACCAGAAACCATCAGTACTACTCCAACAACCGGAGATACCTGAGTGGAAGTGGGAGCGGATCACTATGGACTTCATAACCAAGCTACCCAAGACAACGAGTGGACTTGATACCATATGGGTCATCGTCGATAGATTGACCAAGTCCGCACACTTCCTACCCATCAAAGAAACCGACAAAATGGAGAAACTCACGAGAACCTACATTAGGGAAATCGTACGACTGCATGGTGTTCCTATATCCATTATCTCCGACAGAGATAGTAGATTCACTTCGCGGTTCTGGCAGTCGCTACAAAGCTCCATAAGAACGAGGTTGGACATGAGTACAACCTACCATCCACAGACCGACGGACAAAGTGAGAGGACTATCCAAACTTTGGAAGATATGCTGCGAGCCTGTGTGATCGACTTTGGTAAGGCGTGGGATACCCACTTACCCCTTGTCGAGTTTTCCTACAACAACATTTATCACGCGAGCATCAAGGCTGCTCCATTTGAAGCCCTCTACGGCCGGAAGTGCAGATCCCCTCTGTGCTGGGCTGAGGTGGGTGACACCCAGTTAGCTAAAGGACGAGTTCCTGACAGCACTCTCACGGGTCCGAAAATCATTCGGGAAACGACAGAGAAGATCGTTCAGATTCGTGAACGATTAAAAGCCTCTAGAGACCGACAGAAAAGCTACGCAGACAAACGGAGGAAACCTTTGGAGTTCCAGGTGGGAGACCGAGTCCTTTTGAAAGTCTCACCCTGGAAAGGCTTGATACGCTTCGGAAAGCGTGGAAAGCTGAATCCAAGATACATAGGGCCTTCCGAGATTCTCGCCAGAATCGGCCCCGTAGCTTACAAACTCAATCTACCCCACGAGCTTAGTAACGTACATCCTACCTTCCACGTCTCGAACTTGAAAAAGTGCCTATCCGACGAGACTCTTGTAATCCCTCTCGACGAGATCGAGATCAACGAGAGCCTCAACTTCGTGGAAGAGCCTGTAGAGATTATGGACCGAGAGGGCAAATGAACAAAACAAACCGCATCCCAATTGTGAAGGTTCGCTGGAACGCCAAGCGAGGACCGGAGTTCACTTGGGAGCGCGAGGATCAAATTAAACTTAAATATCCTCATCTTTTTACTTAGTTATTGTGTAATAACTTAGTTGCTTGAACTCTAATTTCGGGACGAAATTCCCTCTAACGGGGGGATGATGTGACAACCCGAAATTTTCATTTGTATAATTTCTACAGTCAAACACTTCAAATATTAGTCAAAAACATTTCAGCACATTTTTGGCCGGTTTAAGTCCGTTTGGTGTTTTCATTTTATTATTCGTCAAACGATTTAATAAAAGGAAGTGTCGTTATTAGTGAGGTGTAACAAACAAAACAATCAACACATTAGCTAGGAGTTTACAGCCAAACAAGTGGTGTTTGGGCCGTAAACACCAATTTTCCAAGAACTCATGCATATAGCATGAGTTTACACACTTGTCCTCATTTTTCCACTTCCCACTCAAGAACACCAAGCTTTTTCTCTCAAGTATCGTCACACACTTCTTCCAAATCCGCCAAAATGTAAGTTTTCCTTCCTAGATTCGTTCATGCAACACTTAATCTAGTGTTTATACATCATTTCATCCATGGATTTTCGATTTTTACATAGATCTTCAAGTATTCTTCAAAACACCAAGAACACACACTAGTGTTCTTGGGTCCTAAACACTCTTACAAGCTTCCTATAAGTACGTATACTCTTCCTAACTAGTTATTTGCTTAGTGTGCTTGCTAATCCATGGAATGAACACCAAAAATCTCCAAGAACATGTGTTTACGGTTTCGGGATCTCCCAAAACCGTAAACACCCCCAAAGGGTGTTTTGATGCCCCTAACACCTTCTAATACTTGGACAAGAGGCTAGAAACTTGCATGCATGAACTAAGAATCATAAAACACGAAAAGGATGAAGTGGCCAAGGGTTTACGACCGTAAACTCTAGGGTTTACGACCGTAAACTCCCAAGTAGTGGTCCAAGGACAGTATACTCGAAGGGAGTGCCATTTCGAACCCTAACCACTTCCTAAGCCTTTGATTCAACCCTAGGACACTTCTTTGTGAAACATGAGACCTTGAAACGCCCAAATGCACCATTCCCATGAGTTTACAGCCGTAAACTCATGGGGGGAATGGTCCATCAACCGTAACCACATATAGGGTGATCATTTGAAGTGTAAACTCCATTGTGAGGTCATACACCCCTTAGAAGCAACCCTTAGCACTCCTATCACTTGAAACAAAGTGTTTTCATGCATTAGAGTGTCTTTACTTACTTAATTAGTGATTAATTAACTAAATAGATACACTTATGTATCACTACATATTACATAGGATCCGTGTGTGTGTTCAAGTCCTCACTTGACACCTAGCATCCTACCCGGCACTTCCATCCAAACTACTCACTGCAGGTGAGTTCATACCCCTTAATTAACCTTTTAAATGTTTTTAAATGTTTTTAAATGCTTTTATGGGGGGGAATACAAGTTGAATCAAACAAGTTATAGTATCAATCACATGTGATTTATAACTTGCAACCAAAAGGATTTTCTATACTTTCAACTGCTTTGCCAACAAAACTTCATCAAATGTTTATCAAACTCATTTTCGTATTAAATTGTTATAAAACTATTTCCAAACTCTTTTAAACTTCTTTTATTCCCAAACCATATCTACACCAATATATATATAAGTAAGACTTGAAGGACTTAGGACTAATAGCTCACCTTACTTCCTGTTCTTGTTTGATTGTGGACTTAGGGTATTTTGTTATTTGTCCGACTATTGTTGAATTCTTAGTTATATATCATCTATACTTGTGTTAGATATAAAAGTATTCATTTCAAATTAGTGCCCTTGTGTATCAAAGGCATGCAACCAACATTACTATTTAACTATAATAGGTATAGTTAAGGATTACTACTCATTACTACTATGGCAATGACATCTACCCGATTCAGTACAGCTATGAGTCAATACATGATAAATACTATACAAAGAGAATACTATATGCTATCCAAGAGAACACTCTATACATTATACCAGAAAATACATTATACAATATACAAAAGAATATACTAAAACAGAATGTGACATACTACTTCTCGATACGACACTTCATTGTGCTATCACCGTGTAACCAGAGTCTCCTGGAGGGAGAGCGGGCATTATGTGTATAGATCTATACGGGACAGACACTCCCACATCCCGACCGCTAGCTACAGTCTGAGCCGACTAGGCCCAGGGGTGACAAAATGTCACCATACTACGTGTGACCTGGAGGGTCATCAGTTATTCGATCGTCAATCAGCATGGTTACATACGAGTTCACATTCAGACCTTTAATTAACACTTTAAGAATTAAAAGCAAAACAGACTCCCCGAGGTGTATTGTACATTTAATACCACCTGGAGTCTGCATTTTCATTACATTCAGCCGGCAGTGACACTGCTGGGTAAGACATTATTTTCCCATTTCTTTACATTAATGAGGTCAAAAACTATATTTTCATAATAATAGTTTCACTAGGAAAATCTCCACATTTATGAAAGAACAAATATACAAACAATTGAGTCTTGATAGAAGGCTACTTTTTACTGGAAAACATAGGGTTTTCTAGGGAGTATAATATTTTCAAACATTGAAACCACACATTATACCACCTTGTTGTAAACATTTTAATACAAGCAATGACACTAAATACTTATGAACTCACCAGCTTTATGCTGATACTAGCTTTCAAAATAACTTGTATTCTCAGGTCATCAGTAGACAGGTACCGATGCAGCTTTTGAGAAGATGGAGCATATACCAGACTCCTATTTATTTTGATTATACTTTGGTGTCTAACAAACTGTACAAAACACGCTTGTATTACAATTATTATATTAATGCAATGGATGTTGTTGCTTGTCTTTACTATTATGCATTTTTATGATACTGTACATGACGTCCTCCACCCCAGAACATATTCCGCCGTTCTCGGTTTTGGGGTGTGACACATTTCTATGGAGAAGGATGAAGAGCTTCTTGATGGGGAACAAAGGAAGGCAGTGGATTTGTGGTATTGAGTGTTTCAGCTGCTAAGAGAAGGTACAAAGTTCTCATCCTGTTCATTCCTTGTACTAGATCTCATTTTGGGAGTTTTAGGGCTTTGCTTCCATTCTTTTGAATCTATGAGTCGAATGAGACCTGGTTGTGGTTGGAAACCTCAGATCTGGACCTCCTAAGGTCCTTAGACTCTAGATGTCTCAACTTTAGTGGTCCAAATGAGGGTTGATGAGCAAAAACCTTCATGAAGAGCATGTATTGGCGTTTTGAAGCAATAGCATCATGTATGTGTCGGGTTTTGAGCATTCTAACACTCCTATGGTGTACATGCAACCCTATAAACCTTGGATCTATGTTTTCTCTATTATACATGCAAATATTAACTATTCCAAGGTTTCATCCTAACTAGCATATTATGAAGCACCTATACTACAAAGTTCTAGTTAGATGACATACCTTTTGATGTAGCTTGATGTCTTCAAGCTTTAAGAGCTTAGCCCCAATAGTGTGGAAGCCTCAAATGGAATCACAAATCACCAAAACACCTTGGAAGAACTTGAGACAATATGTATGCACACTAAACTTGGCCCACTCTTATTTTCACACACTTGTTCCAATTTTGTGATCCAAGGACCCCTTTATATATTATGGAGGATTAGGGTTACATCCATGTAAACCCTAATACCCATGACCTTTCATTTACATAGGATCCATGGGTTAAAATCTACATGGACCATCCATGAAAGCTTAGCCCAACCTAAATGAACTTTGCCCATTCCATATATATAAGAGTCCATATTTAATTAGTTCTTTTTGATCACTTAATTAATTCTAAATTAATTCTTGATCAATACTAATTAAATAATATGATTCCATATTAATATATTAGAACTTATAATATATTAATATAAATCATAAATATACTATTCTCAAAAGACTATCCATATAAATTGTGCCGGTGAAGTGCAACCCAAATGGACCATGTCGGGTCGGGTCAAGTACATACCAAATATAGTTATGGACTTAGACATTAATCCAACAATCTCCCACTTGGATAAGTCTAAAACTATTATTGAGTATGACTTCAAAACCTAACTGGAAATCGTAGCTCTTAAAGCCGCTGTCGAACTCTGACCTTGTCAATGACTTGTCCATTAGATAAGGGATCATATATTCCTCCATTCTAGATATCATATGGACTGAGACATGGATTATAATCATTCTCTCTGTCCATTTGTTATTTCCCGATTTTCGATTTATGATGACTGACTGATTGAACAAATCAAATCAGTCCTGGCTTGGCCAAGCACTCACATGTGTCATCGCTAAATCATCGAGGGGCCCACAGACATCGCTTTTATCCCGAAGGTAAAAGGAATGGATAAACTTCGACTCATATGGCTTGTTCTACTACTTGTTCAAGAATATATATATGAATTTCATGTTGGATTGGTTCAACTTAAGGAAATTCTATATATTGCGTTCTCATAATTCGATTATGATTACGGCATCCGTCTTCATAGTCAAATTTTGAAAACGCAATATATAGAATTTCCTTAAGTTGAACCAATCCAACATGAAATTCATATATATATTCTTGAATAAGGATTATTAAGGTCTCAATCTAAGCCTTTAGAACTGAAATGAAGTATATCCTCTCCCTTAATTATAACAAAACAACTTTTTCAATCCCTGCAGCCTCACGAATTGAAACTTTTGGTTTCTATAATTAACATTGCTAACTTGCAACACTAACAATAATATGATTATAACCTATCGTGTTGACATATTCTATGCCCATTCCAGTTAAAGTTGGCTTTGCATAGGAGTTCTGAAAGTTCTTAATTGGTTGCATAACAACTTGGAAGCAATGGCAGGCCCTGTACTGCCAGGTGGCAAGAAGTTAAGATTGCATAAGTTCAGTCCATATGAGTTTGGATTTGTCATTATCCTTGTCTTGTGACTATGGTTTTGACGATTCACATGGATAAGAACACATACACCATAAAATCTAAGGGTCATAAGGTTTCTCTCCGATTCATGAAAATGATGGTGAGGAAACACTTCCACCAAGTAGATTTGAAGCAGGTGGAAAAGGTCTAAACAATTGAGACTATGATTACGGCATCCCTTTTCATAGTTCTGAAATTGTTTTTAGGATCTTTAAGACTCCCACTATCCTCTTGACATATAAGACTATCCATATAAATTGTGCCGGTGAAGTGCAACCCAAATGGACCATGCCGGGTCGGGTCAAGTACATACCAAATATAGTTATGGACTTAGACATTAATCCAACAGTCTCCCACTTGGATAAGTCTAAAACTATTATTGAGTAGGACTTCAAAACCTAACTGGCAATCGTAGCTCTTAAAGCTGCAGTCGAACTCTGACCTTGTCAATGACTTGTCCATTGGATAAGGGATCATATATTCCTCCATTCTAGATATCATATGGACTGAGACATGGATTATAATTTGTTGTTTCCCGATTTTCGATTTATGATGACTGACTGATTGAACAAATCAAATCAGTACTGGCTTGGCCAAGCACTCACATGTGTCATCGTAAAATCATCGAGTGGCCCACAGATATCGTTTTTATCCCGAAGGTAAAAGGAATGGATAAACTTCGACTCATATGGCTTGTTCTACTACTTGTTGAATCATACACAAAGGCACGTTTTATAACATCGAGTTACCCAATGTGTTTTCGTGCAATCAATGTATAACCAACTCATAGTAACAACTCATATCTCTAGTTTTGAAGAATATATGATATTATTGTCTCATGATCACTCGTGATAAAATCCATGAAATGATTCAAATGAGCACGGGTTGAATCCAATACTCAGAACTTATGAGCACTCATGAGTGTTGTAGCACCACTTTGTCCACCAACTTGGACCTCTACAAACCAACCCATGACAATCTTGATTCATATCTACTTCCAACATATGACCGACTGTGGATGGTTTGAATAACTTAATCATTCAGGAAGAGCGACTTAGTTATTCTGGAAGTCAAAACATGCAAAGTGAAACACAAGAATAAATGAATCAAATATGGTATCAAACACTTTTATTTATCACCATACTGATTACTTATTATTCATTTTTTCGGTTTTATCAACTTTATAATTGAATTAAAAACACTAGTTGGCCCATGCTCCAAGCATGTACACTATGTTTTTCTTAAACAATAGCTTTACCATACACCAAGTATGCACTTTATGTTTGTCTACGATCCTTACTTTGTGAAATAAACCAATTGAACATAATTTCAATGATTCTAATTTCACACTCCCAAATCCTTATCGAAAAATGTGAGAATTTCAAATTCCTATCATTTATCGAAATCTGTTTAGATTTTAAACTTATATGCACTGACCCTCCTGTAATGAATATGTACAAAGTCACAAAGAGTTGTCAACAGTCATTATAAGGTATTCCAATGGAGATCAACTCCATGGAAACTAAGTCTCATATTCAAAGTACATTGCTTTGGACATGCTTCTTGCATTAAGTTTTCTAATCTTACACAGATAACTTCCACCTATGGAGACAACTCCATATTCTCATTTTGACTATCACTTCTGAATAAGAGATGCCTCTTTTCAGAATATGTCAACATGGTCCTCCCAAAATTAGCACTATACTTCCAACTATCCCTGAGCAACCAGTCTTTGGTAAACCTCAGATTGTCCTCGATAATTGCTTAATCATTTTAGTCATATCCAATTCTAGACTTTTTCCCTTCTTAATGCCTCTGGGCATTTGGAAAAATTTAGAAATGACAAATATTATAACACATGCAATCGATCCTGTACCCAACGCAAATGGTACACGATTCATGATGTCTCACATAAAGACATGATTCTAGACCAGTCATTTGCTACAATATTTTTATTTGCCATGTTTTCAAAATTTGACTATGAAGAGGGATGCCGTAATCATAATCGAATTTTGAGAACGCAATATATAGAATTTCCTTAAGTTGAACCAATCCAACATGAAATTCATATATATGTTCTTGACTAAAGATGATTAAGGTCTCAATCTAAGCCTTTAGAACTGAAATGAAGTATATCCTCTCCCTTAATTATAGCAAAACAACTTTTTCAATCCCTGCAGCCTCATGAATTGAAACTTTTGTTTTCTATAATTAACATTGCTAACTTGCAACACTAACAATAATTATCATGCTCCTACTAACATGATGATTATTAGCATAACACTTATGCTCCCACTAGCTTTGACATGTACTCAGAAGTCAGCTGGACTTCTAGAAATCAATACTTTATTGACTTTCTTACCAAAGTTCAGATTTCTGATACGAGATGCTTTGATAAAACTTTATCAAAATCATACACCTTTCCTTAGATAGCATGCATGTGTGTCTAAACAATTTCAGAACTATGAAAAGGGATGTCGTAATCATAGTCTCAATTGTTTAGACCTTTTGCCATCTGCTTCAAATCTACTTGGTGGAAGTGTTTCCTCACCATCATTTTCATGAATCGGAGAGAAACCTTATGACCCTTAGATTTTATGGTGTATGTGTTCTTATCCATGTGAATCGTCAAAACCATACTCACAAGACAAGGATAATGACAAATCCAAACTCATATGGACTGAACTTATGCAATCTTAACTTCTTGCCACCTGGCAGTACAGGGCCTGCCATTGCTTCCAAGTTGTTATGCAACCAATTGAGAACTTTCAGAACTCCTATGCAAAGCCAACTTTAACTGGAATAGGCACAGAATATGTCAACACGATAGGTTATAAACCTCAAGTCGTGTGCTAGTGAAGAACCTCAGGTTTTATTCTTGATTAGTTCTTGAAATTCTTTTTAGGATCTTTAAGACTCCCACTATCCTCTTGACATATAAGACTATCTTGCCAAATATTCAAGAGATAGTGCAGATTCTTTATCAAGACAAACACTTCACACAATTGGCCTTAGTTGGTCTTTGTTTTATCCAAAACATCACAACTTACCAATTTCAAATGTACAAGAGTAGGACACTTTTACTCTTACATTTGACAAGTGTTTTAAACCTTTCTTTAAGATATGTCAGTCAAGTTACAATCTTGGAGTATGACTCTAAGAATTGTTTTGGAACGAAGTATGACTCATCTTCCTGATCTAACCATTTCAACAATTCATGACTCCTCTTCTTAGTCATAAGAATGCACTAAGATGACCTTTAGAGGACTAATTTTTATATGATTTCTAAATCATTAAGACGATCACAAATATGATACTAAAGTACTCTCCCATCTTTTCAGATTTGAGAAACTTTTATCTTTCTGCCTAATTTGATTCTTCCCATTCGTTCTGCCATACATTGAGACTTTTCCAATGTTTCAGAATTATACTTAAACTTGTAAGTATAACCATATTTACTAAACTTTTATAAATCAAATAGTCTTAACGAGCTTTGTGGTAAACATGACCAGTGCACAAGAATGTGTACTCGATCCCTTTAGTCCTTCACTTGACTCACACATCCATGTGAACAAGTAATTAGTCTTGATTTTCCAATGCTTGAAAGTTCTCATTCATCATACTATTCAACTTGCATGATTCCAAGTTTCGGTCCAATTGAAACTTGGGCGATGAGGAACTTTCCTGATTTGGTAAATTTAGACAGTAACACAAATGAAAGAATCAAATCCATTTTCCAATATTGTTGTCAGTGGAATCATATAAGCAACAATTTTCCACAAATGCCATTGTAAGGATACTTCAAATAAATAAAATTAAACAATTTTCTTTTATTTTAAAACTTTGCGGAAAAACTTATCCTTACAATCCACATGGAAAATTGCTGTTATCTATTCCTTAGCAATATATCATAACTTCTTAAGCAACTGCTCAAAATTCTGATGCGATCGAAATCCACCTTCGCGATCAGAATCAGCATATACTTTGCGGAAAAACATCAACATGTGACCCAGTCACATCATGTAATGAGGATCTCAGAATAGAACTTAACAGAGTTAGATAATGGGCTCTACCTGATGTAGAGTCAAACTTATTGACTTTAACATCCTTAGGTAAATTTGGTAGCTTTGAAATCAATGCCCCTTCCTTTGGCAAAATAAACATATGGACCCTTTGGTAATGGGACTATCTCAGACTTAGCCTTTTCTTTACCATTTGGTCAACCGGGTTGACTATGGCCAATCCCTTTCCATTGGGAAGAGAATGCTTTTTCTGGATTTCCAGTGTCACCATTGTCACTGTCCATAAAGTTTTTGGGAAGTTGATCTTCTAATCAAATTTTCTTTACTATCGTTCCAAATCATTGCTGATTCAGCAGCACCAAGCAAATAGATATGATCATTAAGGTTCATGTCATAGTCTGTTTCATAGTAGTCCCAAAGGAACTCACTATGTGACTTAGAAAGTGATTGAACATCCAACTTTCTCAAGACTTTGACACCCAACTCTCACGGCTTGTCAATATGTGACTTCATCTCTAAGATGTGATCACACATAGACCTTGCTTGCCATTAGGGCTTGAGTGACCTTGAACTTATGGGTTAGGGAGAATAATTGGAGGAGGTGGAGGAAGAGAAGTATGACTTCCATGAGCCAAACTCGGGAAGTCATATTCATTAGGAAAGCTTGGTTTGGGAAGATCATTGTTGTCTAAACCAGACATCAACAATGGGAGAAATTCACGTAAAGTTGATTTAAGTCCTTAATATAACACCCAATATGATATATTAAGGCTAGGACCCAACAAACTATTTTATAACTTGGAAGAGGGATGCCGTAATCCAAGCTATAAAATATTTGAAGGTAGGTGAATAACGATTCACCAATTTCCACCAAGATAAACGAAATGTATTATTAGGTTTTAATTGGTTTTGAAACTCCTAGATTATTTTGAGATTCATTGAACTTTTCAATGGCATGTTTCAATCTCGAGTGTGCCCTTCAGGTTTTGTGACTGGGATGCCGAGGATCACAAAACAAGGTGTGAAGTAACCATGCAAATATACTTGGTACCCTTAATATTTACCCCTCAATCGATGTGCCGGTTAACCACACACGCTCCAACGATACTATGATAAACATTATGTTACCCTTTGCCTACCTTGTTAAGTCCAGGTTAGTGTGCCGGTTACCCACACACGCTCCACTAATAGCTTAAACAAAGTGCAAAGTTTAATTTCATGGATTAGCACCTTATTCACATTTTCCTAAGTAACTAAGATTGGGAATTTATAAAAGGTTTAGTTACTTAGTATTTATCATTAATACTTTTAATGAAGGGAGAATTATAGTCCTTGTCCTACCTGTTCGGCTAACGACCCTCCACCAGTCAAGGAAGCGGTGGGTGAGAGTGGACACCCATTAAACTGCCATTTTATAGGCAGTAACCTTATACCCCCCTTATAGACCGGCTTCGTGAATGAGGCCTACTAATGGTAAGACGACTTGCTCTTATACATATAATATATTAAACTTTTAATATTATAATAGTATAAGGGTGTATTTTAGACATTTAAAATACTTGGTGGTTTAATCTATTAATTAAACTATACTCTTAATTTAATTAAATTTAAACCATGTAATTATGGAATTATTAATTCTCTTTTAATTAAACACTTTAATTATCTATTAATAAAGTCCATAAGAGTTAATTGAATTATTCAATAAAAACATCATAATTCCAATTATTAAATTCAAAATTAAAACCATTTAATTAATTGTTTAAGTTATGAACCCAAGAGTTTTAGAATTCAATTTTTTTTATCATAAAAAACTTTTTCCAAATTCCAAAACTTGAGGGCAAGTTTTGTAACTCTTGAAAACTTTTGGATTCCATAACTTATGGAGTTAAATACTTGTTTTATGATGAAACTTTTCATGTTCCATAACTTAAGAACAAGTTATGGAATTCTTTAAAATATTAAGACTAAGTTTTGTAACTCCATAAAAAACTTTGAATCAATTTTTTTTAAAAACCTTTTCCTATCCATAACTTATGGAGGTTTCAAAAAACTATTTAGATCAAACTTTTAAAACTAATAAAATAATCATAGCATTTTATCTTTTACTAAATTTGACCTAATTCAACTCATATAGCAAATGATTCAAATTTTACAAATAATTAGTTTTTCACAAAAACAAGTAATTATCTTAAAATTTGACAAACGTCATGTTTTTTTCCTTTTTTTCCAACTTTGAAAATAAAACATTTGCATCAATATAACAGAAAACAACCTGGCTCTGATACCACTGTTGGGTTTTGAGCATTCTAACACTCCTATGGTGTACATGCAACCCTATAAACCTTGGATCTATGTTTTCTCTATTATACATGCAAATATTAACTATTCCAAGGTTTCATCCTAACTAGCATATTATGAAGCACCTATGCTACAAAGTTTTAGTTAGATGACATACCTTTTGATGTAGCTTGATGTCTTCAAGCTTTAAGAGCTTAGCCCCAATAGTGTGGGAGCCTCAAATGGAATCACAAATCACCAAAACACCTTGGAAGAACTTGAGAGAATATATATGCACACTAAAATCGGTCCACTCTTATTTTCACACACTTGTGCCAATTTTGTGAGCCAAGGACCCCTTTATATATTATGGAGGATTAGGGTTACATCCATGTAAACCCTAATACCCATGACCTTTCATTTACATAGGATCCATGGGTTAAAAGCTCCATGGACCATTCATGAAAGCTTAGCCCAACCTAAATGAACTTGGCCCATTCCATATATATAAGAGTCCATATTTAATTAGTTCTTTTTGATCAATTAATTAATTCTAAATTAATTCTTGATCAATACTAATTAAATAATATGATTCCATATTAATATATTAGAATTTATAATATATTAATATAAATCATAAATATACTATTCTCAAAAGACTATCCATATAAATTGTGCCGGTGAAGTGCAACCCAAATGGACCATGCCGAGTCTGGTCAAGTACATACCAAATATAGTTATGGACTTAGACATTAATCCAACAGTCTCCCACTTGGATAAGTCTAAAACTCTTATTGAGTATGACATCAAAACCTAACTGGCAATCATAGCTCTTAAAGCCGGTGTCGAACTCTGACCTTGTCAATGACTTGTCCATTTGATAAGGGATCATATATTCCTCCATTCTAGATATCATATGGACTGAGACATGGATTATAATCATTCTCTCTGTCCATTCGTGTAAGGTCCAAATATGGATCTTTACCAGTAGTTAAGCAACAATCAATCACAGAATAAGAATAAGATGAAAAGAAATCAAGCTTGCACACGATTATATTGAGAAAATCGTCTGGTACAACTCGATAGGACTCTATGGCATCAACAACCACTAAAAGACTAACACCTCCTCTATATATACAAGACACGACCATAAACTGGGTTTGCGACCGTAAACAGAGTTTACGGTCGTAAACGTGTTTACGGCCGTAAACACACAAAAAGTTCAACAATCAACAAACAACCCATAAACACTATAACAGACTCATTCTGAACACAAAACAATGAAAGCCTAGACCAAACCATTTCAAGGGTCCTTCAATCTCCCCCTTGGTTTGGTTTTAGCTTAGACTCAATCCTTGTCGACCACCAGAACATCCGACGTTCCCATCGCTCCATTCCACATCTTGTTTTCAATGATCTCAGCCACCATCGCCGTGTATTCTTTCGCCGTGGGCTCGAATATTGTTTCAGCCACCTTAATCTGCTGAGTAGCAAGATGATGAATGTCCCATTTGTGAAATTGAAGCAAGTCCCTTTTCTCATAGAGACGGATGCAATCATCTTTAAGCTTGATGACAGCGGCATCTGTTAATTCATCATATACCCAATACAGCATGGATGCAAGAGAACCATCAGGGTAGTTTTGAAGAACAGGGACTTGTTTCACTTGTGCCGTAGCTGGCCATATCACTTGTTTAAGTGGCTGATCAGTCTTGGGATCAAGCACATTGGGGTGAACCTTGAAGATTGACTGAGCAGTCTTCATCGAAGGAAATCCTTTGGCAACTTGATCTTCCAAAAACGATTTAAACTGGCTCGCCTTGGGATTATTTGAAGGATTGGAGAAAGGAGCCTTAGACAGCTCAATAAGATCAATCTTGGTAAAAGAGTCAAAGTCGTGAGCGTCTTTGTATAGTTCATTTTTGCCGCTCTTTCTCCTTACCATGAACATGTTCATCGTGTCATGGAATCCCCATGAGATGATTCCAGACCTGTCACCATAAATGTCTCTGAAGCGATTTTCGCCCAGATCCGTAACAGTAACATGTTGTTTATCCCAGGGCGCCTTATGATCTGCGCTTCGTTTGAATAGAAGTTGACCCTTTTCAGATTCCTGGGTCGACTTCTTGCTTTTTAAGGCCTTTCCACATGGAGCTTGCTCTGGTTCCTTTTCAAAGCGGTCTACGACGGTGGTGGTTCTGATAGTTGTAGGAGCAATGGGAGCATCTTGATTAGGAAGATAAATATGTGGCTCTTCAACAGATGACTTGAATTCGCCCTCAAACTTATCTTCCAGCTTTTTCTTCAAGTCATAGTAACTGACGGTCAGAAGGCCAAAATGAGTCTGGAGATCTGTAATTTGTTTGGTCTTCGCAACATTTTCTTCATTAAGTTATGCCATTTGAATACTGAGCTGTGTGTTTTCAGCTTGAAGGTCTGCGACCTTAATGTCAAGCTCAATATTCCTCTGATCAAACTCGACATTTTTCTGACTCAGAGAATCGACCTGCTTCTGAAGACCAAAAAGTGTAAGACCTTCTTCTCATGTGTTATCACCCCCTATATAAATTCCTTTGCCACGCAAGGGTGATGTTGAAAATGGTTCTCTGGCCAAGAGCGTTGCTAACTTGACAGAGGTAGCGTCGTGCTCTGGCCTCGGAGGAGAGAAGTCTGTTGGGAAGGACGAGCCGCCGGTTTCGTAGAAGGTACTGGGACCTTCACTGATTGGCTCAGTTGAGACTATGACTGGGGTTGTTGTTGGTGGAGCTGAAGCACTTTGAGTCACCAGTCTTGGGTCAAGTCTTCGTCTTTTGCTAGGAGAAGGTGTAGTTTGAGTGACTGGAGGATCACTTTCCATCGGCGCATATGTAGGTAAGACAACATCAAGGGGAGGAATCCCTGACGTCACCACCATAGGAATTGCTATTTCCGCCGATGTTTTGGTTGGTGGAGGTGTAGCTTCAAGAACATCTTCTTCTTCCCTTGTCTCAGTTGCCGGTTTAGCAACTTCATTGACATTGTCGAGCAACTCATTGAGGTTTACCCCTGTCAGGAAATCCTCGTTACTCCCAAAATTAACAGGAATTTCATCATTGTCAAAACCTGTGAGATCCAGGCTTTGTGAACAAGTCCGCCACATTATTATCAGTGTGAACATGTTCTAGCCTAATGAGCGAACGCTCATAGCAATCTCTAATAAAATGAATTTTGATGTCAATGTGCTTGGTTTTGGAATGTTGGACAGGATTTTTAGCGATTTGAATAGCAGCCTCATTATCACAAAAAATTGGGGTTTCTAGATAATTCAAACCGTAGTCCAACAGCTGATGTTGGATCCATATGACTTGAGAACAACAGGCAGACGCAGCTACATATTCCGCTTCTGCTGTTGAGGTTGAGAGCGTATGCTGCTTCTTGCACTGCCATGAGACCAGTCTATCTCCAACAAACTGGCATCCTCCTGAAGTCGATTTTCTATCAAGCTCACACCCGCCATAGTTGCTGTCTGCAAAAGCATAAAGGTCAAATTCGGGATTTTTCGGATACCAAAGGCCCAGTTTTGGGCAACCTTTGAGATACCGAAAAATCCGTTTAACAGCAATTAGATGAGAGAGTTTAGGATTGGCCTGGTAGCGTGCGCATTGACAGACCGCAAACATTACATCTGGGCGGCTGGCAGTCAGATACATAAGCGATCCGATCATTGATCGATAATACGTCTGATCTACGGATTCGCCTTCAAGATCAGGAGTCAGTAAAGGTCTCTCCGCCATGGGTGTAAGAGCAGGTTTCGCATCTTGGAACCCGAACTTCTCCAGCATATCATCCACATACTTCGCTTGGTGAATTAGGATTCCGGTAGAAGATTGTTTGACCTGAAGCCCCAGAAACATGGTCATCTCCCCAAGAGAACTCATCTCAAACCTTTTCTTCATCACACCTTCAAATTCCTTGCAAAGCTGTGGACAGGTTGACCCGAAGATAATGTCGTCAACATAGATTTGAACTAGTATCTGATCATTACCCACATGCTTGATAAACAAAGTTTGATCAATGGTGCCGCGAGAGTATCCATGCTCGAGCAAATGCTTTGTTAGAGTCGCATACCATGCTCGAGGAGCTTGATGTAACCCATACAATGCTTTGTCCAACTTGTAGACACGATTAGGGAACTTTGAGTCAACAAACCTGTGACAACTGTCAATTCAGGTCATTCTCGGACTCATGCATCTTTATAATAACCATTCATGCACATCATGTCATGGCCTAGTAGTATAAATTAGGTCAAAATCTTGCATAAACTAGGATCCATCTAAGACCTAGGGCTAATATACTTGACACTTATGATTCTAGTAAGTTGCTTAACTACAATAGGAAATGCCAATGCTATAATTTGAATGAAACTTTCAAGCTTTGTTATAATTGAAAAAGGGTATAAAACCCTAAAAATAAATTAAAATATTCTAATTATACTTCATTATGATGATGAATATCAAACAATATTCCAAAAACCCTAAGAGAGCTAAAAATCCAAATTTATAAATCATAAAGCTTAAAAACTTTATAAAATTTGGCTATAAACTTTCTAATATCAAATTTTTATTAATCAAATTATGGATTATAATCATTGAAATAGGAATTAAATTATCATGCAATAATCATAATTTATTAGTTAAAAACAAGATTTTTTACAAATAAATCAAGAATTGCTTAATAAATATTTTTATAAAAATTAGGGTTTTTATAAAAATATTGGAGGGAATTTTATAAAATTTGAAATTAGGAGAGAGGAGGCCTAATGCATGATAGAGCCAGCCATTCTCCCCTCCCCATGCACTCTCTCTTCCCAAAACTCAATCATTAGACTTACACCCTCACTCTACCTCTTCTCTCTTCACTCTCTCACACTCCACCCTCCTAACCCACAAACTCTCTTCCTCTCTCTCTCTAACCCACAAAATTTCTCTCATTCCTCTGCCAAATTTCGAGATTTTGAAGACCTTGAAGTGTTCTTACTTCCCTCAAGATCAAAACCAAGGTAAACAACAACATCTTCTCCCATAGTTTCATGATTCTACTTCCTCTTCTTCTTAGTTTTCTCTTCTTTTCGGATTCTATGCCTTTCCATGGCTAGAAATCTTTATTTTTCCCTTGTGGTTTGTAGATTCTCACCATAACACAATGCATGTGTTTGAAATGGTGAAAATCCGGGATCAAACCCATGCAAGGAGTGAAAATGATGCACATATGTTCATGTGACTTCAAAAACAAGTATTACATCTTCTTCTCCATTTCTTTTGTGTTCTTGCATGGTCAAAAGCATTTAAACCACTTCTAGTACATCTTGGATGCTCATTCACTCCATGCATGTGCTAGAAATCGGATCTTATCAAAGGCATGCATGATGTTCTTGTCAAAATATCCTAAGGATGCACTCAAAGCAAACATGCAATCTGCCAGATTACTTTATTCAGCTTTGAACGACCATATCTCGGTCATTACTTAACCAAATCATGATATTCTTTTTGCATTGGATAATTCCATGAGCTAAATTTCAAACCCAACTGGTCTCACTGTAAAATATTAAATATCCGATTTTTGGCAATTTTTACAAAATGATTGCGCAAACAGCTTTTTTTCTATGATCACCATTTTTGCCTTGCATGATCAATGGCCTTAAACCCAACCATAAATCTGGGGAAAAATACTTTAGAAACTTAACATATCCAGTGAATGATGGCTGAAATTTCGTGGCTTAAAACTCCACTGAATGGGCTACATAAATTCATAAACTTCAGCCACATTTATATCTCATGCACCATTGCATGCAACATTTCTTAACTTGTTTGGGTTCAATACCCCTATTTCCCTTCTGATTAAATTTTGAACATTTTTCCTTTTGAAAGCCCTCACATGCATGTGATAATCTGTAAAATACCAAAAGCTTTTATTATTTCTTTGATTTATTTAAATTATTGCTAGAAACCAAGGGCATAAATCACATAAAATACTTCTAGAGGTCAATAAATCTGGAACAAATTCATGGATGACCCTTATGATGGATAATGACCCCTCACTAAATTTCATTAATTTTTGTTGCTGTTTGGTATGAGTTCCGATTTTCTTTTTGTTAGGATTTAATAAATCACAAAACCACTTTAGAGAGTGTGAAAATTTTATCTAACAATTTTCGCATACCTTACCTGTGATGGATGACTCAGAAAAATAATTTCAACATTTTTCATCATGCCTTGCTATTTTTCCCAATTTTTGGTAATTATAATGGTTTAAAAATAGGAAAAATAGATATGATTATTCAAAATTCATGACAATTTACCAGAACATCATGTTGTACAGTAGGAGGTTACATAAAAATTTTGAGGATTTTTCTCCACTGTAAACTATTTTTCTCTTAATTTCTAAAGATAATTAGACTTAAATTCACATAAATACCCAAAACCGGATTATACAATATAAAAACCACTTTTGGCATTTTTCTCAGGTTATTTATACTGTAAATGATGTTACAAAAATTTTTGGTAAATTATTTTAACTGTTTAATATTATTTCTTCAATTAATGACTATTTAAAGGAATAAAACAAGGAAAAATAGAAATACCCACTGAAAAATATCTTTTATATTTTTCCCAGCCTATTTATGTACAATAACAGTTAATTAAAAAGTTTGGGTAATTTTGGAAACTGGTTTCTATTTATTTCAATTTTTATTGGAATAAATGCTCAAAAATCATAAAATATAATTAAACAGCTTGGAAATCCATTTTTATAATTTTCCCAGCTTAGTATTGTGTAATAACAATTAAATAAAAAGTTTGAGAATTTTTATCCTTTGAATACTATTTTCGTGAATTTATGTTGTAATAAGGACTTAAAAATTTGGAAAATTTATATTCCAATGTTGTAATTAATCGCACGATTTGTAGAATTTCATTATTTCAGAAAAAGTGTAACCAATTAATATAAAATCAAATACTAAAACATAAATTGGCATTTCACTATATGTAGAATTTAGTATATTAGCATTAGATTTCGACATGGAAACTCACTAGTGTGTGTTTGATGTCGTAGGATCCCGGTAGTAAGACGTTGGTGCATTCCGAAGTACCCCTTGTACCTACTCGAAACGTTGTGAGTATTCACGCACTCCCCTATTTTCAGTTTTTATGTTTTGGGGTGGAAAAGCATGTCCCGAAAAACTATTATTTGAATGTTGTATTTAAATTGATTTGTATCAAACATGATTGCTATTTTATTGCTATGTCTCTCTATGTATATCTATGCAACACGGAACATGAGAACTTATCGTACTAAGGCAATTCCCTTATCTCTAACCATTAACTCTTTGAGCCGATGGTCATTATGGATAGCGCTATTAGGAATTGACAACTCCTCACTCGCCCGAATCGCTGGAGTGCATGATACCATATTCATCTATGGAACGATAAGCATAGATCTCGATAGGGCTTCAGTCATAGGTTTGGTTGAGACTCATTGTTTGCTCATACACATACAAACTCGTTTCTCGTTATAGCAATAATCTTGTATTCATTAATAGCAATCAACTTTGTTTATCATCAAAGCAATGTACTTGTATTTACGAAAAGCCTTATTCCAAGCTCGATTTTATAAACTTGTGAACTCACCAACTATTTTCATAGTTGACGCTCGTTTTACATGCTTTTTCAGGAAATAATTAGTAAGTGGATATAAAGATTCATCATCATAGAGCATGCTGCATCGTGTTGAAGTTAATTGTGGAGTTTTCTTTGAACAATGTTATTTTGGAAAAACTTGTATTTTGTTTCTTTTGAAGCTATGGGTTGTAAACTTTTAAATACTGCTATGGTGATGTATCATTATCTTTTGCAATGAAACCGTTATCGCTGTCATACCTTGCGTTTCCGCTTTAGCGGGGTGTGACAGAAGTGGCATCAGAGCTAAAGTTATAGAGAACATCAGTTTTCCTTTAAGAAAACACAACCTATAACCAAAACTTATAAAAATTCTTTTTACATCAAACATATTACTAATATAATTAGGTCGGGAATTGTATCGTTGGACCTCAATTAAACATAGCCTGATCACCTATGTTTAATTAAGGAAAGATTTATACAAAGCTTGAGCTAATTATAATGGGAATATGTTCAACAAAATTTTTGAGAAAA
Source organism: Lactuca virosa (assembly GCF_052849685.1). Classification (NCBI taxonomy): domain Eukaryota; kingdom Viridiplantae; phylum Streptophyta; class Magnoliopsida; order Asterales; family Asteraceae; genus Lactuca; species Lactuca virosa. The sequence goes on along the minus strand of NC_136433.1, from coordinate 364,954,148 downwards.
CTTTATTTCAAAAATTCAAAAAGGTTAATTTTGGTGTGTGTAAGCATTGCATATTATAGGCATGCATTGTCATTTATTTCATATCTCATTGAATCTATGTCTCAGTCCACTATGTCGACATCGTCATCTTCTCACGCTACCGCCTCAGCTGATGAGTCCGGCTACGTCACTATTATCCCTCGACGTAATCCCCCCGCCTCGGTAGAAGAAGACCCATCAGAGGATACGGAAGATACAGGGAACTCGGTGGAGATCAGCGATGACAACGCCCCGAGTCAACGACGCGAGGCATCACCTACATCAGTGTTGCCACAGCCACCACTTTATGGGCTTCGCATTCGGAGGACGGCGAGGAAGAGTGTTCCCATTCCAGGAAGGATAGCCACCAGCACAGCAGGACTTGGCACGGCAGGACCTAGCAGGGTAGCACCTAGCATTGCAGGACCGAGAGCACCCCCACCACAGCAAGTCATAGGGATACCTGTCAGACAGCCAGGTATGACCCCGGAGGAGTCCCGGAGATTGCAGTCGATAGCAGCGGGCCTACGTCACAGTCTCGCTGTGATAGCTGGACATCGGGAAGTTTTGGATGAAGTCTTGACAGGAATGGAAATCCTGTTTCAGCATTCGATGGAGACTGCTGACACTGCTAGTACTGCTAGACGAGTGGCATGTCGTGTGATGACCGCATATTATGTGCTTGTTGGGCTATTACTGATTGTGGTGTTGATGTTTCTTGTTGGGATAGCGATTAGTGTTTGGTTCTGATTCCAGTATTTTATTTTGTCATGAAATGAAAACCCATGTTGGGTGTCTTTTGGGAAAGACATTTAAAACTTTATTTTGGGATTGATGTATTGGTTTGGTTTTAAGACAATTTCAAATGGTAATGAAGAATTTTATTTTATGTTTGAAAACTTTTACTATGAGGTCAAACTCTAGAATTTAATTGGTAAATGGTCGAATAAAGAGATTTTTTTTCTTTTCTTTTCTTTCTAAAATATATATGCCTAGTATTAATGCAAACCAATGATTTGACAACACTTACGGTTTTCAAAATAGTAGTGAACTAAATATTATACATTATTTTATGTATTTATACGTATTTCTTCTCCTGTGTAATAGAACCATGTCAGGAAGGCCTAATCGCGGGCGCCCACAGAACGAAACACCCGATGTTGCTCAAATTGTAGCACAACAACTCATGGAAGCAATCCCAAACATTGTTACTCAAGTAACTGCAGGACTTAATGCTAACCAAGGAAGTAGTGGAGGAAACCGGGGAAACAATGAAAGAGAATGCAACTACAAGTCCTTTATGGCCTGTAAACCTAAGGAATTCCACGAAAAGGAAGGTACGGTCGGGTTGCTGAAATGGATTGACAGTATGGAGTCGGTCCTTCACATTAGCAAATGTCTCGAACGCAACAAAGTGGAGTATGCAACTTGTCTACTTCAGGATAGGGCATTGACCTGGTGAAATACTTTAGTGCAAACTCGAGGTCGTGCAGCGGCATATCAGCTAACTTGGGAAGACCTAAAGAAGCTGCTGATAGAGGAGTATTGTCCCAAGGATGAAATTTAGAAGCTTGAATCTGAGTTCTGGAACCATTCTATGGTTGGAACACAAATAGAGAAGTACTCAGTCCGATTTCATGAACTAGCAAAACCGGTACCTCACATGGTTACTCCTGAGGAGAAACGGATAGATCGTTACATCTGGGGTCTGGCACCAGAGATTCGGGGAATGGTTAGCTCAGCAAACCCAACTACCATTCAAAGTGCAGTAAGTCTAGCAAATCGACTAACCAATGATGTGATAAGGATGGGAGCATCGACAAAGGAAAACTCTAGTAGCAAGAGGAAGCCAACAGATCAGGGAGAGAAGAAGTATGGAGGCAAGTCAGGGAGGAAGCAGAAAGTCTCAAGAAACTTTATGGTAAGAGCCCAGGAGCAAGAACCAGTGAAAACTCAAGAACAGGAAGTACAGGAGAGAAAGCAATACTCAGGACCGCTTCCGAAGTGCAATAAGTGTAACTTCCATCACAAGGGAGCTTGCCCAGTGTGCCAAAACTATAAACAACCAGGCCATTACTCGAAGTATTGTAAGGTGAATAAGGAGGGAAAAAGGACATGTTACGAGTGCGGGAGTACTGATCATCTCCGTAGAGCATGTCCCAAACTGAACAATGGACCTGGTAACAATGGACAAGGCCAACCCAGGCAAAACTTTCAAGGAAATCAAGTTGGACGGCCAAGAGGTGTAGCCTTTGTGATTGGTGCAGAAGAAGCTTGTCAGAACCCTGAAGTGATAACAGGTACGTTTCTCCTGAACAACCATTTTGCGTCAGTAATATTCGATGCGGGAGCAGATAGGAGTTTTGTTTCTTTAGCATTTAGACCGTTAATTGGCTTGAAATCGAGAAAGATGAGGAATGCTTATGCTATTGAACTTGCTGATGGGTATGAAATTAGGGCTGATGATATAATTTCTGGTTGTACTTTGAATTTAGCTGATAAAATCTTTAGCATTGACCTAATTCCTATAGAGCTAGGTAGTTTTGATGTGATAGTAGGGATGGATTGGTTATCCAAAAACAGAGCGGACATTGGTTGTTACGAGAAAGTCATTAGAGTGCCTCTCCCTAATGGAGAAACCCTTATCATACACGGTGAGAAGCCAGGAAGAAGTTTAAACATAGTATCAAGCGTGAAAGTTCACAAGTACCTGAAAAAGAATTGTATTGCATTCATGGCCCACGTGCTAGAAAGAGAACCTGAAGCTAAGCAACTCAAGGAGATTCCAGTGGTTCAAAACTATCCCGAGGTGTTTCCGGAGGAATTGCCCGGTCTACCCCCCTATCTATCATTTCTGATAGAGATAGTCGTTTTACATCTCGATTTTGGTGGATGTTACAGAAGGCACTAGGAACCAAGATAGATTTGAGCACAGCTTACCACCCTCAGACAGATGGGCAAACAGAGAGAACAATACAAACATTGGAAGACATGCTACGAGCGTGTGTCATTGAGTTCAAAGGAAATTAGGATACTCATTTGCCTCTAATTGAGTTTTCCTACAATAACAGTTACCACACGAGTATCCAATGTGCTCCATATGAAGCATTGTATGGACGCAAGTGTCGTTCGCCCTTATGTTGGACAGAAATCGGAGACAGACAGTTGACTAAAGTCGAACTTATCCAGGAAACATCTGACAAGATTGCTATCATCAAGGATAGGCTTAAAGCTGCTAGAGATCGTCAGAAAAGTTATGCGGATAATCGTCGTAAACCATTAGAATTCCAAGTAGGAGACAAGGTACTTTTAAAAGTGTCACCTTGGAAAGGGCTTGTGCGTTTTGGTAAGAAAGGAAAACTAAGCCCGAGATATGTTGGACCCTTTGAAGTCATTGAAAGGATTGGTCCGGTAGCTTATAAACTCCAGTTGCCCCAAGAGTTAAGCGTCATTCACGACACATTCCACGTCTCCAATCTTAAGAAATGTTTAGCCGACGAAGCATTGATAGTACCCCTCGAGGAAATCAAGATCAATGATAAGCTAAACTTTGTTGAGGAACCGATAGAAATCCTTGACAGGGAGGTAAAACAACTCAAGCAGAGTAAAATTCCGATTGTGAAAGTTCGATGGAACTCAAAACGCGGGCCGGAGTACACCTGGGAGCGTGAGGACTTCATGAAGGAAAAGTATCCACAACTTTTCCCATGCGATGACAAACGATGACATAGAATGAATTTCGGGACGAAATTCTTTTTAAGTGGGGGATACTGTGACAACTGTCAATTTAGGTCATTCTCGGACTCATGCATCTTTATAATAACCATTCATGCACATCATGTCATGGCCTAGTAGTATAAATTAGGTCAAAATCTTGCATAAACTAGGATCCATCTAAGACCTACGGCTAATATACTTGACACTTACGATTCTAGTAAGTTGCTTAACTACAATAGGAAATGCCAATGCTATAATTTGAATGAAACTTTCAAGCTTTGTTATAATTGAAAAAGGGTATCAAACCCTAAAAATAAATTAAAATATTCTAATTATACTTCATTATGATGATGAATATCAAACAATATTCCAAAAACCCTAAGAGAGCTAAAAATCCAAATTTATAAATCATAAAGCTTAAAAACTTTATAAAATTTGGCGATAAACTTTCTAATATCAAATTTTTATTAATCAAATTATGGATTATAATCATTGAAATACGAATTAAATTATCATGCAATAATCATAATTTATTAGTTAAAAACAAGATTTTTTATAAATAAATCAAGAATTGCTTAATAAATATTTTTATAAAAATTAGGGTTTTTATAAAAATATTGGAGGGAATTTTATAAAATTTGAAATTAGGAGAGAGGAGGCCTAATGCATGATAGAGCCAGCCATTCTCCCCTCCCCATGCACTCTCTCTTCCCAAAACTCAATCATTAGACTTAAACCCTCACTCTACCTCTTCTCTCTTCACTCTCTCACACTCCACCGTCCTAACCCACAAACTCTCTTCCTCTCTCTCTCTAACCCACGAAATTTCTCTCATTCCTCTGCCAAATTTCGAGATTTTGAAGACCTTGAAGTGTTCTTACTTCCCTCAAGATCAAAACCAAGGTAAACAACAACATCTTCTCCCATAGTTTCAAGATTCTACTTCCTCTTCTTCTTAGTTTTCTCTTCTTTTCGGATTCTATGTCTTTCCATGGCTAGAAATCTTTATTTTTCCCTTGTGGTTTGTAGATTCTCACCATAACACAATGCATGTGTTTGAAATGGTGAAAATCCGGGATCAAACCCATGCAAGGAGTGAAAATGATGCACATATGTTCATGTGACTTCAAAAACAAGTATTACATTTTCTTCTCCATTTCTTTTGTGTTCTTGCATGGTCAAAAGCATTTAAACCACTTCTAGTACATCTTGGATGCTCATTCACTCCATGCATGTGCTAGAAATCGGATCTTATCAAAGGCATGCATGATGTTCTTGTCAAAATATCCTAAGGATGCACTCAAAGCAAACATGCAATCTGCCAGATTACTTTATTCAGCTTTGAACGACCATATCTCGGTCATTACTTAACCAAATCATGATATTCTTTTTGCATTGGATAATTCAATGAGTTAACTTTCAAACCCAACTGGTCTCACTGTAAAATATTAAATATCCGATTTTTGGCAATTTTTACAAAATGGTTGCGCAAACAGCTCTTTTTCTATGATCACCATTTTTGCCTTGCATGATCAATGGCCTTAAACCCAACCATAAATCTGGGGAAAAATACTTTAGAAACTTAACATATCCAGTGAATGATGGCTGAAATTTCGTGGCTTAAAACCCCACTGAATGGGCTACATAAATTCATAAACTTCAGCCACATTTATATCTCAAGCACCATTGCATGCAACATTTCTTAACTTGTTTGGGTTCAATACCCCTATTTCCCTTCTGATTAAATTTTGAACATTTTTCCTTTTGAAAGCCCTCACATGCATGTGATAATCTGTAAAATACCAAAAACTTTTATTATTTCTTTGATTTATTTAAATTATTGCTAGAAACCAAGGGCATAAATCACATAAAATACTTCCAGAGGTCAATAAATCCGGAACAAATTCATGGATGACCCTTATGATGGATAATGACCCCTCACTAAATTTCATTAATTTTTGTTGCTGTTTGGTATGATTTCCGATTTTCTTTTTGTTAGGATATAATAAATCACAAAACCACTTTAGAGAGTGTGAAAATTTTATCTAACAATTTTCGCATACCTTACCTGTGATGGATGACTCAGAAAAATAATTTCAACATTTTTCATCATGCCTTGCTATTTTTCCCAATTTTTGGTAATTATAATGGTTTAAAAATAGGAAAAATAGTTATGATTACCCAAAATTCATGAAAATTTACCAGAACATCATGTTGTACAGT